>NC_141694.1:403121424-403749950 GCF_964263255.1 Lissotriton vulgaris | reverse complement strand
TGTATATTCTTCTCTGTTCTCAGCATGTGGTGTGCAACATGCCCCTCCCTTGTGGAACCAGATATCTCAACTCCACCTTTTATCTAGTGACTTGTTTTTGGGCTCCTTTTGTAGGGTTTTGGGTGGTTCCCTATAACTTGCGTGATCAGCTGTCTCATTTATCATGAGGCAGGGGAGGTCAGACAGCTGTTCCGCGGCCTCCGTGTACCTCTCATCATGTCGTTTTGTGGTGTCCGAGGCCCCGGCTTACTACCTTCTCTGGATGGTGTATGTAATGACTTATGTATTTGTTAATTGCTAGTCCTGATACGGGGTAAGCTCATTCTGTATTCACTCTCTCCTGGAGTTGTGATGGGCTTTGCAAACTCCCCTCTCCCAGGCACCTCCCTCTTCCTCTGACCACGTCTTTTCAGTGCATTTGGACCTACTGTCCCTGATTTGTGACCAGGGACTTCTAACTAGCAGGCATGCTCCTGTCAATATTTTAGAGGGGTATGGCATGGTGACCAGAATTTGGAGATTTGAAAAGTCCAAAGGGAAGAAAAGAAAACAACACTGGGATCATACAAATGTGGGGAGCCTTGGCCAAGAACCCTTGCTGAACCTTTCCCAGGGACCAGGACTACCTCACAACTCTGGGGCTCTGGCTAACCTGGTGAACCTCTCAACTGACTCGACACCATGCGGGTGCCGTGCAACTTATTGGCTCTTAAATGTGTGCTGTGGAGGTCATGGTATCTTCATTTTGACAGGCGTTTGGGAATTCTGGCTCCCGTCAATTGAGGACAGCTTTGTTTTAGAACTGAAAGGAGGCATCCATTTGACTGGAGACTCCTAGTCTTTTGGGGGTGCTTTTGGGACAACAAGCCATGAAGGAAACGTGGGTCCGGAGCCAGATGCCTGATAATGGGGACCTTTCAACCTCATAATAGGAACCCTGTCCCTATTGGATTTTAGAAATGGGATCTGGGTGCCTGTTTTTAAGTACTTTGTCTGGGAGTCATTCTACCCCCTCATCAAACTGCCCTCCCCCTGGGGAGTGGCCATCCAACTCTGCCCTAAGGGATCAGTAGCAGAGTGGGGCCTTGGCTCCCACAGGTGCTCTTGATGGCAAACGTTAGTGAGGATACCCAAGTGACAGAACACATACAGCAGCCCTGAATCCCCAAATCCAAGTAAAACTTTGTATCTCAAATTTGTGCAATTACTACTTCTTTTGGTTTCAGTACAGTTCATGTTTGGGATGTGGGTGAATGGGTGGTATTTACTCGGGGTTTATTTTACTACACATTTGGACTCTGTGTTTGTTCGAAGGCATTACCTTCCCAGTGTTCCCTGATACCTGTTGCGGTGGTGCGACAGTTGGCTGGTCTCTCGCTACTGAATTTAAGGTGCATTCGGTTCTCGCTGGGCTTGGTTTTCTGGATGAGTACTTTGTGGTGGCTAACCGTGGCCCATCAATCTCTGTTCATGTATGCTTTGAACCAGTATATGTGTGCCAGGTGGCCCATCCTATGGCAATAGTAACATTTCTTAGTGTCTAGTTGCTGCCAAGCTCCCTGGCCTCTGCCACTATAGCTAGGTTGAAACCCTCTTGGGTTTTGCTGTGGAGCATATTTAAGACTGGTGCCATTTACATCGTTACAGCCAATGCGGCCCTCTCGAGGGCGGTCTTTTTGAATTTGTGTCGGACCAATTTAGCAGTATCTCCCTGTGTTTGCTCCTGTTTTTCTCTATCCTTCTCTTGATTCTTTATGTTGTAATGCAGTAAATGGGTTTGTATCTCCCACCAGGGTCTGGTGTCTAACCCAACCACACTGGCCAATTTGCTTTGTATCTCAGTTGACAGCCCCTTTTTGATATTATTGTAAATGAATGCAATTTATGGTCCCGTATCAGTCCATTGCTGTCCTGTCCGATTCTGAAAATCGGTTATACTCTTCCCTGGCTTCATAGTCTCTGCCATTAACTGTCTAACATCTGGGCGGTGAGGGAACATCTCACGCAGGGCCATCCATTTAGGTGCCAGTATTAAATTAATGCGGCCCTTTATGATGGGTGTTTGTCAGCATAAATGTTTGGATGCAAGCCCAGGTGAACACTGTGTTAGTCTGCTCTACGGTAACCCTGCTTAACAGACTTTGATATTGCCTATTGTTAGGTTCTCAAAACAAAAGATCTATTTCCCTGCTTCATCCAGCAATGGCATTAAATCTGCCCTTAGCCTTTCTTTTTTAATTTGAGCCCATGGCACATAGATGGCCCCTGATGTGCCCTTCTGTAGCAGCACGTACATTCTTCCTTTGGGTAGCTCCACTAGTTTTTCCTTAACATGGCATTTCCCAACTTTTTAGGCATTCTTGCAGGTAGGGGAAGTTCCACTAGGGATCTTCTCCATGTCAGGTGCAATCTTCCATTATGGCCATGTCCTCCGGTACGAAGGATCCCTACTCTGGCCAAGGTCTATCGTACTTGTCTTTTTCCTCTGTCTAGTCATCTAGCAGTTGGCAGAATGGCTATGCAAAAATCTTGTCTTCCTATCTGGCCACTATCTCCTTTTGGCTCATTCTATGTATCTTGTGCGTTCAGGTGGAGCAGCGTACATATTCATTGCTGCTCCCCTGAGGCACACGCAAAGGTGCCATCCTGTTTTCCCTATGTCTTGGTTGGGTCAGCACCAGGCTACCCAGGTCATATTTCGTGGTGGCTCAGATCTCATCCAGAAGCCTCTAATCTAATTCTATTTCAGATTTTACCCAGATTGGTGCCCTGTACCTACCCCCACTCTCCTCGTCTGTGGTGGGCGCGCTGCTCTGTTTTCTTGCTGTGCTTCCTGGGTATGAGCTCTTTCTCTCTCCCTCCTTAACTTGTGGTTTTCTTACACATTCTGTCTAGGTTGCCTCCTTCACTCTGAGTAATACGCTGTTCTATTCAGGCGCCTTTGCCATCAAATTCTCTCTTTATTGTTTCCTCCGCTACGTGAGCAAATCAAGTAGTTTCACCCTCGTCATCGGATCCCAGGGGACTAGGGCCTCTTTCCTTACTCTCGATAGCAGTATCACTGTCTAGAACCACCACTAATCTCCCTGTGACATGTGTGTTTTTGCCTAAACCAGTGGGAATATTTGTTCTGTGTGCCGTTGGTATTGTATGTATCAGGCGAGATGGACTAGCGTCAAACATCTGGGAGCACTCACACTGGAATGTGGTTGTACTGGGATAGCCTGGGCCTGCTGGCCTATAAGTCCCTCCTGCTTGGGTATAACCATTTTTCATTCAGTGGGGGGCTTGCTGGTTTGTACTTGGAATAGCCTCATGATGGGACAGCGGGAGAGAGCACCTTCATACTTCAGAGGTTTTGTAGTGCAAGACTGTTGATCTGGACATCCTCGAAGAAGGCCCATAATTTTAATAATGCCTCCGTTCTGACCTTCTTTTACCCTGTGTATTTGATTTGCATGAGTAGTCTCATGTGTTCAATGTAGTAGTGTGAAAAGTTCCCTCGTTTGGCAGGGGAATGTGTGCACCTTTGTGTGTGTGTGTGCTCCATTCTTTGCAAACCTTTATTTAAGTTTTTTAGCCTACGTGGGGAACCTTGTTTGCATGTGTTTTAATGGTGACTCCATTGTAAGTTTGGTAGTTTTAGAGGGCAAGATACATCTTAGCTTCTTTGTTTTATGGAACCTTTGGTTTTGATCAAATCGTAGGGAAAATATAAATGGGGTTACTGCTTATGATTATGTTACTATGAGCTCAGAGATACCTACAGATGCTTCAACAAGTCAACTTGAACATTTCATAAACAGTAATAACAATGCATATGAAGGGTTGCAACATGGAAAAATAACAATAGTATTTGAATTATTTTGACCCTTGATATCAAATACAGTGTGTGAGAAATTGCAGCACCCTCATATGAAACAGTAGGTCATTGACAAAAAACATAATTCTTAAGACAAAACACAGTTTGCAGTAATTAACAGCACCACAACATCACATACACCTTACATCAATCTCACAATAGAAAACTGACAGGGAAAAAATGCTGACTTTGTCAATTCAATTTCAAAAGCTTTTATTCGATTTGTAAACAAATCATACTAGCGAAACATAAAATCAATTCATTACATTAAAAAGGTTATTATAAGATACAAAATTTATACAGGGGAATCCAAAATATTTCATATAGGAATAAGACACATACTGACAAGCGTTAAATCATTGGATCATAATTAAAATTAAAAATATAAAGATGACCAAAAGGTACGGAAGTTAAAATCGTACAGACAGGAATAAATATATTGTCACAAAATGCTTATCCTGGCAGCTGTACGTTAAATATCAAACCCCTGCCTAGATCATGAGCAGTATAAGTTTTTAGTTTTAAAATTAGAGTACAGACAGGACAGTATAGAAATATAACCGCACTAAATGTTTCCAGGCAGCTGTACCATGAAAAGTATGAAAAAGAAAAAGAGAAAAACATGTACAGACAGGATTGAGAATAGGTTATCACTACTAAAAAGCGCTCGTCCTGGCAGCTGTACATATTAAGAAAGTACAGACAGGAATGTAGAAATCATGGCAATACAATACTTTTCCTGGCAGCTGTACATTTCAAAATAAAGGTGGCAACAAAAAAACAAATGTCTGCATTTTCTAGAGCTGATAGTAACACAAGGGCATTCTTAAAAGACCGTATATTATATTTAATGAATATAGGTTTTAGATACCTTAATCTTAAAAAGTGATAAAATTTGCAGAAAAGTAGGAAATGGCAGCAACTCTGACGTGAAACGTTGTCACAAGGGCAGGGTGTTTCAGACTTCTGTTTCTGTACCGGGAACGCAACTAGATGGTGTACAATACCCAACCTGACGCGGGTTAAAACATATTGGTGAGATGGGCGGCAGACATATAGGAGATAGGTTTGAAGCCCCGTTGGTAAGTTAAGTTCTCTATAGAACTTCACAGTAGCTAGCTTACCATATACCTCATCACGCCCTTTTTTTTTGTACATTAGAAAAGTTTGTTTGATCTCTTTTTTAGGGATTTCTACCGCCAGTTCGGGGTCGAGAAGAACATCAATGTCAAACAAAGTTTTGTACCAAAAACAAATATATTTCAGCCAAAGTATACGTGAGGAAAAGTCCAGGCCTATACAGTCAAGAATAATTTCTTGAGTGAATCGAGTTTCTGGCTTAGCCCAAATAGAACGCCACAATAAGAGTGGACGAACGGCTGCTAAGTCCGAGATAAACTCGACCCCAACCTCGTCATGAATTAATTGAATGGAAGCGGAGTGGGGGACACATAGCACTCTTCTTAAAAACTTGTTTTCCTCTTTTTGGAGAGAGGTGCCATCTATGCGGCCCCACACCCCCGCCCCATACAATGCCGAGGGAACACAGCGAATATTATAAATATTAATCATGTCTCGAATGCTTCTCGAACCGAGCTTGGAAGCAAATCGAAAGACACTGCTGGTGGAGCGAGTCATTTTCAACCTGGCATTATCAAGCTCTGGTTTCCAAGACCCATCATTAGCATAGGTAATTCCTAGGTAACAGAATGTTTTAACTTGTAACATTTTATCACTATCTAGATAAAAGTTGGACTTCAATTTATTGTCTGACTCACCGCACAACATAACATAGGTCTTGGATTTGTTTACACAGAGTCTCCTGTTTTGTATAAACAACATAAAACTATCGATAAGACGCTGTAGGCCTATCTGAGTGCGGGATAAAAGTACAGCGTCATCCGCGTAAAGTAAGATTGAGACAGAATTGCCTCCAATCTGCGGAGCATCTGCCGGTATAGTAGCCAGGGTGCGATCAACACAGTTAATAAAAAGGGAAAATAGGAGAGGAGCTAGTACGCATCCTTGGCGGATGCCCCTAGATACCTTGAAGAATGGTGTACATTCACCTTGGGTGCCATATCGGACTTTACAAGAAAGTTTCTGGTAAAGCCTTGCCAGAAAATGTACTATTTCATTCGGTGCTCCTAACTCCAGTAAAACCTGCCAAAGAATGCCGTGATCAACTAAATCAAATGCGCTGCTCAGATCAGCAAAACATAAAAATAAGTTGCCCTTTTTGGCCACTGTATATTTATTAATTAAAAGATCCAAATTCACGCATTGCTCCAGGGTGCCCATCCCCTTCCTGAAGCCATATTGCACTTTGGTTAGAATATTCATATCTTCTGCCCAGGTTTCTAGTGTTTTGAGCAGAATTCTACTCATAACCTTTACTGAGGCATCCAATAAAGAAATTGGCCGATAATTGGAGGCCTCAGATTTGCTGCCTTTTTTAAATAGGGGGACAATAACCGATTGACCCCAAGAGGGAGGAATGTTGCCTTCCGCTGCACAGTTGAAGGTCCTAACCAAAATGGGGGCCCACAGATTTGGTTCTGTTTTTAATAAATCTATAGGCACCCCGTCGGGTCCCGGGGCCTTCCCCCCCTTACTATTTGCAAGGCCTTCTAGTCCCTCTTGCAGCGTGATCTCTAAAGGTATAGGTGTCCATATTGGCAAATCAGCAAGAGGTAGGGTTAGAGATACCCTTTCTGGGTTAAAGATATTAGTGAAGTGAAAGACCCAGTACTCACAGGCAACATAAGAAGTGATTTCTGGGATACCTTCTATATTTAGAAATGGGCTGTTGACTATTTCCCAGTAGAGTTTGCTATTTTTTGCCTCAACTGCATCATTCAATTTATCCCATGCTTCTCTCTGTAGGATCTTTTTCCTATTAGAGATAGCCAGTTTGTAGTTAGCCCTTGCTTGTTTAATTCTGTTGCCATCTCGGGGTTTGAGCCCTAAAGCATGCTTCAATTCCCGTAAGGCTACAGTACAGGGTTTATCAAACCATCCCAATTTTACCGTTATGTTAGCTGATGGTTTCTTGGTGAAAATACCCTCGATGATAGTGTTGATGTTAATAAATTGTAATATCAGAAGATCGGGGTTAAAAACGTCATTAAGGCAATAACTAATCTCAGATTTACAGCTAACTATCACCTCCCTCTGTTTGGCCGCGGAATTAACCCCCGTCCATTTAATCCTCAGGCCATTGGGTCTGCAGGACACAATATCGGTAGTACAGGTTTCTCCAGCATTTTGTGTAACACCCCTTGAAGGAAGGGTGACACAAATACTGTTGTGGTCGCTAAGGCTTTCCTCTCTCACATACAAGTTTAAATAGTCACCATTACTTGAAAACAGGATGTGATCGATGAAAGTCCCGGCTTCCCTCCCTGTAAAGGTGGGGCAAATGGCATTCTGCTTATTTTTATTGCAATTTAACAAGGATAAATCTAATTTGGATAGCAGTTTGTTTAAAGTGGAGCCGTAATGGCAAGGTGGAAAATGAGGAAAATCCTCACTCCTGCCCACACTCCCATTGAAGTTATCCGGCTCCACCCCAAAGCCGCATGGGTTACCCTTAGATAGCTGGCATGGCTGTAGATTAAAGTCCCCAGCCCATAGGATGTCTGACTGCTTATTTGAAGTGCCCATGGCCTTAGCGATTTCTTTTTCCAAGGGGTACAGGATATTCCCTCTAGAGGCATCAAAGATGTTATTATAAAAGTTAACGAGGACCAAATCCTTTCCCTTGGCACATGCAATCCTTAGTACCTGGCTGTAGGCTCCCACATTTGAGCTACTTCTAACTTTGTGGGTTACCAATCTATTAGAAAGGAGAATCATGAGACCCCCCTTTGCCCTGCCTGAGTTAGATTTGGTGGCATTAAGGCAATAAGAAGAATAACCTTCTACATTGATATCCTCCTGACTCCAGGTCTCCTGGAGGAGGACTATATCAAACCCTTCTCCTATGAATCTAGACCAAAAAGGGGTATTTAGTTTCCCTGTAATACCAGCGATATTCCAGGAGATCAAAAAAAGGTCGGCAGGCTTAGTTGCCTGAGCTGGTGTCCTTAAGGGTCCGATTACTGACCTACAGGTGGGAGATTGAATGTTGGGAGGATGGTGACTAAAAGGAGGGGGTTGGGTCAGAGAACTTTCTGATGCGGGAGCCCTCGATAAGACCATATGACCACTGGAAGACATAGGAGCCACTGTAAGGGCAGAATTTCTGCTGGCAGGGTCAGATCGCACAACCACACCAGATGCCAACCGCCTGTTGACAGGTTGGGTAGATGGTGGTGGGACATAAAGTCAATCAACCATCTCCAGGCAGTCAAATCTGTTGGTGGTTTGGATACCCTGCCACCCGCCATCTGCAAAACGGTTATTATTGGGATACCAGGGACGAGGTACCCAATCCCTACCTCTGTACTGTTGAATTTGCCATGGGTCGCCATAGTCCCATTGGTGTTCTTGGGTCATAGCCCAATTTGGCGGTGGAATTGGGTAATGGTAATTAGAAGTAGGGGGGTAGAAAAAGGAGAGTCGGTGAGTATCGATTCCCCCTTTCTTCTCTAAATCAGGCCATGAACAGATGTGGTTCACAGTAGAGGCATCCTCGCATGTGACGATGATACAATCCCCTTGAATACTCTTGGGGCTCTTCCCCACCCAGGATACCCTACGTACCGAAGATATTCTACAGGTGGTTGGGGGCTTCAAAGGCCTATTAATGCTGAGCCACTGCAGAATTTTGTTCCGAAGGGACCAGTGGGGTTCATCAGTTCCTTCTGGAAGTTCCGGTACTCCTGTTAAAATTACAGTAAATGGAGATACCTCAGGGGCCAGATGAAATGGGCGTTTAGGTCTTGGCCCCTTTTTGCCTACATGGGAATTTGCTTTGGGGGCCTTATTTTTACTGGTAGGTTGCTGTAAAGGCTTGTTGGTCAGAGTGCGGTTGGCGTCAGTGGAGGTAACTTGTGGGGTCTGGACAGCAAAAATTTGCAGACTAGATGACGGTGTCTGGGGTACTGATTTGTCTTTGGGCTTGGGTTTTGAGCAGTTTACACAGGTGGTGGAAACAGACGGTGTTGAGATTGTAGGGTCCTTTGTTTTAGATTGGGTATTGAACTTAACCGTATTAACAGATGGTCTATCTGTGTTAGTGTTAACTATATTAGTGTTAACTAAAGGAACCCCCGGACAGGATACCACAGATGAAACCCCCCCGGGTTTGGCTGTTCCTGCCCTAGACTGGTTGGGAGATTTATCAATAAGTATGGCAAGCTGTTTCTCAATAGCCATGATACTCCGTTCCAGAGGCTGGAGTTGGTGTTTAAGTAACTCCCTGAATCTTTTGAACAGCTGGGCATTATCACAGTCAGACGGACAGGATGCACCCCCCTGAACATTACCCTTGGAAAGACAATGTAAGTTAGGCAAAACAGATAATACAGAGTAAGTACAGGTGGAAGTGGTCCTGGCTGGAGCAGTAGTAGACCCTTTCTTTTTCTTGTTTTTAGGCTGTTGATTAGCCTTGTTCCCTTTATTTGAAGGTATTGTCTGCTTAGGTATAGCACCTTCTCTCACCTCCATGGAACGGACCCCTTGAGTCTGGTCTTCAACTACGATCCGCTCTAAGTCCGGGTGATCTCAAGATTCTCACTGGAGTCCAGTCCCAATGACAGGTTTGTGGCCGATAGGTCTACAGCATTGGGAATGGTGTGGACTTGTGCTATAACATTTCCAGGTTGAGAAAGGCTGGGAACAGATGTAACTGCTGGGAGTGGGGTTAAAGCCGTAGCTATGAGACCCAGGGAGGATCTCTTAGCAAACGCGAGGTCCTGGGATACCCTGCGCTCTAAAAGGGAAATGTTTAAGTTGATAGCCTCAGTGGTAGTTGATATGAATTTGTCAATAGGACCTATGAACTGCGCAGTTCTAAGAGCAGTCTTACTCCTGGATCCCCTTGTTACCGACATAGTGACGGTGTGCAAACACCAGGGGCGCTGAGCAAAAGGCGGTACACAAAGGGGAGAGTACCTTTAACTGGAGAGATGGTCGGCTGGCGATTTCAAACCAAGGGGGGGCCCAGCCCAGCCTGGTTCAGTCTGGAATGGGCTGAAACGGGCCCGCCCTTGGCCCGGGCTTCGCCCGGCGTCCCGCGAGACGGGGGTGACAGCAATTTAATGCGCCTCCGGGCGCGCGATAGACGCGGAATGCGTCCCCTTGGAATCCTGGGAATTGTAGTTTGTAGCTCACCCAGTCCCGCTCAGCGCTCCGCTCGGTGGCCCGACCTGAAGATATTGCAGGGGTCAGGCGGCGGGAGGCGGCGGGAGGCGGGTGGTCAAGGACACAGGGTGCAGAGGTAAGAGTTCTCCTCTCGTGAGCCAAGGGTTTGCCTGCAGCAGGACGCTTTCTGCTCGGATCAAAAAACCCTTAGCCCGCTTCTAGTTCATGCTGTTCTGTGACCAGGGAAAGCTCTGAGCAGTACACAGGGCTAGGTGAAACTACTAGTCTGTCAAAGATAATAACAATATTTCTCATAAAAAAGGGAATAACTCTAGAACCACAAACCCATCTTGGCCAAACACAAGTTACAGCTAATCTCCCAAGTCCAAAACTTATACCCTAAATGTCTAAATCGTACCTTGTATCACACCCAAGGGCCAAGTGTGCCATCTATATCACAGCTAGGGGTCCAATCAACCAACACCTCTCACTACTTTCAGATACTAATGGTGTTAAGAAGCCAGTGGAACTGAAAAACCCTTTGAGACTAAGAAATAAGATTGAGGTGCCAACTCTGCCCAATCAGGATAGCATTACCACAAACATAGTGTCCTGAGAACCATAAAGGACTATATAAATATATCAATATTCACCTTTCCCTGTGTGCTGACTATCGTAAAAAGGTGGCTTCTGCCAGATCACCTCCGAGGCCTCCTTATGACTACTCTGTTAGGACATATAAAATAGGTAATATGCCAGACTTCTGTCAGTGGCAGGGTACTCAGGTTATCTTTTTACACTTCTCGCTAGTTTGCCATACATCACATGCTTTAGTAAGGTTCTGATGTAGCCTCTTACCCACTGTGATAGCTGCTTCAGTTTAGGCCTCCTCCCCGCAGATTCAGCACGACTTCCAATCAATTGCAGTATCTGCTCACCTTCCTTCATGTGCCAATGTGAATCTGTCCGGGCGAGGTCTTCTTCCTTTGGCTGCAGTCGGGGTTAAGGTACCAATATGCCCTGATGGTGGTTTGCCAAAATGTTCTTCAGCATGAAATACCTTGAAAAAACAAGCAACAAGAGGTGTTTGGCCAAACAGGAACAGTTCATTTAATTAAACAGTGGGGCCGGGAGAACAGTTACAGACACGGGGTCTGAGGACTGTCTCAATTTACAATATGTATGACATGCCTTTTTATACAACTCATTGAAGGAAATGAAATAGCTCTGGTGACCCTTTTTTAGTAAGGAATGTGAACCTTTATCTTTGAAGCCATACATTAATGTATTCAATGGGGAATCAAGGTGGGTCTTGACCTTGCGTGGAAACACTGCGACCAGTGGGCAACGTCTTCAGATGCTGCAGCATGGAGAGCATGTGATCACTTCATGTTATGTGTGTGCTGCGTCCTGATTAGCTATGTGTTCCCACCTTATTTATTTATTTATTTATTTATTTATGTGGAAAGTTTTATAAAGCGCAAACGTGACCCTTGCAGGTATCAGAGCACTGTACAAAGTGTCGAAAGCAAAAATAAACTCAGTACAATGGAAGTCAGCACATTGTCAAACAAAATGGAATAAACAATCAAGGTGAGGGACCCCGTAATTGGCCCACCTCTCCAGTTTCAGACAGGCCCTACAGTGCTGAAAACAATTTAACAGAGCAAGCATAAAATAAATCAAAACAACATAGTAAAATAAGTGTCAAATCTGTAGTTGTCCCAGCTAGTATAGTTTCAGATGGGCCCTAGAGTAAAATAACAATTTGACAGACATCCATAAAATAAATTGAAAACAACATAGTGTATTAATTATGAAATCTATAGGCAGGGGGACTCGATAAAGTGAACAGGTTGATGCAGTTAATTATCACTCAGGGATAGCCATTTGGTATGATTCTTGAAAAAAGTAGTGGAAAGATTGGCTATGATCTCAGTAGGAAGTGTATTCCCAATTCTAAGAGCAAGACCGGAGAAGGCACGATTGTAAGTACTTTTCTTTTTGAATTTGGGAGGTTTCAAAAGTAGGGTGGACATACTTCTTAAGTTCTGACAAGAACCAGAAAGTACAAGCTTGTTAGCCAAATAAGCTGCAGTGCTGTAATGCAAGTATTGTTGTGTTAGGCAAGCTATCTTAAAACAAATCCTAGCTTAACAGCCAATTAAGTTGCATAAGGTCAGGTGTAATGTGATCGGTTTTTTTTAGCCTGTGATGAGCCTGGCCGATGCATTAAGGGTGGCTCTAAGTGGGGTCAAGCTCACTTTAGGAAGACCAGCAAGGGTCACAAGACCCTATTCCAATTGCGACATCACCAGGGATTGTACTGCATGTCAAATGTCTCCCGGAGAAGGAAAGGCTTGATTTTCTCAAGGGTGTTAATTTGAAAGCTGGCTCCCCTAATACTAGCCTTGATGTGACCCAGCATATTTAGGTATCTGTCCAAGGTAATGCCTAACGATTTAGTGGAGTTAACCACTTTGGGGTGCAGTTAAGAGTTGTGAGTTGTTTAAGCCAGTCCATGGTAGGTGCAGAGTGGTTTTGGGGGCAATCAGCAGGAATTCAGTTTTGAGAGTATTTAGCAAAAGATGGTTTTGGGCTAACCATTGTTGAGTTTGTGAGAGAGCCTCATTAAAAATTTTTATGTCACCAGGAGAGGGGATCTTCAAGTATAGTTGAGTTTCATCCACGTACATGTGGTAATAAATATTAGAATGGTTCAGAATGACTATAAGTGGTTCCATAAAAAGGTTGGAGAGAGTAGGCGAGAATGCGGATCCTTGAGGCCCTCCAATAATGACAGGGGTAATGGTTGCAAGGGAATGGTTACGTTTGATCCTTTGTGTGTGGTCATTTAAGAAAGAGGCAAACCACTTTAGGACAGGGCCTGGGAGACCCATCCTATGTGAAAGAAAATGAATCAAATTTTCATGTTCGATGGTGTCAAATTCAGAGGACCAGTCAAGAAGGATCAGAAGACAAGGGACATTTTGATCATTCACAATGTGAGTTAGTCTTGTTTCAGTTATGTTCCCTGCTTAGTGGTCTGCAATCATGGTGACAGACTGTGTCTGTCACGTCACGTGCTGCTGAGTGCTGGCAGTCGTAGTAGAACCTTTTTGTTGTTGGTTTAGTTAGTGATTTACATAACTTTCCAAGTAGACGGTCTGCAAATCCAGCAATACTGTACTATCTATCCTAGTTGACCAAATCAGATAGGTCAATCAATACATGTGGTGCAAATGTTGGTAATTTGTTTCCCCAAGATAATTTTAGATTGTGGTCAAGGAAATCAAATATTTCAAAAAAACAATCATCTGTGTTTGTGTTTATTTCATGATGATCAGCACCTCCCAGGGGCAAGAAGACTACACCCCAGACTCCGGTGGAACAAAGTGGGCAGAAAAGGTCCTCTGCAGGCTCGTCTGCTGGCCCCTGTAAGTTGGTCTGTTGTTAATATAATTATACTTCCCCAAACATTTCAGCTCTTATTCATTCCAAACTGTTTCCTAATTCTATTTTTTACAAAATAGTCTTGGATCTTCTTGTAGACTGTTTCTACATTCTTATCCTGCCTCTCTTCCATCACTCTCTGTGCTAGTACTATTTACTATTATAATGAGTTGGCGGTCTGTGTAGGTAGCTAAGCTTGCCCAGTCGGCAAAAGGTGTTAAACAAAACTCTGATCCAGCAAACGCTCTAGAGGCACTGAGTGCAGTCCTCTGGGTTGCCCTTGCTGTCTATTCCAGTCTTCTTAATGTTAGTGCTTTGACAATTTCCAACAACATAATGTCAATGTCCACCAAGAATAAGCTAGTAGTTGGCTTTTTGATTTGATAATAGCACATACCATACCGCTAGTGTTTCAGGGACTATTCTGCACATACAGAAGTATGGACAAGAGAAATATGACATTGTCGATGATAGGTGCAGTTCGACTTTCCACATACCTCAGTCAAAAGTAACTGTGGGGGACTCGGGAGCCCTCAACTTGTTGGAACTTTAAAGTCCTCCTGGTAGTGATGAGGAGTAGGTGGTTCTGTCTGTAATTAGGAAAAATGTTGCACGTTAAAAAGCAAGCATTCATCAGTTGTGCCACAAAGTGTTGCATGTTATGGCTAAGCATATAAGTTAACACCCTCCCCAAAACCATGACTTTTTTTCAGTCCCAATAATTAAAAATTGTTTATGTACTAACATTTTCTCTTCCATTACGAGAAGAAATAGGGAGTGGTGTATGGCATCTAAAAATATAACATGTTTTTTCTTGGCGTCACAACATCGGATGCTGCACTTCCCACCACCAGTGCCGGGGCCAGCAGCGTGGAGGGGCCACTCCAGGGGCGGATGCGGCGGCGACACAAGTGCCACTAGGAGGAGCTGCTGTGGGGGATCGCTCAGCAGCCGAGGCGGTGGTAAGTTAATATACTCCTCACTTATTGATATTTTAAAGTAGGCTCGCAAAGGGGTATATGATGTACTGTACAGTAAACAGTACACTAGTTGAGGTACACTGTACTGTTATGAACAGTTTCTAATTTAGAACTACATTTTTGCCAATCACAGAGAAGACAGTCACCCTTGACTTAGCCATATCATTAGCGGCGGTAGTTCTCGAGTAAGCAATGGCCCCCTCAATTTGACTTCAACTCAGCTGTGAAACTTTTATCGTGAATCCAAGTCAGATCAGATGAACTTGAGGGATGTGATGAACTAAAAGGGAAAGAAGGGTGTAAGGAAGGACGAGCGAGTCGTAACATTTATGACTGTAAAGAATGATACGTGTTTTTGAATGCATGCAGAGGTGGCTGAGAGGAAGGAATCAGATGCATGGCTGCTTGAAGCAAGGATGGTTGGAGGAGAAAGAAAAGATGACTGTCTGTGTGGTTGAATCCGAAAATGCATGTGTGGTGTGCATTGCAATATATCATTTGATTGAAACTCAAATGCAAGTCAAGATGGTGGTTTACCAAATACAATGAAAAGGGTGTTAGTTGGTTGTTGAGAAAAAGTAAAGTTGGTACAGTTGAGACATTAAGAAGAATGATAGACGTTTACTTTGGTAGCTTGGATGGAATCTTCTTCCCCATAGATAGCAGAGGTGTATGTAGAGCAGACGCTCAGTGGATGAAGAGTGTTACTTTGTTTGAACAGCATCCCCGTGCCAGAGTAGCAAAGCAGAGGAAATCCAAATACTAGAAGTTATGATTTTTCAGAAACTCTCCCTTGCCTAAAGTAACAGTACAGTAGTTTACTTTGCAAGCACAGCATATATTGTGTATGTATTGTATAGTTGACAATTATATCAAGTCAAGTCCCTTCCTCCGGCAATTCTGGTTACCACACTCACTCCCTATGTTAATAATTTTCTTTCAGCTGTGTCAATCATGGGTGGACTATCGCTGTTGTTCACTCAATCTATCACAACAAAGCACCTAAAGTCATCCATCATATAAGCAAAGATCATGTGATCGGCTGGATACATGATCAGAAATGAATAATCTTCATTTTTCTTTTGTAGTACTGAAGGCCTGGGGGGGGACAGTGCGAAATATAAATTACATTGAGCAGTAGCCCTTGATGTAACTGAGTATGGCCAGTGCCACCCCTATAGAAAAGTAAGAGCTTCCCTATCCCCACCTACATGTACTGCTTAAAGTAATGCGAGTCTGCGTCATCATGGCTAGTGTCTGTTTTTCTTGGGTGCAAGATGACTGAGCTGGCATTATGCCGGCTACTACAAGTTCACATACAAGTAATTTCTTTTGCAAAACTAGAGAAAAAAAGAAGACTGGTGTACTCTCTGACTCTATGACCATGTAGTGAGTCCATAGTGCTGCCAGTAGAATTCCTGAAACTCCCACTAATGTTACAGAACTACAAAGACGGTGGAAAGATACATGCCAAAATGGGATACTGTGCTTGCAAATTGCTAGTGTTACTGTGAGACAACTTTCTGTTGAATTATTTTGTTTATTGTTAAAGAGTATTGGTTACAGTATTTTTCTTTCTGTCTTCATATAGATGCTCCAAGAAAGCTCACCCGAAAGGAGATGGCTGTCCGGGCCAGGGCCCAGAAGCTGGAGGCCATTTGTGCCAAATATCGCCGGCTGTGGGCTCGGGAACAGGAAAAGGAGGTGGCAACAGCTGCATCCTCCTCCAGTGCCCCCGGGTCCACCAGGCAGCAGCCTCCAGCACTGCGATGTGGTCTGACAGCCTCCCGCCGCCCCCGCTCAACTGCAACAACGCCAGCAACTACCCCCCCAGAGCCTGGATGGCACGCCTGCGCTGCCTGCGCTGCCTACACCGCCGAGTGGACTACCTGGAGCGCAAGGTGGAGAAGCAGCAGCAAAACTTCCAGGACCCCCGCAAAGAGCTGCGGGACCCCCTGTCCACAGGACACCGCCAGAAGTGACTGGTCCCTTGCCCCTTTTTTAAAGACTGTTGGGGGGTTGGAATCTGGAGTTGGGGACTCTTTGGGACTCTTTGGGACTTTTCCTGGGACATTTGAAATGGACAATTGTTGGGGTTAGGGAGGTTTGAGTCTTTGGGACAAGTTTATTTTTGTCAGGGTAAATAATATATAATTATTTATTTTACATACTTCAACATAGTGTACGCATTCATATTATTTTGTGGGGTGGTGGATGGAGGTTACTGCACTTTTGGTTTCCTCAAACTTACCAGTATGAATTATCTAAAACGTCCAAAAATTTACAAAAGTGCCACTAACAGAGTTAGTGAATTCAATTGGCCTACTAGTACTTTATTAGTACTACTGTCAGCCTCTCCTCCGAGTCCTAGCCCATTATTCTACCTCCCCAAAATGCTTATCTTACCTGTGAGTCGTGTTTGAGAATAAAGCTAGGCACAGCGCTGGCTGCATGGCAAATGGCGATTACGGTTGCCCATGAAATCCATCCAGGACAGAAATTCAATTGTTGTGGTGGTAGTAGGAGTGGTACCACACTAGCAGTAGCAGCATATGAAAACAACGGAAAAATAGACATTGAGTGGCCTGAGAGGAGTATTAGAAGGAACAGTATATTTGTAGCCTAAGCTGAAGATAAGTATGGGAAAAAAAATTGCATGGATGATTATGGCTACAACAAGAACAGTGACGCAGCAGCGTAACAAGTCTTCTTGGCATGTAGGAAGATGATGTTGACGATGGATCCAATGATGGTGGGCATGAGATTCAGAATTTATTTTAAAATACTCATTGTTGTTTTTTTAAGCAGAATTACAATATCCTAGGATTCATCTAGATGCCTTAAAATTGATTTGAGGAGGTTGCTTGCACCTAATCCTCCCCACCAAGTGTGTGGAATTATTGTTGTCATTTAGTCACACCTCAATGAAAACCACACAACCCAGGGGAAGAGGGTTAGAGTTTGAAAATTGGATGGGAATGGAGTTTTTTGGGAAAGTTTTGTGGAGAGAGGAAAAAGGAACACAGCATGGACAAACAACAAATGAAGATAAACAAATCTTTGGATACGAAGATATCAATAAATCTTTTAAAAGACATAAAGGAAGTGCATGCACTACTGCATGCTTGAAGTTGTTTGCTAAATGGATGGTTAGGTTACTTAAACTAAGTAGTACTTTCAACAACTTACTAACTATGAAGAAACAATGTGACAGTACAAGGCTGCATTAATTGCGCAATTTCACTTGCCTATCTGCCCTCAGAGAGAATAAACAACACTCGGTACATTGAATTAGTTTTAAAAAAATCAAAGAAAAACGTATACAATGGCTGGAGGGATGAATTTGAAGCAGAAAGAAAACAAATGCACAGAGTCACATTCATAGAACTTCACACCAATATCATTATTTCAAAGATAAGGAGAAGTGAAGAGGATACTGTAACTGTATGTTTTAGTTGTCCTGTTGAATTTGGGAAGTTGCTTCATCCAGCCATTCTTCTTATTCGCGGTACTCCTCCATTCCATCTGACGCTCAGTCGATCAATCTTGGTGAACAGACACAGTGTCCACTGCCTGCCTGATACTGAATTGCGGATCGCTAATGGTAAGCCTGAGTTAATCGTTTTTCCCATTGCACAGGGTAAAAGCTGGCCTGTAATTGTTGATGAAAAAACAGGAAGTTATATTAAAACACCACAGAGAAAAAACATATAAGGTACGCTGTGTAGTGCAAAAATAACACTTTCAGTTTCAGTGGCGACAGTATTACATACAAGCATCATTTCAAAAGTGCGTACTCTGAGTCTCCTTTTCAAGGATAGTAATTAGTAAATGTGGGCAAATTTGCGTGAAATTGCAAAAAAAAAGTGAATTTGCTGCTTTTCACCTTTCCCCTCAACTTACAAACTACTATTTTTCCCTTAAATTAGACCTTCCCACTGTGCCTTGCAAACCCCTAAAACCATCCCCAAAAATCTAGAACACCCCCAAATAGCCCCCCAAAAACATGCAATACTGCTACCTCGCAGCCCGCCAATGTAAGCCTATGGCAAAAATGCACCTCAGAAACAGGCCCAAATTCCCCTTTCCCCTCAACCTAGGACCAAACTGCTATTTTGACGCAGAATTAGACCTTCCAAGCAGTGGTACCAGACTCCTAAACCCACTCACAAAAATCTAGAACACCCCCAAATAGCACACCAAAAACATGCAAAACTGCTACCTTGCAGGCCACCAATGTAAGCCAATAGCAAAAATGCACCTCAGAAACAGGCCCAAATTCCCCTTTCTCCTCAACCTACGACCAAACTGCTGTTGTGACACAAAATTAGACCTTCCCAGCAGTGCTCCCAGACACGTAAACCCACTCTCAAAAATCAAGAACACCCCAAATAGCCCCCCAAAAACATGCAATACTGCTACCCTGCAGGCCGCCAATGTAAGCCAATGGCAAAAATGCACCTCAGAAACAGGCCCAGATTCCCCTTTTCCCTCAACCTACGACCAAAGTGCTGTTTTGACACAAAATTAGACTTTCACAGCAGTGCTCCCAGACCCCTAAACCCACTCCCTAAAATCTAGAAAACCCACAAATAGCCCCCCAAAAACATGCAATACAGCTACCTCGCAGGCCGCCAATGTTAGCCAATAGCAAAAATGCACCTCAGAAACAGGCCTAAAATCCCCTTTCCCCTTAACCTACGACCAAACTGCTATTTTGAAACAAAATTAGACCTTCCCAGCAGTGCTTCCAGACCCCTAAACCCACTCCCAAAAATCAAGATCACCCCCAAATAGCCCCCCAAAAACATGCAATACTGCTACCTTGCAGGCCCCCAATGTAAGCCAAAGGCAAAAATGCACCTCAGAAACAGGGCCAAATTCTCCTTTCCCCTCAATCTACGACCAAAATGCTATTTTTACACAAAATTAGACCTTCCCATCAGTGCTTCCAGACCCCTAAACCCACTCCCAACAATCTAGAACACCCCACATTACCCTCCCAAAAACATACATTACCGCAACCTTGCACAGGCCATAAAATCGTGCCAAAACGCACTCTGAAACTAGGTTCAAAACACCCCTTTTCCACCATGGATTTTCTTCAATCCACTTGCAATCAAAACTAGACATTCCCAACTCTCATCCCAGCTAAGCAAATCCACTAAGAACCCCCTATAACACACTCCAATCGCACCATGAAAACACGCAATAATCAAAAATTAGCATGGGCGCCTACGGCAGCGGTTTCCCTTTCTCGACTTTGCCTAAACACACCCTTCCCATCAATCGATTCCTCCCAAATTTCCTGCACAATTACCAATTCCCCCTCCCTACCACTCACAGAAGCCCCGTTCCCCTAGCTTAACTGGAACACCCCAAACAGACTTTCTCCTTGCGTCCCCATACCACCCATTGGGTAGCATGGCAAATCGCGCATTGACAAAAAATTGCTGTTTTCAGCACTTCCACTACTTTGATCCTCTTGAAACTTACCACAACACTTGTTCCAGCAATACCCAAGAATCTCAGCAAGGCAGAACAAAATCGATCCACTGGAAGGTGTACAACTTTTCACCCAAACACACGTGCCCGCGAAACACCAAAAAAGCCCAAAATTCGGCCAATTCTGGACAAAAAAAACACCAAACTCCCCTAAAACCTTGCCAACATAATTATGAATGAGCCTGCATCGGGCCCTGAGCCCTAGACCCTGGGAACCCTACCAAATTGAACCCAAAAACCCTAGTAAACCCCACTGAACCCCCAAAATAGCCCTAAACCCTAAAAAACACCCAAATTCCCTCAAACCTAGCCCTAAACTCTACACTGAGCTGACCTAAAAAAATATCCGCCCGCTCACAAATTTGTGAATTTTCGGCAAATTAGCGAAATTCACGGATTGCGAATGTACCGAAAATCCGCAAATTTCGCGAGCGGAATAGATTTTGGCCCATGCTCATAATTAGCACACAGCAGGCCATGGCCATGCAGACGGTCAAGGCAGGCACCAGTGAGTGAAGCAACCTGATGTATCATACCTAGGCTCTTTGACACAGACAGACAAAGCATATCTAATTGTATGCAGCAAGCCACATAGCCCCAATTTTACATGAACTGCTGTCTGGACTCTGCCTGGCATAACAACACTACTCTGCCTCGACCACTCCATACCACGACTAGACAGACATGTAGTTCTGCTGTAGTAGCTGTTGTTGACTGGTTTACCTGTTTGCCACTCACGAATTTGCCATAGTTCTTTCGTAAACTGACGATGATGATCCATCCATCCCAGTGAGTGACTGTAAAGAAAAAAGATATATTATTTAACTTTGATCATCAACACTCATCATCAATCATCATGGTATACAGTGATTCCAAGTACATTTTGCATTTTGGAAAATGCAACGTAGTGGCCCCTGCAGTTGAACTACAATTAAACAAGGTAAAAAAAGCAGAGTAGACTTGAGTTACATTTAGTGTGTAAAAGATTAAATAATAACAGAAGACATATGATTCATTTCATGCACAACAAACAAACCGCAATTGCTTTCATCAGAGCCTGACAGCCATTGCTGTCCACTGCATGCCATCTTCTCATTATTCATTACCTGTTCCACTTTTTGTCCACCTCTTGTTCTGAAAGTGAAGGCCCACAGGGCAGCCTCTCCTGTCAATTTCAGAAGTAACTATCAGCAATTATCAAGTAGTCAGTAACTCCAGTCCCACTTGAGCGAACTCGTCTACGAAGACAAAGTTTCTTGTTTCTTTGTAATCCAGCCATCTGCCTTGAGGGAAATGGATAGGGAGAGTCCACAGGAGGAGGATAGAGGAGCATGATTGAGTTGTGAACTTTTGAACCTCAGGAATGCAGACTGCGGCACCTTCAAATCAATAAGGAAATCAGATGAAGACATTGCTGCTGATGGACTTGTTGCGATTAGGTGATTAGAGTTTTGTTGTTGTCAAAGTTGCAAAATAAAGAAAGACACACAGGAATAAAAGTGAATAAGGACAAACAAAAAAAAGGAAGTCATTTTCAGGCCTCGGTGTCAGGGAAGTAGAGCTCGTCCTCAAACTCTGTGAATTGAGATGGTAGTAGGTCAGCTAACAGAGAAGAACTTCCGTCACCTAAGTCGGTGTCCTCTTCTTCCTGCGTTCATTCATGTATTTTGTAATCTGGTGGTATAAAGTGCAGATTCATCTGATCATTGTTAACCTCTCCACATTTTTGGGCGAGAGGCGGGTCCTTTTTGAAGTTACAATGGCACCAGCAGCACTGAAAAGACTTTCAGAAGACACGCTTGCGAGTGGGCAAGACAAATAATTTAGAGCCAGGTTGGTGATCAGTCGCCATAGAGGCCTTTTCCCATACCAATACAGCAATGGATTCTGATAACAAAGACCTCTGTTGGGCCATCCAGATAGGCCTGCACCATTGACTCAAGGTTCTCCAGGGTTGCTCCACTTTGAGTACCATCTGTGGCCTTTGCATCACTGGAACGAGCAAACCCTTGATGAGTTAGCCAATCCGCTTCCGACAATATTATAGCTGGGCCTGGTGCAGGTGAGGATGATGATACGGTTGCTGGTTTCGTTAACGGCTGTGAGGGAAAGTGATTGCCTTCGGCCACAGATTTAGAAGTTGACCTTGACGCCGGATGGCCTGCTGATTCAGTACTACTTCTGCTGGTTCCTTCAATTTTGTGCCACTCTTTTTTTAACCGAGTGGCTGACAGAGCTAGCCAATGTTTGTATTTTGAAACATCTGCTTCATTAAAAGGAATGAATGCTTTGCTGGCCACTGCCTTTTTATACCATGGATCCAGAATAGTGGCACACATGTAATGTTGTTCTGTATGTATTTTTTTAAGCCTTTCATTGTCAACTAGATGGCTTAATACCTCTCCGCCAACTGATATGCGTCTTGCTTTTCAGCATCATCTCAGAACATTGAAGACACCGCCTTCAGTTGGTGCTCTAGAATGCGCAACAATGGGATAGCTTTGCCCAAAGTACAGTCCTCCTTGCTGACTTTACGCGTGAAGACCTCAAAAGGTCGAAGCATGTCTGCCAGGCTTTTAACTAGCTTCCATTCCTCCAAATCTAGCCTCATGTCTTTCATAGTAGAACCCAGTTCAAAGACATACTCATTGATTACCACCCACTGCTCAGACAGACGCTCAAGCTTGTAGAAGGTTGAGTTCCAACATGTTACCACCTACTGGATGAGTCCTCTGACTGGCAGTCTACGTTCATGTTGCATGTTCCTCAGCTTCTTGCGGGCCTTAAAAGAATGGCTGAAATGTGTGCAGATTCTTCGGCAGGTGGTCAGTAACTTGCTGACTATTTTTTCTTTTTTCAAGAAATCTTGCACAAGAATGTTAATACTGTGCGCCAAACACGGCACTCTCAAATAGCCACCCTCATGCATGGCCTTAACTATATTACTGCCATTATCCGTGGAAACATAACCAATCATGCACTTTCTTGGATGCAGCCATTCATAGACCTTACTCTGAAACTCATCCAAAATGTTTTGTGCAGTATGAGATTTCTCCATGGCAAACATGGCTACTGTTGCATGTTTCAGAGTAGCTTGAAAAACTGTGTCGGGGTCAACACCTGCACGTAACTTGTCTGAAACCCCTGCAAAAGAGACCCAGTGTGCAGTGATGCACATGTAATCAAGGGCTTGGCAACTGGTCCACATATCTGTTGTCAGGTGAATAGTGTGAACAGCACTCTTCTGCAAAGCTGCCCCAATCACCTCCAGCACATTTGATGTAGTGCTGGAACCACAACTCTGGCAAAATAGGAACGGCTAGGAACCCTACATTTAGGCCAGACTGTTGCCCCAAATTCTAGAAAACCCACCCCTTCCATGAATGAAAAAGGGAGAAGGTCCAGCGCTAACATTTTAGCTAGCATTACATTATAAAGACGTGCCGTAGGGTGGTTGTTTTCAAATGGCGCATCCGACCAAAAAATGCTTTTAATGTTGCCTGGACCGCTTTCATACGTGGTGATGATGATGATGCAGGCTTCGTCAACCCAGTTAGGCTCATTGATGTACTTTTTCGCATTGGTGTCTCTCCCAAACTCTTAGTGTGCCTCATACATGTTGCAGGAGTAGAGGGTGTGTTGGAACTACCACTGCAGTGCTGCTGCCAGGGGTACTGGGTGTACCAGAAACAATGTCTGTCGCTTCTTCACTTCCCACCTGCATGGTCAGCCCTTCGTCATCATCAGATGCAATATGAATGGATACATTTAGATTTATTTTTCTTTTGGCTTCCCGGATCTTCCTTAGGTGCGCTTCCTAAATGATAGTGTGGTGTTTTTGGAGATGACCTCTCTGGCCTCCGGTACCATAGTTAGTACCAAGCTTACCCCGACTAACTACAACTTTACAAATCGAACAAACAGCCATGTTTTCCTGTTTTTTTGCTAACACTAAAGAAGTACCAAACTGGGGACAGGAGATGTCTGCTGGGAGTGGAGGTGCTACTTTCAGTTTCATTGGCAGATGAAGTGGGGGATGGGTGTGGCTGAATTTGACTCTGTTGTGCACTTACAGCACCACTACTTGAGGTAATAGAGGTTGAGCTGGATGGAGGTCCCTGCCGGCCCTTTTTACGAGAAAATATGGAAGCTGTAGGTCGTGTTGGTGTTGCAGTTAACTGCGTTGGTGGTGGTAACAGTGCCACGCCGCCCACATCCCGCGCTGCAGGCAGGAGTCTGTTTCGGTTTTCTCCATTCAGCTCGGAAAGTTCTGCCTCTCCTTCCTCCACCGTCCAAGAAGCTGCTCATTCAGGGGCTGATTACATCAATATTGGATTATAGCAATGCGATCTTTCTTGGTGCTCCTGAAGCAACTTTTAACAAACTCCAACAGATTCAAAACACTGCAGTGCGGCTTCTTAAGAACATCTCGATGTCACGGTCGGCTAAACCTGAGTTGAGGGCATTGAATTGGCTGCCGGTGCGCGAAAGGGTCAAATTTAAGTCCCTCTGCCTTGCGCATAAGATTCTTCAGGATAAAGGTCCTCCCATCCTGAAGAATCTAGTTATACCTTATAAGGCCAATAGAGTCTTGCGCTCGGATCAGAAACATATGCTCAAGACTCCTAAAGTTAAAAAGGCACGTACAGGGGGAAGAAGATTCTCGGTGAACATAGCTATTCTTTGGAATTCTCTCCCCCTGAGTTTGCGCTCAGAGACTTGCCTTCTCCGTTTCCGCAAACTCCTTAAAACACACCTTTTCCCTAATTGATGCCTTGACTACGTCTGATTGCTACCTTTCTGGTTCTGGAACAAGCGCTGGGATGCTCCAGGGTACCTATGCACTATATAAAACTCGAAATAAATAAATACATTTGGGATAGGGTAAAAATGTCTTACTGCTGCATGCCCACTGGGGCTGGAGTGACGACTGTGATGACTGGGGCGTCATCAGACTGTTCATCAGCAGCAGAATACACCACTTCTTGTTCGTCGTCATCACCCATAACTGAAAGCCTTGCAGGACCTTCCTTTTAGGCTTAGCTACCTTTGTCGGTTCATGGCGTGCCTCACTCTCAGACTGCATTGGTGGGTTCCAATCAACATCAAGATCATCAGAAGGAAGATGGCTTGAAGAAGAACTTGTAGTAGCCCTCCTTGACCTTTTTCTTGCTGGGGATCTGGAAGACAATGGATCTTCATCAGGACGAGTGGCTTCCTCGGATGATACCTCCACTTCAGTCTCGATTTCCTGATGTGCCCCTACCTCTGGAGGAACAAGCATTGTGGGAAGTTGTGCCACCTCATGCGCCTCTAGTTGCGCCTCTCCATACACATCTTCACGTGCCTCTCCTTGCGACTCTCCTTGCGCCTTTACTTACGCCTCTCCTTGCGCCTCTCCTTGCGCATGTACTTGCGCTTGTACTTGCAATTGTGGTTGTTGTTGCGGCTGTGGGTGTTGAACACTGTTCAGATGAGTTACACCCTGCGTTGATTGGATGCTACTTTCTTGCGATAAGCCAACATCACTGGTCGATGGTGATTGAGGAATTAAAGTGGCTGCCTCTGCAGCACTCATGGACTTGGACCTAACTTGGCTTGGTGACATTGAGCCCAATGAAACGAAGGTGCTGCTCCCAGCTTGGTTCCTGGCGGACCCCGCTGCTGCAAGGTTATTTTTCCCTAAAAATGTGCCGGTCGGCACACCAGTCTCCTTGGTAAGTGGCGCCACTTGCTTCTTCTGCTCCTTCTTACTTGCAACTTTCTTGGTAGAGGAGCTACGGCCACCTTTTTCTGGGCCCATCTTCTTCAGATGTCAGAACAGCAGGCCGCAGTTGCATGCATTGCAGAGTTGTCTGTGGCCACGAGTGACGTCACGTGACGTTGTGCTGCACACACCGCAGCAGGACTACATCCTGGCACTGATGATGAATGATGAGGCTGATTCGTCTTCATGCACCTAAAAGCAAATGAAGCCAGAGGAACATCAGTTAAATAATTGTTGCATATGTCGTGCTTCAATTAATAGTTTGCAACTAGGCATTTATTATTATTACAACACACCCCAAAACGGAAAGACCAAAAATAAAAATTGCAAATGTATTTCCAATAAAAAATGGATGTTTACATTAATAGAAGAGAGACCACACAGAGAGAGTTGTTTCATGCACCACTGAGTAACCCTGGGCATAATGGATGAAAGCAAGGCATACTGGGTACAGTAGGCCTATGGCGCAAAGCACACTGCACCCACCCACATGGCCAGGCCCGAAAAACACCCCAAAAAGTGAAAAACACCCAAAAATCACCACAATCTAATGCCATCCATGCCCTAAATGATGTATACATTCACGACACCCCACAGAAAGACTTGGTCCATGCACCACTGAGTACCCCTGAGCATAATGGATGAAAGCAAGTCAAACTGGGTGAAGGCCTGAGCACACTGCCTGGCTTCAAAATGGTCCCTTGACCCCCAGCCACATGGCCAGGCCCTGCCTGGACTAGGCCTCCAAATGGCCCCCAGCCACATGGCCAGGCCCCAACAACACCTCAAGAAGCCAAAAAACACACATAAAACACTACATTCCAATGCCATCCATGCCCTAAATGATGTATACATTCAAGACACCCCACAGAAAGACTTGGTCCATGCACCACTGAGTACCCCTGGGCATAATGGATAAAAGCAAGGCAAACTGGGTGCAGGCCTGAGCACACTGCCTGGCTTCAAAATTGCCCCTTGACCCCTAGCCACATGGCCAGGCCCTGCCTGGACCAGGCCTCAAAATGGCCCCCACCCACATATCCAGGCCCCAACACCACCCTAAAAAGTTGAAAAACACACAAAAATCACCACAATCCAATGTCATCCATGCCCTCAATGATGTTTAATTTCAAGACACCCCACAGAAAGACTTGGTCCATGCACCACTGAGTACCCCTGGGCCTAATGGATGAAAGCAAGTCAAAGTGGATGCAGGCCTGAGCACACTGCCTGGCTTCAAAATGGCCCCTTGACCCCTAGCCACATGGCCAGGCCCTGCCTGGACCAGGCCTCAAAATGGCCCCCACCCACATGGCCAGGCCCCAACAACACCCCAAGAAGTCAAAATGCACACAAACATCACCACAATACAATGCCATCCATGCCCTCAATGATGTTTAAATTCAAGACACCCCACAGAAAGACTTGGTCCATGCACCACTGAGTACCCCTGGGCCTAATGGATGAGAGCAAGGCAAACTGGGTGCAGGCCTGAGCACACTGCCTGGCTTCAAAATGGCCCCTTGACCACCAGCCAAATGGCCAGGCCCTGCCTGGACCAGGCCTCAAAATGGCCTCCACCCACATGGCCAGGCCCCAACACCACCCCAAAAAGTCGAAAAACACAAAAAAATCACCACAATCCAATGCCATCCATGCCCTCCATGATGTTTAAATTCAAGACACCCCACAGAAAGACTTGGTCCATGCACCACTGAGTACCTCTGGGCCTAATGGATGAAAGCAAGTCAAACTGGGTGCAGGCCTGAGCACACTGCCTGGCTTCAAAACGGCCCCATGACCCCCAGCCACATGGCCAGGCCCTGCCTGGACCAGGCCACAAAATGCCCCCCACCCATATGGCCAGGCTCCAACACCACCCAAAAAGTCGAAAAACACACAAAAATCACCACAATCCAATGCCATCCATGCCCTCAATGATGTTTAATTTCAAGACACCCCACAGAAAGACTTGGTCCATGCACCACTGAGTACCCCTGGGCCTAATGGATGAATGCAAGGTAAACTGGTTGCAGGCTTGAGCACACTGCCTGGCATCAAAATGGCCTCTTGACCGCCAGCCACATGGCCAGGCCCTGCCTGGACCAGGCCTCAAAATGGCCCCTACCCACATGGCCAGGCCCCAAAACCACTCCAAAAAGTTAACAAAACACGTATAAATTACCAAAATCCAATGCCATCCATGCCCTCAATGATGTTTAAATTCAAGACACCCCACAGAAAGACTTGGTCCACATACCACTGAGTACCCCTGGGCCTAATGGATGAAAGCAAGTCAAACTGGGTGCAGGCCTGAACACAAGCCTTGCTTCAAAATGGCCCCTTGACCCCCAGCCACATGGCCAGGCCCTGCCTGGACCAGGCCTCAAAATGGCTTCTTCCCACATGACCAGGCCCCAATAACACCCCAAGAAGTAAAAAACTCACACAAAAATCACCACAATCCAATGCCATCCATGCCCTCAATGATGTTTACATTCACGACACCCCACAGAAAGACTTGGTCCTTGCACCACTGAGTACCCCTGGGCATAATGGATCAAAGCAAGGCAAACTGGGTGCAGGCCTGAGCACACTGCCTGGCTTCAAAATGGCCCCCTGACCCCCAGCCACATGGCCAGGCCCTGCCTGGACCAGGCCTCAAAGTGGCCCCTACCCCCATATCCAGGCCCCAACACCACCCCAAAAAGATGAAAAACACACATAAATCACCACAATCCAATGCCTTCCATGCCCTCAATGATGTTTAATTTCAAGACACCCACAGAAAGACTTGGTCCATGCACCACTCCTTACCCCTGGGCCTAATAGATGAAAGCAAGTCAAACTGGATTCAGGCCTGAGTACACTGCCTGGCTTCAAAATGGCCCCTTGACCCCCAGCCACATGGCCAGGCCCTGCCTGGACCAGGCCTCAAAATGGCCCCTCCCACATGGCCAGGCCCCAACAACACCCCAAGAAGTCAAAAAACACACAGAATTCACCACAATACAATGCCATCCATGCCCTCACTTATGTTTAAATTCAAGACACCCCACAGAAAGACTTGGTCCATGCACCACTGAGTACCCCTGGGCCTAATGGATGAGAGCAAGGCAACCTGGGTGCAGGCCTGGTCACACTGCCTGGCTTTAAAATGGCCCCTTGACCACCAGCCAAATGGCCAGGCCCTGCCTGGACCAGGCCTCAAAATGGCCCCCACCCACATGGCCAGGCCCCAACACCACCCCAAAAAGTCAAAAAACACAAACAAATCACCACAATCCAATGCGATCCATGCCCTCCATGATGTTTACATTCAAGACACCCCACAGAAAGACTTGGTCCATGCACCACTGAGTACCCCTGGGCATAGTGGATGAAAGCAAGGCAAACTGGGTGCAGGCCTGAGCACACTGCCTGGCTTCAAAACAGCCCCATGACCCCCAGCCACATGGCCAGGCCCTGCCTGGACCAGGCCTCAAAATGGCTCCTACCCACATGGCCAGGCCCCAATAACACCCCAAGAAGTAAATAAAACACACAAAAATCACCACAATCCAATGCCATCCATGCCCTCAAAGATGTTTAAATTCAAGACACCCCACAGAAAGACTTGGTCCACGCACCACTGAGTACCCCTGGGCCTAATGGATGAAAGCAAGTCAAACTGGGTGCAGGCCTGAGCACACTGTCTGGCTTCAAAATGGCCCATTGACACCCAGCCACATGGCCAGGCCCTGCCTGGACCAGGTCTCAAAATGGCTCCTACCCACATGGCCAGGCCCCAATAACACCCCAAGAAGTAAAAAAACACACAAAAATCACCACAATCCAATGCCATCCATGCCCTCAATGATGTTTAAATTCAAGACACCCCACCGAAAGACTTGGTCCATGCACCACTGAGTACCCCTGGGCATAATGGATGAAAGCAAGGCAAACTGGGTGCACGCCTGAGCACACTGCCTGTCTTCAAAATGGCCCCTTGACCCCCAGCCACATGGCCAGGCCCTGCCTGCACCAGGCCTCAAAATGGCCCCCACCCACATGGCAAGGCCCCAACAACATCTAAGAAGACCGTAAAAATGCAAAAATCACCACAATCCAATGCCATCCACGTCTTCAATGATGTTTAAATTCAAGACACCCCACAGAAAGACTTGGTCCACGCACCACTGAGTACCCCTGGGCCTAATGGATGAAAGCAAGTCAAACTGGGTGCAGGCCTGAACACAAGCCTTGCTTCAAAATGGCCCCTTGACCCCCAGCCACATGGCCAGGCCCTGCCTGGACCAGGCCTCAAAATGGCTCCTACCCACATGGCCAGGCCCCAATAACACCCCAAGAAGTAAAAAACACACATAAATCACCACAATCCAATGCCATCCATGCCCTCAAAGATGTTTAAATTCAAGACACCCCACCAAAAGACTTGGTCCATGCACCACTGAGTACCCCTGGGCATAATGGATTAAAGCAAGGCAAACTGGGTGCACGCCTGAGCACACTGCCTGGCTTCAAAATGGCCCCTTGACCCCCAGCCACATGGCCAGGCCCTGCCTGCACCAGGACTCAAAATGGCCCCCACCCACATGGCAAGGCCCCAACAACACCCAAGAAGACCATAAAAATGCAAAAATCACCACAATCCAATGCCATCCATGTCTTCAATGATGTTTAAATTCAAGACACCCCACAGAAAGACTTGGTCCATGCACCACTCCCTACCCCTTGTCCTACTGGCTAGTGTGGCTTTACAGGCACCCCAAAATAAAAATAAAAAAATCCACATATAGTGAGGTAAAATTCAATGACATAAATGAGTTTTAAGTTCAACAAAACTCACAGAAACAGTTGTATCATGCACCCATGACTAACCCTGGGCCTACTGGATACTGTGGCTACCCACAATATATTTTTTTTAACATTGTGAAAAAGTTTTAGCATTGTAGTTGCAGCAACTGCAATGCCCCAAACAAACAACATCAACTTACTTGTAAAATCTCAAATCCAAAAGGGATTCAAATTCCAAAAAGTCCTCAAATACAAATATCCAGCAGCAGCCACAAAGAGTAATCCTTCCAGCTCCAGATCCAAATGAAAAGTGACCAGTACATGGACAAAGCACTGGGAGGAGCCTGCTGGACAGGAACAGGAAGTTTGAGACTCTGGGGCACTACCCCCCCCCCCTAACAAAAATGGACTCCTTGCACCAAAAAGTGCAGCCAAATGTCAATCTGAGGAGTTATTCTGATCAAAATCATCATTTTCAGAAGGTTTATGCTGCCTGCCGTGGATTTGTTGCGCGAGCTGTTCAAATCTCCTGCTGGGAGTCAGCTGCGCGCCACATCTACGTGTTTGCAATTGTTTTCTCCCGCGATACGTGATCGCGGGCCTTTATGACGTACTCGCATTGTCAAACTCTCGCTGTGCAAGATGGCGGGCTGCGATGACGTACTCGCGGTCGAAAAACTCTCGCGCAATTACGCAGCAAGATCCAAATTGGCGCAGCACAAGCAAACTGGGAGGAAAAACAACTTGGGGAACTCAGAATCACAGTAAGTGAACGCCACGCGCGCGATATTGTATTTTTGAAGCGCGACCAACCCAAACAATCCGCCAGCTTGCGAATTGCGGATTTTTGGGCAAGTTCACGCGATTCTTGGAATTTGCCAAAAATCCACGAATTCCGCAAACGGAACGGATTTTCAGCCCATACTTAGACTGCAGTCCGGCAGCACCTGGTGTCTCAAAAGAGCAAGTTGTACCCCATGCATACTGCTGTGTTGTCAACGCTGACAACACTGAGAGTCAGTGTCCCTCAGGTTCCCTTTGAGAGGAGGGGGGTCTCTGGTACTCTTCAGGTTGCTTTGAGGACCGCCATGCCTGTAGACTGTTTGCTAGGGAATGATTTGGAAAGTTCACCTTGGGAGAGGGTGGAGAAGAGTACTCACCTAAGGTCTGTCTGTCTGGGCGTGCATGATCACCCGGTCAATGGCAGCCAGTAGGGGTGCTCAAGAGGTCCTGGAGCCTGAGGGAGAGGCCCAGGAACCGGCCTTAGAGAGAAGGCGCAGGAGGCATGGGAAACCGGCCCCTGAAATTCCCACGGCCCAGGAGTAAGCAGACTTTGAGGGGAATGGCCTGTAGCCTACTGGGGAACAGATAGCGGAACTGGGGGACCTGCCTGAGCTGACCCATTGGCAGCAGGAAGGAGGCCCCTCAAGGGAAGAGTTCTGCACAGTGCAGAAAGAATGCCCTTCTCTCATAGGTCTGCGGCAGCAGCCTGCAGACCAGGCTAATGGTGATCAGTCTGGAACACATTTAATTTATTGGGAGAATGACCTCCTGTATTCAGAGCCTAAGGTTGGTAAACCTGGGTCAGCCCCTGCGCTGGTGGTACCCCAGAAGTTCAGAGCCTTCCTACTGGGGCTGGCTCATGATGTGCCATTGGCAGGGCATTTGGGGCAGGACAAGTACTTTGAAAGGCTTTTCATCCACATTTGTTGGCCTCAAATGCACAGGAACTCAGATGCTCAATGTAGGACCTGGCAGACTTGCCAGGCAAGAGGAAAGAGTGGGAGGAAGCAGAAGGCTCCTCTCCAGCCATTCCCTGTAGTCAGCACCCCATTCCAGCCATGGGCAACAGGTTCATCCTGATCATGGTGAATCATGCCACCCGGTACCCGGAAGCCATCCCTTCAAGGACAGTGATGACCCCCGTGGTGGGACGTGCGCTGATGGAAGTTTTCTCCAGAGTGGGATTCCCTCTAGAGGTGGTACCAATTTCATATCCAAGTATATGAAATCCCTTTGGCAAGAGTGTGGTGTAACCTACAAGTTCACCACCCCTTACCACCCCCAAGGAAATGGGTTGATTAAGAGATGTAACCAAACTCTAAAGGGCATGATTATGGGTCTGGAAGAACCCATGAGGCATTTGTGGGACGTCCCCTTGCCATGCCTGCTCTTTGCTTACCGTGAGGCGCCACAGAAGTCTCTAGTGTTCAGCCCCTTTGAGCTCCTGTATGGCCACCCAGTGAGAGGACCTCTAAGTCTGGTAAAAGAAGGCTGGGAGCAATCTCCCAGGAAACCTCCCCAGAATATATATGAATGAATGAATGAATGAATGAATGAATGAATGAATGAATGAATAAGATATTTGTTAAGCGCACTGTGTCAAGACCAAATTTACGTTGTCTCTTACCTTTGAGTGGTTATGATTCTTGTAGGCAACGTAGGAAATTTCGCAGAGACGCAAGGGATCAACTTCCCAAAAATCTAATTAAACTTTGCTGACTAGAATTCACAGCTAAGTACTAACTAGAACTTCGGGAGGAAGGCCGGTACTGGACGTTGGTTGAAGGGTTGGACGTTTTGCTGTCGACCTGCGAAACAACAATTGAGCAGCTATTACTTAAAGAACTCTAATCCTCAGAATTCCTACTTAGCCTGCTCTACCCTCGCCCCTTCTAAGTGAGCTATGAATCTAACTGTATCCTACCTGCGATCAGTTTGGTTTTGTCCTTCGTCCAGTATTTCTTGTCTTGTCAGGAGTGTGTTTTGGAGTTGTCTTGTTAGATGGAATCTTGATTTTGAGATGATTTAAGTTCTGTAAATAAACAATTATTTTATTAAAACTTTTCCTTTAACAAATGTTCTCTTTACTCTTCACTCTCTTAACCTGCTACCTAAACTTACATGGAAATCAACGTCTCAGAATCTTTTACTGATGGGTTCTGTGGTTCTCCTGTGTACCTTAGTACCTTAGAAATGAAAATACAGAAAAAAGAAAACATACATTCTATGCAAGCCTTACTCACAATTTACTTCTTGTGGATTAGGCACTTTCCTTTCTTTTCCTAAAAGATACAAACACTCTTTTCCTAAAAGATACAAACATCAAAGTATTTAACCTTTAAAAAGTCTCTGAACTAAGAGTCACTGTGTCTAAACCTCTTTCTTGCGTTGGGCGCCTTGCAAATGTCAATAGTCACTTAGCTTAATTATTCTCTCTTTCTTTTTTCAGGTCAAGATGATTAAGCTGAAGGCGTCGTTCCAGGAGATGCGCTGATGCTCCAGACGGCGATCCCCGGTGAAGAGCTGACCCAGGAGGACGGAAATCCGGAGCCTGGAACTCGCGTTGTTGCACTCTTCAAACGCAGAGGCAAAGCGAGTTCCAGAAGCCTGGGTGCGGTTTAAATACCGGCCGCACCCAGGAGATACGTGCGTACGCACGTTTTAGCCGCCTTCGTTTTCTGCCTCAAAACGGCAATGAAAGCGGATGCGTCTTTAGTCTGCTGCGTGCTAGAAACTGGAAATGTCATTCACAAAAGATGCCTGAATAATATTTGCATTACATGAGTGAAAAGAACCCTGACACATTACACAGAAATGCCAAACCGTAATTTACACAATAAAACAATGTCCACAAATACACTACATACTTCAATCACGAGGTGCTGGTGCACGGGAAAGGGGTGGGTTTCTTAAAGGGAATAAAGCAGGTATGTACTAAGATTGTACATTACTGCTATCAGAATATGCATTAATTTGAACAAGTTAGAGTTTCATGTGCTTAAGTAAGGTACTGAATCACTAGATGGACACAGGGGAATCATGACAGTACTCCCTCCTCAAGATCCCCCCTAAAACCGGTGTAATAGGTTTAGGTTTCTCGGGATGTCGAGCATGGAACCTTTTTAGTAATTTGGGAGAATTCTTTAGATGTTCTAGAGGTTCCCAAGACCTTTCCTCAGGACCGTATCCCTTCCAGTCTATAAGATAAAACAGTCTTCCCCGAGACCTCTTGGAGTCCAAAATTGATTTTACTTCGAATTCTGGATTTCCTTCAACATCAATAGAGGAGGGAGGTTGGATGAATCGAGTTTGAGAATGAAAAGGTTTGATTAAAGACACATGGAATACTGGATGGATCTGATATTTTGCAGGCAAAGTCAATCTCACACAAACTGGATTAAGAACCTTTTCAATAGGAAAGGGACCGATAAATTTAGGATTAAACTTACGATTCCCTTTTAATTTTAAATTTTTTGTACTCAGCCAAACCTTATCTCCAGATGTGTAAAGTGGTTGTTTAGATCTATGTTTATCAGCAAACCTTTTCTGATCTTCCTTAGCTTTGGCTAAATTGAAAGTGGCTTGTTCTTGGATAGAAGACAGTTTGGATACATATTCTGAAACAACTGGTACATGATTGAGATCTTTCATCTCTTTTGGAAAAGACTTAGGGTGATAACCTAGGTTACAAAAAAAGGTGACATTCCTAGGGAGGTATGATCAACGTTGTTATAAGCAAATTCTAATTGACTTAGGAGCGTTGACCAATCCTCATCGACGTTGGTTAACATACAGCGAATGAATTGCTCAATCGTTTGATTGGTACGTTCTGTGAGACCATCAGTTTGAGGGTGATAGCTGGAGGATAAACGAATATCCATATTTAAGAGAGAACTCAGGTTTTGCCACACACGTGAAATGAATTGCGACCCTCTATCAGAAATAACTACTGATGGAATTCCATGCAAGCGAATTACATTTTCCATCATCAAATGTGCCAATTCCATGGTAGTTGGTAATTTTTTAAGAGGGACAAAATGCGCCATACGTGAAAACTGATCTACAATAGTCAGAATTGTGGTAAATCCTCTCTTAATGATTGGAAGCTCGACAATAAAATCTAAAGAGATTGTGTGCCATGGTTGAGGTGGTATGGGAAGAGGATGTAACAAACCACTCGGACTTTGATGAGAAGATTTATTCTGAATACAAACACCACAAGTCTCAACAAAAAGTTGCACATCTTTAACATGGAAGGCCACCAGAAAGTTCTCCTGATTAAATCATAGGTCTTAACTTTACTTGGATGAGCAGCTAAAGCCGTGTCATGATGGAAATGAAGTATCTTTTGTTTTATGGCGTCTGTGGGTACAAAAATTAGATTTTGCATAAAGATCAAATCATCCCTTTCTTGAAGATAGGGATGTGATTCCTTCCATACCTTGAATTCCTTCTTTGCTAATTCTTCTTTAATTTCAGAAATCACGTCTCTTACAGTAATACTGGCTTGAAACCGTGAAAGAGGAATTACCGGATTTATTTCTGAAGGAGTATCTACTAAGCTTTCTCCCATTCTAGACAAGGCACCGGCTTTCAGATTCTCTTTTCCTGGCCGATAGGTGATAACAAAATTGTAATCCTTAAAAACATTGACCACCTCAGTTGCCTTGCAGATAGAGCTTTAACAGATCTCAAAGCTTGGAGATTTCTATGGTCCGTATATATGGTTACTGGGTGTCTAGCTCCTAGCAAGTAATGGTGCCATTCTTCAAATGCTGCTTTTATTGCCAGAAGTTCTTTGTCTGCAATTGCATAATTCAATTCTGCTTCGGATAGTTTTCTAGAAAAATACGCTATTGGATGCATCTGTCCTGTATCATGATGTCTTTGAGACAATATGCCTCCAATTGCATAATGAGAAGCATCAGCCTCTACAATAAAAGGCTGACCGGGATCTGGATGGCAAAGAATAGGGGCTGAAGTAAATTTTTTCTTGAGACTTTGGAAAGCTTCTTCAGCGAGATCAGTCCACTCAAATTTTACTCCTTTTCTTAACAATTTTGTGATGGGAGTAATGGTTTTAGAAAAGTCATGAATGAACCTGCGGTAGAAATTCGCAAATCCCAAAAAGCTTTGGACTTGTTTTACAGAAGATGGACTGGGCCAAGATTCCACCGCTTCTACCTTCTTAGGATCCATTTCTATTCCCTTGGGACTGATAACATATCCTAAGAACTCTACTTTTGTAGCGTGAAATAGACTCTTTTCCAATTTGACAAACAAAGAATTCGAAAGCAGTTTTTGAAGAATAGCACGAACCTGCTGCACATGTTCCTCTTCAGAGTTAGAAAAAATAAGTATGTCATCTATATAGACAACACAACATACGTCAATGAATTCATGCAGAACTTCATTTATAAAAAATTGGAAAGCGGCCGGGGCATTGCAAAGTCCAAAGGGCATTACTTGGTATTCAAAAAGTCCGAATTTTGTACGGAAAGCTGTCTTCCATTCGTCGCCCTTTCGAACTCGTACCAAATGATAAGCTCCACGCAAATCCAATTTTGTATAAATGGTTGCTTTTTTGATCTGATCTAACAGAGTGGGAAATAGAGGCAGAGGGGCGTCAATAATGTCAAATTGGATCTTCTCACTGTGAATTGGAGAACAGTCCATGTCAAGAATTTCGGATTGTCGGTTTATCGGTCCAGAAGTTAATTCCTTACCATCTACTGCTCTAACAATCTCAGGATGATCTTTTAGGATGGATTTAAAGCCTAACTGGGAGAAAAATTGTGTGTCTATAAAATTTCCTGTTGCTCCTGAGTCTATAACTGCTTCTACCTTTTTGGCCTGAGAGGAAGGAGATATACTCCTCAACTCAATTTGAATACCAAAGTGCTTACATCCCAAAGGTGGAACAGTAGAGGCCAAATTGGAAATTACACTCGATGAACCGACCTCTGCTTTCATCGAGTTTTCTAGTTTTCCGACGGTTCCTGTGTTAAAGCTAAATCTGAAGATTTTAGCTTAAACTTATTAGGTCTGGTTGGACAGTCTCTTACAAAATGTCCCGTCTTACCACAATATAGGCATTGGTTTAGTTTTCTCCTTTTGTCTTTTTCATCTTTAGAGAATGTACCTCGAACTGTACCTATCTGCATAGGTTCTACAGAATCTAGTTTGGAGCCCACTTCTTTTACAGTCGTATTCTTATCTTTCACAAAGAGGATTTTATGATCACTCCTTCCCTTTTCGCCCTTCCTTTCACTAAGGCGGTGATTCAATTTTACAACGAGATCAATGAATTCATTGATATCGTCCGGGGGTTCTAAAATTTGGGTGACCATGTCCTTCAAATCATCCCTAAGTCCTCTGTAGAATATTGAAATCTTTTTATCATACGGCCAGTTAGCCTCAAGTACCAATCGATTGAATTGGGAAATGTAGTGGAGTAAATCAGAAGGCCCTTGTTTTAAATTCAATAATTCGTTGTCTGCAGACTGCACGAAAACATGTTTTGCAAACATTTTTTTTAAGGCACGTTCAAAATTCCTGAAATTATACAAAATCGGATCATCCCTTTCGACTAAAGGAATTGACCAAAGGGCTGCATCCCCCCCAAAGTACGATAACATAAAAGCTACCTTGGAGGAGTCATCAGGAAAGGCTGACTTCTTGGCTAAGAAATGTAAATGACATTGTTGTAAAAATATGGAGAACTTATTACAGTCTCCATAAAAACGTTCGGGTTGAGCTAAAGGAGTAGGCATTGGGGTAACCACTTGAATCTGAGTGCCCCCTCCAGAATCAGTAGACGAGGCCTGCACGGTGACTGGATGCTGTTGGAGAGCAGCTTGTAGCGCAGTCATGTCGTTTCTTAAAGAAACGTTTTCATCCCTTATGTCCTTTAAAACTGCTGCTATATCCTGTAAGGAAACTTGGTCCATTGCGTCTGGGCGAAAAGTTCTTCTTGGGCTTTGCCTTCTGTCAAGACCAAATTTACGTTGTCTCTTACCTTTGAGTGGTTATGATTCTTGTAGGCAACGTAGGAAATTTCGCAGAGACGCAAGGGACCAACTTCCCAAAAATCTAATTAAACTTTGCTGACTAGAATTCACAGCTAAGTACTAACTAGAACTTCGGGAGGAAGGCCGGTACTGGACGTTGGTTGAAGGGTTGGACGTTTTGCTGTCGACCTGCGAAACAACAATTGAGCAGCTATTACTTAAAGAACTCTAATCCTCAGAATTCCTACTTAGCCTGCTCTACCCTCTCCCCTTCTAAGTGAGCTATGAATCTAACTGTATCCTACCTGCGATCAGTTTGGTTTTGTCCTTCGTCCAGTATTTCTTGTCTTGTCAGGAGTGTGTTTTGGAGTTGTCTTGTTAGATGGAATCTTGATTTTGAGATGATTTAAGTTCTGTAAATAAACAATTATTTTATTAAAACTTTTCCTTTAACAAATGTTCTCTTTACTCTTCACCCTCTTAACCTGCTACCTAAACTTACATGGAAATCAACGTCTCAAAATCTTTTACTGATGGGTTCTGTGGTTCTCCTGTGTACCTTAGTACCTTAGAAATGAAAATACAGAAACAAGAAAACATACATTCTATGCAAGCCTTACTCACAATTTACTTCTTGTGGATTAGGCACTTTCCTTTCTTTTCCTAAAAGATACAAACACTCTTTTCCTAAAAGATACAAACATCAAAGTATTTAACCTTTAAAAAGTCTCTGAACTAAGAGTCACTGTGTCTAAACCTCTTTCTTGCGTTGGGCGCCTTGCAAATGTCAATAGTCACTTAGCTTAATTATTCTCTCTTTCTTTTTTCAGGTCAAGATGATTAAGCTGAAGGCGTCGTTCCAGGAGATGCGCTGATGCTCCAGACGGCGATCCCCGGTGAAGAGCTGACCCAGGAGGACGGAAATCCGGAGCCTGGAACTCGCGTTGTTGCACTCTTCAAACGCAGAGGCAAAGCGAGTTCCAGAAGCCTGGGTGCGGTTTAAATACCGGCCGCACCCAGGAGATACGTGCGTACGCACGTTTTAGCCGCCTTCGTTTTCTGCCTCAAAACGGCAATGAAAGCGGATGCGTCTTTAGTCTGCTGCGTGCTAGAAACTGGAAATGTCATTCACAAAAGATGCCTGAATAATATTTGCATTACATGAGTGAAAAGAACCCTGGCACATTACACAGAAATGCCAAACCGTAATTTACACAATAAAACAATGTCCACAAATACACTACATACTTCAATCACGAGGTGCTGGTGCACGGGAAAGGGGTGGGTTTCTTAAAGGGAATAAAGCAGGTATGTACTAAGATTGTACATTACTGCTATCAGAATATGCATTAATTTGAACAAGTTAGAGTTTCATGTGCTTAAGTAAGGTACTGAATCACTAGATGGACACAGGGGAATCATGACACACTGTGGCCAAGCGGCTTCCTGGCGCTGAGAGTTCTAAACAACAGATACAGACAGGGCCAAGGAAGTTAACAGGTGTAGGCCTGGGCAAACAAGAATGTTTTGAGCGCTTTGCGGAAGTGTGAAAAGATGGGAATTGAGCGCATAGATAGAGGGAGGGAGTTCCAGAACCGGGGGGCCAGCACAGAAAATCTTGTACCACCAGTGCGGGATTTGCAAAAGCGAGGAACAGTGCGGAGGGCGGAAGTAGATGAACGGAGGGTACGGGCAGGGGTATGAGTGGAGATCAAGGTATTGATGAACGCCGGAGCAGAGCGATCAACAGCCCGGAAAACTAGGCACCCTAGTTTAAATAGGGATCTCTGCAAAACAGGTAACCAATGAAGTGATTTAAGGACAGGAGTGATATGGTGAGTTTTGGGAAAATGAAAAATAAGACGGGCAGCCTGATTCTGGATTGCTTGAAGACGGCGAGTTTCGTAGGCGGGGATGCCCACGAACAAGCTATTTCCATAATCAAGGCGGGAGGTGATGAGGGCCGAAATGATAATTTTAAGGGTATCCAGGGAAAAAAGCGGGAGATTTTTCGGATCAAGCGGAGGGAGAGGAAGCAGGAGGACACTACAGAGCTAACCTGTGCTTGCATTGACAGGTCCTGGCTGACCTTGATGCCCAGCGTTTTAACAGAGGAAACCGGGGTAGGAGGGGGACCAAGGATGGGGGGCCAGAAAGCAGAAGACCATGGACTGGATGAGCCACCAGTCAAGACAAGCTCAGTCTTGTCTGGATTGAGCTTGAGATGATTGGCGCTCATCCAACCGGAAATAAAAACCAGAGTGGAACGAAAAAATTAGAGGGAGTGAGAAGAAGAGGAGAGGTCGAAAACGAGCTGGAGGTCATCTGCGTATTTATACACAGAGACCCCCAGATCAAGAAGAGAAACAATGAGGGGACGAATATAGAGATTAAAAAGAAGAGGAGAGAGGGAGGAGCCTTGAGGAACCCCACAGGACACCGGAAGGGGAGAAGCGGAGAAACCAGAGAGGTGAACGGCTTGTGAACGTCCTGTTAGAAAGGACGTGATCCAGGAGAGAGCAGAGCCCCGAATGCCCACTGTGCCGACACGGTCAAGTAAGATGGTATGATCAACCGTGTCGAACGCAGTGGACAAATCGAGGAGAACCAGAGCTTGAGGGGAGTTGGTTTCGGCCTTAGCTTTCAGCTCATCAAGAACCGCAAGCACCACTGACTCCGTAGAGTGGCCCGTGCGGAAGCCCGCTTGATGGGAAGCAAGGAGATGGTTCTGCTCAATGTAAGAAGAAAGACAAGAAGTGACATGGCTTTCGAGAATTTTAGGGAGATAGGGTAAGAGAGAAATGGGTCTGAAATTAGAAAGAAGAGAAGAATCAAGACCAGGTTTTTTGAGAATGGGAAGGACAATCGCATATTTAAATGAAGAAGGAACCAATCCAGAAGAAAGGGAGGCATTAAGCTAAAGGCCAGCATATATAGCTACATGCTGGCCTTTAGGAACCAGACTAGGCATTTCAGGAAACTTGCTAAGGCAAATCTGGAAACCAGCCAGGAGGAAATGAAGCGGGGGTATGACCAGAATGCCACTCTGGTAGAGCTTCAACCTGGACAGAAGGTGTGGGTCTTGGCCCCCGTGGAGCCTTGTGCGCTCCAGGATAAGTGGACAGGCCCCTTTGAGGTTGTGGAGTGCAAGAGTCCTGTCACCTATTTGGTGGACCTGCAGTCTCCCAGGAACCCCTTGAGGGTCCTGCATGTCAACTGCTTTAAGCCCGACTTGGAGAGGTCCGAAGTAGGCATGCTCTTGGCAACAGATGATGGAATAGAGGAGGAGACTGAGCCTCTTCCTGACCTCCTGGTAGCCAGAGAGCAAGATGGGTCAGTGGATTGAGTTAACCTCGCACCCACCCTGACCCCTGAACAACAGAATGACTGCCACCAGTAGCTGGGACAGTTCTCTGACGTGTTTTCTCTGGTTCCTAGTATCATTGATTGGTGCTTCCATGATGTGGATACAGGAGACAGTTTACCTATGAAGTACAAAGCTTACAGGGTGACTGACAGGATCAGGGCCTGCATCAAAGAGGAGGTATGAAAGATGCTTGCTCTTGGGGCGATTGAGTTCTCCAGTAGTCCTTGGGCCAGCCCCATAGTCTTGGTCCCAAAGGCTGCAGCGCCGGGTGCCACACCGGAACTCCGGTTCTGTGTGGACTACAGAGGACTCAATTCAGTCACGAAGACTGACGCGCACCCCATCCCCAGAGCTAATGAGCTTATTGATCTGTTAGGGGCTGCACGGTACCTCAGCACGTTTGATTTAACGTCTGGGTACTGGCAAAACGCCTTGACTGATGGGGCCAAAGAGAGGTCAGCATTCTCCACACCAGATGGGCATTTCCAGTTCCGGGTTATGCCATTTGGGATGAAGAATGCCCTGCCACCTTCCAGAGGTTGGTCAACCAGGTGTTGGTTGGGCTGCAGGAATTCAGTGCCGCCTACTTGGATGACATAGCAGTGTTCAGTGTCACATGGGAAGAACATCTGCGCCACCTCTAGGAAGTGTTGTTGGCACTGCGCAAGGCAGGCCTCACGATCAAGGCGAGTAAGTGCCAGATCGAGCAGGGTTCCCTGGTGTACTTGGGACACCAAGTGGGGAGCGGCCAGGTGGCACCTCTCCAACCCAAGATTGAAACCATCATTGCTTGGGAACCCCCAAAGACCCAGACAGAGGTGAGGGCCTTTTTAGGACTCACATGTTACTACAGGAGGTTTGAAAAGGGGTTTGGCAACATTGTTGCCCCCTTAACAGAGCTGACTTCCAAGAAGCAGCCCCAGGAAGTAATTTGGACTGACACCTGTCAGAACTCCTTTGACACCCTGAAAGCTGCCATGTGCACAGCACCCGTCCTCCTGGCCCCCGACTTCTCCAAAGAGTTCCTTGTGCAGACAGACACTTCAGAGCATCGTGTAGGGGCTGTTCTCTCACAGATGACTGAGGAGGGCTGGAACCAACCTGTAGCCTTCATCAGTAGGAGGTTACTTCCACGGGAACAGAGGTGGAGTGCAATTGAGCGTGAGGCATTTGCTGTGGTCTGGGCATTGAAGAAGCTAAGACCCTACTTGCTTGGGTCTCACTTCCGGGTTCAAACAAACCACAGGCCTCTCAGATGGTTGATGCAAATGCGGGGTGAGAATCCTAAGTTGTTGAGGTGGTCCATTTCCCTACAGGGGATGGATTTCACTGTGGAACATCGCCCTAGTACAGATCACGCCAATGCTTATGGTCTGTCCAGATTTTCCCGCCTTAGTGATGAGAACTCCCTGGGGTAGGGTAGTTTTCCCCACATTTCAGCTGGAGGGGACACGTGTTAGACCTGGCACCATTGGCGTGGGTCTCCCTTCCATTTCTGCTGTTGCCTCGTGTGTTTTTGCTGGTGTTAGCTGCTCAGAGCACTGTGCCACTGCCAACCAGTGCCACAGTGCAAGTGCTCCCTACATAAAAATGTATACATTGATTGGTTTCAAAGATTGGCTCATTTGATTTACTGTCAGTCCCTAGTACAGTGCACGAGGAATGCCAGGGCTTGTAAATTCAAATGCTGCTGGTGGACTTGCAGCACTGGTTGTGCTACCCACAGAAGCGGCCTGGTAAAGTATGTCTAAGGTCTGCCATTGCAGAACCTGCGTGCAGTCTGGTACTGTCATGCTGACTGGACTAGTGCACCCACTTGCCAGTCCTTAAACCTTCCCTTAACTTCATATTAGTCACCCCTAAGGTAGGCCCAAGGGCAGGGTACGTTGTAAGCATAAGGTAGGACAAGCCCTGATGTGTGTGGTATGTCCTAATAGTGAATTACAGCCAGTTTTGTTTTTCACTATTGTAAGGCTACCTGTTCTCCATAGGTCAGAAGGGGCTGTTGGAATTGTTACATCATACATTCCTAACAGACTCAGGGAACATGGTAAAAAGTCAAGATTAGTATGCCTGAACTCAGAATAATAAAATACATATTTTTAGTAAAGTTTATTTTAATATCCTGTGTTTGCAAATACTACTTTTAGAAAGTTAGTATTTGCTTGCCTAACCATTTCAGCCCGCCTCTGCTAGGATGTGTATCTGCTGTCAGGGCTGGGGAATTCCAGGAGACAGGCTGGGGCTGCCAGGTGGTGAATAGAGAGATTACACCAGGATAGGTGGGAGGAGTGCTCATGGGCTCTGAATAGGGCTGTGCTCTGCCACCACAATGCTGGCTCCACCTCCTGCTGAGCGTCTGATGTCTCTGCCCAGCACCTTATAAAGAGAGAGGGGAGACTGTCACAGAGTGCTCCTGGACTGTACTTGTCATTCACAATACTGGCTTCCCCTCCTGGGGAGTGTCTGATGCCCTTGCCCTGCACACTGAAAGAAGACGCCAGAGTCTGCAAAACAAAGTGCTCAAGGACTGGACTGGATTAGGCAAAGCCCCCCCTGGCCTGAAAGAACAAAGGATTTTGGGTATAAATATAGGAGCCCTGCTTCTAAGAAATCAGATTCTGTTTACGCCTAGACGAACCTCTGTCCGACGAGAAGTACCTGGAAAAGCTGCATGGGCGAGTACTGTCTCTGACCTGGGAGACAGGCCTGTGGTGGGTGCCTTGCTGCAAGAAGGAGAGGAAAAGACTGAAGTGACTTTGTTCTACTTGTGTTTTGTGAAACAATCTCCAAGGGCTTGGAACTGAGCTTGCCCCCTGAACAGAGTCTCATGATTATTGGACACTCTCCTGCCTTCCCTGACGATCTGCTGAACTTTTGCTTGCCCTTCTGTGCCGCTGGAGCCGCGATCCCAAGTATGCCTCACCCCCGTCTGTTGTGCAGCCTCTGCCTCGCTGCCCCACCACGGGTGACTCTACTCTGCCCTGAGCCGTGTACGTCCCGTCCTGCTTGGGCCGCCCGCACCCTGCCTCCTCCTCACCTTCGAGCCGCACTGCTCGCTTTGCCGCCCCCGCCTCTGAAAGTCCAGCCGGAGTACAGTGCGAGGCGAAGCACAAAGCGTACCGGCCGCCCCGCACCCCGCTCCTTATTGTTGTGCTCGTGCCACACCCAGAAGCCTGCCCGTATGTCTCGTACTGGCCACCTTGTGCCGCCCGGACCACATCCCCCCAGCAACCCCAAACGGAAAGCACGGCTGGTACGCCACAGCCCAAAGTGAATGCACCGCACTCCGCACCGAACGCCTAGATCAAAGCCGCTCATCGCTCTACGCCTCGGACCAACGACGCCAACGAGCCGGAGCTCGCACTGTCCCAGGCCAACAACGCCGCTTGCCTCGCCTTCACTTTCGCCTCACTGTGCGCGACAAACTCTTCACCTAAGGTACTGTGATCGACGCGAACTCCATCCCCATCCCCGTACGCCCCGGACAGAACCATCCGCTGCACACGTTTGACTTTCTTGGTTGATTTTTCATTGCTGAACGCACCGAACTGAGAGAACGAGTCGCACAGGATTAAAAAAAAAGTACGCTTGTGATCAGAAATCTTCATTTATAACAGCATTGTGGTCATGGTATGTTGTTATGGTGGTCGTGTGCTAAATCCTATATAAAAGCAACCTATTTTTGATTGAAGACTTGTGTGGTGTGCCTGGTGTGGTGTTGTCACTGATCTACTGTGTATACTTACAACTGCTTAACCTGCATTGCTTCTGAGATAAGCCTTGTCTGCTTGCGCCACACTACCTAAAGGGTGAGCAGGGGTTATTTTAGAGGGTCCCTGCTAGTCACAAGTTCTTACCCGTGCCAACTAGAGACCCCCAAATCTAACATTGCCTGAGTAGCTCTCTCAGCCCCTTCCCCCAACGAATAACCCAATTTCTTACAATGTGTCAGAAATCAGGTTGTTCAGCTATCAGGAAAAGAGTTGATAATGAGAACTCAAAAGGTAAATCAGTTTCTGTGTGAAATCCCTAACTTACTCTTTATAACTAAACTTAATCAACAAGGTTTTGCTTCAAGAAATTCATACAACGCATATGCAGCAAATTATCAAAGCAACAATACTGTTAAATAAAAAAAAGGAATTGAAGTGTCAAAACCAAATTTACGCAACGGACCACAATCCAGCACACAAAATGAGTTATGATAAAAAAAAAGATTAAAGGTTATTGAAAAGCAAATTAATATTACAGATTGATATCCATCTGAAATCAAAAATTTTTGGGCATGGGGATGTGGTTGTGCAGTGACCAATAAATTCACAACAGGTTTTCACATAAGAAATATCTTTAGAAAAGAGATGTGCTTAAAAATAATCCCAACATTTCTACTAAGCTCCATAAATGTATACAACAGTTCTTGATGAAATTTACTCAAAAAGCCCACAAATCCTACGGACTCTTATGCTACTTATTGAACACTTTCCCCAACTTTTATTTAGATCTGTAACAGTCTGTTGGACCTGGGCCTTTTTGCAGGGTTATCCCCAAATGCTTTCCCTTCCTCTATTTTTCTGACTTTCATTTTGTTTGCTTTAGGACTCTGAGCACTTTACCACTGCTAATCAGTGCTAAAGTGCATGTGCTCTCTCCTATAAACATGATATGATTGGTGTACACCTGCTTGGCAAATTTGATTTACATGTAAGTCTCTTTTAAGCAGCATCCCATATATTTAGGGCCTGTAATTTAAATGCTTCTAGTGGGCCTTTAGCACTTCTTGCTGTCATTGCTAGGCCTGTGTTTGCTGTTTACTGCTACTTTGACTTGCCATTCATAACCATGTTTCCAAGTCTTAAATTCTCCTTTTATTACACATAGGTCACCCCTAAGCTCTAGTCATCTGTGAGACAATGTTTCATAAATTACAAGTGTTCCAGAATACTTCAGCGCTTCTCATAACTAACCTGCTCCTCAGGACGCCTTCTTCTGCCCTTTTGCATACTCTTCATTAGCTGCCAATTCATAAAAGAATCATTTTTAAAATCAGATGTCTGACACATAAATCCTTAATTGGTTAAGGCCCAAGTTATCTGTCCGCTAGGCCTTTCCCTTTTGGGCCAGACAGATCACTAAATCTAGTGATAACGCCCTGCTTACTTCTCCTCTAAGTTAAACCTGACTGCTCTGTGCCAAGCTACCAGAAGGTGAGCTGAGGTTAATTTAGGGTTTGCCTTCCCCTTACCCTGAATATGATTGTGGTTGCTGCTTGACCAGAGCTCATACCCCAGTCAACCAGTAACACAATTTCAAGCAAAAAATGTGAGATATTTATCAAACAGAACACAATACCAATACATTGTTTAAAAAATGTTCTGTGATACTCCGTAGAGAGCTTCCTGACACCCATGCAATGCAATTGTTATTTGTCTTAAAGTTTGTTGAAGTGTTGACCATGCTGGATCCTGGTTCTCTGTTTTCAGTTTTTATATCTGAAAATTACATTGCCCTCTCCGAATTTGTTGATCAGAGGTTGCACAACCTCTTTGGGGGCTGTGGATATTTTTAATGGTTGTGCTACATGTTCATTTGATGTGCTGAGTTGTTACATTTGCGGTTGTGCTGTAGATGTTGCTTCCTGCCTTGTTGATGTTCTGCCTGCTCTTTGCTCAGTTTTAGCAGCTGAATATATCTTTTTCATCTGCCTAATGTCATTTGAGCAGGGTTTAGAGATTCATATTTTCACACTGCAAATTGACTTTTAATGGTCCTTCAGATTGGCTGTATGAAAATATTAATTAAAAAAATAACAAATTATTCAGATAATTTTATGATTTACTTATTGTTGATCTGAACTACTAAGATATCATTCAATCTGAAGGCAATCCACATATTAGTGGCACTGCCCTGTCTAACACAATCATAAATATGTCCATTAACAATGTTCTGTCACTCGCAGTGTTTTTTAATTTTATTAGCAGAATGAATGTATCCCATAAACATTTGAATAAAACACGTGTGATGATATATTTAGATTTCATATTTATTTTTATCCAAATTGGTGAGAGAAATTACATGTTCTTTTACACCACAAAAATATGTTATTTATTATTCTGATACATGTTAAGGTGATATTTGGAAACCTAATCTTTCCTTAACACAAAATCATTCAGTTATATTTTGAACTCAAAGACAAAACACAAAAATGAATTGTTATTCATCCAGTTAATATGTGTATATAAGTTCTAGTCTATTCGTGTACACCTTTCTCCTTTGATTGTGTGACACTTCCTTGCATATACAATGTGATATTTTATTAACAGATAAATTAATTAGAAACACATTGGTGTTGCATATATGTTTGAACTGAAACAGTCTGTCATTCGCTAGACTGTTATTTTTTACCTGTTAACACTATGATCAAAAATATTTTTCCGCCCTACTATTTTTTTCTGCGGTTGTATTTGATGCACACTTAAGCATTACTAGATGAATTATAAATATTAATCCAGACATCCGTCTTGAAGAACACATGCCATGTATTTATTATATAGTCAAAATAAAACAAACCATATATGTAGATATAAACACATTTTAATCATATTTTATCTCAAGGAATATTGCTAAAATGTTGCTATATTTTTTGAAACAGAGATACCCAGTGATTTCATGACTTACAAGCCTAGCACATGGCCTTCATATTGTTAGTATTAAACCCTGGCCAGGCAAATACAAAATTTTTAACCGACAAGTCATTGTTTGAAATTGTATTCTTTTTGTGGAAATACATGTGTTTAACTATGCTCTTAGCTCAAACAATGCTCAAACATTTAATCAAATGTGTGCTTGGCTTGCATACTAATAAAGTAAACTATAGCTCCCACTTTATCTCATTGTATTCATCGATCTCCCGTACACGCCTTTCATCTTCTACCTCTGCCTCTCACTAAGTATCCTATCAATCACTCAAACAATGGAGTATCTGAGCCTTAGCCACAATTCTGCTTGACAAAACGATTTTATTATGGTCTGTCATCACACAATTTTGTGATTATCACTGGAGAGGGACTGTGGCTTTGCACACATGTTGGGAGCTACCCTCCACAGTCTGTGATCATTTTGTTTGCTTAACCAGCTGCCCTAGCTTGAATTTTCAGAGGCTGAACCATGATAACATTGGATTGCTATTGAAGTGTCTAAGTTAACTAAATAATGTGTGTTGTTTTATGTCTGGCAGCAGCACAGATAGGAGGAGGGTAGTCTTAATCTACAAGCATGTTAGGTTTGACTTAACAATGCAACTGTCACCTGTCCTTTTACCCTATTGTATAATTCTACAGTTCTTTGCTTCCACATAAAAACATATCTATTGCAATGTTATTTACTTGTAATGCTTCACCTTACCATACAACTTTTTTTTTAAAGCCAGACCTATCGACATTGCCAATACGTGTTGTTCAGGGTTGAGGCTCAATTTAAGGAAAATAGTTGTTCCTGTCTGTGCAGCTTTAAGGTGAGCATGAAGGTATACAGCCAAAACCGTTCTTGCTATTGGATTACATTTCAGAGGCACAACAATGGGAAGCTGCATTTTCAGGTGCCTCCTGCCACTTTCCATTGAATTTTCATCATTCCTAACAACAATTTAACAATATTTTCTACTAAGGAAGAAATTCATTACCCATCACTTTGTCTTTTAAAGAGACTACAGGGCGCATTTTATATGCAGATGAAGTAATCACCAAATAAAGATAACATCACAGCAGAAAAGTCAGAACTTAAATTCATCTGATTTGCTGTTATCGATAATGAAATTAAAGCAAACTCAAGTAGGGCATTTTGATGAGGCCTATTCACCAATTTGAAAGAAAACTTGAAAAGGTTTTGTAAACGAATAGTATACAGAGATTGCAGCACGTATGTGCGCTAAAATGACTTCAATTATGAAATCAAAGTCACAAAACCTTCATTCTGTCATAAAAAAACAAAAAAGCTTGCAGTCATAATTATGGGAAAGAACCAAACTGAGGATTTAGTTTTTGATGCCTTGGGCTTATTTTCTGATAATTCTGTACAGCTTAATCTTTTCTTTAATTAGAGCCACAACATACAATAATGCAGTGAAGAAACCCCTCAATCTATAACAACTTTAATGTTGAAAAATTATGGAGAAGCACTGTACAGATCTTTTATTTTCTTTCTTCAGGATTGTTAGAAAGACCCCGATTCGGCCCTTTTTTCATCAATACCAATTGAAAAATGTATTTCTCACTATCATTTTAGCTGGTCAAAGCATCCATCAATTACAATTTGTGAGGAAGTATTTTCAAAAATGGATATGTGATAACATCTTTAGCACAGCATTACATTAAGCAAATTCACCACTGTAGCTGTAAGATTAAGGAGCTCTTAACGAGTGGTCCGGCTTATTATTGTAATATTTATCACATCAATAAATTCTGACAGTGTATAGTTTGGAAATATTGTATGCAATAATTATCACCTGTTACTATTTTCCCCATGAGAGTTTTTTAATATGATAATTATCACATCGATAAATTCTGACACTGAGGTGTTAGATATATTAATTGTCACCTGTTACAATTTTGCCCATGAAAAGTGGCATTACAGTACGTACTGCTGATATTGGTGTTTATCGGCCCACTGATTATGAGAGCCTAGAAGTTTGCACTGGCATGAGAAAACAGGGCACATCCATTCAGGCTCTTTTTGCTGCATATGAAACACATAATGAATGAAACTGTATTTGTGCCCGGGTAAGACAATGTATTTTGTCCACTTTTAAAGAAATGGATACCATTGTATTCCACAAGTAGCAATCAAAGTCATGATTATGGGCAACTTTGAGACAGCTCCTTTTTTGCTAATAGCATCAAAAGAACCATGGGCCATATGTACGAAATCATTTTTGTGGGCAGAAAATGCCCAATTCCTGAATCATGGCGTTTCCGCTCACAAAAATGTTTTTCCATATGTAAAAAGCACAAATTGCGATTCTATAACATGTCAATGAATCACAATTTTTGTTTAGCGAATCAATATTTGAAAGGGGTGTGTTTAGGGCATTTCTTTCAAACACCGAAGTACAGAAAATACTGTTCCAAAACATTAATTTTTTACTGACACCTCAAATGTATGGGTAAACGTATGCAAAGGGAAGGGGTCCCCAGACCCCTTCCACTTTGTGAATGTTAAAATATTTTTAATGAAACTTAAACGTCTCAATGTATTTTTTGAAAAACAACCCATTTTCTTTTCAAGAAAATGGGCTTCATTTAAAAAAAGAAAAAAATAGCTTTATTAAAAAGCTATCTCACACATGGTGGTCTGCTGACCCCAGCCGGCCACCAACCTTCTTATGGCTGCATTTCCTAATGGGTCCCAAACTGCTACCTACCTCATTATTAGACATGAGGTAGGCCAATTTACGACCCACTACGATTTGCTTTCTCAAATTTGTATGGTTGAGTACATTAGGAATTGCAATTTACCAATTGCGATTTGGAAAGAATTGCAATTAGGTAATCCCAATTCTACATTTTGTTCATATGGCTCCAAGATCGAACCAGTCACAGCAATAAGGATGAACTCCAGTTCCATTCTCATGAAAAATATCTACCAGCATGACCTGGCTGATTTGAAGTCGAGGGAAATTACTGAGAATTGATACTTATTACACTGCCACTGGCAGACCTTGGAGACTTTTCTAACAAGACATGCGCAAAAGGAACTGAATGATTCCATGAAGAACTCTTCTGGAAAAACAATCTAATCCTTCTGAAATCGTTCTCTTCATATCCTTCTTGAGATGGCTTTTAGACCAAGAAGATAATAAAGTAAACTCTTTCAACATTTTTTCTAGAGCATGCAGACTAATTAAAACTTTAAAATATGCCTGTAAATGTCTACTAGCAGGATACAAACTATGAACAGAGAGACTAGTATAGCAAGGAGTGTTCTTCATATGGGGATAATGGAAGATAGATTTGTTTAGCAGAAGAATACCACTTCTCCTCAGTTTCAGACTTATTGAATTATTTCCTCTACCTCTGGTTAAAAAAAACAATGTTTGAACTGAGGAAACATAAAAGGCATTGGTTCAGATGCTTCATGCACACCCTGCATGTTTAATTCATGTTTTTTTTATCAATGGAAGCTATTTCACGAGTTCTTGCTCCTCTTGTTCAAACAGGTTTAGTCTGAAAACAATGGGGCAGATTTACAAGCCCATTGCACCACTTTTGCATCACTTTTCCTATGTTAAAAGTGACGCAAAAGTGGCGCAAGGGGCTTGTAAATCTGCCCCAATATGTTTAAGTGGCGTCATTTTACAGATTACACTTTCCACTCTCATGGGTAGCTGTCTCCTGAATGCTACTAAAACACCATCTTAGAACGGTATAATCTAATAACTTCACACAATGTGCCAAAAATGAACGGAATTTATCTTTTACAGATTAAAAGAATTTCGGTGAATTCCAAGCTCTCTTGCATTGTCCAAAATAGGAATTAGATTATTTGGTAATATTTATATTGTTGGACCGCTCAGCATCAGTTCTCTAGTCTCGTTTATTCTTTGGTCACTTTCAATCTTATTGATATTAAAATATCAGGCTTTTTCACCTTTACTGGTATGCTCTTTCATGTTTTGAATTCCAGCACATTACCCACAGAGCCCAGAGCATGACTCAGCGAATTTCGCATATTACTAATCCTGAACAGAAAAATGAGGATTCCTTCTCCCTACTGAAATATTGTACTACATGAGCCATTTCCGAAGGTATTACATCTGCTGAGAGCATAGAGCTATCTGTTACTGAGTGGTCTGGCTGTAAGGTCTATTTTTGTTTTGTTTAAAAGATTTTTATTGGAGTTTTGCAAGGAAAAAAATAAAATAAAATACAAATGCAGAATGTATGCGTAAAATAATAAAAATATACAGAGAATAATATATGAAATGCTACTAAATAAATAGCAAAGTGATAAGATATAAGTCAAAAAAGAAAAGAAAAAGAGAAAGAGAAAAAGAGACAGACAAGAGGGGAAGGGAAGGGACACTATAAAGCAGGAGGAGAAGTAGAAAGATAGGAAGTAAAAGGCAACCATAGGAGGTCAGACTTAATTTTTTTGAGAAAGGGAGATAGAAGAAACAGTAGAATTCCTATGTTCATCAAAAAAACAAACATTCCACCAAGTTACTAAAGATATTTTAGAATTATCTTTCCAGGAAGATAAGATAACTTTAAAAGCAAGTGCAATGAAAAGATCAAATAACGGAAATAGGGGATGTGACAACAATATCAGGAGATAAAGAACCTAAAAAAACATTTTGTAAAGATAATGGAAGAGCATATTGAAAAACCTTCATGCAAATATTCCAAACCGATTCCCAAAACGAGTGAACCTTAGGACATTCATATAGTTGATGAATTAGTGTACCCATAACAGTAGAACAGTACCAACACATTAGAGATGAGGATGAGGAAAATCTAGAAATACAAACAGTAGTTATAACGGCTCTGTTATAAATAAAATACAAGGATTGTGTAATACCTGCAGCAGCCAAAACCTTGAATAGTTTAGACCACAATTTATCCCAAGTCGTAATAGAGAGAGAAACAGATAAATCAGTTTCCCAGGCAGTTTCAATGTGGGATTTGGGTCGGTCATCAATATAAGACATCAGTAACTTATATACAAGGGCAGCTTTAGGTTTGTGAGTAGAGAAGAACGAGAAAAGAGGAGAGGAAGTGGTAAGAGAGGGTATAACATCAGGTAAAACAAGAGTGGTTAAGTGAGATTGCAGAGCAGTGGAAATATTAGTATACTGAGCGAGGCTGGAGTCTGGTAATTGATATTGAGCTTGTATGGCGAGAAAAGGGTGAAAAGAACAATGATGTACCAGCTGATGTACGTAGAGGATACCCTTTTCTTTCCAATATTTGAAATAAAAAGATTTACCCTTACACTTGGGAAATTTATAAAACCATAGGGAGGAGTATAGGAAACTTTGGAGCGGTGTAAAACCAGTAGAAAAGGTAGTGTATAACAGGTTACGGGAGTACTTTAAGATAGGGTTAACAGATAAAAAAGTACTATTGGACATGAAAATGACATCTTGAAAGGAAAACTCCTTAAGGAGGGAGCGTTCAAAAATAATCCAAGTGGGAGGAGGAGTAAAACCAAAATCATAGGCTAGTGCAAAGGATTGTTTAAGTAAGAAAGCAGAGTGATACAATTTAAAGTTAGGAAAGCGAACCCCGCCTTTTCCCTTAGGGCGTATAAGCTTGGAAAGAGCAATACGAGGATGTTTGTTATTCCCCAAGAATTTTGTACATATAGAATTGATTTGGGAAAAATAGGAAAGGGGAATTTTAACAGGAAGCATAGAAAGAGTGTAGAGAACAAGCGGAGCAATCATCATTTTTATGGTGTCTAATCTACCCCACCATGATAGAAATAAGGGTGACCAACTAGGTAGGAGTGACTGTATTTTGGAAATTAAAGCGTTAAGTGTGAGCTTAATTGTGGTATGTAAGGAGGAGGAAAACCAGATTCCCAAATATTTAATTTTAGAAGGACACCAAGCAAATTCAGTATTGTCAAACATGAACTGGTAACAGATGGAATTTAGTGGCAGGACTTCGGTTTTTGAAAGATTCAATTTATAACCAGAAATGCTGGAATATAATCAAACTTCATTCAAAAAAGGAAGAAGGGAGTCAGTGGGGTTGGACATATAAATTAAGATATCATCAGCATATGCTGAGATTTTTTGTTTCAATAGAGTTATGCAGAAAACCCTTAATTTGTAAGTTAACCCGGATACATTCCAAAAAAGGTTTAAGGCAGAGGATAAAAAGTAAGGGGGAGAGAGGGTATCCCTGACGCGTGCCTCTAGACAAAGGGAAGTATTTGGAAAAGTGATTGTTAACAAAAATACTAGCTCTGGGACATGAGTATAATCTATACTACTATTATAAAGAGAAAGCTGAAACCTTTGATGCGGGTAAACTCAAGAAGTACAGCACCAATCACAACACCCAATACAGCATTGTAAAGGGGAGTTGCAGCAGATGGACATAGGCTATACATCTGACCACCATATACATTACAAAGGTCAAAGAACCTTAGGGGTAAAGTAGTCCCTTGTGGGCGTTGTTCTGCTCTCAGTGATGGGCGGGTCAAAGTAGCGTGGGCGTGTCAAAGTAAACATGTGGGCGTCAACATTGTCAGAGGGGCATGGCCCAAAAACACAAAGAATAAATACAAGGCCACCGACTTCACTCTGCAAGGCCATTACATGGGCAACAACTTCACTATGCAAGCCCATCATTGTCACAGGGTGCAGGCTTAAAGAAAGGTTCTAGATTTCAAAAGCGCACTATTCACTCGCCGCTACATTCACGCCTGTGCAAGCCCATTCACGCTTGTGCAAGCCCGCCCATTAACGCTACATTAATTATAAAAAACACACTATTTGCCTCGATAATTTTAGGACCCTCGGTGTTAAATGCGCACTATTCAATCGGCACAACATTTACGCCTTTGTCTGCATAAGCGTTGTCATAAAGAAACGGGGGCAGCTTTGAAGGAAATACATTGACGCCCACTTCACTAGGCGGTTGTTGTCACAGGGGGCAGGCTTAAAGAAAGGGGCGCAGCTTTCACAAGTGCCCAATCACGCTACATTACTCATAACAGTCACACTACTTGCGGCGAGAAGTCAAAGAAACCTTTAATCATTTGTCAAACACGCACGTTGTCAGAGGGAGCTGGCCGATGACAAAGAGGTGCGGCCTTGTGAAGCAATAAATTCACTCGCTGGACCATTAACAAAACATTACTCCGAACAGTCACACTACTTACTTTGCATAGTGCGGGCATAATTTTGAAGTTGTGGCCAAAGGCGTTCTCACACTAAAACTCACAGTACTTGCGGCGCGAAGTAAAACATACCTTTCCTCATTTGGGAACCTCGTACCTTCTCAGAGGGGACTGCCCTCAAAAAAGGATGTGGATTTCGGAACCGCCAAATTCACTCGGCGGCACTTTCTACAAACATTACTCAGAACTGCACACATTACATTTCTTCCCCGGACAACGTCGGGACAGGCTGCTAGTAATTTAACAAAAGAAATAAAAGAGGGCCCAAAACCAAACCATTGGATAGTTGCAAACATAAATTACCAATTGATACAGTCAAAGGCCTTCTCTGCATCTAAGGAAAGGGCTGCGAGGGGAGATCTCCTTTTTTGTGGCATAAGAGATAATATTAGCAAACATTCTAGCATTATCCGATGCCGATCTGCTTTTGACAAATCCTACTTGGTTGGTTTTAATTAATAGAGGAATAATACTTTCAAGACGAGTGGCAAGGATTTTTGGGAAAATTTTACAATCATAATTAATTAAAGAAATTGGATGATAATTTTTACAATAGGAGTGATCTTTATCAGGTTTAGGACTTATAATAATCAATGCATCCATAAAGGATCCGGAAGCCTTTGCATGTGAAATAAAAGAATTAAACAGCGCCAAGAGTTTAGGGACAAAAATAGAAGTGAAAGTGGTATAAAACTCAGCGGTAAGGCCATCAGGTCCTGGAGCTTTGGATTTTTTTAGTGATTTTATGGCATTAATTACCTCTTGAGAAGCGATATCTTCTTCTAATGCAGTAAATTTGTCTGATAGGGAAGGTGGAGGTGGGAGACCAGAAAAAAAATATCTAAATTTTGAGCGGAAGGGAAGGTGTCCTCAGTATAGAGAGATTTGTAATAATTATGAAAAACATCAGCAATTTCTTCATCTGATGAAACCAGTGTATTAGAAGATTCATCCATGATAGGACCAATTGTTTTACGTTCTGATTTGATCATTAGATAATTAGCTAACATTCAACCAGATTTGTTTTGACCGCCATGGTATTTAGATTTAATTTTAAGTAGAATATTACATGCCTCAGTTGTTGCCAATTGACTGAGTTCTGACTTAACTTTAAGCAACTGGTGAAGGGCAGAGGGCGAGGTGAAATAAATACGTTATAAATCTTTAAGGTGACGTAGCTTATCCTCATATATTTTCCTTGTCTCTTCCTTTTTGCTAGAAACATAAGAAATGGTAAAAGCACGAAAAGAGGCCTTGAAGGCATCCCAATTATTAGGAATAGAAGTATCTATAGGATTGTTAAAAGTAAAAAAATTCATTAACATAAATAGTAGCTTTTTTTAACAAAAACAGGGTTGGATAATAGAACATTGTTCAATTTCCATCAACTGAATTGAGATGATGTAAGGGAAAGATCTAATGTAGCATGTATAGGGGCATGGTCAGAAATAAAAATGGAACCAATATCAGAAGCTTGGATAGACGGTAACAATGATTTACTAACCAGAATATAATCAATTCTAGACCTTGTGTGATGCACATTGGAGTAAAAGGTATATTCAAGCAAGTCAGGATTACACGTCTTCCAAACATTATACATAGGACGAGAGGTGATGGCAGATTGAAAGGCTTTGTGTGTTTTGTCAGGGTAAAATTTACATTTTGATAATCTGTCAGAAAAGTGGTCTAACCATTGATTAACTGGGACAATCAAATGAGGAAAGTGAAATTTTAATTTCATTCCAGAATTGAGGGTCAGGTTTAACCGGGCCATAAATATTCAATAAGGTTAAAGTTTTATTGTGTACCACAATCTTTGCCATCACCCAACGACCGTCTTTATCATTTTGAGTAGATACAATTTGTACAGATAATGATTTATGAATCAATATGGCAACACCACTTTTTTTGTTAGACGTAGAAGAGTGAACAACCTGACCAACTCATTGTTTTTTTAACTTAAGAGATTCAACTTCAGTACAATGCATTTCTTGAAGAAAAACAATATGAAAGTGAAGTTTAGAGAGATGAGACAATACCTTTTGACGTTTAATCGGGTTCCCAATACCACAGACACATAGTGGAGGGTAAGGAAAGTATAGCAGGAAAGGAAGAGAAGAAAGGAAGGAGGAAAAGAAGAAAGGAGAAAGAAAAGAAGGAAATGAAGTAAAAGTAAGAGTACAGAGCAAGGCCAAATCGCCAGGTCTGTAAGGAAAAGGGACAACTGAGCAATGGGAGCATGGAGACGCCACAAGGACACGGACCTCAGCAAATAATAGAAAGGAAGAGAAACAAAAAGAGAGAACCTCATAATTTGGAAAGGAGATAACATAGAGAAAAGGTCAAGGGACAAAGGGACAATGATGAGAGTAAAAATGAGCCAAGAGAAATAAGAAGAATACAAAGAGGAAAGAAAATGATTAATTATCAGTGTCCATTCCAGAAGGTGAAATTGTGTTGAGATATGAACCAAGCGTCTTCGGGTCATCAAAGGAACGGGTACGACCATTGTGAATAATCTTGCAAAGACAGGGATGGAGGATTCCATATTGGAATTGCAGTTGTCAAAATCTTGTTCTAAGCTAAGAGGTGGTGAGGGAGAGTGTTTGCAGGATGGACTATCCACAGATTGGCAAGGGTCGGCGTTTTCTTTGTCTCTGAGAGGGGACAATATGGCTCTATCTGAGATACGATCATGAGACCCATGACACAAACCCTTCTGAAGCATATCAGGTGTTCTATTGTCTATTGTTCTATTGTCGGGCTGACAACACTCTTTTTGTTTGTTTTTACATAATTGGGCGGAGTTACAAAAGCATGGATGTCCATGGGGGATCTATAAGCCAACAACTAAAACAGCTGGAGTATCTAACACGCCGTCAACTAAATCAAAGGATGCATGCCTCAACCCTTATCCAATACCATCGAGCTAAACGCATTCCAAGAGGCTTACGTTTATCAATAAAACCCATGCTTTTCCGTTTCAACCTCAATTCCAAATTCATGGAAAAATGGTTTAGCATTCTGAACAAATGTTCTTTGGACTTAATATTGTTGATAATCGAAGAACTGGCCAAAACCATCAGGGAATTGGAGGATGAGATCTATGTACTAAAAACAGAACTAGAAGCCAGGATGGAGACAGACACGTGGAAAATGAACCTGGAAGGGATTAACATTAAATTAGACAAATATGAAAAAGAGCTACAGGAAGGAAAATTAAGAAAGTATAAGCGCGATACTATAGATTATAAGCTCAACGAGGTTTATACGTGGGCAGAGATCTATGCCCGGCGCCAATACATTCCTAAGAAAACACCAACATCAGCACGCTCTTCAGAAGAAAGCCTAGTAACAGACAAAGAAATATCTATACGCAGAGGACCAGTTAAAGTTACTCAGGAAGGTACCACAGTATCCACTGAAATCACCAACCAAGCAACAACTAGTGGTGAAACGTCTTTTTTGTCACAGGTACAAGACCCAGGACAACCACCAACAACACTGCCCGAGACAGTAACAACAAGCGGAAAACAAGGCGAGGAAGTGGCCGGAAAAGCACTGAGGAGCGGACGAACAGTGATTTAATCATCAACATATCTTCCATTACACTGACTCAACAACAAACATCCACATTGAATAAAGGTTTAACATTTGTTCCCACAACATCCACTAAGGAATTAGAAACGGAGGGAGCATTTTTTAAATTCATGAGGACCCTTAAGTTGAGACATTATTTTGAAAATGTCATTGCGCCAACAGAGAGTACAACCGAGAACACCAGCAGAAAATTTAAACCTAAAAGTGTGTTCCAAGCACCAGTTTCCCATAAGATGTTGGACACGTTTGAAATAATGGTCAGGAAAGACCTACAGGAATTGGACTACAAGAAAAAACGACATAACAACCTAACCAAACAAGAGCAAAACATAATCAACAACTTGGCAAATAATCCAGAACTAACAATACAACCAGCTGACAAGGGTGGTGCCTTAGTACTTATGGACACGGTCTATTATGATCATAAAGTAAATGAACATGTGGCTGACCAACACACGTACCTTAAACTACCAACTGATCCGACAGGCACTTTACAACAGATGCTGAATGATATATTAAAAACAGCAACAGATAATGAATGGATAGATGAGCAAACATCAGCATACCTCACCCAAAAAAATCCCAGACGCCCCAGTCTTTACATGATCCCAAAGATCCATAAACACCCGACAAACCCCCCATTCAGACCCATAGTGTCTGGGTGCGGGTCAATTTTTGATCCATTAGGCAAATACATTGATTATTATTTGCAACAGTTTGTACAAGATTGGGGTTCCTACATACGGGACACGACGGATTTCCTCAATAAATTAAAATGGACTGAAGCTGGATTCCAAGAACACTGGATAATGTGCACCATTGACGTGGTGGCACTTTACACCTCCATACCACATCATGCAGGACTGGAATCCATTGAATGGGCACTATTAAAAATGGAGAACCTACACATGAACCCAAATTTTTTTTTGACACAACTGTTAAAATTGTGCCTCCATAACAGCTACTTCACATGGAAAAATGAGCATTTTTCTCAACTGAATGGGACTTCCATGGGCTTTGCAGGGGCTCCTGCATATGCTAATACCTTTATGGCTCAGTATGAAGCGGAAAATTTAATGTCATTAAGGGAATGGACTCATGTCAAAATGTACAGTCGTTTTATTGACGACGTATTCCTGATTTGGGACGACACACAGGAAACACTGGAGCAGCTCATAACTACCTTGAATAGAGTTGACACCAGAATTCAATTCACTCATAAGATCAGTAACACGGTCATCGATTTTCTTGATGTCAGGATCACTAAAACACAACAGGGCTTTGAAACAGCACTATATACGAAACCAACGGATCGAAACAGTGCACTTAACTACAAAAGTTTTCACCCTAAGAGTTTAATTAACAACTTACCAGTATCCCAATTCATTAGGATCAAACGCATATGCTCAAATCCCCAAGAATGTCAAATCAATCTGAATAAACAAGTACAGAAATACAAAGATAGAGGTTATCCAGTGGGAGTACTTGATAAACAACTTAGCAAAGTACAAACAATGAACCGAGAGGACCTACTGAAACCGAGTGAGAAAAGAACACATAACAGGATAGTATTTGTGACCAAATACACAACTTTATCTACAAAAATCAGAGCCATAATCAACAAGAGATGGGAATTGCTATCAGTAGAACCGGACTTTCATGGGATTTTTCAAGAACTGCCCGTACATGCATACACGAGAGGATCAAATTTAAGGACAAGGCTAAAACATAAGCAACCACCTACATGTCCAGTTACATACAAAGGGACCACAAGATGCTCAAATTGCGTTAACTGCAATAATGTAATCACAGGAAGTACTTTTACTCACCCAACCACAGGCAAATTGATGCAGTTGAAACACACCAGTGACTGTAATTCCATCAACGTAGTATATGCAATCAAGTGCCCTTGTGGCAAAATGTATATAGGTAAGACGGAACGCAAAGTAAAAATACGTATCACTGAGCACAAAAGCAGAATCCGCAACCAGAATTTGACGTCACCTCTAGTACTACACTGGAAAGATGAAAAACACACTATTTCACAATTAAGATTTTTTATCATTGAAAAAGTGCAGATCAAGGAAGGGATTGACAATCACCAGAGATTAATGCAACACGAGTTATTCTGGATAAAACAACTAAAAACTCTAGCCCCGACAGAGCTTAACGACAAATATGACCTGTCATGTTATCTGTAAAAGCCTCAATATTATGCCAGGAACTTGTCTGTAAAAGATTTAAACAATGTATAGAACTTAAGAACTAATAATTGCCCATATAATAATGCTTCACGTTTTAAAAAAAGTAGAGCACCGCTAAGAAGAAATATTCACCGGTGGGTAGACACTAGGACAAAATCATTGACAGCAAAGTAAAATATCTAAATTGTCTAGATGAAAGACAGTAAATATTGATTTCACTTAAGTGTTTTTTAATGTTATGCACTTGCAAGATGTATATGATAGTTGAATAGTTCAATGTACATTCATGATTACACAGGTATATTGTACACATCACATCACTTCGCACATTGCACTGATCAGTGAATATTATGTTTTCATTTTATCAACTTGGGACTGAGGGGCATCTTTCTTTTACCCCAACGCACCGACTACTGAATATTCGGTCAGTACAGTTAATTCTTTTAATAATAATGGGAACACACCCGCGGGTCTTCTTCCCGCTTATCAGTTAGAGTGCGCCCAACACGCTACAATCTTTTCATATTAATATTCTTAGCTGTCATCCAGAGACAGCTAACCATAGATTGAATACGTTATGATTATAGTCTCGCTACGCTAGACTCTCTTCCACACCAATATGGCGCTTAACATTCTTAACATATCGGCTTTAGGTTTTAGTCCGTTGTTGATGTTTTCAACTCTACCTTCGCGCGGAGTTTTTGCGGAGATTTAATGGCGTTTCCTTCGTCCTTTGGTGAAACGAGATCACTGAGAGCCGGCGGCATATTATATACGGGACATCTTTTGCACCACAGGTATGCATAAATTGAGAAATCCCAGCGTATTAGCATTACGATATGAGGTCCCTTAACAACATAGTAACAGAGTTTTTTTCACCTAACAGACGAATTACACGGGTGAAGATAAGGTAAGGACCAACTGGTCCTATGTTTGTATATTCTCTTCTTGTGTAGGAGTATACTTTGATCTGATAGAGATTATTTCTTGTCTCTACAGAGAATTCTAATCATCACGTCCAGGTATGTTTTCAAAAGACCTTTAGATTCATTTCCATAGTATACATTAGGTTAAACACCTATAACCTACATAGGCTATCTATCTTTCATTATTTCTAGAGACCTTCTTTGAGTTACAGTCATTGAGGCGAATATAAGTACACATCAGCTAACACAGCTACCAGGTATGACAGCGCCACATCATTGAGCAATGCACCCCCATGAACTCCCTCACAAGAATCTCACACAATCTCTTACATGTTTGTCATTTCAGAACTGCCCCTGATGAAGGCACCATAGAGGCGCCGAAATGCATTGGGCTCATTGATAACTCATGTGGATTGTATATATATGTAAAGTCAAAAGATTGAAAATGTAAATATGTATCAAGCATAATGTCAGTAACATTGAACCAATGAATTACATGCTTGTGTTATGAAATAAGTAAATAACATACAAGTTGATTCATAAGATTGAAAACCTGAAAATATGAATAAAAATAATTTGAATCGCTAACGCAAATGAGAGTGATAAATAATTAAAGCGCGGAGCGCTAAGTGAACAGTGCATGATTAGGTGGGTTCGATAACCTATCATAACGACTAGTTCTTTAAACAGGGGTGACTACCCTGATTAATCGTTGCACCATTGGATAATATTGAACAGTTTGCGAAAACAACGGAGTGCTCCTCACGCCCTTTCATTCACAGCTTTTTATCATCAAGTCACCTAGTGAGGAGGCACCCACCAACTCGAAATGCAGTTTGATACAATAACAGGAATGACCGATAACAGAGCCAACACATTGGCATACACAACGGAACAGGCTGACCAAATCTACACTTTAATCAAAGAAGTCAAAAGCATGGATGTCCATGGGGGATCTATAAGCCAACAACTAAAACAGCTGGAGTATCTAACACGCCGTCAACTAAATCAAAGGATGCATGCCTCAACCCTTATCCAATACCATCGAGCTAAACGCATTCCAAGAGGCTTACGTTTATCAATAAAACCCATGCTTTTCCGTTTCAACCTCAATTCCAAATTCATGGAAAAATGGTTTAGCATTCTGAACAAATGTTCTTTGGACTTAATATTGTTGATAATCGAAGAACTGGCCAAAACCATCAGGGAATTGGAGGATGAGATCTATGTACTAAAAACAGAACTAGAAGCCAGGATGGAGACAGACACGTGGAAAATGAACCTGGAAGGGATTACCATTAAATTAGACAAATATGAAAAAGAGCTACAGGAAGGAAAATTAAGAAAGTATAAGCGCGATACTATAGATTATAAGCTCAACGAGGTTTATACGTGGGCAGATATCTATGCCCGGCGCCAATACATTCCTAAGAAAACACCAACATCAGCACGCTCTTCAGAAGAAAGCCTAGTAACAGACAAAGAAATATCTATACGCAGAGGACCAGTTAAAGTTACTCAGGAAGGTACCACAGTATCCACTGAAATCACCAACCAAGCAACAACTAGTGGTGAAACGTCTTTTTTGTCACAGGTACAAGACCCAGGACAACCACCAACAACACTGCCCGAGACAGTAACAACAAGCGGAAAACAAGGCGAGGAAGTGGCCGGAGAAGCACTGAGGAGCGGACGAACAGTGATTTAATCATCAACATATCTTCCATTACACTGACTCAACAACAAACATCCACATTGAATAAAGGTTTAACATTTGTTCCCACAACATCCACTAATGAATTAGAAACGGAGGGAGCATTTTTTAAATTCATGAGGACCCTTAAGTTGAGACATTATTTTGAAAATGTCATTGCGCCAACAGAGAGTACAACCGAGAACACCAGCAGAAAATTTAAACCTAAAAGTGTGTTCCAAGCACCAGTTTCCCATAAGATGTTGGACACGTTTGAAATAATGGTCAGGAAAGACCTACAGGAATTGGACTACAAGAAAAAACGACATAACAACCTAACCAAACAAGAGCAAAACATAATCAACAACTTGGCAAATAATCCAGAACTAACAATACAACCAGCTGACAAGGGTGGTGCCTTAGTACTTATGGACACGGTCTATTATGATCATAAAGTAAATGAACATGTGGCTGACCAACACACGTACCTTAAACTACCAACTGATCCGACAGGCACTTTACAACAGATGCTGAATGATATATTAAAAACAGCAACAGATAATGAATGGATAGATGAGCAAACATCAGCATACCTCACCCAAAAAAATCCCAGACGCCCCAGTCTTTACATGATCCCAAAGATCCATAAACACCCGACAAACCCCCCATTCAGACCCATAGTGTCTGGGTGCGGGTCAATTTTTGATCCATTAGGCAAATACATTGATTATTATTTGCAACAGTTTGTACAAGATTGGGGTTCCTACATACGGGACACGACGGATTTCCTCAATAAATTAAAATGGACTGAAGCTGGATTCCAAGAACACTGGATAATGTGCACCATTGACGTGGTGGCACTTTACACCTCCATACCACATCATGCAGGACTGGAATCCATTGAATGGGCACTATTAAAAATGGAGAACCTACACATGAACCAAAAAATTTTTTGGACACAACTGTTAAAATTTTGCCTCCATAACAGCTACTTCACATGGAAAAATGAGCATTTTGCTCAACTGAATGGGACTTCCATGGGCTTTGCAGGGGCTCCTGCATATGCTAATACCTTTATGGCTCAGTATGAAGCGGAAAATTTAATGTCATTAAGGGAATGGACTCATGTCAAAATGTACAGTCGTTTTATTGACGACGTATTCCTGATTTGGGACGACACACAGGAAACACTGGAGCAGCTCATAACTACCTTGAATAGAGTTGACACCAGAATTCAATTCACTCATAAGATCAGTAACACGGTCATCGATTTTCTTGATGTCAGGATCACTAAAACACAACAGGGCTTTGAAACAGCACTATATACGAAACCAACGGATCGAAACAGTGCACTTAACTACAAAAGTTTTCACCCTAAGAGTTTAATTAACAACTTACCAGTATCCCAATTCATTAGGATCAAACGCACATGCTCAAATCCCCAAGAATGTCAAATCAATCTGAATAAACAAGTACAGAAATACAAAGATAGAGGTTATCCAGTGGGAGTACTTGATAAACAACTTAGCAAAGTACAAACAATGAACCGAGAGGACCTACTGAAACCGAGTGAGAAAAGAACACATAACAGGATAGTATTTGTGACCAAATACACAACTTTATCTACAAAAATCAGAGCCATAATCAACAAGAGATGGGAATTGCTATCAGTAGAACCGGACTTTCATGGGATTTTTCAAGAACTGCCCGTACATGCATACACGAGAGGATCAAATTTAAGGACAAGGCTAAAACATAAGCAACCACCTACATGTCCAGTTACATACAAAGGGACCACAAGATGCTCAAATTGCGTTAACTGTAATAATGTAATCACAGGAAGTACTTTTACTCACCCAACCACAGGCAAATTGATGCAGTTGAAACACACCAGTGACTGTAATTCCATCAACGTAGTATATGCAATCAAGTGCCCTTGTGGCAAAATGTATATAGGTAAGACGGAACGCAAAGTAAAAATACGTATCACTGAGCACAAAAGCAGAATCCGCAACCAGAATTTGACGTCACCTCTAGTACTACACTGGAGAGATGAAAAACACACTATTTCACAATTAAGATTTTTTATCATTGAAAAAGTGCAGATCAAGGAAGGGATTGACAATCACCAGAGATTAATGCAACGCGAGTTATTCTGGATAAAACAACTAAAAACTCTAGCCCCGACAGGGCTTAACGACAAATATGACCTGTCATGTTATCTGTAAAAGCCTCAATATTATGCAGGAACTTGTCTGTAAAAGATTTAAACAATGTATAGAACTTAAGAACTAATAATTGCCCATATAATAATGCTTCACGTTTTAAAAAAAGTAGAGCACCGCTAAGAAGAAATATTCACCGGTGGGTAGACACTAGGACAAAATCATTGACAGCAAAGTAAAATATCTAAATTGTCTAGATGAAAGACAGTAAATATTGATTTCACTTAAGTGTTTTTTAATGTTATGCACTTGCAAGATGTATATGATAGTTGAATAGTTCAATGTACATTCATGATTACACAGGTATATTGTACACATCACATCACTTCGCACATTGCACTGATCAGTGAATATTATGTTTTCATTTTATCAACTTGGGACTGAGGGGCATCTTTCTTTTACCCCAACGCACCGACTACTGAATATTCGGTCAGTACAGTTAATTCTTTTAATAATAATGGGAACACACCCGCGGGTCTTCTTCCCGCTTATCAGTTAGAGTGCGCCCAACACGCTACAATCTTTTCATATTAATATTCTTAGCTGTCATCCAGAGACAGCTAACCATAGATTGAATACGTTATGATTATAGTCTCGCTACGCTAGACTCTCTTCCACACCAATATGGCGCTTAACATTCTTAACATATCGGCTTTAGGTTTTAGTCCGTTGTTGATGTTTTCAACTCTACCTTCGCGCGGAGTTTTTGCGGAGATTTAATGGCGTTTCCTTCGTCCTTTGGTGAAACGAGATCACTGAGAGCCGGCGGCATATTATATACGGGACATCTTTTGCACCACAGGTATGCATAAATTGAGAAATCCCAGCGTATTAGCATTACGATATGAGGTCCCTTAACAACATAGTAACAGAGTTTTTTTCACCTAACAGACGAATTACACGGGTGAAGATAAGGTAAGGACCAACTGGTCCTATGTTTGTATATTCTCTTCTTGTGTAGGAGTATACTTTGATCTGATAGAGATTATTTCTTGTCTCTACAGAGAATTCTAATCATCACGTCCAGGTATGTTTTCAAAAGACCTTTAGATTCATTTCCATAGTATACATTAAGTTAAACACCTATAACCTACATAGGCTATCTATCTTTCATTATTTCTAGAGACCTTCTTTGAGTTACAGTCATTGAGGCGAATATAAGTACACATCAGCTAACACAGCTACCAGGTATGACAGCGCCACATCATTGAGCAATGCACCCCCATGAACTCCCTCACAAGAATCTCACACAATCTCTTACATGTTTGTCATTTCAGAACCGCCCCTGATGAAGGCACCATAGAGGCGCCGAAATGCATTGGGCTCATTGATAACTCATGTGGATTGTATATATATGTAAAGTCAAAAGATTGAAAATGTAAATATGTATCAAGCATAATGTCAGTAACATTGAACCAATGAATTATATGCTTGTGTTATGAAATAAGTAAATAACATACAAGTTGATTCATAAGATTGAAAACCTGAAAATATGAATAAAAATAATTTGAATCGCTAACGCAAATGAGAGTGATAAATAATTAAAGCGCGGAGCGCTAAGTGAACAGTGCATGATTAGGTGGGTTCGATAACCTATCATAACGACTAGTTCTTTAAACAGGGGTGACTACCCTGATTAATCGTTGCACCATTGGATAATATTGAACAGTTTGCGAAAACAACGGAGTGCTCCTCACGCCCTTTCATTCACAGCTTTTTATCATCAAGTCACCTAGTGAGGAGGCACCCACCAACTCGAAATGCAGTTTGATACAATAACAGGAATGACCGATAACAGAGCCAACACATTGGCATACACAACGGAACAGGCTGACCAAATCTACACTTTAATCAAAGAAGTCAAAAGCATGGATGTCCATGGGGGATCTATAAGCCAACAACTAAAACAGCTGGAGTATCTAACACGCCGTCAACTAAATCAAAGGATGCATGCCTCAACCCTTATCCAATACCATCGAGCTAAACGCATTCCAAGAGGCTTACGTTTATCAATAAAACCCATGCTTTTCCGTTTCAACCTCAATTCCAAATTCATGGAAAAATGGTTTAGCATTCTGAACAAATGTTCTTTGGACTTAATATTGTTGATAATCGAAGAACTGGCCAAAACCATCAGGGAATTGGAGGATGAGATCTATGTACTAAAAACAGAACTAGAAGCCAGGATGGAGACAGACACGTGGAAAATGAACCTGGAAGGGATTACCATTAAATTAGACAAATATGAAAAAGAGCTACAGGAAGGAAAATTAAGAAAGTATAAGCGCGATACTATAGATTATAAGCTCAACGAGGTTTATACGTGGGCAGATATCTATGCCCGGCGCCAATACATTCCTAAGAAAACACCAACATCAGCACGCTCTTCAGAAGAAAGCCTAGTAACAGACAAAGAAATATCTATACGCAGAGGACCAGTTAAAGTTACTCAGGAAGGTACCACAGTATCCACTGAAATCACCAACCAAGCAACAACTAGTGGTGAAACGTCTTTTTTGTCACAGGTACAAGACCCAGGACAACCACCAACAACACTGCCCGAGACAGTAACAACAAGCGGAAAACAAGGCGAGGAAGTGGCCGGAAAAGCACTGAGGAGCGGACGAACAGTGATTTAATCATCAACATATCTTCCATTACACTGACTCAACAACAAACATCCACATTGAATAAAGGTTTAACATTTGTTCCCACAACATCCACTAATGAATTAGAAACGGAGGGAGCATTTTTTAAATTCATGAGGACCCTTAAGTTGAGACATTATTTTGAAAATGTCATTGCGCCAACAGAGAGTACAACCGAGAACACCAGCAGAAAATTTAAACCTAAAAGTGTGTTCCAAGCACCAGTTTCCCATAAGATGTTGGACACGTTTGAAATAATGGTCAGGAAAGACCTACAGGAATTGGACTACAAGAAAAAACGACATAACAACCTAACCAAACAAGAGCAAAACATAATCAACAACTTGGCAAATAATCCAGAACTAACAATACAACCAGCTGACAAGGGTGGTGCCTTAGTACTTATGGACACGGTCTATTATGATCATAAAGTAAATGAACATGTGGCTGACCAACACACGTACCTTAAACTACCAACTGATCCGACAGGCACTTTACAACAGATGCTGAATGATATATTAAAAACAGCAACAGATAATGAATGGATAGATGAGCAAACATCAGCATACCTCACCCAAAAAAATCCCAGACGCCCCAGTCTTTACATGATCCCAAAGATCCATAAACACCCGACAAACCCCCCATTCAGACCCATAGTGTCTGGGTGCGGGTCAATTTTTGATCCATTAGGCAAATACATTGATTATTATTTGCAACAGTTTGTACAAGATTGGGGTTCCTACATACGGGACACGACGGATTTCCTCAATAAATTAAAATGGACTGAAGCTGGATTCCAAGAACACTGGATAATGTGCACCATTGACGTGGTGGCACTTTACACCTCCATACCACATCATGCAGGACTGGAATCCATTGAATGGGCACTATTAAAAATGGAGAACCTACACATGAACCAAAAATTTTTTTTGACACAACTGTTAAAATTTTGACTCCATAACAGCTACTTCACATGGAAAAATGAGCATTTTGCTCAACTGAATGGGACTTCCATGGGCTTTGCAGGGGCTCCTGCATATGCTAATACCTTTATGGCTCAGTATGAAGCGGAAAATTTAATGTCATTAAGGGAATGGACTCATGTCAAAATGTACAGTCGTTTTATTGACGACGTATTCCTGATTTGGGACGACACACAGGAAACACTGGAGCAGCTCATAACTACCTTGAATAGAGTTGACACCAGAATTCAATTCACTCATAAGATCAGTAACACGGTCATCGATTTTCTTGATGTCAGGATCACTAAAACACAACAGGGCTTTGAAACAGCACTATATACGAAACCAACGGATCGAAACAGTGCACTTAACTACAAAAGTTTTCACCATAAGAGTTTAATTAACAACTTACCAGTATCCCAATTCATTAGGATCAAACGCACATGCTCAAATCCCCAAGAATGTCAAATCAATCTGAATAAACAAGTACAGAAATACAAAGATAGAGGTTATCCAGTGGGAGTACTTGATAAACAACTTAGCAAAGTACAAACAATGAACCGAGAGGACCTACTGAAACCGAGTGAGAAAAGAACACATAACAGGATAGTATTTGTGACCAAATACACAACTTTATCTACAAAAATCAGAGCCATAATCAACAAGAGATGGGAATTGCTATCAGTAGAACCGGACTTTCATGGGATTTTTCAAGAACTGCCCGTACATGCATACACGAGAGGATCAAATTTAAGGACAAGGCTAAAACATAAGCAACCACCTACATGTCCAGTTACATACAAAGGGACCACAAGATGCTCAAATTGCGTTAACTGTAATAATGTAATCACAGGAAGTACTTTTACTCACCCAACCAGAGGCAAATTGATGCAGTTGAAACACACCAGTGACTGTAATTCCATCAACGTAGTATATGCAATCAAGTGCCCTTGTGGCAAAATGTATATAGGTAAGACGGAACGCAAAGTAAAAATACGTATCACTGAGCACAAAAGCAGAATCCGCAACCAGAATTTGACGTCACCTCTAGTACTACACTGGAGAGATGAAAAACACACTATTTCACAATTAAGATTTTTTATCATTGAAAAAGTGCAGATCAAGGAAGGGATTGACAATCACCAGAGATTAATGCAACGCGAGTTATTCTGGATAAAACAACTAAAAACTCTAGCCCCGACAGGGCTTAACGACAAATATGACCTGTCATGTTATCTGTAAAAGCCTCAATATTATGCAGGAACTTGTCTGTAAAAGATTTAAACAATGTATAGAACTTAAGAACTAATAATTGCCCATATAATAATGCTTCACGTTTTAAAAAAAGTAGAGCACCGCTAAGAAGAAATATTCACCGGTGGGTAGACACTAGGACAAAATCATTGACAGCAAAGTAAAATATCTAAATTGTCTAGATGAAAGACAGTAAATATTGATTTCACTTAAGTGTTTTTTAATGTTATGCACTTGCAAGATGTATATGATAGTTGAATAGTTCAATGTACATTCATGATTACACAGGTATATTGTACACATCACATCACTTCGCACATTGCACTGATCAGTGAATATTATGTTTTCATTTTATCAACTTGGGACTGAGGGGCATCTTTCTTTTACCCCAACGCACCGACTACTGAATATTCGGTCAGTACAGTTAATTCTTTTAATAATAATGGGAACACACCCGCGGGTCTTCTTCCCGCTTATCAGTTAGAGTGCGCCCAACACGCTACAATCTTTTCATATTAATATTCTTAGCTGTCATCCAGAGACAGCTAACCATAGATTGAATACGTTATGATTATAGTCTCGCTACGCTAGACTCTCTTCCACACCAATATGGCGCTTAACATTCTTAACATATCGGCTTTAGGTTTTAGTCCGTTGTTGATGTTTTCAACTCTACCTTCGCGCGGAGTTTTTGCGGAGATTTAATGGCGTTTCCTTCGTCCTTTGGTGAAACGAGATCACTGAGAGCCGGCGGCATATTATATACGGGACATCTTTTGCACCACAGGTATGCATAAATTGAGAAATCCCAGCGTATTAGCATTACGATATGAGGTCCCTTAACAACATAGTAACAGAGTTTTTTTCACCTAACAGACGAATTACACGGGTGAAGATAAGGTAAGGACCAACTGGTCCTATGTTTGTATATTCTCTTCTTGTGTAGGAGTATACTTTGATCTGATAGAGATTATTTCTTGTCTCTACAGAGAATTCTAATCATCACGTCCAGGTATGTTTTCAAAAGACCTTTAGATTCATTTCCATAGTATACATTAAGTTAAACACCTATAACCTACATAGGCTATCTATCTTTCATTATTTCTAGAGACCTTCTTTGAGTTACAGTCATTGAGGCGAATATAAGTACACATCAGCTAACACAGCTACCAGGTATGACAGCGCCACATCATTGAGCAATGCACCCCCATGAACTCCCTCACAAGAATCTCACACAATCTCTTACATGTTTGTCATTTCAGAACCGCCCCTGATGAAGGCACCATAGAGGCGCCGAAATGCATTGGGCTCATTGATAACTCATGTGTATTGTATATATATGTAAAGTCAAAAGATTGAAAATGTAAATATGTATCAAGCATAATGTCAGTAACATTGAACCAATGAATTATATGCTTGTGTTATGAAATAAGTAAATAACATACAAGTTGATTCATAAGATTGAAAACCTGAAAATATGAATAAAAATAATTTGAATCGCTAACGCAAATGAGAGTGATAAATAATCAAAGCGCGGAGCGCTAAGTGAACAGTGCATGATTAGGTGGGTTCGATAACCTATCATAACGACTAGTTCTTTAAACAGGGGTGACTACCCTGATTAATCGTTGCACCATTGGATAATATTGAACAGTTTGCGAAAACAACGGAGTGCTCCTCACGCCCTTTCATTCACAGCTTTTTATCATCAAGTCACCTAGTGAGGAGGCACCCACCAACTCGAAATGCAGTTTGATACAATAACAGGAATGACCGATAACAGAGCCAACACATTGGCATACACAACGGAACAGGCTGACCAAATCTACACTTTAATCAAAGAAGTCAAAAGCATGGATGTCCATGGGGGATCTATAAGCCAACAACTAAAACAGCTGGAGTATCTAACACGCCGTCAACTAAATCAAAGGATGCATGCCTCAACCCTTATCCAATACCATCGAGCTAAACGCATTCCAAGAGGCTTACGTTTATCAATAAAACCCATGCTTTTCCGTTTCAACCTCAATTCCAAATTCATGGAAAAATGGTTTAGCATTCTGAACAAATGTTCTTTGGACTTAATATTGTTGATAATCGAAGAACTGGCCAAAACCATCAGGGAATTGGAGGATGAGATCTATGTACTAAAAACAGAACTAGAAGCCAGGATGGAGACAGACACGTGGAAAATGAACCTGGAAGGGATTAACATTAAATTAGACAAATATGAAAAAGAGCTACAGGAAGGAAAATTAAGAAAGTATAAGCGCGATACTATAGATTATAAGCTCAACGAGGTTTATACGTGGGCAGAGATCTATGCCCGGCGCCAATACATTCCTAAGAAAACAACAACATCAGCACGCTCTTCAGAAGAAAGCCTAGTAACAGACAAAGAAATATCTATACGCAGAGGACCAGTTAAAGTTACTCAGGAAGGTACCACAGTATCCACTGAAATCACCAACCAAGCAACAACTAGTGGTGAAACGTCTTTTTTGTCACAGGTACAAGACCCAGGACAACCACCAACAACACTGCCCGAGACAGTAACAACAAGCGGAAAACAAGGCGAGGAAGTGGCCGGAAAAGCACTGAGGAGCGGACGAACAGTGATTTAATCATCAACATATCTTCCATTACACTGACTCAACAACAAACATCCACATTGAATAAAGGTTTAACATTTGTTCCCACAACATCCACTAATGAATTAGAAACGGAGGGAGCATTTTTTAAATTCATGAGGACCCTTAAGTTGAGACATTATTTTGAAAATGTCATTGCGCCAACAGAGAGTACAACCGAGAACACCAGCAGAAAATTTAAACCTAAAAGTGTGTTCCAAGCACCAGTTTCCCATAAGATGTTGGACACGTTTGAAATAATGGTCAGGAAAGACCTACAGGAATTGGACTACAAGAAAAAACGACATAACAACCTAACCAAACAAGAGCAAAACATAATCAACAACTTGGCAAATAATCCAGAACTAACAATACAACCAGCTGACAAGGGTGGTGCCTTAGTACTTATGGACACGGTCTATTATGATCATAAAGTAAATGAACATGTGGCTGACCAACACACGTACCTTAAACTACCAACTGATCCGACAGGCACTTTACAACAGATGCTGAATGATATATTAAAAACAGCAACAGATAATGAATGGATAGATGAGCAAACATCAGCATACCTCACCCAAAAAAATCCCAGACGCCCCAGTCTTTACATGATCCCAAAGATCCATAAACACCCGACAAACCCCCCATTCAGACCCATAGTGTCTGGGTGCGGGTCAATTTTTGATCCATTAGGCAAATACATTGATTATTATTTGCAACAGTTTGTACAAGATTGGGGTTCCTACATACGGGACACGACGGATTTCCTCAATAAATTAAAATGGACTGAAGCTGGATTCCAAGAACACTGGATAATGTGCACCATTGACGTGGTGGCACTTTACACCTCCATACCACATCATGCAGGACTGGAATCCATTGAATGGGCACTATTAAAAATGGAGAACCTACACATGAACCAAAAATTTTTTTTGACACAACTGTTAAAATTTTGCCTCCATAACAGCTACTTCACATGAAAAAATGAGCATTTTGCTCAACTGAATGGGACTTCCATGGGCTTTGCAGGGGCTCCTGCATATGCTAATACCTTTATGGCTCAGTATGAAGCGGAAAATTTAATGTCATTAAGGGAATGGACTCATGTCAAAATGTACAGTCGTTTTATTGACGACGTATTCCTGATTTGGGACGACACACAGGAAACACTGGAGCAGCTCATAACTACCTTGAATAGAGTTGACACCAGAATTCAATTCACTCATAAGATCAGTAACACGGTCATCGATTTTCTTGATGTCAGGATCACTAAAACACAACAGGGCTTTGAAACAGCACTATATACAAAACCAACGGATCGAAACAGTGCACTTAACTACAAAAGTTTTCACCCTAAGAGTTTAATTAACAACTTACCAGTATCCCAATTCATTAGGATCAAACGCACATGCTCAAATCCCCAAGAATGTCAAATCAATCTGAATAAACAAGTACAGAAATACAAAGATAGAGGTTATCCAGTGGGAGTACTTGATAAACAACTTAGCAAAGTACAAACAATGAACCGAGAGGACCTACTGAAACCGAGTGAGAAAAGAACACATAACAGGATAGTATTTGTGACCAAATACACAACTTTATCTACAAAAATCAGAGCCATAATCAACAAGAGATGGGAATTGCTATCAGTAGAACCGGACTTTCATGGGATTTTTCAAGAACTGCCCGTACATGCATACACGAGAGGATCAAATTTAAGGACAAGGCTAAAACATAAGCAACCACCTACATGTCCAGTTACATACAAAGGGACCACAAGATGCTCAAATTGCGTTAACTGTAATAAAGTAATCACAGGAAGTACTTTTACTCACCCAACCACAGGCAAATTGATGCAGTTGAAACACACCAGTGACTGTAATTCCATCAACGTAGTATATGCAATCAAGTGCCCTTGTGGCAAAATGTATATAGGTAAGACGGAACGCAAAGTAAAAATACGTATCACTGAGCACAAAAGCAGAATCCGCAACCAGAATTTGACGTCACCTCTAGTACTACACTGGAGAGATGAAAAACACACTATTTCACAATTAAGATTTTTTATCATTGAAAAAGTGCAGATCAAGGAAGGGATTGACAATCACCAGAGATTAATGCAACGCGAGTTATTCTGGATAAAACAACTAAAAACTCTAGCCCCGACAGGGCTTAACGACAAATATGACCTGTCATGTTATCTGTAAAAGCCTCAATATTATGCCAGGAACTTGTCTGTAAAAGATTTAAACAATGTATAGAACTTAAGAACTAATAATTGCCCATATAATAATGCTTCACGTTTTAAAAAAAGTAGAGCACCGCTAAGAAGAAATATTCACCGGTGGGTAGACACTAGGACAAAATCATTGACAGCAAAGTAAAATATCTAAATTGTCTAGATGAAAGACAGTAAATATTGATTTCACTTAAGTGTTTTTTAATGTTATGCACTTGCAAGATGTATATGATAGTTGAATAGTTCAATGTACATTCATGATTACACAGGTATATTGTACACATCACATCACTTCGCACATTGCACTGATCAGTGAATATTATGTTTTCATTTTATCAACTTGGGACTGAGGGGCATCTTTCTTTTACCCCAACGCACCGACTACTGAATATTCGGTCAGTACAGTTAATTCTTTTAATAATAATGGGAACACACCCGCGGGTCTTCTTCCCGCTTATCAGTTAGAGTGCGCCCAACACGCTACAATCTTTTCATATTAATATTCTTAGCTGTCATCCAGAGACAGCTAACCATAGATTGAATACGTTATGATTATAGTCTCGCTACGCTAGACTCTCTTCCACACCAATATGGCGCTTAACATTCTTAACATATCGGCTTTAGGTTTTAGTCCGTTGTTGATGTTTTCAACTCTACCTTCGCGCGGAGTTTTTGCGGAGATTTAATGGCGTTTCCTTCGTCCTTTGGTGAAACAAGATCACTGAGAGCCGGCGGCATATTATATACGGGACATCTTTTGCACCACAGGTATGCATAAATTGAGAAATCCCAGCGTATTAGCATTACGATATGAGGTCCCATAACAACATAGTAACAGAGTTTTTTTCACCTAACAGACGAATTACACGGGTGAAGATAAGGTAAGGACCAACTGGTCCTATGTTTGTATATTCTCTTCTTGTGTAGGAGTATACTTTGATCTGATAGAGATTATTTCTTGTCTCTACAGAGAATTCTAATCATCACGTCCAGGTATGTTTTCAAAAGACCTTTAGATTCATTTCCATAGTATACATTAAGTTAAACACCTATAACCTACGTAGGCTATCTATCTTTCATTATTTCTAGAGACCTTCTTTGAGTTACAGTCATTGAGGCGAATATAAGTACAGATCAGCTAACACAGCTACCAGGTATGACAGCGCCACATCATTGAGCAATGCACCCCCATGAACTCCCTCACAAGAATCTCACACAATCTCTTACATGTTTGTCATTTCAGAACCGCCCCTGATGAAGGCACCATAGAGGCGCCGAAATGCATTGGGCTCATTGATAACTCATGTGTATTGTATATATATGTAAAGTCAAAAGATTGAAAATGTAAATATGTATCAAGCATAATGTCAGTAACATTGAACCAATGAATTATATGCTTGTGTTATGAAATAAGTAAATAACATACAAGTTGATTCATAAGATTGAAAACCTGAAAATATGAATAAAAATAATTTGAATCGCTAACGCAAATAAGAGTGATAAATAATCAAAGCGCGGAGCGCTAAGTGAACAGTGCATGATTAGGTGGGTTCGATAACCTATCATAACGACTAGTTCTTTAAACAGGGGTGACTACCCTGATTAATCGTTGCACCATTGGATAATATTGAACAGTTTGCGAAAACAACCGAGTGCTCCTCACGCCCTTTCATTCACAGCTTTTTATCATCAAGTCACCTAGTGAGGAGGCACCCACCAACTCGAAATGCAGTTTGATACAATAACAGGAATGACCGATAACAGAGCCAACACATTGGCATACACAACGGAACAGGCTGACCAAATCTACACTTTAATCAAAGAAGTCAAAAGCATGGATGTCCATGGGGGATCTATAAGCCAACAACTAAAACAGCTGGAGTATCTAACACGCCGTCAACTAAATCAAAGGATGCATGCCTCAACCCTTATCCAATACCATCGAGCTAAACGCATTCCAAGAGGCTTACGTTTATCAATAAAACCCATGCTTTTCCGTTTCAACCTCAATTCCAAATTCATGGAAAAATGGTTTAGCATTCTGAACAAATGTTCTTTGGACTTAATATTGTTGATAATCGAAGAACTGGCCAAAACCATCAGGGAATTGGAGGATGAGATCTATGTACTAAAAACAGAACTAGAAGCCAGGATGGAGACAGACACGTGGAAAATGAACCTGGAAGGGATTAACATTAAATTAGACAAATATGAAAAAGAGCTACAGGAAGGAAAATTAAGAAAGTATAAGCGCGATACTATAGATTATAAGCTCAACGAGGTTTATACGTGGGCAGAGATCTATGCCCGGCGCCAATACATTCCTAAGAAAACACCAACATCAGCACGCTCTTCAGAAGAAAGCCTAGTAACAGACAAAGAAATATCTATACGCAGAGGACCAGTTAAAGTTACTCAGGAAGGTACCACAGTATCCACTGAAATCACCAACCAAGCAACAACTAGTGGTGAAACGTCTTTTTTGTCACAGGTACAAGACCCAGGACAACCACCAACAACACTGCCCGAGACAGTAACAACAAGCGGAAAACAAGGCGAGGAAGTGGCCGGAAAAGCACTGAGGAGCGGACGAACAGTGATTTAATCATCAACATATCTTCCATTACACTGACTCAACAACAAACATCCACATTGAATAAAGGTTTAACATTTGTTCCCACAACATCCACTAATGAATTAGAAACGGAGGGAGCATTTTTTAAATTCATGAGGACCCTTAAGTTGAGACATTATTTTGAAAATGTCATTGCGCCAACAGAGAGTACAACCGAGAACACCAGCAGAAAATTTAAACCTAAAAGTGTGTTCCAAGCACCAGTTTCCCATAAGATGTTTGAAATAATGGTCAGGAAAGACCTACAGGAATTGGACTACAAGAAAAAACGACATAACAACCTAACCAAACAAGAGCAAAACATAATCAACAACTTGGCAAATAATCCAGAACTAACAATACAACCAGCTGACAAGGGTGGTGCCTTAGTACTTATGGACACGGTCTATTATGATCATAAAGTAAATGAACATGTGGCTGACCAACACACGTACCTTAAACTACCAACTGATCCGACAGGCACTTTACAACAGATGCTGAATGATATATTAAAAACAGCAACAGATAATGAATGGATAGATGAGCAAACATCAGCATACCTCACCCAAAAAAATCCCAGACGCCCCAGTCTTTACATGATCCCAAAGATCCATAAACACCCGACAAACCCCCCATTCAGACCCATAGTGTCTGGGTGCGGGTCAATTTTTGATCCATTAGGCAAATACATTGATTATTATTTGCAACAGTTTGTACAAGATTGGGGTTCCTACATACGGGACACGACGGATTTCCTCAATAAATTAAAATGGACTGAAGCTGGATTCCAAGAACACTGGATAATGTGCACCATTGACGTGGTGGCACTTTACACCTCCATACCACATCATGCAGGACTGGAATCCATTGAATGGGCACTATTAAAAATGGAGAACCTATACATGAACCAAAAATTTTTTTGGACACAACTGTTAAAATTTTGCCTCCATAACAGCTACTTCACATGGAAAAATGAGCATTTTGCTCAACTGAATGGGACTTCCATGGGCTTTGCAGGGGCTCCTGCATATGCTAATACCTTTATGGCTCAATATGAAGCGGAAAATTTAATGTCATTAAGGGAATGGACTCATGTCAAAATGTACAGTCGTTTTATTGACGACGTATTCCTGATTTGGGACGACACACAGGAAACACTGGAGCAGCTCATAACTACCTTGAATAGAGTTGACACCAGAATTCAATTCACTCATAAGATCAGTAACACGGTCATCGATTTTCTTGATGTCAGGATCACTAAAACACAACAGGGCTTTGAAACAGCACTATATACGAAACCAACGGATCGAAACAGTGCACTTAACTACAAAAGTTTTCACCCTAAGAGTTTAATTAACAACTTACCAGTATCCCAATTCATTAGGATCAAACGCATATGCTCAAATCCCCAAGAATGTCAAATCAATCTGAATAAACAAGTACAGAAATACAAAGATAGAGGTTATCCAGTGGGAGTACTTGATAAACAACTTAGCAAAGTACAAACAATGAACCGAGAGGACCTACTGAAACCGAGTGAGAAAAGAACACATAACAGGATAGTATTTGTGACCAAATACACAACTTTATCTACAAAAATCAGAGCCATAATCAACAAGAGATGGGAATTGCTATCAGTAGAACCGGACTTTCATGGGATTTTTCAAGAACTGCCCGTACATGCATACACGAGAGGATCAAATTTAAGGACAAGGCTAAAACATAAGCAACCACCTACATGTCCAGTTACATACAAAGGGACCACAAGATGCTCAAATTGCGTTAACTGCAATAATGTAATCATAGGAAGTACTTTTACTCACCCAACCACAGGCAAATTGATGCAGTTGAAACACACCAGTGACTGTAATTCCATCAACGTAGTATATGCAATCAAGTGCCCTTGTGGCAAAATGTATATAGGTAAGACGGAACGCAAAGTAAAAATACGTATCACTGAGCACAAAAGCAGAATCCGCAACCAGAATTTGACGTCACCTCTAGTACTACACTGGAGAGATGAAAAACACACTATTTCACAATTAAGATTTTTTATCATTGAAAAAGTGCAGATCAAGGAAGGGATTGACAATCACCAGAGATTAATGCAACGCGAGTTATTCTGGATAAAACAACTAAAAACTCTAGCCCCGACAGGGCTTAACGACAAATATGACCTGTCATGTTATCTGTAAAAGCCTCAATATTATGCCAGGAACTTGTCTGTAAAAGATTTAAACAATGTATAGAACTTAAGAACTAATAATTGCCCATATAATAATGCTTCACGTTTTAAAAAAAGTAGAGCACCGCTAAGAAGAAATATTCACCGGTGGGTAGACACTAGGACAAAATCATTGACAGCAAAGTAAAATATCTAAATTGTCTAGATGAAAGACAGTAAATATTGATTTCACTTAAGTGTTTTTTAATGTTATGCACTTGCAAGATGTATATGATAGTTGAATAGTTCAATGTACATTCATGATTGCACTGGTATATTGTACACATCACATCACTTCGCACATTGCACTGATCAGTGAATATTATGTTTTCATTTTATCAACTTGGGACTGAGGGGCATCTTTCTTTTACCCCAACGCACCGACTACTGAATATTCGGTCAGTACAGTTAATTCTTTTAATAATAATGGGAACACACCCGCGGGTCTTCTTCCCGCTTATCAGTTAGAGTGCGCCCAACACGCTACAATCTTTTCATATTAATATTCTTAGCTGTCATCCAGAGACAGCTAACCATAGATTGAATACGTTATGATTATAGTCTCGCTACGCTAGACTCTCTTCCACACCAATATGGCGCTTAACATTCTTAACATATCGGCTTTAGGTTTTAGTCCGTTGTTGATGTTTTCAACTCTACCTTCGCGCGGAGTTTTTGCGGAGATTTAATGGCGTTTCCTTCGTCCTTTGGTGAAACGAGATCACTGAGAGCCGGCGGCATATTATATACGGGACATCTTTTGCACCACAGGTATGCATAAATTGAGAAATCCCAGCGTATTAGCATTACGATATGAGGTCCCTTAACAACATAGTAACAGAGTTTTTTTCACCTAACAGACGAATTACACGGGTGAAGATAAGGTAAGGACCAACTGGTCCTATGTTTGTATATTCTCTTCTTGTGTAGGAGTATACTTTGATCTGATAGAGATTATTTCTTGTCTCTACAGAGAATTCTAATCATCACGTCCAGGTATGTTTTCAAAAGACCTTTAGATTCATTTCCATAGTATACATTAAGTTAAACACCTATAACCTACATAGGCTATCTATCTTTCATTATTTCTAGAGACCTTCTTTGAGTTACAGTCATTGAGGCGAATATAAGTACACATCAGCTAACACAGCTACCAGGTATGACAGCGCCACATCATTGAGCAATGCACCCCCATGAACTCCCTCACAAGAATCTCACACAATCTCTTACATGTTTGTCATTTCAGAACCGCCCCTGATGAAGGCACCATAGAGGCGCCGAAATGCATTGGGCTCATTGATAACTCATGTGGATTGTATATATATGTAAAGTCAAAAGATTGAAAATGTAAATATGTATCAAGCATAATGTCAGTAACGTTGAACCAATGAATTATATGCTTGTGTTATGAAATAAGTAAATAACATACAAGTTGATTCATAAGATTGAAAACCTGAAAATATGAATAAAAATAATTTGAATCGCTAACGCAAATGAGAGTGATAAATAATTAAAGCGCGGAGCGCTAAGTGAACAGTGCATGATTAGGTGGGTTCGATAACCTATCATAACGGCTGCCCGCGACCTGAGTGAGGCAGGAATCACAGGTACTTCAAAAGTGCAGAAAGAGAATAAAAAACTGCACTCGCAGCATATCACAAGCCGCACCACATCTTCTGCCGCGGAATACGGCAAGTTGCGAGTCCCACAGATGACTTTTGAGGCTCGTTAGGGTTAGAGAAGCTCCGTGCCGGCTCGGGGCTCACGCCGGGTCGGCCATGTCCGTACAGTGCGTAAGCCACGCCCCCCTGAAAGGTCTATTTTAAACAACCAAAAACAGTGATTTGAAAAATAAGTTGAGAGTCACCTGATAGAGTATTTGAGAAATTGCATTATGGTAGATCCTGTCACTGATTTATTCTCACTATAAAGTGCAAAATCAAAATCCAGTAGTAACCTATCTTCCCTCTACTGTGTGGCAGAGAAAGACATAATTAAGATATTTTGGGGCTGCAGGTTTTTCATCTGAGTGCCTTCGGGATACTCCTGGATTAGAAGGAAAGGTGCCCTCGGGGCAGGAGGAACCATCTCCTCCAAATTAAACCAATCAAGTTGATCAAGAGATGGTCTTTAGAGTGAGGAATTTTCTTCTAAGAAGCATAGCACGGGGTGTCTGCAATGCTTTAGAGGGCTTTGAAGAGCACTTTTACATGCTGCACAATATTTTTGATCATTTCATTGACACAGGCGTGATGGAAAGAAAATACACCTATGCTTCGATGGGGAATATGCTGCTGATGAAAAATATGCAACGTGATGTGAATGATGGGTAAGGTGGTAGCCATAAACTGTTATGCTTCCTTTTGTGCTAGCAAAGAAGTCCTGAGGTTTATAATGAACCACCAGATAGATGCCAAGAGGGTGTAGATATTCTTGAAGCTATAGGCAGTCTGGTAGCCACCAAGAATAATGTGGTCCAGAAGCTGCAGAAGAGAACCACCCCTGATGATTGAGACAACTCCCAAGACCGATCAAGATGTCAAATGAGATGCCCCCTACGCTCAATGTGTACATAACTCCCACAGAACTCCGATGGTCGTGTTTTTGGTATTATCAATGCTCAGATGGGTCCATCATACTCTTGAGGAGGAGATGACTGGTCTAGAGAGGGCCAAATTAAGCAAATATAGCAATTAACAAATTAAAGGTGACCAGTCAACCTTTGTAATGAGCCTTCCGCCACGCAGCAATGTGTTTCTGTGTTTTTATTAACTTTTGATGCGATTGAGCTACAAGCAAATTTTTTTGCAGTGGCTATGACCATAAGTGAGGATGTGGTAAAGATCCATGCTGTGAGGGAGGCTGGGTCAAGACAGGAAACTTATTTAAAAAACAAAAAATGTGAGTTGTTATGGCACAAACTAGACCAGAAGGCATCAGAGCCCTTTTACATGAGCTCCAGTTGTGTTACAAATGGACACATTAATTTTTTTTTGTGTCAGGCAGGTGGAGATTATGGCCACATGTATCAACATTCATAATAGCGATTACCTAATTCCAATACTCTGTGAATCACAATTAGGTAAACGCAATTGCAAATGTATATACCTCGACCTACCTCATTAATATCAATGAGGTAGATCGCAACTTCAATGCCCCAAGGAATCCTTACAATGAATGGTGGCCTGCTGAGCTCAGCCGACCACCAAGTACATGAATGATTTTAAATAAAGCAATCTTTTTTCTAAAATGCAGCCCATATTCCTTAAAGAAACATGGATTGCATTTACAAAAAAAAGAAAAAAGATTTCTTAAAATTTTTTAAGAGCAGGCAGTGATCCATGGGACCACTGCCTTCACCTAAAAAAGTTTTTAAAACCATTCCCAAAGAAAAAGGGATCCCTTAGGGAACCTTTCCCATCGATTTTCGAATAGATTACCAACTTGAAGATGGTGGTAAATTAAATGTTTTGTAACTGCATTCACAGTCACAAAACATTCATACCTACAGCTGCAATTTGCTATTTGGAAGGGGCACCCTAAGCACGTCCCTTCCAAATACTGAATCCTAAACCCATTTTGTGAGTCGGTAACAGGTTCCCCAATGGCAACATAGGGTCACCAAAGAATTGCAGCAGAATATAATGCAAACAATAAAACATCAATGACAGTTTTGAACTACATTTACAGAAACACAAGAAAAATCAGTACCTAGAAGCAAATGTGCAAATGTGCTTATCTAGTCCCACATGTGCCTGTCTGTAGCCAGTACTCCAAACTCCAGGACATAAAGAAAAACATTTTAAAAATCCAGAAAAGGAATAAAATAATGGTGCCTTACTTTTCCAAAATAACAAACATTTTGAAAAGTACTGCACTGAACTTACTTGATTTTGCCCAAACAAACATACAATTCCAAGCTAGGTGATGCAGCAGAGCTTGAAAAGATACTTTCCCTCCAGAATCCACATTCAAAATTACCACGACTCAACAAAGAAAAGGGAGGGTTCTACTGGACAGGAAGAGGAAGTTGACATTGTACATAAAGTGGCCTTGCTCTTCATGGGACTGTGTCCTGCTGAAACAAATACAAAACATTTTAAGTGGAAAAACACCCAAATGGTTCAATCAGGTACAAATTCTACTTAAAATGAAGTTTAGAGTTGATTATTGGTGCCCCGCCTTAAAGGCAACAACGTCTCATGTTCATTAAGGTTTCCTAGCATTATACCTATGTTATCATCCCAACTTTAATATTGTCTGCACAACATGGTGTAATGGTGTAATCCTGATCATTATGCAGTGCTTCCGTAATTGAAAATGCCAGGTCTATTGCACACATATGCTGACCTGGGTCTAGCTCCAATGCATATCTCACCCTTGAAAGCAGTCATCCTGTTTGTGACCCTCTGCCGTATGGCGGCCTTCTCAAATCTGCTGAGGCTGTGTGCAAAAAAATCATGCATTTCCGTGTAGTGGCATTCTGTATGAACAGTACTGTAATTTTTGAATACTGTTTTGCACACAATGCAGAAAACGTCATAACAACCATGTAAAGCAAGCAAGACCCCCTTGTCAAACTTTTTTAGGCATAAGGACCCCCTTCTGACAAAGATTTGTAGAACCTGGTACTCCTCATCGTCGACAACTATTGACAACCATAAATGCCCCCAATTCCCACAGAGAATAATTTTTGTGGTGGAGATATATATTAAACTGTGTTTAGCAAACCAGTGAGTCTGGGGGTAAAAGGTGTAGCTAAAAATAAAGGGCCTGATTTATGAGGAATTGGCATAGAGCAGCACCACAACTCTTCTTGCAGCGCTGCCCTCTGCCAAAATGAAAGGGCCGGAATGCACCGTATTTATGAAATACATTGCATTGCTGTGCTTTTCCCTTGTGTTGGTGCACAAATTGCTGCCTAGCACCAACATAACAGCATTGTTTTGGTACAAGAAGGGGCTGCTTGCTTCACAAAAACAATCCAGAGAAGTAGAATGCAGCACACATGAAAAGAGGAAAAAACAAGGAGAAATGAAAACATTTCTCCTGGTTCTGCCTCTACTGGAGAGGCGTCCATTTTTGGAGCTGCCGCAGGTTTACCTGATTATGTAAATTTGGGGCAGCATTAAAATCCATGGCTGTTGTGTGAAAACCCCACACAAAGCCCATGGAACACCTCCTTGATACAGAGTAAGGCAACGCAGTGACTTTTGCTGCTATGTCTTACTCCATATCTATGAGGCCATCTAAAGCCATGCAGGGCGAATTTGCACCTCCTCATAGGTATGGTTGACTACCCTTGGGCCACCAGAGCATCAAAAAAAGTGATGCTCAGTCGATGCCAGCCTCTCATATATAGGCACCAAAATGTTCTGTAGGTTTCTTAGGTCTTTCACCCTCAGGTATCTACATATAAAATAATGGGCAGCGTAAATGATAAATAAATGTTAAAAAGTTGTTACTCATTGGTAAATGCACTGTAGTACATTATGAAACCTCTATTAGTTAATGCACTGCAGAGGTATGTTTTGTACCCAGAGAGCCACGAAATTAAATCTTGATTGTTGCAGTGGAGAATAGTGATGTGTATTTTTATTGCTAAGAGGTCACAGCCTGTGACAGAAAGCACTGTGAATATGTAGGTCATTATTTTTTACTTGGATTATACACAGTTTAAGATAGAATGCTGAAAAACGTGCAAATAGTTTTACCATAAAATGTTGATTCTAAAATTTATATTTTAGTAATACCAGAGCGCATGTAACGCATAATTTTACATACAGTCACTTCAACACCTCTTATGGGGTACTAGGGGCTGTGAAAATGCAGTTAAACTTAAAAGCCAGCAATTCCCAGCCCTGTTGTTAACTTCTATTCCAAAAAACAAATCTTTGTCATCACAAACCTTGGAGTTATTTGATCAATTAAAGCCAGAACCATTTGCAATCATCCTTCACACTTGCAGCTTAACTGATATGCGCATTTGCATTTCATTCAAGCAAGCAGCTGATAACGATCTACATTAGCCGTCCCAGGACGGCTGTCTTTTTCCAAACGCAAGTAAACATTTTGAATTGCAGGGACAAGTGAAACTGGGGAATGTGCGACCCTCTTCCTAGGAGTCCAAAGCCCTCCTGGGGATCGCACACCACAGATTGAAGACCGCTGCCTTAAAGTGTCTTGCTTTCTTCTTATAATATAAACATAGCGATGAATCAGCAGCTAGCACAATGTATTCCGTCTCAATAAGGCCTCCTGCACAAGACCATTTGTTAATGCTGCACAGAAACTCAGCGTTGTGAGGTCTGGGTAGTGGTTTTCTTGTGGTATCCTACAATGTTTATAGATTGTCCATTGCTGGGTAACTCGGGGCTTCGCTGTGAGTCTATAAGGAATACCAGAGATTCTTGGAAGACTTTGTGGGCTGACCTGGAATCAATATACCTGTAAAGTCTTGCTTTAAAGCTTCTGAATGTTTATAAAGAGCAGTAACATGGCTAGGCCAGACTCGCTTGACCGTGTCAAAATAATAGTCTTACTAAATCTCTAGTCAGCATACACACAACTGAGTCCTAACATTAATATACTCAAAAAGAGCCCTCCCTGCTGAATAGGTTTGCATTGCACAAATAGCTCTGCAATGGCAAAGGGCTAACTCACCATCAGCACTTCTCCATGAAATATTCCAGATGCTGTCAATCAGTATATAATAGGTGCAAAAGGGAGAGGATGTGATCTAATGGCTAGAACTGTCGACCTCAAAGCTGGGGAACCAGGTTCCAGTCTGGGCAGGGACGCTCAACATCCTGTGATTGTTTGCAAATCACATAGGGCAACACATATTAACCAATTTGGTGTTTGCAAACAAGCTGATTTACAGGATCAGCCATTTTCAAACAAAAAAAATAAGAATATTTACCCTTTTTTGATGGTTTCCATGTTGTTCTGCTTTTATTATATTTTATAGATCAGTAAAAACTATTTTTACTTTATTGTTGCTGCTTTATTGATTGTGTTTAGCAGCCCAGAGGTGGGCCCATGTAAATTTTGGGTATATATGTGTGCATCTGTGCAATGTTGCACTTTATATGGGGTGGGGCCCAGCCAAAGGTTGTATATTCATCATTCATCCTTCTTGACTTGCCATGTGGGTGGACAGCATTTTGTTGAGACTATGTGTGTTTCTCATAGCTGGCCATTTGTTCTCAATGTCTCTTTGTTTGCCATGTAGGCAACTACCCTTTTGTGAGGGCAGTGAGTGTGTCTGAATATTATTCTTTAAAAGTCATTTTTAAAAGCATTTTGGTAGGCGCATTTTTTATTATGGCCGTTTAGGAGCACATGTTATTTTTGTTCATTTTTGTTTGGAGCACTGAATATCAAACCCCAAAAACTATGGTACAATAATTTCAAGAACAAAATACCAAGGGACACAATATTGAAATGTAGGCTTATAGAGGAAAGTATACATTTACTAATCATAACTCCGCATCTAGATACCATTAAGATATATATATGTCACCAAGATATACATATATATAGACTACGGTTTAGGAAATCTGGACTTGCAATATTTGATTTTCAATGTTTTGTCTTCTTTATTATGTTTCACTAATATTCTCATGTCAATATTCAGGGTGCATGCTTTCATTATTTTTTTAAATCGGTATTTCACATTATATATATTTGTTCATGTGACTCAATATAATAGTCTGCAGTACAAGTGTTTTTTTTTATTACTTTACTCGATTTTCATCTGTCACCTTTGTCACTCACAGAGGGGTCATGGGCCCTGAAGAGACAATAGGTATTTATTTATTTAATATTTTATTCATGTATTGCTTGACCACCTGACTCCCATGGATCCTGGAGGGGCACACTAGGAGTCCATAATTGAATTGATTTTTTTTCCTGCCACTCAACTCCCATAAGGGCCCCTTGCCCCCTGGAGGGACATTTTGGATTTGGATTCTGGATGGAAAGCATCACTCATATTTTGTCACAATGTAATCATTTCTTTTTGCAACCCCCACTTTCAATAGGGGTCCCATGGCCCCAGGGAGGACACAAAGTATTTACAATGTTTTCTGAAAATTAACCATTTTGGTGCGTGAATCAGTCACTACCTCTCTGGTGCGGGAAACGACCATTGGCCGGTACTAGGAAAGGTCCTCCTAAAATCCTAAAATGTTGCTGTTCAAACCCTCAGGGGAGCTGCGGAATTGCTACTACTGCTCTCCCCACCCACCTCGCGCCCATCTGTGACATCAGCGGGCCGTCACAATTCTACCTCAGTGGAGCAGAGAAAGCAGCAGGTAAAAACACACCCAACTCTGGTGGGGAAGAACCAGGCTAAAAAAAGCCTCCCCAGCTTTTAGGTAGGCCTCATTTGAAAGGGATGACAGGGATTTCTGGTGGTGGATCACGATCCCTGGGCAAGGAACCCCACTAGACACCGAGGATATGACATGGGGGTAGTCAGCCCTCGTGGAAATGTTGGTTTCCCTGGAGGGCGCAATTGCCCCCCCCCAGAGTTATGTAAAATATACATTTAAAAACCAACACTGGCTGATCCCCGGTGTGTCTCATTTTTATTATTTATTTGTGATTTCCCAGGGGGCCATAATCACCCCCATGGATACCACACCTACACATTTTTTCGCTATACATAGAGAAAGAGAGAAACACTCTCTCTCTCTCTATATATATATATATATATATATTCACTGAAAAAACCATAGGTTATAGACCATATATAGTTAGGAATTTGCATTTACAAAACCTTGAAAATTCACTGAAAAACCATAGGTTAGAGACCATATATAGTTAGCTGGACATTTTATTGACATACAACCAATGAAATTCCATATATAGTTAGTTGCACTAACTATATATCGCGCACCCGCAATCCACTGCTGATGATGTCACATATTACATCATTCATGACATGGTCAGTGACATCACTGATGACATCACTGATGACATCTCAAATGACATCACTGATGACATCACTGATGACATCACTGATGACATCTCAAATGACATCATCTAGTGTCTGTGTGTTTTTGTAAAGTTTAAATATGTTTTACATATTGAAGAATGAGTGGATGTATGGAAGACTGAGTGTGTGTGTGGCTGGCTGGGAGGTGTGTGACTCTGTGCATATCAATGTGTACTTGTATCAGTGATTGTATAAGAGAGTAAGTATGTGTTAGTATATGTGTGAAAAGTATGGTGTTCTGTGTTTAACTGTATAGATGAGGAAATCGAAGTGTGATTGATTCTTCACAGGACTGACTAGGTGTATGAGTGCATATGATAGTGTTGTAATAATGAGTGACTGTATGTATGAGTGATTGTATGGGTGAATGAGTGAATGTGTGTGTAGACGTAGGAATCAGTGAGTGCGTATGTAGTAACTGGTATTGGTGTGTCATGATGTCATCAGTGATGTCATTTGAGATGTCATCAGTGATGTCATTTGAGATGTCATCAGTGATGTCATCAGTGATGTCATCAGTGATGTCACTGAAGTATGGTGTTCTGTGTTTAACTGTATAGATGAGGAAATGGAAGTGTGATTGATTCTTTACAGGACTGACTAGGTGTGTGAGTAACTCCATGGATGAGTGGCAGTGTGTGAGTGTCTGCATAGGTGTATGAGTGCATATGATAGTATTGTAATAATGAGTGACTATATGTATGAGTGATTGTATGGGTGAATGAGTGAATGTGTGTGTAGACGTAGGAATCAGTGAGTGCGTATGTAGTAACTGGTATTGGTGTGTCATGATGTCATCAGTGATGTCATTTGAGATGTCATCAGTGATGTCATCAGTGATGTCATTTGAGATGTCATCAGTGATGTCATCAGTGATGTCACTGACCATGTCATGAATGATGTAATATGTGACATCATCAGCAGTGGATTGCGGGTGCGCGATATATAGTTAGTGCAACTAACTATATATGGAATTTCATTGGTTGTATGTCAATAAAATGTCCAGCTAACTATATATGGTCTCTAACCTATGGTTTTTCAGTGAATTTTCAAGGTTTTGTAAATGCAAATTCCTAACTATATATGGTCTATAACCTATGGTTTTTTCAGTGAATTTCATTGGTTTTTTAAAAGCTAATATCTATAGCTGTAAAATATATTCTTTATTACGTGACGTATCACGTAGCCACGTGAGACGCCTCATGGCGCGTCGCATAACCGTGACGTATCGGCTCTGCAGCGCAAACAAAACCCGTAACGTAAGCGTGCCGGAGCACGCTTACAGATATATATATATTTTTTAACCTTAATTAGACAAAATCCACACGTGCACATATCTTGAGGCCTTGCAAAGGCACATCAAACAAACAGTCCCTACAATTTTGCCAAGTTTGCTGGAAATCTATTCCCTTAATTTTTTTTTTACTGTTTCTCTTGGTTTTCCCCTTGTTACGCTTACCGGGACGCTACCCGGTACGCGAACCGGACGCTCCAAAAACACAAGATGGCGGACTCCCGTTACGCTGCCGGTTAGCTGCCCGGTTCGCGTACCGGGAAGCGCCTCTACCGCGAAAAATCGCGGGGGACTTTAATATCCCCCTCATCAATCCTAGGGGGTCAGGAGGGGTTTACCCTGCCCCCTTTCCTTCATCTCCCCCTTCTTTTTTCACCACATCTTGTCTCTCGAACCTACCGAGAGACAAGATGGCGGCCGCTCCGGACTGTTTACAATGTTGACAGCTACGCTGCCGGTTAGCTGCCCGGTTAGCTGCCCGGTGAGCTGCCCGGTGAGCTGCCCGGTGAGCTGCCCGGTTCGCGTACCGGGACGCGCCTCTACGGCGTAAAATCGCAAAAAAAAAAAAATTATTTTTTGCCCCGCGGGGCACTTTAATATCCCCCTCATCAATCCTAGGGGGTCAGGAGTGGTCTACCTTGCCCCCTTTCCTTCATTTCCCCCTTCGTTTTTCACCACATCTTGTCTCTCGATCGTACCGAGAGACAAGATGGCGGCCGCTCCGGACTGTTTAGAATGTTGACAGACACCGGAGAGCCAATCAGCTTCGCTTCGCGAAGTTCCGTTACGCGTCAGGTACGCGAACCGGGGCGCTAACCGGACCGCTGTCACAGATATATATATTTTTTTAAACGTTCATTTCTCAAAATCCACTGGAGCACATATATTGAGACATAGCAAAGGCACGTCGGGCAAACCATATCTACAATTTTGCCAAGTTTCATGTAAATCTATTCAGCCGTTCGAGCTAAAAGTGAGTCCAACCGCCCTATGGAAAAATGAATGGGAAAAACGCGTTTTGGGACCCCCCTTTTTTCTCGGCCCCCCTTGACGAACCCCCCCCCAAATTTTCAGGGGCTGCTCAGAAAGAAAATGTGCCATTTTCCTGAAAATTTCAGCCAATTCCGTCCACAAACGCCAAAGTTATTAGACATAGAATTTTCAGAAATCCCATAGAGAAAAAATCCTAACTATATATACCCACTGGCTATCGCCAGTAGGTAATATACATATATAAACATATATAATCGGCATATCTATATAAATATAAATGCATGCATACATATACATATATGCATACATATGCATGTTATTTACATGAAAGTTTTAAAAACACTAATAAAAGCAAAGCTAAAAAGCCACCTCATTACAAACAGAATGGCTTTAACTTAAACGAGGGCGAGATCTATTGCATTTTCAATGCTTGTTTACTTTGGTTCTACCAAGAAGGCATTCAGATGTGTCACACATTTGCCATAAATTCTGAATGTTAGCACTCTAGTTGCTCATTAGATCACTGTAGTAAAGCTAGTGCTCACCAGGGAAGTCTGCTGCTAATCATGGTTTGCAGCCATTTTCCCGCATTTTTTATCCCGCAGACTTTCAGTCCGCATACCATTATCCCGCAAGGTCATTGACCTCGCATACCATTATCCCGCATTGTTTCAAAATGCATGTGCATTTATCGCGCATGCCTTTACAAAGAATTACGTTTTAAAGGCATGTATGGTAAATGCATTTGCGTTGTGAAAACCACGATGACCAGAGAGGTAAGTGGGTTTGTGTTAATTTTTTCGTGGGTTAGTGATTGTGTAGTGTAGTGTAGTGTTGTGTAGTGTAGTGTTGTGTTAGTGTAGTGTAGAGTTGTGGTGGTTGTTTAGTGTAGGGTCATGTTGGGGGTAGTGTTTTAGGGTTTAGGGTTGTGTTGTAGTGTTTGCGTAGTGTAGGGTCATGCTGGGGGTAGTGTTTTAGGGTTTAGGGTAGTGTTGTAGTGTTTGCATAGTGTAGGGTCATGCTGGGGGTAGTGTTTTAGGGTTTAGGGTTGTGTTGTAGTGTTTGCGTAGTGTAGGGTCATGCTGGGGCTAGTGTTTTAGGGTTTAGGGTAGTGTTGTAGTGTTTGCGTAGTGTAGGGTCATGCTGGGCGTAGTGTTTTAGGGTTTAGGATAGTGTTGTAGTGTTTGCGTAGTGTAGGGTCATGCTGGGGGTAGTGTTTTAGGGTTTTGGGTAGTGTTGTAGTGTTTGCGTAGTGTAGGGTCATGCTGGGGTGTAGTGTTTTAGGGTTTAGGGTAGTGTTGTAGTGTTTGCGTAGTGTAGGGTCATGCTGGGGGTAGTGTTTTAGGGTTTTGGGTAGTGTTGTAGTGTTTGCGTAGTGTAGGGTCATGCTGGGGGGTAGTGTTTTAGGGTTTTGGGTAGTGTTGTAGTGTTTGCGTAGTGTAGGGTCATGCTGGGGGTAGTGTTTTAGGGTTTTGGGTAGTGTTGTAGTGTTTGCGTAGTGTAGGGTCATGCTGGGGGTAGTGTTTTAGGGTTTTGGGTAGTGTTGTAGTGTTTGCGTAGTGTAGGGTCATGCTGGGGGTAGTGTTTTAGGGTTTACGGTAGTGTTGTAGTGTTTGCGTAGTGTAGGGTCATGCTGGGGGTAGTGTTTTAGGGTTTAGGGTTGTGTTGTAGTGTTTGCGTAGTGTAGGGTCATGCTGGGGTGTAGTGTTTTAGGGTTTTGGGTAGTGTTGTAGTGTTTGCGTAGCGTAGGGTCATGCTGGGGGTAGTGTTTTAGGGTTTACGGTAGTGTTGTAGTGTTTGCGTAGTGTAGGGTCATGCTGGGGGTAGTGTTTTAGGGTTTAGGGTTGTGTTGTAGTGTTTGTGTAGTGTAGGGTCATGCTGGGGGTAGGGTTTTAGGGTTTAGGGTAGTGTTGTAGTGTTTGCGTAGTGTAGGGTCATGCTGGGGTGTAGTGTTTTAGGGTTTTGGGTAGTGTTGTAGTGTTTGCGTAGTGTAGGGTCATGCTGGGGGTAGTGTTTTAGGGTTTAGGGTAGTGTTGTAGTGTTTGTGTAGTGTAGGGTCATGCTGGGGGTAGTGTTTTAGGGTTTAGGGTAGTTTAGTTGTTTAGTGTATGCTAAAGGCATATTCGTTCTAAAAGTTTTCGTTATTTTAATTTGCGGCCTAATAGTACATGCAGGATTTCGTCATATATTCGCTAATCATACTTTCTATGGCAAAATGAACCCCCTCATTTTGTTCCTTTTTAAATTAAATGTTTTAAGAGTTACCACTTTATTCCAATCAAGATGGCTTCAGGTGTGCCATACCTTTGTAATAAGTAGGACTGTTAGCACTCTAGTTGTTCTTTAGAACACTGTGGGACATTCTGTCATTGGGCTATAGTTGGGCTACATCTGGCTGATATTTGGGCTATATTTGTTTTTTTTGTCTCTGGTGGCCATCTTTGGGCTACATTGGGCTACATTGGGCTACATTGGGCTACATTTGGGCTCCAACATATATATAGCCCAATGTAGCCCAATATATATTTTTCAAAGTTAATTTTTGTAAAAACCACTGGAGCCTATATCTTGAGACATAGCAAAGGCACATCGGGCTACCAGTCCCTACAATTTTGCCAAGTTTGGTGTAAATCCATTCAGCCGTTCAGGCTAAAAGTGAGGCCAACCGCCCCTATGGAAAATTGCATGGGAAAAACACGTTTTGGGACCCCCCTTTTTTCTCGGCCCCCCCTCGACGAAACCCCCCCAAATTTTCAGGGGCTGCTCAGAAACAAAATGTTCCATTTTCCTGAAAATTTCAGCCAATTGTGTCCTTAAACGCCAAAGTTATTCGACATAGAATTTTCAAAAATCCCATAGGAAAAAAATCCTAACTATATATACCTACTGGCTATCGCCAGTAGGTAATATATATATATATATATATATATATATATATATATATATATATATATATATATATATATATATATAGAGAGAGAGAGAGAGAGAGAGAGAGAGAGAGAGAGAGAGAGAGTGTTTCTCTCTTTCTCTATGTATAGCGAAAAAATGTAGGTGGTTATAGTTAGGATTTTTTTCAATGCAAAATCTCAAAATTCTATTGTGAATAACTTTGGCGCCGGTTTACGGATCTGCCTGAAAATTTCCTCAAATTTGCCTTGCGGCGCTCCGGTCCTTCCCTGAAAGTTTTGGGGGGGATTCATCAAGCGGGGGCCGAGATAAAAGGGGGTCCCAAAACGTGTTTTCCCCATGTTAATTTCCATAGGGCAGTCAAACTCACTTTTAGCCCGAACGGCTGAATGGATTTCCACCAAACTTGGCAAAATTGTAGGGACTGGTAGCCCGATGTGCCTTTGCTAGGTCTCAATAAATGTGCTCCAGAGGATTTTGAGTAATTTAGGTTCAAAAAAATATATATATCTATGGCCGCTCCCCGGTACGCGCACCGGGGAGCGTACCGGGCGCGCTACGCGACTTGCGCGTGGAAAGCTGATTGGCTCTCGGGTGTCTGTAAACATTCGAAACAGTCCAGAGCGGCCACCATCTTGTGTCTCGGTAAGATCGAGACACAAGAGGTGGCAAAAACAAAGGGGGAGATAACCATTAGGGGGCAGAGTAGACCCCCCCTGACCCCCTAGGTTTGATGTGGGGGCTATAAAAGGGCTCAGCGGAAGAAAAAATAAAAAAAATAAAAATTCAATTTTCGCGGGTACACCGCACCAGGGAGCGGACCGTGGAGCGTACAACGGGGAAAAAAGAATTACAGTTTTAAAAAAAAGTAGCTGTTTTAAAAAAATGTTCTTTTTTGTTATTTTTTTATTTAAGTACCTACATGTAGGTACCAAAGTAGAGACTTAAATTTAATGTACACCGTTTCCTCTGTAGATATGTTGCATGTTGTTATAGAAGTTATTGTGGTATATAGAATCCATAACATAGTCTGTCAGGAAAGCAGAAACAGATCCTTTAAGCACTCCCTGAGAAGTCCTAGGGGATCATGGGTAGTCTATCCTGCTCCCTTATGATGAAAAAGAGATGTAAAATATACATTGGAGATAATATAGTGGGAGAAAGGTAGTAACTATGAGTAAACTTACTATGTAACACAAAAAAAGTTGCACAGTATACAATAATTCTCATTTTATAATATAATCATTTTGGTACTACTTCATGAATTACATATAAAAATGAATAATGTCTCAAACAATTTTTAATTATTAAATATAACTTTATTCTTCTGATTCTTTTTCAAAATTTAATAAAACTTCTAACATAATATTGTCCGGAATTTCCTCATAATTATTAGTACATGATTCTATTTGTTCCAAACATTCTATTAACTGTTCGTCCAAAGATTCATCTATGAAATCAAATTCATCTGTTTGTTCTTCTGGATTTTCCACCTTTATTTCGAAAGAAATAACAGTTGATTGTTTTCTCCTTCCATTTTCTTTCTGAAAATTGCATAAAAATTAACTATATTAGTAGAGTTAGGGTACTGTTGGGTTTAAGTTCAGACAGGTACTTCTGAGTTTTTAACAGTGAAGTAATTTTTGGGCACTGTATGGTTTCAGGCAGGAAGTAGAACTATTAAAAGGTGCATGTGATGAAGCCTAAGTAAATTCATAAATATACAGAGAAGCCTAACTCAATCCATAATTATAATAGAGAAGTCTATCTCAATCTCTAACTCTTACAGAGGGACTGTATATTACTATCAGAAAACATTTTCCCAAATTAACTTAAAGTGCACAACATAGTTCCCCTTCCAAATTAACAACGTAGTTGAAGTTTTCTGTCAAAATTCTTTCAAAATGTACCTCAGGTAGTATTAGTCCAAATGGCTGTGTTTCCCTCTCATTTTTCATATATATTCATGTACTTAACCAATCAAATGTCAGCACATAAAAGTACAAAACGTTAGTAACATTTTAATTGGTTGTAAATTCCAACAGTTTCATATGTGTTTTTGTCATGTAATTTTCCTCAGGGTAATTAGACAGGGCTACAGCCTAAATGGCTCAATGGAATACCACCAAATTTGGTTAAATGGTAGGGACTGCTATGTAGTAGGGCCTATTCTATATTTTGCGAAAGTGTCTCCTGTGGTTTTTATGTAAATTAACTTCCCACATTTTTTCGGGGAGCGCTTACCTGTGCACGCTCCGTTACGCGCACCGGTAGCGCTACGGGAGTCCGCCATCTTGTGTTTCGGTACAATTGAGACACAAGATGGAGGACAAACAACGTTGGGAATGGGTAGAAGGGGGCACGGTAGATAGCCCCTGACCCCCTAGGTTTTGTGTGGGGAGTTTAGGAGGCCCATATAGGCCAAAAAATAAAAAATACAAATTTTAAATTTCGCGGGGGGAGCGCCCGGTACCCGCACCGGGGAGCGTACCGGGTAGCGTACTTTGGTGAAAAATAGTTTAAAAAGTTAGAGAAAGATAATAATTTTGAGTGATCAGAGGTAGGGTAGCTCTGAAAAGAGCTTTTGGGTTCTGTGGCTGATTTAGGTATCTACAAGTAGGTTCCAATGCATAGTCTTAAATTCAGGAGGAATATTCTATTCCCCTCATCTGAGAAGTGCACACCATCTCCTCTGTAGATATCTTGCATGTTGAAACGCAAGTTATTGTTGTATATTGAACCCATTCCAAAGTCTCTCATGTAAGCAGAAACAGATTTATTCACATGTTTCCATGCTTTCTCAAATTTCGGACAAAATTGGTTGCACCAGTTCATTTCTGTCTTTGACATATATTGGAATATACCAAGGCAGTTTGTGGAAAAAGTGCCATCAATTGATCAAAGGTGTCCTTTAAAAGCATTTCCAGACCTACCCCAGTCAAAGTGCCCAAGTCATTTCCTCCACAGTGCACTATTAAGAGGTCAGGGTTTGGCCGATGCAAAAAGGTTTTCACCAATGGTATCAATTGGTGACATCTCAATCCTCTCTGGCCAATCCATTTGAGGTCCTCATTTGGTAAATAAAGGTTGTGAAAATTTCTGCTAGCTGCATACCTTTGAGCCCAGTGGATGTAGCTATGTCCAATAATCCAGACTGAATACATGGTGAGAGAAGGTTCTGGTGCAGTCAGATGAAATGTGGGAATGAAATGGCAGTTGGAACAGTAGGAGTTTAGAAAAAAATAATTGTGGAGTTTCTCTTCTCTTGAATCACAAGCAATGATTGGTGGATTCAGATAGTTGAAAACTAAATGTTAGGGTGCATGGTTGTGTTTTGTGAAAGAAGCAATTTGAATGGTTCAGAAAAAGTCAATTAAAGAAACATTTCATCGGGAAAGCTGGTGTATTGAGAGTTCAAACATCCTTGCTTAGTTCATTTGCAACATTGTAGAATAAACTTTTGAACCTGAGAGTTTAGTAAGGAGGGAGTTGCTATGGTAACAGATAGAAAGGGCTGAGGGGGAAATGGTGTTGGTTTGAAAGTAGTGAGGGAAGAGTTTTGATTGGTTGAAATGAGGCATATCTGTGTAGAATTAGAGATTGTCTGTGCCAGTCATGGTTGCAGAGTGTGGAGTGCATACCTTTTGCTCTGCTAAAGAAAAAATGGTGTGTGTGTCTGACACTGCTCTCTATCTTCCAAAGCATTTGTAAAGGTAAGAAATGATTCATTTAATTTAGATAGAGACTTGAATGCTCTTTGGAGAAGATTTGGAAGCAGATTGTTTTTTTAATGTTGTTTTGTGACATGTTTTTGGATAATGCTTGGTAAATATGTTTTGCAGCATAGGGGAATTGCATTATGTAAAATTTTGAAGTTTCTCTAGTGACATGGAATGCTTGTACATAGGACCTGTGCTGTGTTTCTAAAATGTTATTTGAAGAACGATTTTGGGGTAAATGAATGCCTTCTATATTTTTGAGAAGGAATTATCAGTGTTTGCCTCATTAAATAAATATATTTGAAACTTTTACAATGATGTCACCTGCTTTACCTCAGATTAGGATGCAGATTGAGCTTCTTTCTGGTTGGTTTGTGCCATGTTTTTGGATAATGCTTGATAAATAGGTTTTGCAGCATAGGGGAATTGCATTATGTAAAATTGAGAAGTTTCTCTAGTGACATGGAATGCTTGTACATAGGACCTGGGCTGTGTTTCAAAAATGTTATTTAAAAAACGATTTTGGGGTAAATGAATGCCTTTTATATTTTTGAGAAGGAATTATTAATGTTTGCCTCATTAAATATATATATTTGAACCTTTTACAATGATGTCACCTGCATTACCTCAGAGTAGGATGCAGATTGAGCTTCTTTCTGGTTGGTTTGTGTCATGTTTTTAGATAATGCTTGATAAATATGTTTTGCAGCATAGGGGAATTGCATTAATTAAAATTGAGAAGTTTCTCTAGTGACATGGAATGCTTGTACATAGGACCTGTGCTGTGTTTCAAAAATGTTATTTAAAAAACGATTTTTGGGTAAATCAATGCCTTTTATATTTTTGAGAAGGAATTATTAGTGTGTGCCTCATTAAATAAATATATTTGAACCTTTTACAATGATGTCACCTGCATTACCTCAGATTAGGATGCAGATTGATCTTCTTTCTGGTTGGTTTGTGTCATGTTTTTAGATAATGCTTGGTAAATATGTTTTGCAGCATAGGGGAATTGCATTATGTAAAATTGAGAAGTTTCTCTAGTGACATGGAATGCTTGTACATAGGACCTGTGCTGTGTTTCAAAAATGTTATTAGAAAAACGATTTTGAGGTAAATGAATGCCTTTTATGATTTTGAGAAGGAATTATTAGTGTGTGCCTCATTAAATAAATATATTTGAACCTTTTACAATGATGTCACCTGTATTACATCAGATTAGGATGCAGATTGAGCTTCTTTCTGGTTGATTTGTGTCATGTTTTTGGATAATGCTTGGTAAATAGGTTTTGCAGCATAGGGGAATTGCATTATGTAAAAGTGAGAAGTTTCTCTAGTGACATGGAATGCTTGTACGTAGGATCTGTGCTGTGTTTCTAAAATGTTATTTAAAAAACGATTTTGGTGTAAATGAATGCCTTTTATATTTTTGAGAAGGAATTATTAGTGTATGCCTCATTAAATAAATATATTTGATCCTTTTTCAATGATGTCACCTGCATTACCTCAGATTAGGATGCAGATTGAGCTTCTTTCTGGTTGGTTTGTGTCATGTTTTTAGATAACTCTTGGTAAATAGGTTTTGAAGCATGGAGGAATTGCATTATGTAAAATTGAGAAGTTTCTCTAGTGACATGGAATGCTTGTACATAGGACCTGTGCTGTGTTTCTAAAATGTTATTTAAAAAACGAGTTTGGGGTAAATGAATGGGTTTTATATTTTTGAGAAGGAATTATTAGTGTTTGCCTCATTATATAAATGTATTTGAACCTTTTACAATGATGTCACCTGCGTTACTTCAGATTAGGAAGCAGATTGAGCTTGATTGAGTAGATTGAGCTGTCTCCCGGAAAAAGACAGCAGCCGAGAGAGCAGGTATACCGCGGGGAGTCGCGAGTGCTTAAAGAGACACCGCGTGAAGTGAACCCGCGCTGTCCTCACCGAAGGGGCGAGTCTATTTCACCCATTAATTTTTTGTATATTCCCGCAAATTGCAGTGAATAACCACGGATACTGACCGTGAAACCATCAAATAAGATATTTTTTTACACTTAGAGCCTAACGGAAGGGTGCGCCTTAGCGCGCGTACACCACCGGAGGAATTTTCTGATAGGTCCTGACGAATGCTGTGTAAAATGCATTAAAATCATCAGAAACATGTTGACCATTTTTTATATTTAAAGGACTCAGGATCCCTAGCACAGAACCTTGGTAGTCCATCCACTTTGTTTTTAATCTAATGCAGGTTGGCCATTATTAAAGAGTTTTGTAACAGCTACAATCTCGCATTTTTTAAATTCTGCACACATAGTTATAATCACATTCTAATTTGGGCACTGTTGCACTCACCACATCCCGCTCCGCTTTAATCAGGCATTGTAGCACTCTGGGGGGTATTCGGCCACCGCAGTAGGGACCCAATGATGAAGCATGTCACCAACTAGTGGTGAGTGAGGGTCCTTCATAAAAAAGAAAGATTTTTCCTTCCCTCCTGCGAAATACTTGGGATATTAGTTCCCTTGGGAGGTGTCCTCCTCAAAGGTGGTTTTGGTTCCTTAAGGGGAAATAGAGATAAAGTACTTCATGCTTGTGCATGTGGGTGTTTGTATGACGTTTTGTGCACACATTTATACGTATAGTATAGAGACACAAAAATAGACACCACAATATAAATTCTTTTGAGCACATTTTGTTTAAATAGCTTTTCACTTAGTCACTCCTCTGTTGTTGTTCATAACTTCTAACCAGCACATGCTAACTTAACACAGTGCAAAGGTGAAACCAATACACAAGACACCCTCCCTTTGGTCCGAGCACTGATAGGACATGAATGAAGGGACAAATTTAGAAATGCAGAGTTAAAGTTCGATAGTTCAAACACAAGTCTCTAATTTGGCACTTAAAAAATATAAGTGGAAAAACAAAATGTAATCGTGAAAAAACACAGCATTGGTCTTTGATAAAGTCAATAGGCAAACCTTTTAAAAATAGTCTGAGAGTACAAAAAAATTAAAGCCAACCAGATGTTTTAGGTTAAGAAACCAAGACTGCAAACACAATTCATCCTAATAATGAATATGCAAAATATGCAGCAACAGCCTCCAACAGGAAGTCACTATTATCATCCGAAAATAGATCAGCCATCCAATTTAATAAAGGGAAAGAACATACATGCTCTTCGATGACGGAGCCTCTTGCACCATCAGAGGACAACTCGGTGGGATCACGAGGAAACTGCGAGCCAAGAAATCTTGCGCTGCTGCGAACACATTCCAACGACCCAATATACCAGGCATCGCTGCAAAGACCATATTCCCTCCATCAGAACAAAGCAATTCATGAGTAACTAAGGGACTCATAAGTTGATTATAATCCACATTGGGAGACACCATATTGCAGAGACACAAATCCAGGGCCCAATGCAAGTCGCAACTCAGGCAATGGAAAACAGGCTGAACACATGTAAAGAAGGAAAATCAAAACGATAATCCATAAGCCACACTCAGTGTAGCAAGAGGCAGCGCACCATAGTACTAAAGCATCCGGGCGCGAAGGAGCCCTAGCCGAGACAGCCCATATTGCAACACAGGATGTGCATCCATTTTGAAATAGACAGAACAGCAACAGCACGCCAGCAGCATGAGCTAGTAGCAAGGGAAATCCACCAAACAGGCTGCAGAAAATAGAATGGAAGAAAGCTGGAATGATTCCGAAAATCTTTTGGAAGGAAGTCACTAAGCCACTGCTTACAACTTTACAAAAGTGAGCCAGCCCCGAAGTGGAGGACGCATTGAAGATAATATGAATTCATTCACCGAAGTGCAAGGGCAAATCAGTATTAAACAAGGCATGCACTTCTGTGCAGGTGTTTGCCACGTGAAGGATAAATGTTTCACGAGCAGATGTGAGGGCAACTTCTTTCTGGGACAATAGAGCTCTTATGCGACTCATCTTATTGAACTCTGCTTTCAAGGTCGGAATCTTAGGCCAGATGGAAACATCAAGTTTCCCATGCGATGGTGGATACATTACATTCTTGCAACAAACTACACATTCACTGACTGTAACGACATACGCAATCCCTTTTATTAACCCACAACAATCCTCATTGTTCAAAAGTAAATAACTCCCGCTAGCCAGCAACGTGAATGTGGGAACTATTGCAGGCATGGGTGTACCTTTCAAAACACACGGTAAATTAGGCTTGTTTTGGTTGCAAGAGCCATGTAATTGGATATGTCGACACATTAAGGAATGATTTGGTGTTTCAGTGCATTCTTTACCATTCAAATAAACTTCTTTTCCCTCCCTAAGACATCTATATGTAAAAGGAAGCGACCAGGCTTCATGGAGATAATAACTTCCCAGAGGCTCGTATCTGCCAATGGCAAAGTACTTCACACAATTTTTAAATGCAAATAAAGGAAACGGCAGAGTTATTAAACCATGAATAAGCCACGTAGCAGCATTGGCTCCCGCCACAGAAAACGGTAAAGGCTCTAACTTCTCAATGTGTAACATGGAAAAAGAAGCATCCTTCATTGATAGTAAGCGTTGCTTGTCATTCAAATTAAAAGGGTCAAATAAGGACAACGTATTCATGTAATGCCACAGCACTTTTCCCGCCTTAAGGGTCTGCAATGTCCATGCAAATTGCATAATGGAACGCAACTGATTCTGACCGTGGTACAAAGCGGACACTTCATCCTGCACAATATCTACAACAGATGACACAATATTATCTAATGTGTAAAGTTCAAGTTCAAGTTCAGTAATTTGTATAGCGCACTACTCACCCAGAGGGTCTCAAGGCGCTTGAGGGAGGGTGAGTGCATTACTTATCGAATAGCCAGGTTTTTAGTTGCTTTCTGAAGGAGAGGTGGTTCTGTGTAAGTCGGAGGTGAGTGGGGAGAGAGTTCCAGGTTTTGGCCGCTAAGTAGGAGAAGGATCTTCCTCCCATGGTGGATCTGTGGATGCGCGGAATTGCGGCGAGGGCTAGGTTGGATGATTGTAGTTGGCGGGTGGGAGTGTAGAAGGACAGTCGTGTGTTGAGGCATTCGGGTCCTAGGTCGTAGAGGGCCTTGTGTGCGTGGGTGGGGAGACGGAACGTTATTCTCTTGTTAACGGGGAGCCAGTGGAGATCCTTCAGGTGACCGGAAATGTGAGCATGACGGGGGATGTCCAGTATGATTCTGGCTGAGGCGTTTTAAATGCGTTGGAGTTTTTTCTGTAGTTTGGCTGTGGTCCCGGCGTAAAGGGTATTTCCATAGTCTAGTCGGCTGCTGACCAATGCGTGGATGACTGTCTTTCTTGTTTCAGTGGGGATCCAGCGGAAGATTTTTTTGAGCATGCGTAGGATGTTGATGCATGAAGAAGAGACGGCGTTGACTTGTCTGTTCATCGAGAGGGAGGAGTCTTGGATGAAGCCCAGGTTACGTGCGTGATCTGTAGGTATGGGTGCGGTGCCCAGTGCCGGTGGCCACCATGAGTCGTCCCAGGCAGAGGGGGATGATCCTAAGATGAGGACTTTCGTTTTGTCCGAGTTAAGTTTTAAGCGGCTGTTCTTCATCCATTCGGCTACTTCTTTCATTCCTTCGTGTAGATTGGTTTTGGCGGAGTTTCGGTCTTTGGTGAGGGAGAGGATCAGCTGGGTGTCATCTGCGTAGGAGATGATGTTGAGGTTGCGTTGGCGCGCGATGGATGCGAGGGGACTCGTGTCTACGTTGAAGAGGGTGGGGCTGAGTGAAGATCCTTGTGGTACACCACAGATGACATCGGTGGCCTCTGATTTGAATGGGGGGAGGCGGACTCTCTGGGTTCTTCCGGCGAGGAACGAGATGATCCAATCCAAAGCTTTCCCTTGAATTCCTACGTTGTTGAGGCGTTGTATGAGTGTGCTATGACATACTGTGTCGAAGGCGGCGGAGAGGTTGAGTAGGATGAGGGCAACTCTTTCACCGTTGTCCAGTAGCGTTCGGATGTCGTCTGTAGCTGCGATGAGGGCGGTTTCGGTGCTGTGTTTGGCTCGGAAGCCGGACTGTGAAGGGTCAAGGGAATTGTTGGATTCAAGGAAGGCGGCAAGCTGACTATTGACGGCTTTCTCAATGACTTTGGCAGGAAATGGGAGGAGTGAGATGGGGCGGTAGTTCTTAAGTTCAGAGGGGTCTGCTGTGGGTTTCTTCAGAAGGGCGCTGAGTTCGGCATGTTTCCAGCTTTCTGGGAAGGTAGCGGAGTTGAAGGAACAGTTGATGACATCGCGGAGATGGGGTGCGATAATAGAGTCTGCTTTGTTGAAGATGTGGTGGGGACATGGGTCGGTTGGCGATCCTGAGTGGATGGAGTTCATCAGGCGGATGGTGTCTTCAGTGGAGATTGAGCTCCAGTCGAAAAGGTTGTGAGAGTGCTGTTTTGGTTCGGTGGTGGGTGGAGTGGGCTATTCAACGGAATGGTTTTCAAAGCTGTTATGTATGTCGGCGATTTTGTTGTGGAAGAAAGAGGATAAAGAGTTGCAGAGGTCTTGGGAGGGAGTGATGTCGTTGGTGCCGGCGGTGGGGTTGGTAAAGTCTTTGACGATGCTAAATAGTTCCTTTCTGTTGTGGGCGTTGTTGTCAAGTCGATCCCTGAATGCTGATCTCTTGGTGGATTTGATCAATTGGTGGTGTTTGCGGGTGGCGTCCTTGAAGGTGGTCAGGTTGTCAGAGGTTGGGTTTTTTCTCCAGGTTTTCTCGAGGGTACGGCATAGCTTTTTGGATTTCATAAGGTCATCGTTGAACCAGAGGGCCTTTTTGCTACCTTGTTTGATCTGATGGTTTTTCAAGGGTGCTAGTGCGTCAGCACTGTGGGTGATCCATTGTGTGAGTTTGGTGGCAGCTTGGTTTGGGTCCGATGATATGGTAGGAGGGTTATGGTTTAGCGATGTGAGGAGTTGGTCGGTGGTGATTTTGTTCCATTTTCTTCAAGGAATGGGTTGTGGGGGGTTGTGGGTCGTGGTCTTTTTGTAGCTGAAATGAACGCAGCTGTGGTCAGTCCAATGGAGAGCTGTGGTGTGATCGAAGGAGATGTGTTTGCTGGAGGTGAAGATAGGGTCGAGCGTGTGTCCGGCAAGGTGGGTGGGGGTGTCAACAAGTTGCTTGAGTCCGAGATTGGCCAGGTTGTCCAGAAGGGTGGTGGTGTTGCTGTCGTTTTTCTTTTCCAGGTGGAAGTTGAAGTCTCCCAGTAGAATGTAGTTCTCGGAGGTGAGGGCATGTGGGCTGATGAAATCGGTGATGTCTTCATTGAATTGTGTGCGGGTTCCTGGTGGTCTGTAGATGAGGGTGCCTCTAAGTGTGATCCTGGGGTCGGTGTGGATCTGGAAGTGAAGGTGTTCGGCGGTCGCGAGGTTAACGTCGGAGCTGGTCGTGATTCGGATGGTGTTCTTATGGACGATGGCGATGCCTCCTCCTGTTTGGTTAGTGCGATCTTTTCGGATGATCTTGTAAGCGTCCGGGATGGCTATGGCGATGTCGGGCGCTGATGAGGCGTTCATCCAGGTTTCTGTAAGGAAGGCGACGTCCGGCGATGCAGTGTTGAGTAGGTCCCAGAGTTCAGTGGCGTGTCTGTGGACCGAGCGGGTGTTCAGCAAGATGCACTTCAGGTGGTTGGAGTTGGGGCTGTGTTTGGAGGTAGTTGGTTTGGTGTGGGTCTTGGTGCAGGCGAACTTGCAGGAGAGGCAGGTGAATGGACCATGAGTGTGTCCTGGAGCAGCTGGGCAGCATTGTGGTGTGCGTCCGGGGTTGAGGCCAAGGAGAAGTGCGAGAAGAGAGCGTGTTAATGCTGTTATCTACAGCTGCTAGCACTTTTTCTAAATTAGCTTGATCTATAGCCCTAAGGCGAGTAGCCGCCTCAACCTGGGAAGCTTTCCATATTTCGTTATAAACAGCATATATCCATCTTTTGGATCTACCTTTAGCCGGGCCTTTAATAAAATCATTCAAATCAACATCATCAGTCAGTTTAGACAAATGCAGTTTAACTGACGCCAAGGTAGAATGTCTGAGCCAGTTCTGACACAATTTGCCTACAGAATAGGTAGTCACAGAATGGCCACTTTCAAAACGGGGATCTACCCTGACCTGTGTAAAGCCTGGAGCTAAACCCAAAAAACGATTCCGGCATGAATCAGCACTTCTGTGCCAGAGCAACCAGCCTTCGGGATCCAAACTGGATATGTTAAAGGAGGAATTCAACAATAGAGTTTGTAACTCTGTCATGGAAAATTTAGTAAAATTACCCTAACCGGAATATCCCTCTAAATCAGGAAAAGAAGGAGCATTTAAACTTTTAGGAGTAGCCAATCCAAAGCACGTTGTTTGAGAAAAAGTAGAATTCAAAAATAACATATGGTTCGGGATGAGGCATGCATGGTGCAAAGCCTCAGTGCCTTCCACTTGCCAGCTTTTAGAACCCCAAACTGATTTAAGGTCAATTGTATCCTTCCACAACTCGTAGCCCCCAATGGCCAACTTGTCTAGAAAGGACTTTGAATACAATAATTTAGTATCGTAAGTCTAACTTTGGAAATGGACTTTTCAGCCATTTTAAAATAAAAGGCATTAGGATTAGATTGATTAAAATCTGTAAAGGAAGTGAACCTTTTCAAAAAGGTAGCAGACCTGCCTTGTATAAGAGCTGGACAGTGTTCCTACTGGGTGTAATTTACAGTGAGTCTCCTGGTATTAGCTTTATGCAGGTAGTGATTGCCAAAATGTTGATAACAATATAAATCACCGTAATTAGCAGACTCCAAGTATAAATCTTTAGTATCAAAGGCAGCATAATATTTCAAATAAAAAAACAATGATTCAACGGCCTGAACATCCCAATCATCAGAACGTATATTTTGTTTAACTACATCCCCCATAGACACTCTACGCACATTAGGTACATTTATAACCTCATTGGGCCCATGGATTCGAAATCGAACAGCATCCCATACAATCCCATCTAAGACAGGCCAAGCAGTGATGTTAACAAAAGAAAGGTCTCTCTGCACTCTGTGTGATGAAGAATGGGGAGCCAAAGGTCCATTGATATGTCGAATGCAAGTTCTCTCCTCGACATAGTGTCCATTTATGAGATGGAAAAAATAAAACACAAAACCAATTGTCATAAAAAGGTAAATCGAAAAAAGCACCATCCAAATATAAGTCCAAAGGAGAATCAAAAAATGTTTTTTAAACAGTCTTGCCAAAACAGAAATCTTTGAGGGCTTTTTAGATGTGTGGGAAACAGTATCAAATGAAAATCTGGATTCTGTAGCCAAGCGAGTTTGCAAATCAGGCATCGATAAGTCAGTTGGGTAGGTATAATCAGTTTCATCATGTTGAGTACCAGGCAATATACTCAATAAAGGACTGGAAATTGCAGGCAATTCAAGAGCAACATCAGGCACAGGATTGGAAACTGGGGCCAAAACAGAATTTCTCAAAATCGAACGACATGAGAATGCCAGTGTCATACTAAGAAGAATCGGCCACTCTGTGTATCTTGACATTGTCAATGGAGATATACCTGTTCTCCTTACGACCTGGAAGTGGTGGTAAAATGACTGTTCTTGTGCCCTTCACTCCAAGCATTGGAACCAGAGCTCGATAAGAGGGACCAAATTCTTTCTTGTTCTCGATCTTCTCACGAACCAGTTCTCCAACTTGGGGTAGCCAGCCAACTACCGGGATCTGCAATGCATCATCCGAGGTGGAGGGCAAATGTTCCTTTGCAAGACTGTCTCTTGTCTTTTGTAGATCCTGTAAAACATTGCAATGTTCATCTATGTCAAAGGAGGCGGCTTGAGCCACCGAGTTCCTACATTGTGATACCAAAAAGCATTTCGTATGGGGTCCGCCCACCCAGAGACCTTCTAGGGAGATTATTAAGAGCACGCTGCATGCCATTGAGATGGGCCAGCCAGTTCCTGCCAGTGCCTATAACTCGAGCCGTCAAAGACTGCTTTAATTCTCGGTTCATCAGTTCCACAACACTATTACCCTCAGGTCTGTATGGAGACGATAACTGGACTTGGACCCCTAACGAAGTCCTGGCATCCTTATACTCCTTAGAGGCGAAAGCCGGACCCTGATCCGAATGGATGGTACCACAGGCAAAAATCCCTACAAAGATACGCAAGTCTCTTATGACAGTCCATGAATCAGCGCTGCGGTGAGGCCAGACCCACACAAAGCGTGTGTATGAATCAACTGCTACTAAAATGTACTTATACGCAGTATCAGAAGAAAAAGGACCGCAGTGATCTAAATAAACACACCCAAGGGGTTTATTAGAAATGTACAACTGTGTCTGGGGCGGACGCGCTGCAGTTGAAGGCTTAATCTGCTGGCAAATGTCACAATGAAGGACATAATCACGCGTCTGTTTGTACAGCCTCACCTTTATGGCCTGCTGTAATCAGTGTAGGCCTGCGGTCCGCGTTGGGAAGTAACCTCTCACCAACGTCAGGAATTTTCACATAAGGAACTTTATCAGGACTTAAGTGGTATGAGTACTTCAAAGGGAATCCTTTTGGATATTTACCTCCCTTCTCAGTTGCTGTAACAGCTGCCAAGATATCATCATCAATCTTACTTTTGGAACGTGTCGATACCTTGGAATCACAAAAATCATTCTGAATCCAAAAGACAGGTTTTCATTGTAAGACTGGACACAAAAGAGTTGTCACACCAGTATCAGCGTACTCCAATGCAAGCATCAGAGCACGAAGCTATGCTAATTGTGCGGTACAGTCTCCTTGAGTCTGCGTGTGCACGACTATGGACTTGAACTCATCATTCACCATGGCACCTACCAAAATAGCTCAAGCAGAAACGTATGCGTGCTTAGACCCATGCGCAACCTGCGCAGAACTATCAGTGTATGTGATACAATGGAAGTCCTCCAAAGCCGCATAGCCAAAGGGGCAGGATGAGCAAATTCATACTGCAAAAACTCCTGCGACTGTAAGGAGGCATCAAAAATAAAAGTGACATCGGGAGACGTCAATGATGTAGCCCATTGTATCCACCGAGGGTGCAAAGCCTTAGAATTTGGTACACTGTCTTTCGTCAGTGCCTCTAAAGCAGTAAACGGTGTACAACCGACATGCGTTTTCCCTGCGACAGCGCACGTTCCTTGAGAATCGCCATTTGCAATGCTGTCAAAACTTTTTCCACAGAGGAAAACTGCATTTCAGCCGAAGTGTACAAGTGTGACTTGTAAGCAATAGGTACCGTGTCTCCTTCGTTAAAAGTAAGGTACGTGAAACCCACCGCCCAGGTATGATTCTTATCACCAGGTTGGTGTGGTTTCACGGGTCAGTAAGAATTTAGATTCTAGAAGATCAGCCTGCAAAGATTTCAAACTAGCTGAATGTTCCGGTAGCCAGCAAGATTTGGTAAAAGTAGTTTGTATCAAAGCATACAAAGGTTTGATACGCAGGGCATATTCGGGAATATAAGTACGCCCAAAATTCAAAAATCCCAGTAAGGACTGTAATTTTTTCAGAGTTGTAGGAGCCCGCAGTTGTGCGCATTTCTCCAAGAAGTGAGGAGCCAATCCTCTACCTTCATTGTTGAGCTCGAAGCCCAGGAACAACACTGTATACTCTGCAATGTGTGACTTTGCAAAGTTGAATTTGTAACCGAAGTCCGTAAAGTTACAAATTATGTGGTTAACGCGACACAGATGTGCCCAAAGCTCGTCGTCTCTGAGATAGATGTCATCCACATACGAACACGCATCAGTGTCTATCCTCTCTAAAAGAGAGACTATACGGGCAGCAAACACGCCAGGACTATTCTTATAGCCCATAGGTAAACGAGTATAGTGGCTTTGTTTGCCGCCATAGGTAAAACTGGTCCACTGGGAACTCAGTCCGTCCACATTGTGGGCAAAAAAAACGTTGGATATGTCTAGTGTAGTTTAAAAAATTTTACGCATCAGACAATCCACTAGAGCAGAGCCGTGGGTATTCTGTACTGCACAGGTACGGCAATGCAAGTTAAAATACTGGTAATCCAATACCAAACAGTACGAACCATCAGGCTTGGTCACAGTAAAAAGAGGGTTATTCATCGGTGACATACAAGTTTCAATCACACCTTGATATTCCAATTATTCAAGGATTTCCGTGACGAAAGCCTTAGCTTCTCGTCGGATGGGATATTGAGGTTGAGGCTGTGGCATAGACCGTAAAGAAATCTTGTGGTGCAGAGAAAATTTATGCCACCCACACTGTGTACGGTACAAAGCCGGAGCAAGAGCCTTAACCCACTCTTCTGCAAAATGCAGCTCATGCTCTTTCGAGACTGTGTGCGCGAAACTAGGGAGGATCACCTCCTCTCCTTTCGGAGCTGCGAGCACTAAAGGTGGGGGCAGTCAGCCTCCGCTAACAAAATGTCATATGTAGTCGTAAGATTTTCCCAAAATACCCCCTTGATTGTACGTTGTATGTCACCTTCAATTAAAAGGACTATTTCATAAAGTCTATGAGGGGGAGCCACTCTAGTATCAGCTGTCTCCACAACAACATATCGATCAGTCGCTGTCATTTTAGTAGCGGACACAGGGCCTCTCGCACTATGGTAATCTCCGCTGCACTGTCCATCAAGGTCAGAGCCCATGTCTGATTCCGAAGCTGCGTTCTCACTGTCTGTGGCATACCTCGCTGTTAAAGCGGCAACTTTCTTTTTCTGTAACTGTGGTCTCTTCGGTGTTGAATCGTCTTGCTTGCCTATACCGTCTTTTTGGCGGGGCTGGTCGCGTCCCTGCTGGACATCCTGACCTCTGCCTCCACCTCCACCACTGGTCGATGAGGCCGATGAGTCCTGAAAAGAACGAGGAGAGCGTTGTTCAGAAAACCTGAAAACGATCAGGTGATTTTATCGCCGAGCGATCGCGCAATTCATAAATACATTCTGTAGGTGCAGGCACTGGTGATGCTGGACGAGACTCCTGTTTCTGTTGTTGTTGTTTACCCTGTTTTTATTTTTTCGGCTAATTTAGTTTTTTGGTCTTGGGCTGTTCGTCATTCTCTGACTTTGGCCCTTGGGGTTGCTTTTTCTCCTTAGTGGAAAGTGGCTTGACACCCACGCTATTGTGACCCACGGTCTTATAAGCCGCCACAATATTCCTCAGTAACTGTCGGGGTTTGTCGGCATCGGGAACCGCTTGCAATGCATTGGACACCTGAAAGTTCACTGCATCCCCCTTGACATTCGCAAGTATGAGATCGGAAACTACATCAAAGGAGCCGCATAGGCGCATACCCAATTGAACAGCTGCTCCAGGTCCGTGCTCATCCTGAACACGTTTAATGACAGTCAGAAGGACAGTCATGGACGGAGTGCCAAAGCACCTTGCATAAACTGCCGCAAAGATCTTCCCCCACGACTCACAGTCCCCAATTTCTGGGGTCAAGTCTTTAGGCATGCTATTTGTCAGAATCCTGTGTTTTTCACCAGGAGTCGTGTTAGGAAATACCGCTTCCAGCTGGTCAAACTTCTCGGCAAGCCAGAAAGAAAATTCATCCTTATCCTGGGGGCGCTTTCCCATCACAGCATCGACCATTACAGGACTACATTTCATTCCGCCCTGTCCAGCATGAAGCGCCCGGGAGATTGCAGGTAATGTATTGCACTAACGACCGAATCATGCTAATCGCGACTACATGTAGTCATCCTAATTCAGCAACGGAACACTCTCCGTGCTGAGGATGAGGTGCAAATCCAGCCAAAACAGGCCAAGTCGTGCCTGGAATGGACAAGGGACATAACCTTGGAGCTGTTAAAGAGTGGGGTAGGACGCCATTAAACCAAACACGGTGCTCACAAGCATTAATCCGAACTTCCTGTGTCCTATACGGAGCATATTCGTTTAGAACAGCCGTGGCAGTGTACGTGACGAACACAGTAGTATTTGCGTTCACAGCCGGGAAGGTCACCAATGAATAAAATATTTCATAAGGGTAAGCCACTTCCGCACTCACCACCATGATCACAGCCATGCCATCCATGGGGACATTATATATCTTCAAATGATTGCGCACCGCAATGCGAATATGCTGCGGAATGTCCACCGTGGCCATAGTTACACAGAAAGAGAAAGGTACAACAAAAAGTATGTAGCACAACTGGGTAGCAATTCAAGGAAACCGTTTTGAAAGAATCAAGCTTGAAAGGACCTATATTAATATAGGCAGGTTTGTTTGACACTACTTTTTTCCGTAAACCATAGCGAAGGGTGTTAAGGAACATATAAAGAAATGAGTCACCATGCTGTGCCGTAGGTACTTTTTTTTAACGGTCGGGGTTAGAATTGTGTGCCAAGACAGTTCCCCCCATATTTTGCCTGGGGCCTTTATTTTTGAATTGATGTTAAAATGGACCTCCTGCTTATACAAGTGCACACGTTGTTCAAGTGTACCCTGGAGGGGGTCAGTCCTTTGGAGTCCTATACATTAGAAAGCATCAAACTTTACTCCAGTCCTTTTTATAAGTGTGGCAGTATTACAAACAGTAACAAATAGAAGTATTTGTGCGACATGAGACAAAAGTGGAAACTCAGAAAAACGCTTTACAGTGGAAAACATTATGATGAGTTTTAAGTAAAGTAGCTTGCTGTCAGACATACGTAAAGCACAGATTTGTTTGGGTTTCAATGAAATATTAGGGTGCATCACTTATACAAGATGTTCATATGTAACAAGCAATGAAAAGTGAAGAGTATAGTGTTTTTTGCCTTTCTACTTCATTTTTTTATTTTTCTTATAAAACACACATAAATATATGTCATAGAAAGTAGAATTAACACGTGACGACATGTTTCTCTGAAAGAATTATGAATATTGTTGTTAATATTTCACATAGGTTATTCGAAAAATGTGTGTAATACGTTTGTTATACCTCTTTAAAGGTATACTGAAAGAATCCTGTATGTTTCCAAAGTTATTATTTGTTTATACAGGGGTGTCAGACACGGCCCTTTCATTTGCTGGACATATTTATTGAAAACACCAGGAACGGAAAATCTTACTTCTTCTTTGCTCCATACAATTCCGGTTTGGGTGTGGCAGCAGGAGGAATAGTAGCCATGTTTGCATTTGTTTTTTTTCTATCATCAACTTGTGAAAATGGTGACATTTGAGTCCAGGGCAAGAGTTGTTTTGAAAACTCTTACAAAATCAAGGCTAAAAGGCCATGTGTGCCCATGGTCACATTGATCTTTCATGTCCTTTATGATCCATGGCCTCTTCACCTCCTTTTCCAATTTTTCACAAACTGATGATGACTGGAATTTATGATTATCGTTTTTGCTATTTCATGCTTCTTGTCTACTACAGTTTATGTGAACAAAATGTCCTGCTACTGAGTTTGGGCCCAGTATCAGAACTGCCATGGTTGCAGGGAGGTAGGTAGATCATCATACAAACATCAGCAAAGTGACACACACACACACATACACAGCCTTTTCTGGTAAGACACATCTCTGGGACCAGCAACTTATTCATTCCAGATTCTGCTTCAATGTATCTCCAAAACAAATTTAGATGTACTTAGTTGTCCTGGGGTTTCTCATGCCTTTGCCCGATAGTGAACAAAAGTTGAATAGGCCTTGGGCAGAATTATTTGTGTTTGCTTGTTGGTGAGGATGTTGGTAGACTCGAAGGTAGAGCTCTTCAGAAGGTTCATGAGACCTATTTTGTCCCAGCTGTTACTAACTTTGATATGTTAACTAAAGCTCCAAGCAGTGATCTACTAGGTACTGTTGTTGAGAAGCACGAGGAAAAATAAACATGTCATTCTCAAGGTTTGCTCAGGAACTCAAGTGTCATTTAATAAGACCACCAACGATTGGGCGCCATGTAGCAGGGATTTCTGCTCATATACAGAACTGTGCATAGAGACTTGGAACCTCAGTGAATTAGTGTATGCCAAAACTCACCTCAGCATCCAAAATCCCCTACCAGACTAGCTATCAGTGTCTCATTGGTACTTACAAAACCCCAATGATTTGGACAACCCAGAACATGGACTTAGAACACCTCAGGTAACGTGGAACACATGAACACTCTTTCGTTATACTAACATATCAATCCAGAACGAGGAGTCAATGAGTACACGTGCGAGTTTGAAATGTTTATTTCTAATGCAGTGTTCTCAAACGCAGTATCTTAGCTAATACAAGCAGACATATTTTAAAGATCAAGGTTAACAGCATGGTTACTATTCCATAAAATGCAAAAGGTGAAAGCATGTTAAAATGCTAAAGGAAAAAGGTCTAAATAGAACCTCAGTTTACCCTCCCTAGCTAGTATAATATATTATATCTACAGAAGGTCTGTTTGGGTTTAGAAGGGCGGACCCATACCTTAGGGTTCAGTGGAAATGGATCACATCATTTCCTGCACCAACACTCTGCATACGGATATTCATCAAGTGTGTCTCCTGCCTTTGGGCAGTGTAATATTATTCATGCCTAAAACCAAAACTGGCCACAGCTGCATCCATATCATGTATACTCTGTGCGCTGATCAATCCAAACAATAAGCGCTGTGTTGAAATAACCTTGAAGGCCTCGGCACTCACTGTACAGACATAGCTTACCAAGCAAGACTGATATTATAAGCAAACATGTTATTCTTGTGTAAAGCAAAATACCTAACTAGGCGAAAAGCATTAATAACAAAATGTGTCGTGTGCAGAGGCAGCAGAGAAGGAAACATGGCGTTTAACTTCTAACCGGCAAATGCTAATTTAACACAGTGCAAATGTGAAACCAATACACAAGACATGTCTTCCTGTGGGTACTGCTGTTGTTCTTCCTTTCTTCTTGTATCTAATGTTGTGATCCTTTATGAGTTCCCCTTGTCTAGCCTAGATTTGTTTACTTTCTGTAAAATTATTCTTTTTCCTTTTTTTCCTTGATGTAATGAAAGGTATTTAGAATGACCGACGTCTTAGATTCTTCAACGTATCGGAGGGCTGGCTGCCCTTATCTGTACCTCTAGTGAAAGTCCTCTTTCTTTTACTCTTTCTTTATTACTTTCAGTCCTGGAGTTGATGTTTTAATGTTTTCATAATGAGCCTTCCTCCACTCGAGATGGTTGGTGCATCAGGCATTAACGCACCGGCAGCGAGTGTGCATTTAGAAGTCCACGTGTGCAGATAGATCTTGAAAATAATGGCAATTGCAACTCCTGCTCATTTTCTGCCTTTCAATTCTTGTTTCCCTCACTTCAGCTCTGGAAGTCAGCATCGGACGCCATTTTCAGGTCAGGCAGGCCAGGTCCTGACTTCCCCTCCTGTCATGCACCTATGTGTCTCTTCTTTACCTCCAGCCTAAATTCCAAAATAGTACAGATCCTGCTCTTTTTCGTATTTCAGCAGTAGCAGAACCTCAGTTTGAGGATTGTTATATTCCGATCAGGACGTCCGCGGCGGCCGCCATTTTAGGGTCAGGCGGGGCGGGTCCTGTTTTCCCAGCTTGCTGTGCTCAATTGTAGTCCCCTTTTTACAATTCTGCTCCTGTTACCCATGGTATTGATTCTCTCAGCAGCAGGGGAGGGGAGAGGGTCAGCAGCAGAACCTTGATTTGAAAATTGCTATCTTCCGATCAGGACATCCGCGGCAGCCGCCATTTTAGGGTCAGGCGGAGTGGGTCCTGCCTTCCCAGTTTGCCGTATTCACCAGTAATCCCTGCTGGTTGCACAACGTATTCTTCACTTATTTCTTAATGCCGTTTTACCTTCGGGTTCACGTTTACCACACACCTTGACACTGGTGTGACGTTGTAATTGACATCCTGTGGGATATAAGAGACAGGGAATATGAGGTTAATGTTTATATTTTATCTGTAGGATGGTAGTTGTTTTCAGCTCTATGTATATATGTTTTTGCAGGTTTGTTTTCTCCTGATGAAGGGCCTCATCAGCCCAAAATGCATTGGGATGGATGGTTCTGAAGTGTATTTGGAATAAATCTTTCATGTTTTGAGAATGGTGTTATGAATTAAAATACCACTTTGACTCAAAGTTTCATGATTATTAAAACTACTGAACATAAAGTTTCTAGTTTGAAAATAAAGACACCTCTTTGATGCAATCTGAACTACACTGATGATTTAATATAATCCTTTTTTGGGGAATCTGAGCAGTGCAAGATGGGGCCGCTCCTCATTGTGAGGAACGCTATTTGAGAGTAAAGTACTTACGAGGCACACAAACAGTAATAAATTGAACCCACAGCACAAGAAATATCTCACACAAATTTAGAAAACAGTTTAAAATGTTATAAATTATTAGTCACCCAAATTACTAAAATATAATCGGTATAACTTGAGTTATGAATTTTTAAAGTTCTTAGTAAAAACTAGAGCCTAAAAGATAACAGCGCCAACAGTGGACATCTAATCACAAAAGACTTGGTCAAAGTCAAACAATAGGACTGACAGCAATGGAGAGTAGGTCAAAGTTGATTGGGTTCAGTCAGTTTTTACCCGCAGAAGGTGTCCGAGGAGGGTTTGTTGACTTCGGGCCGCTGGATGAAGTTGAGGTGAAGATTTTGACATTTGGACTTAGTAATTTTTGGGAAGTTGAAAATCTTCAGCAGGACAAAGCTGGAGGCTGTAGATGACATGCGTTCCAGGAGGCGAGATAACTTTTCGCCATAGGACCGCTGAAGAGAATTTGTTGCTATGGAGAGGAACGTTGTGGGAGCTACTGTAAAGTCAGGCCAACCGGCATTGCACCTTGGGCAGATAGCCAAGTAGGTTGGTCCCAGTCTTTACAGAGCACTTTTCATCTAAAATGTATTTAGGTCCCAAGTTTTGGATTTTGGCTATCCGGGAACCTTTAAGACCACAATAAAAGGTTTACGACTGGAGGGGCAACACTCAAGTGTTCAGGACTCACTCAAGCTGGGTCCAGGTGCAGGTTGTAGATGGTGGGAGCCTTTTATGTCAATAAGGCTCTGAACAGAGGCCATAAAACTAGCTCTCAGTGCCACTCTGGTAGTTATGAGTGCAGGTGATAAAGCAGGGCTCAAGCAGCAGGCCAAGCCTCTAAGTGTTCAAGGCAGGCTCCAGGCAGCAAAGCAGTCCATCCAGGTGCAGCTAAGCAGTCTTGTGGAGTACACAGCAGGCCACAGCAGCAGTCTGTCCCCCAGTGCCTTTTCCAAGATCCAGGAAGTTAACTGAAGAGTGGGTCTGAGTGTCCTCTTTTTATACTTTGTGCCTTCTTTGAAGTAGCAGAAGTTGTCAGATGTTTTCCTTTGAAGTGTTTGGCATTTTCTGACTCCACTGCCCTTACTCCAAGCTGGGTTCAGGGATAATGCAGTGGTGACAAGTCCTTTGTGTGAATGCTGAGTACAGCCTATTCATTTGCAAGTGGGTCTCTGATTAGCCTGTCTCCACATACTGCCAGTTTATGGCCAATTTAGGCCGGGCTAATCACTTAACTGTGTGGCTCTCTGGGAGGAATAACAAAGTTCAACTGCCAACTACACCTAGTTATGTGCCCTGGCATCAGGCTGCAGGCATCAATTTACAAAGGGCAGGAAGATTACAACATTCTAAACATTGCATCTTAAAATTTGTTTGTTTAAATCAGACTTTACTATTAAATGGGATTTTTAACCCCTTCCATGCTCATGACGAGCTCAGCTCGTCATGAGGCACAGTGGAGCTGTGCTGATGACGAGCTGAGCTCGTCATGAACAATGGAATTCATCATAAAATAGCACAGGAGGGGAAAATGCACAGCAGCGATGTGGTTAATTACAATTTCACAGATACCAAACATGAAATGCTTACCTGTTTCCAATCAAAAGTTAGCACTTATTAAATGTAAGAAGGCAATCCAATGTTATCCTATGGACAGTTAAGCCTCAAAGTACTGAAAAACAAATTTAGAAGTTTTTCCCTAACCGGACATGTAAAACTTAAAAGCATATGTCCAACCTTTTACTTAAAGTGCATGCTTCCCAACATATTACCTAGGGCCAGGAGTGTTGCGTGAGTTTGTAATGATGGTCTCCTTGTGCTCCTCATGAACTCCATAGAACTGTGATGTATGAATAAGAGTGTAGTGAAATGGATCCAGGTGGTTCAGAAAGTTGAGTTTGTGGGTACACCCAGAAGAAGAAAGACTTGTTAAACTAAGATACTTGTGTGGCATAGTTATGGGTGAGTACCCGGGCTGGGGAATATGCTACAGGGCCTACCTTAGTGGTGGCTTATATGCAATAAAAAGGAGGTTTTTAGGCTTGGCATGGCGGTTATATTGCCAAATCGAACTGGCAGTTTAAAACTGCATTAGCGCTGCAATGGCAGGCCTGGGTCATGCTTTAAGGGACTACACAAGTGGATTGCACAATAAGTGATTATGGCCACCTAGTCAAATTTAATTTGTAGACCGTCGGTGTAGGGTATACCACCCTCCCAGGAACTTACAAGTACATAAAATACACCAATCAGGTGTAGGCCATTTTTCACATGTTAGGGGAGTAATCACAAGCAATTTAGCAGTGGCTGACAGTGGCATAGTTCACAGAGTCCAAAGACCAACACAAATACATTTCAGCAAAAATAGAGGGGTAAAGGCAAAATGTTTGTTGGTCACCCTGCCGAGAGGGCCAGGTTAAAAAATTATGCTCATGAAGGGTGGCGCTTTTAAATCCGCCAAGCACCAGTGATACAAGAGAGCATTATATTTTGATAAAAAACTATTGTAGGTTAGTGTTGGTGAAAACACTTTCAACTGGTTTTTTTTATTTTTTCACGGCTGGGGTTATTTTGCTCCAAACCTAAAGTACAACTCACAATATCTCAAGTGGGGTAGCTAAAGGAAATTACCATAATTTTTCTGACACATGAAATAACCGACAAAGAGGATTCAAAAAGTTAATGAATTCTGTTGGACTTGGCCCTTTTTGCAGGGTCATCCCTGAACTTTTTGGCTTCCTCCCGTATTTTGCTGACCTGTTGTTGGTGCTTTTATGACTCTGAGCACTTTATCGTTGCTGATCAGGGCTTAAGGGCATGTGCTCTCTCTTGTAAACTTGGTAAGATTGGCCTACACCTGTTTGGCTTATTTAATTTACCTGTAAGTCCCTTGTACAGTGGTGTCCCATATGCTCTGGGCCTGTAAATTAAATGCTACAGGTGGGCTTGCAGTGCTGCTTGCACCACCCACCGAAGTAGCCTTTCAAACCTGTCTCAGGCTTCTTCTACTGTAGGCCTGTGCACGCAATATACTGCCGCCGTGACGTGGCATATAATGCAGTTGCCACCTCTGCACCTCCCCTGTTACTACATATAAGTCACCCTTAAGGTCGGCCCTAGCTAGCCCTATGGGCAGGGTGCTGTACAGATAAAAGGTAGGACATGTGCCTTAACTGTGTGGCATGTCCTGGTAGTGACAAACAGCCTATTTGGTTTCTCACTGCTGTGAACTTGCCCTCTCATAATCTTTGCATTGGGGATACCCTGAGAGGGGTACCCTAACCACGTTTGGTATGTTTGGAATAGTAATGATAAATCCTGCTGATTGGTGAAAGCAGATTTATTATTACTATTGTAGAAATGCCACTTTTAGAAGTGGGCAATTCTGTGTGTTTCTTTTTGCTCTGCCTTGATGTGTATCGACCATCTGGTTCTGACTGACTAGAGAGAGAGGATGTGTGTTTACTCCAGCCAGTCCCTAGGGGGGTTGAGGTGTGTCCTGGGTGAATAAGGGCTAGGCTGAATTGACCTTGGCTGATTTTAGAGTAGCAGGAGGAGTTTTCCCTTGTACCCAAATAGACCTGGCCTGCACTTGGAGTAGCACCTGCACCTGAATAGGGCTGTGCCTGCCTTGCACAATGCTTGCTCTACCCCCCTGTGGTGTGTCTGGGGCCTGGGCTGAAAATGGTAATGGGGTGTTGTACACTCCAATAGTGTTTTAAGTGCCCACCAGAACATAGACATTGGCAATATAAGCATGGGGGTTGTGATCCCTTGAAAGTTGAGAAGGCACTGCATGGACTGCACCTGGCAGAGGACTGCGAGGAGGAAATGCCCTTGGACTGGACTATGGGAAGGACTACCACTTTGCCTAGAGAACCCTTATGCTGGCCTACCTGTGTGCACCTGGTTGGTGTGACCCAGTAATCTCTCAGGAGAGCTGTTTAGGCCCCTGATCCGAGCCAGTAGATAGCTGGGGACTGCTCCTGCAGGCTTCTCTGTACTGAATGAACCATAGTGCTGGTTAGCGTCTTATCAGCGCTCACCCTGAAAGCACGCTGGGTGAGCGCTTTTTATGTTGCTTGTTAAGAAGTGCGTCACTCTGTGCTGAAACTGGAGAGGAGCGTTTTTTGCCATACAGCGGGGGCAGCGCTGCACTCTTCTCTGGTGATTGCATTTGGTTTTATAGGTGTGGGGCCGGGGCTCTGCTACGTAGCCATGGGATACGATGTAGTGCTCCAGCAGCAAGGAATCCCAGCCTGGGATTTTCTACCGGCATCAGGAGTGGGCAGAGACCACCGTACCTGGAAGGGACTGAAGTCTCAAAGGACCCAGATTGAAATACAACTGGGGTTGCATTGTAGACCCTGCAACCCTGTTCAGCTTCCCACGTAGCGGCGTGTTGTGAGAAGCAGCAGAGGTCACCAGAGAAAGAAGAGAGCCACTGGAGGGGAAGAGACAATCCCAGTGCGGCCGGCATTGAGGCTGTGGGCCCCGTCATCCCTGAGGAAGTAGGGGTACGGCAAGAAGAAAAGCGACTGTCGCAGGAGGGCCTGCCTCGTCACAGCCTCCTGATAATCTACTGTGTGTAGTGAGGCCCGTCCCTGCCTTGCTTATCAGAAGCTGCCCAGTATGGTAGTGGTGGCTGCCTACCACTTGTGTGTAAGCGGAGTAGCCAAGGATTAGGATTTAAGAATTGCCACAGAAAAGCTGACAATTATCTGCACTCTACGCTGGCAACTACACGCTGTCCATATTTTAAAATTGTTTTTTTTTTTACTCTTTGAAGTTTTTGCCGTAAATTGTTAAATGAACTTTTAAAAAAATATTGTCCTTTACAGTCAAATGTATAGAGTCTTACCTGCACTATAAAACTGATTCCACTCATCTCGCTGTTTAGCGAGAATAGCTAGCAAGTGGTCTTCTTCAACGCCATCTTGGGTGTGGGGACTGGGGCTCAGCCGCACTTCCGGGGCTGCACTCTAGTGGTTGGGCATTCCACTACCTATTTGGAGCAGGAAATGCAAGCACGCGACTATTAGGATTTAAGAATTGCCACAGAGAAGCTGACAATTATCTGCGCTCCACGCTGGCAACTACACGCTATCCATATTTTTAAATTGTTGTTTTTTTTACTCTTTGAAGTTTTTGCCATGAATTGTTAAATTAACTTTAAAAAAAATATTGTCCTTCATAGTCAAATATATCGACTCTTACCTACATATAAAACTGATTCCACTCATCTCGCTGCTTAGCGAGAATAGCTAGCAAGCGGTCTTCTTCAACGCCATCTTGGGTGTGGGAACTGGGGCTCAGCTGCACTTCCGGGGCCGCGCTCTAGTGGCTGGGCATTCCACTACCTATTTAGAGCAGGAAATGCAAGCGCGCAGCGCGTGTGCCGATGGCGCGCCAGAGTCAAGCGCGTCCGCGCACCAGTCACGCACAGCGCCAGCCACCCTGCCTGTTACAACTTCTATCAGGACAGAATCAGATATTTCAGGGAACAGCTACTCTCCTCGGGTAAGAGGGATGAAGGGGGAATGTGTCCATCATCCAGTCCTGAGGTTCGAGGTAGAAATACCTTATACTGTGGGATGAATAATTGTAGATCACTGGGGAAACACCACCAAGAGGTATATACCATGCTGGAAAACATGGAATTGGACGCCCTTTTTTTTACCAAAACCTGGACTATATCAGGGTCACTGGTGCAGTTCGGTTTTGCCTGCCCAGTTGGCTACAAAATATTTCACAAACCAAGGACAACTGGGAGAGGAGGGGGGGTTGGGGTAATCTTTAAAGAAAAATAGAACTGTGTACCCCTACAAATAGACACTGTTCATGGGATCCAATGGCTAGGCTTCTCTCTCCAGGAGGCCAAGGGCAGATTACTCATGGGGGTGCTTTTCTATAGACCCTCAAGGGTGGACACCCAGTTTCAAGATCTATTCAATTCCATTATCGATCTGAGTATAACTCATGTGCATATGATGGTATCGGGAGATTTTAATCTATGGGACAATGGCAGCCTACATAACCATTTGAGGGACTTAAGACAAACTTGTGAGAACCTTGGTCTTCGTCAATGGTAATTCAATCAACGCATCAAGGAGGCCATGTTTTAGATCTCCTATTTGCAAAGCAAGCCGAGACAGAGGTGGTGGATATTTTGCCCCAAAACTGGACGGACCACTTCTTAATCCATTGTGTTATCAAGCTACCTAGCTTAGAGGAAAATAGCAATCAGTCACAGAGTTTTCGAAAGGGAAGAGAATGGGCCAAGTTGGTGAAAAAGAAGACTCTATTGCCTCTTCAGCAGACTTAATGTAAGGCTGTGGCGGACACCCTTGATATAGTGGTGCCAATAAAGCGCCTAAAAAACAGGAAAACAATCTCTGGTCCCTGGTATAATGACAAACTAAAACAGATACGGGTAACATGTAAAAAGGCAGAGAGAAAATGGAGGAGGGTCTATCTGGATCTAGACAGGAATGCTTTGAAAATGGTACAGACCTACTATAAGGAATCTATTGTCAGGGCTAAAGCTAATTTTAATGCTAAATCAATTCTGCAAGCCCCCAGTACTACCAAAGCACTTTTTAATATTGTTAGGAACCTATCTAGTCGAGTATGTGCAAGCAACAAGGTACTAGCATCACAGAAACTCTGTGGTGAGATCGCTGTCTTCTTTGAGGACTAAATAACTAAAATTGTAGGGAATTTTCAATCTGGCAACCCGGCTGGTCTAGCCGAGAAGTCCGTTTTTGAACCCCAGTCAGCTACCTCGTTGGTCATCTTCCACGCCCCCTTAGAGGACTCTTTTAACCAGCTGGCTTAAGGTGTGTCCTCAGGCTCCCTTTGGATCCTTTTCCTCACAAAATCTGGAAAACCCTGGGTGAAGAAACTTTTCTATGGCTATAGAAGGTCTGCTGCCAGTCACTGGAGGAAGGTGTGGTACCAGAAGCTTGGAATCAAGCTATTGTACTTAAAAAAACATCCCTGGAACCCTCCGACCCAGCGAGCTTCAGACCAATCTCCTTACTGCCAAACCCGGCTAAAATTCTTGAAAAGGTAGTCAGGAAAAGTCTATTGTGCTATCTAGAGGACAATTTATTGCTGGATAGGATCAGTATGGTTTCCGCCCGGGACATGGGACTGAGACCGCACTAGTACCCATAATGGATAACCTGCGAATGCGTGCTGACAATGGGAATTCATCTGTCCTGGTATTATTGGACACGTCAACCGCATTTGACACGGTGAGCCATGCTGTGCTGGTTGAGAGATTGGAAGGCATAGGGGTCAAAGCACAGGCTCTAAAATGTTCACGATCCTACCTGTCAGGTAGACAACAGGTGGTGTCTCTATCGCCATTCACCTCTGACATGTCCCCAGTACTCCATAGGGTACCACAGGGTCCGGCAATAAGCCCGATCCTCTTTAATATCTATTTACGTCCTCTATTCCCCATTATTAAATCTTTTGGGGTAGACCTAGTCAACTATGCAGATGACACTCAATTGGTGTTCTCCTTGGAGGGTAAAAGAGCGGTATCTATTGATAACTTCCAGGAGTGCATGTGCCAAACTGCAGGCTGGCTTAAGAAAAACGCCCTACAATTAAGTTAGGGAAAAACTGAGGTAATATATTGTCCCGCCACTAGATTGTCTCGACACCTACCAATAGAGTTTAAGCTCACTCCTGAGGGTGACTCTTTGGCCTTGGCTAAAGTGGTGCGTAATTTGAGAGTTATGATAGACAAAAACCTCCAAATGGATGCGCTGGCTAATACAACTGCCAGTGTCTGCCTCTCTATGCTACGAACATTACGGAAAATCCTTCCCTTACTCCCTGAGGACACTCGTTCTCTTGTAGTGAGGAGCGTAATATTGAGTAAGCTGGACTATTGCAACTCCCTGTACTTGGGAGCACCACAATATATTGTACAGGGGTTGCAGAGAGTGCAGTTGATGGCAGCAAATCTGGCTTTAAATGTACAACGTAGGTCCTCTACGACACTGGCATTAAGAGACCTTCATTGGCTGCCCATTGGGGAGAGAATTTGTTTTAAATCCCTCTGCACTGTAAATAGGGCAGTACATGGCCAGGGCCCAATTCCACTACAAGAAACATTCACCTGGTGCAATCCAAGGAGGCAGCTCTATTCTTAAAATTCTAGTCTGATTACTACCACCAGATTCAAGAGGTCTCGGAAGGGTGGTAAAGCTTTTGGAGTGATGGCCTCTTGCATCTGAAATGAACTGCCCCTGACCTTAAGACAGGCCAGCTCACTGATCGGCTTCAGGAAGAACTTGAAAATGTGGCTCTCCCCAAGGAATGTGTCTTAGTCTGTCTCTATGGATAATTGATTTTGGTTTTTCAGGGCCCTTCTTTGATCCAAGTGCCAGGATACCCGTAGGGTGGCAGTTTTGCGCTATATAAGTATTCGTTCCATTCCATTCCAAGGGAGGTCACCCCGTCCAAATTGCACAGTATGATCCCCTCATACCTCAGCATACTTGGGAACACCGGATCTTGGTGTTAAGATGAGGCGAGACCCTTGACAGAGGCCCAGAGTTCTGGAGGCGGAAGGAGCCTCCACAACATTACCTCATTCCCTATGGCAGTTGGGTAGGTGGCCCGAGAGGCTAAACAGGAAAAGACAGTTGCCACAGTACAGGTAGCAGGAGCACTGGCGCAGCTCTTAGTTGTGGTAACCCATTGTCTGGGTTGCACCACATATGTGCAGTAATGGAGATATACAGTAAGGGTGGTATGCTGAAGGTGCGCGGGATGTGTTTATGATATGTGCACAGTACAAGTGGCTGCTCTAGTGCATTGCTGATTATGTTAATTCCTAATGCTTTACACTAAGTGCAATCCTACCAGTAGTTACTGGGTTGTGCTAAATGTGAAGTTTATGAGCGTGGCCTGATTGCCCAAGTGATTTGTGTAATCCCTGTGAAGTCATTACAGGTGCCTAGTGGTATAGTTATACAGTATATATGTGACTGTGATATTTTTATTAACCTTGTTTGGAGTCTCTTTTGTGGTGTGCCTAGTGTGTCACTGGTGTGTGAGTGTGTTGCGCAAATGCTTTACACATTGCCTCTGGGATAAGCATGATTGCTCTGCGAAGCTATCAAGGGAGTGAGCAGGGGATATCTTCAGTGTGTAACTCCTTTGCCCTGACTGGAGTGGTAGGTTCTGCCTGGCTTAGGTGCATACCCTAGACAACTGGAAACCCAATTTCAAACACATTTCTATTTGGGATGAAACCAATTGCAAAGTGGAAACCGTCTGTGAGAGACAACTTTCACTGTGTGTAAAAAAAGTTGAATGCACCAAAGGGATTAGACAGCAATCACAAGGATTCTAGCACCCTCCACCAGAGGTCTGTTTCCATATTTCCTTTTTAATGGCAGTGTATTCCTTGTTTGTTTAATTATCGAAGGTCACAGTGTCAGGTCTCTGGAAAAATGAGTGCAGCAATGAAAATCTGCTGCCAATGGCTGGCCTCCATCTGTAAATTCGCAGCTGGTAGTAATGATTTGCAATATTATAATCTTCCATCATGAATATTGCTGGCACAATTTACCCTTGGAAGGAGGTATATCTGTGCAAACACCGAATTACAGAGCATTATTCTGCATGGTGTTTTCTAGTCTTTGGGGTTTGATGTACACATTTACCACATGGTCTGAGCAGGTGGTAAATATGTACATCAATATGTACATCAATGTGGGGTGTAAACGAACGAAGGATGTAGGGTGAGTGGGAGAAGGGGTTTAGCAACTCTGGAGAGAAGAATGACAAATGGGGCTGGGTTCCAAGGTATGCCAACTGGTGGAGCTGAAGCATCAAGAAATGTTTCCAGCCTACATTTCAAGCCTGTAAAATTGGGACCAGTTTTATCACATCCAGGAAAACTGGGTTTGAGAAAACAAGGCCAGTTGTGATCTCCAAATTCTAAACAGGAATTCTCCTCGGCCTGAATTATATTTTGGGCCATAGTGGATAACTATAGCATCCTGATATCATAAGACATAATAGTTTAACATTCATATACTCTTTTACACACACTGGTAAACTTACACTTTTGTGTGAGCTTTCAATTGTTTGCTATTCATAAAGATATTTCATGATAGTACGGGGTCTATGCACATAAAAAAAAATAGGACAGTCCTAAATTTTTATGTGCGGTGACTCCGCAATCACAAAGATGCCAATTTACAATTTGTAAAATCCATTTGTGAATAGCAAAAAACTATCGAAAACTTATACAACAGTGGCGGCCGTAATAGGTTGTCTGAGCTATACAAAAGTTTGAGGGGCAGATTTATGTTGGACTTGCGCCACGTTTGCGTCACGCAATGGCGGCGTAAACGTGGCACATCCCTGCAACCTATTTACAACGTGACGCGTCTAGGCAGATGCGTCACGTTGTAAAGCCCTGTGCCACATGTGGGCGTTCCAGCGCAGGGTGGGCATTCCGGGGCAGGTGTGCCTCGCAAAAGTAGCTGAGTGAAATCTACAAGATTTTACTCAGTCACTTTTAGGCCAATGCTGCGTCAAAACCCTGCGCCTGCTTGAAGCAGGCGTAAGGCTTGACGCAGCATTGGACTGATAGGGCACCCCCGAGCCTTGCTGGAGCTGCATCACGCTTGCGAGCTTGCAACGCAACTCCAGCAATGCGTCACCTTTACGGCACAGATGCGTCACGCATCTGTGCCATTTTTGCCCCATAGTGCGCTGCATTGTAAATGCGGCGCACCATGGGTGGCGGAGCTGCGGCGCACAATAACTCGCACATCCCTGGGGATGCGCCAGGTATTTAAATATGCCCCTAAGTTTCCACCAGACCCACTATGTACAAACTCTGTACGAATTCATTCATTCACTGGGATGGTAAAATAAAATGTAGTTAAAATGTTTATTTCAAGATCGCACACAAGCAAGACAAAGAGTATATTAATAATTGAGGTTAACAAACCCACAAAACAAAGTGCCGGTTTTAATGCTAATTTTTTGTGGGAATATAAAATTTGTGAGGAGGCTCATTTGGTGCTTCTTGGGTGAGGTATAAAGGCGCAAACGTCCGTAATGTCAACTTGCATATATGGTCATGAAGTGTATGCTTCAGTAAGGTACAAAAGACAATGAAACAAACGCAGTCAGAAAATTCAGAAAGTTTCTTTGGAGTAAAAGTGATGCATCCAATTTAACGAGGTATGGAAATTTTTTCTGAGCGTTGGCATTTACAAAACATGAACGAAATGATGGTTTGCCACATGAGAGAAATTTTAAGCTATCTTGCTTGAAACACACAGGCTTGGTCCAGGAGGAGCACGGTACAATCACTAAGTGAATAAAATCAGTCTTCTCGGAACGCAAAATATTGTTGCTTTGGGACTAATGTAATGTTTATGTATCCTCGTGTTTCTGCAATTACTGATGAACATTAAGTTTGAATGTGAAATCTTTGACAACAGCCAGGCTGTCAATTTACTTTCAAAAGTGGCACATTGAGATAGGCCCAGTGTGTTGTGTAATGCCCTTTGTGTAAAGCCTGGAAGGGGCGTCGTATTTTGATTATGCTGCTGCTAATCCTTTTTAAGTCTTGCTTATAGACAACTATAGCGTTTTTTTAGGCGTTTTTTATGACCTCATGTTATCATTGCGCACATTCATCCCTATATACACGCATATAGAAGAAGAATGGGCTTTAGATTTGCCATTTCAGCCACTGGCCGATGCTATTTTCTAAAGGGTGCCACTGGATGAGTGTGTTGTCCTAAATGCAATGTCAATCGAAGGAAGGTTAAATGGGGCTTAAAGTTGTCTCCTGTAGTATCCGCTTCCCTATCCGGCAGAACCTTCACTGTTAACTCCAAAACTCCCAGTGCAGGACGTGCTCCCAGCCACCCTCCCCCACTGCTCTGGGCTTCCTGCCACCACCTCTCTCTTGTGGCTGTGCCAATGTTTGTTGTATTCCTTCTGAAGCATTGGAAAAGTCAAGCCATTCCAAAATGCCTACCACGCATACCAAAACTTATGCCGAGGCCATCTTGTAATGATGTTGCACAATACGAAAATAATGGCATTGAAACATATGAGTACCACAGCAACAGTTTGCAATATCTTCGCTTACACCTAATATAGCTGCCATCTCTATGTGGTAAAATTGTCTACCTGTCAAGCAGGGAATTTTGGGTGACATCTTCAAACAGGTATGGCTTCCCAAAAGGTTGTGCTCTTTGCTCTGCTTCCTTTCATATGGTGCACTGTGGGCAGAAATGGTGCATCAACTGTCTTTTAGAACAGTGCAAAGGAAAGGTGACAATCGTGGTGACTTCCAGCTTTACCACAGAATGGCAGACGGACTCAAATCTCGTTGTTACTGTCGAGACCTGTGAAATTGTAGACACAAAACAGCATATTGCATGTCATCTCCATATGGTATACTGTTTTTAAGTGATTTTTGGTGTCTGCTGTTTGCCTCAAGTACAGAGTTTCCTGCTGTGTCTTTCCTATATAGGGACGTACACATTTTGTTCTCCCTTACAAATACTCTTAAGTCAAGGAACGACACTTCTATTGAGCTGATATGTCCGCTAAAATGCAAATTCAAAGAGTTATTATTCAATGCCAAAATGTACTTCTCGGCTTCATGTTTTGGTCCCTTCCACAAAATAAACAAATCATCAACGTATCTATACCATGTGGTGATACAGCTAACCCAGAGAATATGTTGGTCGGACCAGGCCAAAACACACAAGATGATGGGCGGAATGTTGCACAATGGCAAAACATTCACCCCCAGTCACAGATCTGGGTTTATTCTATTGGTATTTTGCTCACCAAACCACCCCAGTTCAGACATGCCCATATGCAAATCAGTCTTGACCTTGTGCCTCATGGGAAAAGTCCAACCCGAACTGCCAAGCCATGTCCTTCCTGGACCAGGCCACCCTCTTCTCCCACCAGCCAACGAACAAATATATATATAACTCTTATAAACTTTTTAAAATCACTCAGTCACTGTATGAAGTTATCACTGATGTCATCATGACGTCATTTGAGATGTCATCAATGTTGTCACTAACCATGTAATGAGTGATGTAATATGTGAGGTCTAAAGAAGTGCATTGGGGGGCGCGAGTTACAGTTAATTCAGGTAACTATAACAGCGGAATTTCTATGGTTTTGTACAAGTGAAATGTCAGCCTAACTATAACGTCCATGTAAACTTGTTTTTTTTTCACTGAATATATATAGACTAGCAGCCCACCCTGATGTTGTCCGGGGGAAAAAAGGCTTCAGGGCCAACCGCCCACCCAGGCCCCCGCCCAACCTAGCCCCCGCCCGCCCCGACATTGCCCCGACCCCCTCCCGCACCGCCTCACCTCACCTCCCCTTTGCCTTTCCTGAGCCACCAAGACACCTATTAGCTACAAGGACCAGATGGAAGCAGGGCCAACCCCCGCGCTCCCCTCCCGTCCCGACCCCCTCCCGCCCTGCCTTGCCTCGCCTTTGCCTCACCTGAGCCGCTGCTCCAGCCCGCGCTCCTCACTGCACCGCTGTTCCATGTCCGCCGCTCCTCCTCGTCATCACGCATGTAGCGGCCAGCACTACGTCGCGGCCAGCGCAACATCGCGGCCGGCGCTACTTTCAGGGGACTACTTTTTTTTTTAGTTAAATTTTCAAATTGACGTTTACTTTTTATTTTTTATAACCTATGTCCATCTGCACACCCTGGCAATTTCAACGATGTATCGGGTGTGTGGATTGGCGCTGTGGTTCCCGAGTTCACCTGGCTCAAAGGTTTGTGTTCTCTCTTTATAATAGTACTAGCAGCCCGCCCCAGAGTTGCCTGGGGCAGAAAGGGGCTGGGGGCAGTACACCCGCTCCCTCCCCGACCCCCTCCCGCACCGACTCCCTCCCGCCCCGACTCACTTGCGCCCCCCTCCCGCCCGACTCACTCGCGCCCCCCTCCCACCCAGACTCACTCGCGCCCCCCTCCCGCCCAGACTCACTCGCGCCCCCCTCCCGCCCCAACATTTTCATTTACTGCTGCCTCCTTCTTTCCTCCCCCTGCATCACAGTCTCACTTTCCCTTTCCTTACCTGTGCCGCCGCTCCTCACTGCACAGCCGCTCGTCACTGCACCGCCCTCCTCCTTCATCGTCATCACGCACGTCGCATCGTGGCAAGCGCTAGGTCCCGGCCGGCGCTACTTTCAGGGGACTACTTTGTTTACAAACGTAATTTTTTAATTTACTTTTTTTAAAAATTTATATAGCCTATGTCCATCTACACACCCTGACATTTTCATAGATGTATCGGGTGTGTAGATTGGCGCTGTGGTTCCCGAGTTTACCTGGCCAAAAGGTGCAAGTTCTCTCTTTATAATAGTAGTATAGATAGTATAGATAGATACTTATACATGTGTGTGGGTAAGTGTACATAAATATGTGTGTGAGTGCTCATATATACATAGGATTGAGTGTATACATATACGGATAACAGCCTCTACAGTGACAAATTAGTTTTAAAGGTACAATGATGTAATGAAACATTCTTTAAGTCCAACACGTTGTATTACATGCATTGTATAGGTATGCATTTTAAACACATTTGTTGTAAAGTCTGCTATCTGGTGGGTGTGGCCCATGGAATGCTGATGTAAATGGTGAAGAATGGATGTAGTGTGGGTGTGGATAATGGAGTGTGGAGACTTTGTATGCAGAGTAGAGATCATGTGAATGCTGGAGAGTGCATGTGGAGGGTGGGGAGTTATATACAGAGTGGATATCAGAGCTGGAGAGAGGATGGTTAGGGTGGAAAGCAGCAGAGCAGAGAGGAGAGAACATTTGCAAAGAAAGGATGAATAGGGTGGAGATTGAAAATAGAGAATAGAGAGCACAGCAAGAGTATAGATAAGATTGCTGAGGTAAAGAGATGTGCACAGCAGACAGCAGCAGTAGAAATAGATGATACTTTTGGAGAATGGGCAGGGCCGGACTGGCTACCAGGCGTTTTGGAATGCTGCAGAGCTGGGGGTTGGTTTTGCTGATGGGTACCTGCATGTGCTGAACAAAATTGGTTTTGCTGTGTTTATTTCGAAGCACACGCAGGTCTCCATTAACAAAATTAGCCCCCACTGCAGTGAAATCAGCCCCCAGTTCAGCAGCATTCCAAAACGCCCGGTAGCCAGTCCAGCCCTGGGAATGGATGTGGAGAGAATATGGGGAGTAGTAGTGTGTATTTTGAAATTGGTGAATAGAATGTTCAGAGAATAAAGTGCAAGTGGACGGTTTTAGAATATATGTTAGTTGAGGGTACATTTGATGAGGTATAGCCCAGACAGTAGAGACTGGTTAACATGGTGGACAGCAAATATATAGTTTGCACAGAATATTTTGCAATGAAGAAAAGCATCTATCCAAGGTGGAGAAAGCACCAGCCATGGAGGACTGAGAGTAGATGTAACAATTGTATGTGGCTGGTGAAGGATGCAGACAGTGGATGTACAGAGTGCGGTGTTGGACAGATGAGTGGGCTTAGGATAAAAAGCAGAAGCAGTATAGAGAGCAGAAGTGGAGAGTGGATCTACAAGGTGCAAATGCACGAGGAAGATCAAGGTGTGGATATAGAAAATGGATAGAAATCTAACATGCTGGAGAGTAATATTGTGTTTAGATTGGTTCCCACCTGATTCTACTTACAAAATACAAAACAAATAATTCTCTCACCTAGGAAGTGCAGAGCATATCTGCCAACTCACATGGTGCCCCCGTGTTACTGACAATATCAGTTCCCATCACACAGTCTCCCAGTGAGGAACCAATATCATACAGTAGCAGGGAAAACAAGTTCAAAACCACTGTAAATAATGGTTTTCCAGCTCATTTTCTGAGGCTTTAAACTGCTGACATCCATTAAGAGGTGAGAAAACACCAGAGGATATCGGCACCAGCCTACGCAAGCTTTTATGGGGGGATATAGGGGCTTGGGGCAAGGTTGGGGTTCAAAAGCGCCTCATTAGGTACTTCTCAGCATGAGGCCCCGCCCCATTCAAGCCCCTCCTCACATGGTGAGATTGTTCTACAAGTTGTCAGGTATGGCAGAGGTCCAGTACCTTTTTCACCTCATCCAGATTGTTTCTCTCTGCCCTACACCTTCTCCTGCCAAGAACACATCACTTGGTTTAATACCCTGCACCTTCCTTCAGCTTCATTTAAAAGAGACAAAAATAACTTCTGGTGTAACTCCTCAGATTTTTCTGAGCGCTTGGTGTTTCCCTCGATTTTGGCAACATGAGGAGAAAGAGCTGAATGAGGTAAGGCAAAGTAGTCTGATTGGTGGTTTAGACAAAACATTTCCCTTGCTGATTGGTCAGATATGCAAAGAGGCGGGCACAAAAGTTGGTTGCGAGAGACCCCCTTGCCCATTTCTATTCAACAATCTTTATTGTAAACCTGAGAGTACCAAGAAGATATGCCAACTATAGCAAGAATGTAACTATCATTTAAAAGATTGTAGGCTTGGAGTCTGCAATAAAGACATCACCCCTTCATAATTAAACTGCCGTTTTTTAATATGCAATGATATGGGCGTGATAATTATAACAATAATGTTGAGTTTTTATACATAGGTATCCTAAAAAATCAAGTACTTTAATTTAAGTACATACGTAGTTTAATTAAACCTCACATATTTTACTAATATGAATTATCAAAAGGTTTGCAACTTTCAACTCCAAGTTTAATTCTCTTTTCACTTCACATGCACAGACGCTCCTTCCTCACCAGCCTTTGACTGTAACCTGATGGAATATGCAGGAAGGCAAGTCCCAGATGTCTTCTAGAGTACTAAATATACTGCTTAGTAAGACTGCATGTTAACTTTCAGAGGTTAGGACCCTAATTGCACTACTGTACCACTTGGCAGTGTCTTGGGGGCAATATTAAATGCAATCCCATTCTCCTCGCTTCACTGCATTGTGATCTTGGGCTAATAGCTTTTTTACAGTTTTAAATAGCTCAAATTTGCCCTGAAAGTATTGGGGTCCACAAGCACAAGTTTTATTACACAAGGACACACATTCAACTTTCTTTTTATTGTGGGTAACGGAAAATCAAGTGATTTGTCCAGTTCCACAGGATGTTGGAACAATGGAGAGATTCAAACTTGGTTTTCCATCGCCACAGTTGGCAGCTCTGGGCCGTGGGACATACTTCCCCCAATCTCACAGGACCTCTGACCTCCCTGGAATGTGTTGGATTTTAAATCCAACACATTCCCTGCTGTTGCGCGAACTGGAGAAGGAACAGTAATATATACTATTCCTAAGTCCAGCGCGCCATCTAGTGCAAGTCGTAGAAACATCTTGCGATGTAATGTCCACGTTGTAACCTACTGCGGGGTAATCGATGCCGTTGTAACGTCATACATTCGTGTAAAAAGTCAGGTTTTTAAGGCTGTTCTGACACAGAGAAGAGACAGAGGTGTTTTTAGGGTAAGTGGCAATTTTATTCCAGAGCATTGCTGTTGTATTTTAAATGCTCCAACCCCCCCCCATGAAGCCTTTTTAATTGGGAGACCATCATGTTCCTGGTCGAGCCTGAACGTAGTGCTCTTGCCGGCATGTACCATTTACATTTTCCCTTAAATCAGTCAGGCCCCAGTCCTTGCAACTACTAAAATACCAGACAGAGGACTATGAACTTGTCTAACTGGCAACCAATGTAGTTGTCTGATGGCTTCTCTCGCTGATTTGCATTTTGGTATTTATAAAATGAAGCAGGCTATTGCATTTTGCAGAATCTTGAGTCTGTTCAGAAGACCTGATGTTAGAGTGAGATAGAGACTGTTAAAGTAGTCTATCTGTGTGAGGATCAAAGCCATGGTCACTGTTTTTAAAAGATCGAGAGGTAGATTTTGTTACTGGTTTTTTTATCAGCCTTATGGAGAAGAAGGATCCAGATGTGATTTTTTTGACTTGCTCTTTGAATTTAAATTCACTGTCTATCATGACTCCTAGGTTCTTTACCTTGGTAGAGGGTATGGCAGTGTGTCCGACTCTGGGAGCCACCAATCTGGTGTCTGAAGAGAGGGTTTGTTACCGAAGAAGATGACTTCGGTCTTTGAGGCATTCAGCTTCAGGCAATTGCCATCCATCAAATTGCTCACCTTCCTCATATATGAGCTGAATGCCTCACCAGAGCTGTTGTCCCCATTAGTCAGAGACACCACAATTTGGGTGTTGTCCGCATATGAGGCCAAGGTTAAACCAGCATCTTTGATGATTGATGCCAGTGGTGCAACATAAAGTGTGGGGCTCTGTGTCAATCCCTGTGGGACTCCCCATGGCAGGGAAAACTGCCTGGAGACAAAATTGCCCATTGCCACGTTTTGTTGTTGATTTGTTAGAAACGATTTTATGAGATCCATTGCTGTTCCTTTTATCCCCAGGTCATGGAGCCGGTCGACTAAGATCTTGTGGCTGACTGTATGAAAGGCCGCAGACTAAGTATGGGCTGAAAATCCGTTCCGCTTGCGGATTTTGCAGATTTTTGGCAATTTCACGGTCTGCGAATCGCACAAAATTGTCAAAACATTCGCAATTGGCAAGCTGGCAGATTTTTTTGCTTGGTCGAGCTTCAAAAATACAATCTCGCGAGCGCAGCGTTTACTTACCGTGATTCTGAGTGCGGCGAGTTGTTTTTTCCTCCTGGTTTGCGTGCGCTGTGCCATTTTAGATCTGGCTGCGTGATCGCGCTAGACTTTTCGACCGCGAGTACATCATAGCGGCCTGCCATATTGCACTGCGAGAGTTTGAGAATGCGACTACGTTATAAGGGCCTGCGATAACGTAGCGAGGGAGTAAATAATTGCGAACACGTAGATGCGACGTGCAGCTGACTTCCGGCGGGAGATTTGACAAGCCCGCTTTCCCGAACTTCTGCACAAGAAATCTACCGCAGGCAGCATAAACCTTCTGAAAATGATGATTTGGATTAGAATAACTCCGCAGATTGACATTAGCGACCTTTGACCCTGCCAGAATGTAGGTCGCCCCCCAGCTGCTGCACGGTCCTCCTGTGTAGCTGCCCGCCTGTGCCTTCACTGCTGCTGCTGCCCGGTAAACTCTCCTGTGCCTGCCACTTCTTTGCCTCTGTCCCTGGTTTCCCCCGTGCCCTGTTGTTGCCCCCTTTTCCTCTGTGCCCCGTGTGCCCCCGTGATTGTGTCCGTTTTGCTTCTGTGCCCCGTGTGCCCCAGTGATTGTGCCTGTCCTTCTGTGACCCCCCCGCTGCCCCCGGTCCACCTTTCTGCCGCTGCATCCCTGCGGCTCTGCCCCCTGCTGCCCCATTCTCCTCCCCGCTCCTGCCTCCCAGCTGCTCCTCCCTCCCACTTCGCCATTTATGGTGGAGTCCACGCGTACGCGCAGCGTTCACGCTCAGCGGGCGCGCTGATTGTGCACCGTAGGTGCGCCAAATGCAAGCCTGTCTACACCCGTCCGCACCTGGACCGCGCCCAGCGCCAGGAACCCTGGCCCTCGACAATGCCAGCCCACACGACAGACTTACGCCACCGCCACCCTCCATGCACTCAACGCTGGCCTGAACCCGGCCTGCTACCGAGCCATCCCGAAATGCACCCACGGACCCTTCACCTGTCAAGCCTGCAAATTCACCTGCACCACACCCGCCAAGCCAGACACCAGCAACAATCACCTCAAGTGCATCCTGCTCAACACCCGCTCCGTCCAATCATTTTGTCCACCATAAGCGTGGAAGGGTATACTCAGATGTGAGTCCCTTGCTCATTGCACCATCAGGATTCAAGAAAGCTGGGCCGACGACGGCTGAAATGCCAGAAACCGGTCCCCGGAAGCTTGTTTCCTTCCCAGTATAAGAATTGGCTTGGTAGTTTGGTTTGACCTGTTCCCGTCATGCACTGGGACAGGAACAGACTAATTTGCATGTAGCCAGGTTCTGAGCTGGGATGGTGCAGTGAGCTAAAAAATGGTTGTAGGAGAGTAGGGTCTGCTATCCTATGGTCACCCCAAATTGTTGCTTTTTGCTTCACTGGTTTATGACTTAATGTGGCTGTGGGCCTGCTAATCAGACCCAAAGCCTGCTGTTCTCTCTCTAAATTACTGCCAATGCACTCTAGGCGCATTACGAATTGGATACTGGTTCCCCTTATTGGCCCCTGTAACAGTGTACCCTAGGTACCCAGGGCATAGGTGTTTCCAAGGCCTACCAGGGGCTGCAGCATGTATTGTGCCACCCCTGGCCTGGCCTCCATATTTGACACAACTGGCTGATCAATCAGCTGGGGTAAGGTGGTGTAATCACCTCTTAAATAGGTACAGTATGCCTGTGCCTAACCCTAAACTGGACACATATGTTCCTATCAGCCACTCCTATGGAAGGCCTCATCAGTCCTGGAGGCAGAGTGCTTGGAAATATGTGAGATGGTGCTCTAGCATGAGCTGAGCCTGTCTGCAGCTGTCGGGAACCACTCCCTAAGCTGTTCCGGGATATTGCCATACCATATACTCTTAAGTGCATTATAATCCTCGCGGTTAAATGCTATCTTTGGTTTGGCTTTATCAAAACATGTCGAGTAAGGTGTCATACGAATTGGAATACTATCCCCTCGACAGTTCTGTTGACGGGGATAGCATTCCACCCTTCTAGAGGGACACGACATGTGTGTAGCCTTAACCCCGGTTAAAGTTAACCAGAGCCTCAGCATCACAAAATGGATGCTGCCACCACAGACACGAGTCTGACCTCCTGCTGCTGGGAGTCCTTCCAGCGAGGGAGGCTTGGACAAAGGGTTTCCTGCCTTGGGAGGTGCGAGCACCACCCCAGACAGGGTTTTGTGTATTGGGTAGGAAAGGGCTGAATAGAATCAGACATGCCCGGGGCACACAAGGTGTCCCCGTGCATAAGCCAGTCCAAACCGGTCCTGGGACTTTCCAGACCCAGGCCTGGTGAGGAGCTGGACAAAGGAAAGGGGGTGTAACCGCCCCCCTTCCTGGTTCCTCCCAGAGGAGGGACCTAGTAGGTGATCCACCCCTCAGATTGGGAATAAGAGTGGGAGCAGTGCCATTGCACAGCAGATCATCCTGAATCAATGTGAAATAAAGAAGAAGACTGGACTTCGACATTCTGCTGCTCAGAAGACTGAAGAGAATCTCCCTTGTGGCCTAGGAGTGGCCACCCTGTGAACACAGGCACCAACCAGCAACTCGACATCTGCTTTGCTGCCGCCTCCCGCCGGAGCCCGAGCCCAGAGCCCGACAAGAACCAGACTCCCAGACCTCTCACAGCCCGATCCACAGTCCCTGCGAAGAAGGGACCCGTGGAGGCACCGAGTGACGTGGGACCGGACCTCTTGGAAGACACTTGAAAAGCTGACTGCGCAGTATCTGAGGCATCCTTGACGTTGTGCTTTAAGGACTTAGAACCCCCACCACCGAGCAGCCTTTGCACCGAAGATCAGCCCCCCAGCATCTCCACGATCTGCGTGGGGCCCTTTTGCATTGTGCCACTCGACGCGCCATCCCGGCCAATAGCCACGTGGTCAGCGGCCATCTTGGCGATGAAACCGACAAACTACACAGCGGGTCTGGTTGCTCCAGACTTGCCCAAGCTCCTGTGAAAAGGAGCACTTGCTCTGACCTTGCTGGTCCGAGTGTTAAGCATCTTTCGATTCCTGCGTGGCTTGCATGAGCCAAGGCCTGTTTGCTCCGATCAGGTCGCCGACACCGCCAACAGCGAGAAGCCTGCGTGGGACAGCTCGTAACCGATTCCTGGACGTCCTCGACCCCCGGTGTCCACGTGGCTGCAGAGAGAAGCTACACCTCAACGCCTGCTTGCACCCGACATCGCCTGGTTCCAATCTGGTTCCACGGTAGTCACTGGCTAGTGACTTTGAACATTGTCCCCTCTGCTTTCAGGTCTTCACATCTTCAGATCCACCCTTGGATCCACCGGAACTCTTCACATCGAGCCGCCTGCAGCATCTTCAGCTCCAAGCACCATCGACCAGCGTGACGAAACCCGACACTACTTCGACCCTGTGCACCCGCTTCCTGTGGGTGAGGTAACTCAGCTCTGCCGGTGTTCCTACACTGGTACACATCTCAAGGGCCTGTGTCTTAAGTTTCAGCATTCTAGGTTACTCGGAAGGTTCCGAACTAACTAACTTTGTACTTTTTACGCACCGTAGACTTTATATTGGAAAGTGCGTGCACTTTAGACACTGCACCCGAGACCCGCGGGCCTTTCCCGACTTAATCATTGATAGTCTCGAATAGCTCCAGCGATTCCCAAGGCCCTAGGCCTGTTCCTGTTCTGATTGGTATCTCTTATACCACTTTCTTAGTATATTGTTTAGGTGGCCCCTAGGGCTCATCCATATTGTGCAACTTTTGTGTATTTTAAACTGTCTTGTGATTTAACGCTTGGCTTCTGTGCTCATAAAGAGTCCAGGGGATTTTATAGTTAATAAATCAATATATATTTTTAATATATATCTGTGTGGTGTCCCTTTCATTTGGTATTCAAGGGGGTTGTGTATGGTAATACAGCTGGCTTCACATGCCTTTCAGAGTTTAGCCTAAGACTGCTTTGTCCACGTTACCACTAGGATAACTGGTCTACAAGGTTGAATTACAACCAATCATCATAAGGGTTCCTTGGCATGGTACAAAGTGATCACTAGAATTAGTGAGCATTATATACCAGGCCAACTTCTCACATTGGTGAGCAGCGGATTGGGATCTGAGCTTGCTTTTGTTTTACCATTACAATCTTTGAGATTATCATTTGAAAGATCATACAGGTACCTGCTAGGTACATATAAAACAAGACTAGTATACTTAAGTTCTACTGAACTTAGTTGTTGTAGAGCAAAGGGAGTAGCACACCCTGACTACAACTACTAGATAGGTTTAGTAGGTAAACACCAGTGTAGGTAGATTGCAACACATCCACCCACACTAGAGCAATGTCTGGAGCAGAGGGTTCCACTGGGAACATCCCTGTTGAGAGTGACCCTCCAAGGGCACCATCCAAATTTGCTATTTTCTCCTTTAAGGAACTAAGACAGCTTTGTGTCTTAAGGGGTCTGAAGACAGGGCCTTCCCCTACTACAGACCACCTAAGAGAGCTCTTCGACCAGTCTGAGACTCTAAAGCCCTCTAAGGCAGACCCCACTGGGAATGCTGATGGAGGCCATCCTTCAGAGGATGACACTGTAGATACCCTGTCCCTATCATCCTGGTAGATGAGGAAGCCCCCATCACTGGAGCTCCTCAGGTAGATGAGGAGGAGGAAGAGGAAGAAGAGACAGAGGATGGGAGCAGTGAGTCAGATTATGACAGAAATAGTCAGGTGCTGGTCAGTAGACTGAACCAGGCTAACTTAAGCCTATTTGGGACTGAATCTGGTAACAACCCATTCAGACCCCCAGGTGGACTTAACCAGAAGCCTAGGAGGAGAAGGACTCACTCAGGTGACTCTAACAACTCCCATGCTTCTAGAGGTTCTCATGGTCACTCCAGAAGGGAGATGACTAGCCCTCAGAGAAGGGAACATGAGGCCAAAATGAGAGAGGCTGAATTGAGGATCCAGAGACAAGAGTTAGAGGTTGCCCTGGCCCAAGAGAAACTTGCTAGAGCAAGACAGCCTAGAGAGAGTGGGGTAATAGAACCCACTGGTGGCAGCAATATCCACAAGGATAAAGACAGGTCTTTTGATAACAGAAACCTGAGTAAGATTGTGCCCCCCTACAAAGCTGGGGATGATATCCATAAATGGATCACTGCAATGGAGAGAGCCTGCAGAGTACAGCAGATCCCTCAGGAGCAGTGGGCAGCAATCTTGTGGCTCTCCTTTGAAGGTAGAGGCCGAGACAGACTCCTCACAGTTAGTGATGGGGATTCTAGAAACTACCTGGTCCTGAAGAGTGCTCTGATTGATGGATTAGGCTTAACCACTGAACAGTACAGGTTAATGTTCAGAGATACCCAGAAGACACAGACTCAGGACTGGTCTGAATTTGTTGAGTGTGCCACTAAGGCTCTGGAGGGATGGTTGCTGGGAAGCAAGGTTACAGACTATGAAGGATTGTATAATTTGCTGATGAGAGAACAAATTTTAAATAATTGTCAGAACCAGCAGTTGCATCAACATTTGGTTGACTCAGATTTGACCTCTCCCCAAGAATTGGGAAAGAGGGCAGATAAATGGGTAAGAACCAGAGTTAAGCAAAAGAACCAGAACCAGGGTGGTGACCAGAAGAAAACAGACCAGAAGGGTGGGGAGCAGAAAGCTAAAGACCAGAAGTCTTTAACAGGGCCCCAAAATGATACAGAGGGTGGGTCCCAAACTTCCAAGAAGAAGAAGAAAGAAGGTCAGAAGAAACCCTGGTGTAAAACTTGTACAAACACCTCTCACTGGACAAGTGAGTGTAAAAAGGGTGGAGCCCTCAGCACTGCAGCCCCTAAGGCAACTGCACCCACTAGTACAGCTAGCAGTGCTGGTCCACAAAACAAGGGGGTAGTGGGTATCACCTTGGGAACTGAAGGAGATTCTGACCTAGTCAGAACCCTTACACAGGCTGTTCTGATTTGTGAAGGGGACATAAATTTGACCCCTGCCATCAGTCCCAGTAACCTGGGCAAATACAGACAGACGCCTTTGATTAATAACAAAGTGGCTCAAGCTTACAGGGACACATGTGCCAGTGTCACAATGGTGACACCTAACTTTGTGGACCCTGGGCAATACATGCCAGGTGATAATTACCTGGTGACCAATGCCAGCAATGTCACTACTACCCATAGCGTGGCACTTGTTAACTTTTCCTGGGGAGGGGTAACTGGCCTAAAAAGAGTTGTGGTTAGTGCTGATCTCCCAGTAGAATGTTTGTTGGGCAATGGCCTGGAGAACTCTCTATGGTCAGAAGTTGAGTACAGGACTCATGCAGAGATGTTAGGGATATCATCACATGTCCTTGCTGTGACCAGGTCACAGGCCAAAAAGTGCCTCTCTGAACCTCAGGTCTTGGATCCTGGAACAATGGACCAAGCACCTTCCAAGAAGAAGAACAGGAGGGTTAAGGCTGCGCCTTCCCAACTGCCTGCAAGTGAGGATCAAGCTTCACAGGAAGCTGGTCTTGAGACCCCTGAAGGAACTGTCTCTGAAGAACTTGAACCTGATCAGGTTGAGTTTCTGGGGACAGGGGGACCTTCTAGGGCAGACTTGGGGCAGGCTCAGTTAACCTGTCCTTCTCTTGAACCCCTCAGACAGCAGGCTGCTGCTGAGGCTGCTGGGAATGCTCAAGGTGCCCATAAAGTTTATTGGGATGAAGGACTCCTTTACACAGAGGGTAGAGACCCCAAGCCTGGTGCAACCAGGAGGTTGGTTATACCTCTGCAATTTAGGGGTTTCCTTCTCACCTTAGCCCATGATATTCCTTTAGCAGGACACTTAGGCCAGAATAAGACCTGGGACAGGCTTGTCCCTAATTTTCACTGGCCTCACATGTCTGAAGACACCAAGGAGTTTTGTCGCTCCTGTGAAACCTGCCAAGCCAGTGGTAAAGCAGGTGGAACCACAAAGGCCCCCCTAATACCACTACCTGTGGTGGGGGTTCCCTTTGAAAGAGTGGGGATTGATATTGTAGGTCCAATGGATACCCCTACAGCATCTGGGCACAGATTCATACTGGTGGTGGTGGACCATGCCACCAGGTACCCAGAGGCAATTCCCCTTAGGACTACAACAGCTCCTGTTGTGGCCAGGGCCTTACTTGGAGTTTTCTCCAGAGTGGGGTTTCCTAAGGAGGTAATATCTGACAGAGATGCCAACTTCATGTCAGGATATTTGACAGCTATGTGGAAGGAATGTGGTGTTAACTACAAGTTCACCACTCCTTGTCATCCACAATGTAATGGGCTTGTTGAGAGATTTAACAAGACCCTAAAGGGCATGATCAAAGGATTACCTGAAAAGCTCAGGCGAAGATGGGACATCCTACTGCCCTGCCTTTTGTTTGCTTACAGAGAGGTCCCTCAAAAGGGGGTTGGCTTCAGCCCCTTTGAATTGTTGTTTGGGCACCCTGTAAGAGGACCCCTGTGTCTGGTGAAGGAAGGATGGGAGTTACCTCTCAAAAAGCCTAAGCAAGACATAGTGGACTATGTACTTGGTCTCCGCTCCGGGATGGCAGAGTACATAGAAAAGGCATCCAAAAACCTTGAGGCTAGCCAAGAATTACAGAAAGCTTGGCATGACCAAAAGGCTGTCCTGGTTGAGTTTCAACCTGAACAGAAGGTATGGGTGTTGGAGCCAGTGGCCCCAGCAGCACTCCAAGACAAATGGTCTGGACCCCATACAATTCTGGAGAAGAAGGGAGAGGTTACCTACTTGGTGGACCTAGGAACTCCCAGGAGCCCCCAGAGGGTGCTCCATGTCAACAGATTGAAGGCATATGTCAGCAGGGAAGACATGGGCTTGCTCATGGCTACAGATGAGGGACAGGAGGAAGAGAGTGACCCTCTCCCAGACCTGCTCACTCAGAACCCTGAGGATGGCTCAGTTGATGGTGTGGCCTTAGATGGCAGCCTCACTGAACATCAGCAAAATGACTGTAGACAAGTTCTGCAGGCATACAGGCATATGTTCTCATTGACCCCCAGTCAGACTAACTGGTGTACCCATGTGGTGGACACTGGTGACAGTCTTCCTGTAAAGAGCAAGATTTACAGGCAACCTGATCATGTCAGGGACTGTATAAAGACTGAGGTGCAAAAGATGCTGGAATTAGGTGTCATTGAGCCTTCAGAGAGCCCCTGGGCTAGCCCAGTGGATCTGGTCCACAAACCTCACACCAAAGATGGCAAGAGAGAGATGAGGTTCTGTGTGGATTACAGAGGACTCAATGCAGTCACCAGGACAGATGCACACCCTATTCCAAGGGCAGATGAGCTCATTGACAAGTTGGCTTCTGCCAAATATTTGGGCACATTTGACTTGACAGCTGGCTACTGGCAAATCAGGTTAGCTGAGGAGTCTAAAGCCAAGACAGAATTTTCTACCCCTAGTGGGCATTATCAATTTGTGGTGATGCCCTTTGGTTTGAAAAATGCACCTGCCACCTTCCAAAGGTTGGTGAATCAAGTCCTCACTGGGTTGGATGACTTTTGTGCAGCTTATCTGGATGATATTGCTGTCTTTAGCTCCACCTGGGAGGATCACCTGGTCCACCTGAAGGAAGTGCTTGAGGCTCTGCAAAAGGCAGGCCTCACTATCAAGGCAACAAAGTGCCAGATAGGGCAGAGCAAAGTTGTATACCTGGGCCACCTTGTAGGTGGAGGCCAAGTTCAACCACTGGAGAGTAAGATCAAGACCAGCAAGGACTGGTCCCCTCCAACTACCCAGACTCAGGTCAGAGCTTTCTTGGGCCTGACTGGGTACTACAGGAAGTTTGTTAAGAACTATGGGTCCATTGTGACTCCTCTTAATGATCTGACATCTAAGAAGATGCCCAAAAAGGTTCAGTGGACAGAAAACTGTCAAAAGGCATTTGAGGACCTGAAGAAGGCCATGTGCTCTGCACCTATCCTGAAGAGTCCTGACTACTCAAGAGAGTTCATTGTCCAAACAGATGCTTCTGAGTTGGGAGTGGGAGCAGTGCTTTCACAGCTTAATGTAGATGGCCAGGACCAGCCCATTGCTTTTATTAGCAGAAGGCTGACCCCCAGAGAGAAACGTTGGTCAGCTATTGAGAGGGAGGCCTTTGCTGTGGTGTGGGCCCTGAAGAAGTTGAGACCATACTTATTTGGCACTCACTTCAAGATTCAGACCGACCATAAGCCCCTCTTATGGCTTAATCAGATGAAGGGTGAAAACCCCAAACTACTCAGGTGGTCCATTTCCCTACAGGGGATAGACTTTACAGTGGAGCACCGCCCAGGGCCTGACCATGGCAACGCAGATGGTCTCTCCGGGTACTTCCACTTAGAACATGAAGACACAACTGGTCAAGGTTAGTCTAATGTCCCTGCGTTTGGGGGCGTTGTGTAGGAGAGTAGGGTCTGCTATCCTATGGTCACCCCACATTTTTGCTTTTTGCTTCACTGGTTTATGACTTAATGTGGCTGTGGGCCTGCTAATCAGACCCACAGCCTGCTGTTCTCTCTCTAAATTACTGCCAATGCACTCTAGGTGCATTACGAATTGGATACTGGTTCCCCTTATTGGCCCCTGTAACAGTGTACCCTAGGTACCCAGGGCATAGGTGTTTCCAAGACCTACCAGGGGCTGCAGCATGTATTGTGCCACCCCCGGCCTGGCCTCCATATTTGACACAACTGGCTGATCACTCAACTGGGGTAAGGTGGTGTAATCACCTCTTACTTAGGTACAGTATGCCTGTGCCTAACCCTAAACTGGACACATATGTTCCTATCAGCCACTCCTATGGAAGGCCTCATCAATCCTGGAGGCAGAGTGCTTGGAAATATGTGAGATGGTGCTCTAGCATGAGCTGAGCCTGTCTGCAGCTGTCGGGAACCACTCCCTAAGCTGTTCCGGGATATTGCCATACCATATACTCTTAAGTGCATTATAATCCTCGCAGTTAAATGCTATCTTTGGTTTGGCTTTATCAAAACATGTCAAGTAAGGTGTCATACGAATTGGAATACTATCCCCTCCACAGTTCTGTCGACGGGGATAGCATTCCACCCTTCTAGAGGGACACGACATGTGTGTAGCCTTAACCCCGGTTAAAGTTAACCAGAGCCTCAGCATCACAAAATGGATGCTGCCACCACAGACACGAGTCTGACCTCCTGCTGCTGGGAGTCCTTCCAGCGAGGGAGGCTTGGACAAAGGGTTTCCTGCCTTGGGAGGTGCGAGCACCACCCCAGACAGGGTTTTGTGTATTGGGTAGGACAGGGCTGAATAGAACCAGACATGCCCGGGGCACACAAGGTGTCCCCGTGCATAAGCCAGTCCAAACCGGTCCTGGGACTTTCCAGACCCAGGCCTGGCGAGGAGCTGGACAAAGGAAAGGGGGTGTAACCGCCCCCCTTCCTGGTTCCTCCCAGAGGAGGGACCTAGTAGGTGATCCACCCCTCAGATTGTGAATAAGAGTGGGAGCAGTGCCATTGCACAGCAGATCATCCTGAATCAACTTGAAATAAAGAAGAAGACTGGACTTCGACATTCTGCTGCTCAGAAGACTGAAGAGAATCTCCCTTGTGGCCTAGGAGTGGCAACCCTGTGAACACAGGCACCAACCAGCAACTAGACATCTGCTTTGCCGCCGCCTCCCGCCAGAGCCCAAGCCCAGAGCCTGACAAGAACCAGACTCCCAGACCTCTCACAGCCCGATCCACATTCCCTGCGAAGAAGGGACCCGTGGAGGCACTGAGTGACGTGGGACCGGACCTCTTGGAAGACACTCGAAAAGCTGACTGCGCAGCATCTGAGGCATCCTCGACGTTGTGCTTTGGGGACTGAGAACCCCCACCACCGCGCAGCCTTTGCACCGAAGATCAGCCCTCCAGCATCTCCACGATCTGCATGGGGCCCTTTTGCATTGTGCCACTCGATGCGCCATCCTGGCCACTAGCCACATGGTCAGCGGCCATCTTGGTGATGAAACCGACAAACTACACAGCGGGTCTGATTGCTCCAGACTTGCCCAAGCTCCTGTGAAAAGGAGCACTCGCTCTGACCTTGCTGGTCCGAGTGTTAAGCATCTTTCGATTCCTGCATGGCTTGCATTAGCCAAGGCCTGTTTGCTCCGATCAGGTCGCCGACACCGCCAACAGCGAGAAACCTGCGTGGGACAGCTTGTGACCGACTCCTGGACGTCCTTGACCCCCGGTGTCCACGTGGCTGCAGAGAGAAGCTACACCTCAACTCCTGTTTGCACCCGACATCGCCTGGTTCCAATCTGGTTCCACGGTAGTCACTGGCTAGTGACTTTGAACATTGTCCCCTCTGCTTTCAGGTCTTCACATCTTCAGATCCACCCTTGGATCCACCGGAACTCTTCACATCGAGCCGCCTGCAGCATCTTCAGCACCAAGCACCATCGACCAGCGTGACGAAACCCGACACTACTTCGACCCTGTGCACCCGCTTCCTGTGGGTGAGGTAACTCAGCTCCGCCGGTGTTCCTACACTGGTACACATCTCAAGGGCCTGTGTCTTAAGTTTCAGTGTTCTAGGTCACTCGGAAGGTTCCGAACTAACTAACTTTGTACTTTTTACGCACCATAGACTTTACATTGGAAAGTGCGTGCCCTTTAGACACTGCACCCGAGTCCCACGGGCCTTTCCCGACTTAATCATTGATAGTCTCGAATAGCTCCAGTGATTCCCAAGGCCCTAGGCCTGTTCCTGTTCTGATTGGTATCTCTTATACCACTTTCTTAGTATATGGTTTAGGTGGCCCCTAGGGCTCATCCATATTGTGCAACTTTTGTGTATTTTAAACTGTTTTGTGATTTAACGCTTGTGCTTCTGTGCTCATAAAGAGTCCAGGGGAATTTATAGTTAATAAATCAATATATGTTTTCAATATAGATCTGTGTGGTGTCCCTTTCATTTGGTATTCAAGGGGGTTGTGTATGGTAATACAGCTGGCTTCACATGCCTTTCAGAGTTTAGCCTAAGACTGCTTTGTCCACGTTACCACTAGGATAACTGGTCTACAAGGTTGAATTACAACCAATCATCATAAGGGTTGCTTGGCATGGTACAAAGTGATCACTAGAATTAGTGAGCATTATATACCAGGCCAACTTCTCACAATGGTGATGGATCAAGCCCTGATCTTTGGACTGGGTAAGAGTGGTCTGCTTAATTCAGACACTGTTCATCACCACCCCCTTTTTTGAATCATTTTGTCCACCATAAGCGTGGAAGGGTATACTCAGATGTGAGTCCCTTGCTCATTGCACCATCAGGATTCAAGAAAGCCGGGCCGACGACGGCTGAAATGCCAGAAACCGGTCCCCGGAAGCTTGTTTCCTTCCCAGTATAAGAATTGGCTTGGTAGTTTGGTTTGCCCTGTTCCCACCATGCACTGGGACAGGAACAGACTAATTTGCATGTAGCCAGGTTCTGAGCTGGGATGGTGCAGTGAGCTAAAAAACGGTGATGGATCAAGCCCTGATCTTTGAACTGGGTAAGAGTGGTCTGCTTAATCCAGACACTCTGTTCATCACCACCCCCTTTTTTGAATCATTTTGTCCACCATAAGCGTGGAAGGGTATACTCAGATGTGAGTTCCTTGCTCATTGCACCATCAAGATTCAAGAAAGCCGGGCCGACGACGGCTGAAATGCCAGAAACCGGTCCCCGGAAGCTTCTTTCCTTCCCAGCATAAGAATTGGCTTGGTAGTTTGGTTTGCCCTGTTCCCATCATGTACTGGGACAGGAACAGACTAATTTGCATGTAGCCAGGTTCTGAGCTGGGATGGTGCAGTGAGCTAAAAAATGGTGATGGATCAAGCCCTGATCTTTGGACTGGGTAAGAGTGGTCTGCTTAATTCAGACACTCTGTTCATCACCACCCCCTTTTTTTAATCATTTTGTCCACCATAAGCGCGGAAGGGTATACTCAGATGTGAGTCCCTTGCTCATTGCACCATCAGGATTCAAGAAAGCCGGGCCGACGACGGCTGAAATGCCAGAAACCGGTCCCCAGAAGCTTGTTTCCTTCCCAGTATAAGAATTGGCTTGGTAGTTTGGTTTGCCCTGTTCCCATCATGCACTGGGACAGGAACAGACTAATTTGCATGTAGCCAGGTTCTGAGCTGGGATGGTGCAGTGAGCTAAAAAATGGTGATAGATCAAGCCCTGATCTTTGGACTGGGTAAGAGTGGTCTGCTTAATTCAGACACTCTGTTCATCACCACCCCCTTTTTTGAATCATTTTGTCCACCATAAGCGTGGAAGGGTATACTCAGATGTGAGTCCCTTGCTCATTGCACCATCAGGATTCAAGAAAGCCGGGCCGACGACGGCTGAAATGCCAGAAACCGGTCCCCAGAAGCTTGTTTCCTTCCCAGTATAAGAATTGGCTTCGTTGTTTGGTTTGCCCTGTTCCCATCATGCACTGGGACAGGAACAGACTAATTTGCATGTAGCCAGGTTCTGAGCTGGGATGGTGCAGTGAGCTAAAAAATGGAGATGGATTAAGCCCTGATCTTTGGACTGGATAAGAGTGGTCTGCTTAATTCAGACACTCTGTTCATCACCACCCCCTTTTTTGAATCATTCCGTCCACAGGCACGGCATCGAACTCTGGAACCTCCTCGGCAAAACATCACCAGACATCGTCTTCCTCACAGAAACCTGGATGAACGCCTCCTCAGCCCCCGACATTGCCATAGCCATCCCGGATGGCTACAAGATCACCCGGAGGGACCGTGTCAACCAAACTGGAGGAGGCATCGACATCATTCACAGAAACACCATCCGAATCACGAGCAACTTCGATGACACCCTCACCGCCGCCGAGCACCTTCACTTCCAGATACACACCGACCCCAAAACCACCCTCAGAGGCACTCTCATCTACAGACCCCTGGACCACGCACACAATTCAGCGAAGCCATCGCAGACTTTGTCAGCCCGCACGCCCTAACCTCCTCAGACTAAATCCTCCTATGAGACCTCAACTTCCACCTGGAGAACAACAATGACAGCAGCACTGCCACCCTGCTGGACAACCTCACCAACCTCGGACTCAAGCAACTGGTGAACACCCCCACCCACTACGCCGGCCACACGCTTAACCCCATCTTCTCCTCCAGCAAGCACATCTCCTTCAGCCACTCCACCGGAATGCACTGGACAGATCACAGCTGCATCCGCTTCAGTTTCAGGAGAACCACGACCCACCACCACCCACAACAGGTTCCCCAGCAGAAGCTGGAGCAAGATCACCACCGACCAGCTCACCACCTCCCTCAGCCAGAACCCTCCCACCAACACAACGGACCCCAACGAAGCAGCCCGCAACCTCACACAGTGGCTCACCAACTGCGACGATGACCTCGCACCACTGAAGTACCCTCCCAGCACACCCGGCAGCAAGAAAGCCTTGTGGTTCACCAACGACCTCAAAAACTCCAAGAAAACATGACGCACCCTTGAGAAAGCCTGGCGCCACGACCAGACAACAGAAAACATGGCAGCCCTCAAGAACGACACGCGCAAACACTACCAGCTGATCCGCACCACCAAAAGGATAACATTCAAAGAATGACACACCCTCGCAACATCTCTGTGACTCACTTGCCTCGTTCTTTCACCGCAAGATCACCGACATACACAACAGCTTCAGCTCACAGACCACACACCCAACCACCGAACCAGCGCCCCCACCATCACCCTCTGCACCTGGACCTTGGTCAGCACCGAAGACATCACCCGCACGATGAACACCATCCACTCCGGCTCCCCAACAGACCTCTGTCCACACCACATCTTCAATAAAGCCGACTCCATCATCGCACCCCATCTCCGGGACAACATTAACAGCTCCTTCGCATCCGCCACCTTCCCGGAGAGCTGGAAACATGCCGAGCTCAGCGCTCTCCTGAAGACACCCACCGCGGACCACACGGACCTCAAGAACTTCTGCCCCATCTCGCTCCTCCCTTTTCCTGCCAAAGTCATCGAGAAGACTGTCAACAAACAACTCTCCGCCTTCCTCGAGACACATGGATCCCTCGACCCCTCACATTCCGGTGTCTGAGCAAACCACAGCACTGAGACCACCCTCATCGCAGATACCGACAACATCAGGTCCCTGCTCGACAATGGGAAAAAAGCTGCCCTCATCCTCCTGGACCTCTCAGCAGCCTTCGACACCATATGCCACCGCACCCTGATACAATGCCTCAGCAACACCGGAATCCAAGTAACGGCCTTGGAGCGGATCATCTCGTTCCTCGACGGAAGAACTCAGAGAGTCCGCCTCCCCCGTTCCGAACCGCGGCCACCAAAGTCATCTGCGGCATTCCGCAAGGATCCTTGCTCAGCCCCACCCTCTTCAACGTCTATATCCCCTTCGCAGCCATCGCCCGCCAACACAACCTAAACATCATCTCCTATGCTGATGACACCCAGCTGATCCTCTCCCTCTCCAACGACCCGCCACCGCCAGAGCCAGCCTCCAGGAAGGAATGAAAGCCGTCGAGGAATGGATGAAGCTCAGCCGTCTGAAACTGAACTCAGACAAGCCGGAAGTCCTCATCCTGGGACCATCCCCCTCTGCCTGGGACGACTCCTGGTGGCCCCCTACCCTGGGCACCGCCCCCAAGTCAACGGACCATGCACGCAACCTGGGCTTCATCCTGGACTCCTCCCTCACGATGACCAAGCAAGTCAACGCCGTCTCGTCATCCTGTTTCAACACCCTGCGCATGCTCCGAAAGATCTTCCGGTGGATCCCCACCGAAACCAGGAAGACGGTCACCCAGGCCCTCGTCACCTGCTGGCTGGACTACGGGAACACCCTCTATGCTGGAACCACAGCCAAACTCCAGAAAATACTCCAGCGCATACTGAACGCTTCTGCATGACTCATCCTGGACATCCCCCATCACAGCCACATCTCTGCCCATCTGAAAGACCTGCACTGGCTCCCCGTCAGCAAGAGTATCACGTTCAGACTCCTTATCCACGCACACAAAGCTCTCCACAACATGGACCCCAAATACCTCAACAGCCGCCTCACATTCTACACACCCACCCGCAAGCTCCGATCCGCCAGCCTCTCCCTCGCCACAATCCCACGAATTCGCAAAGCCACCGCCGGAGGAAGATCCTTCTCCTACCTGGCGGCCAAGACATGGAACTCCCTCCACACCCACCTACGGCTGACCCAGGACCATCTCTCCTTCACGAAACAACTCAAGACCTGGCTGTTCGAGCAGTAGCGATTTCCCCTCCTCCCTGTGCCTTGAGACCCTAGCGGGTGAGTAGTGCGCTATACAAATCTGTTTGATTGATAGGCTGCACTTTTTTGTGCAAGGAGTCCATTTTGGGGGGGTGGGAGGAAGGAAGTGCCCCCGAGTCATCAACTTCCTGCTCCTGTCTAGCAGGCTCCTCCCAGTGCTTTGTCCATGTCCTGGTCCCTTTTCGTTTGGATCTGGAGCTGGAAGGATTACTTTTTGTGGCTGCTGCTGGATATTTGTATTTGAGGACTTTTTGTTTGGATCACTTTTGGATTACTTTTGGATTTGAGATTTTACAAGTAAGTTGGTGTTGTTTGTTTGGGGCACTGCAGTTGCTGCAAGTACAATTTGTAAACTTTTTCACAACTTTAAAAAAACAATATTGTGGGTAGGCACAGTATCCAGAAGGCCCAGGGTTAGTCATGGGTGCATGATACAACTGTTTCTATGAGTTTTGTTGAACTTAAATCATTTATGTCATGGAATTGAATAGCTCACTGTTATATGTGGATTTTTTTTTAATTTTGGGGTGCGTGTAAAGCCCATTAGCCAGTAGGCCCAGGGGTTGCAAGAGGTGCATGGACCAAGTCTTTCTGTGGGGTGTCTTGAATTTAAACATCATTTAGGGCATGGATGGCATTGGATTGTAGAGATTTATGTGTGTTTTTCAATTTTTTGGGGTGTTGTTGGGGCCTGGCCATGTGGGTGGGGGCCATTTTGAGGCCTGGTCCAGGCAGGGCCTGGCCATGTGGGTGGGGTTCAAGGGGCCATTTTGAAGCCAGGAAGTGTGCTTTTTGCCATAGGCCTGCACCCAGTCTGCCTTACCTTCATCCATTATGCCCAGCGCTACTCAGTGATGCATGGGCCAAGGCTTTCTGTTGGGTCTCCTGAATTTAAACATAATTTAGGGCATGGATGGCATTGGATTGGGGTGATTTTTGTGTGTATTTCGATTTTTTGGGTGTTGTTGGGGCCTGGCCCAGGGCCTGGCCATGTGGGTGGGGGCCATTTTGAGAATTGGTCTGGGCCTGGCCATGTTGGTGGGGGTCTAGGGGTCATTTTGAAGCCAGGCAGTGTGCTTTGTGCCATAGGCCTGCACCCAGTCTGCCTTGCTTTCACCCATTATGCCCTGGGGTTGCAAGAGGTGCATGGACCATGTCTTTCTGTGGGGTCTCTTGAATTTAAACATCATTTATGGCATTGATGGCATTGGATTAGGGAGATTTGTGTGTGTTTTTCATTTTTTTGGGGTGTTGTTGGGGCCTGGCCATGTGGGTGGGGGCCATTTTGAGGCCTGGTCCAGGCAGGGCCTGGCCATGTGGGTGGGGTTCAAGGGGCCATTTTGAAGCCAGGAAGTGTGATTTGTGCCATAGGCCTGCACCCAGTCTGCCTTACTTTCATCCATTATTCCTAGGGGTATTCAGTGGCGCATGGACCAAGGTTTTTTGTTGGGTCTCCTGAATTTAAACATAATTTATGGCATTGATGGCATTGGATTCGGGAGATTTGTGTGTGTTTTTCATTTTTTTGGGGTGTTGTTGGGGCCTGGCCATGTTGGTGGGGGCCATTTTGAGGCCTGGTCCATGCAGGGCCTGGCCATGTGGGTGGGGTTCAAGGGGCCATTTTGAAGCCAGGAAGTGTGCTTTGTGCCATAGGCCTGCACCCAGTCTGCCTTACTTTCATCCATTATTCCTAGGGGTATTCAGTGGCGCATGGACCAAGGTTTTTTGTTGGGTCTCCTGAATTTAAACATAATTTAGGGCATGGATGGCATTGGATTGGGGTAATTTTTGTGTGTATTTCGATTTTTTGGGTGTTGTTGGGGCCTGGCCATGTGGGTGGGGGCCATTTTGAGGCCTGGTCCAGGCAGGGCCTGGCCATGTGGGTGGGGTTCAAGGGGCCATTTTGAAGCCAGGAAGTGTGCTTCGTGCCATAGGCCTGCACCCAGTCTGCCTTACTTTCATCCATTATTCCTAGGGGTATTCAGTGGCGCATGGACCAAGGTTTTTTGTTGGGTCTCCTGAATTTAAACATAATTTAGGGCATGGATGGCATTGGATTGGGGTAATTTTTGTGTGTATTTCGATTTTTTGGGTGTTGTTGGGGCCTGGCCCAGGGCCTGGCCATGTGGGTGGGGGCCATTTTGAGAATTGGTCTGGGCCTGACCATGTTGGTGGGGGGTCTAGGGGCCATTTTGAAGCCAGGCAGTGTGCTTTGTGTCATAGGCCTGCACCCAGTCTGCCTTGCTTTCATCCATTATGCCGAGGGGTACTCAGTGGTGTATGGACAAAGTCTTTCTGTGGGGTCTCTTGAATTTAAACATAATTTAGGGCATGGATCGCATTGGATTGGGGTGATTTTTTGTGCGTATTTTGATTTTTTGGGTGTTGTTGGGGCCTGGTACAGGGCCTGGCCATGTGGGTCGGGGCCATTTTGAGGCCTGGTCCAGGGCCTGGCCATGTGGGTGGGGGTCTAGGGGGCATTTTGATGTCAGGCAGTGTGCTTTATGCCATAGGCGTGCACCTAGTCTGCCTTGCTTTCACGCATTATGCCCAGGGCTACTCAGTAGTGCATGAAACAAATCTCTCTGTGTGGTCTCACTTCTATTAATGTAATTATCCAATTTTGATTAGAAATAATTGCAATTTTTATTTTTGGTCTTTCAGTTTTTGGGTTTGTTGTAATAATAATAAATGCCTAGTTGCAAATATTAATTGAAGCACAACATATGCAACATTTATTTAACTGATGTTCCTCTGGCTTCCTTTGCTTTTAGGTGCACAAAGAGAACCACGAATCATTCTCATCGTTCATCATCAGTGCCAGGAAGAAGTCCGGCTGCGGTGTGTGCAGCACAACATCACGTGACGTCAAGTGTGGCCACAGACACCTCTGCAACTCGTGCAACTGCGGCCTGCTGTTCTGACATCTGAAGAAGATGGGCCCAAAGAAAGGTGGCCGTAGCTCCTCTACCAAGAAAGTTGCCAGTGCCACTGCCAGTAAGAAGGAGCAGAAGAAGCAAGTGGCGCCACTTACCAAGGAGACTGGTGTGCTCACAGACACTTTTTTGGGAGAAAAAAAACTACGCCTGCAGCAGCGGTGTTCGCCGGGGACCAAGCTGGGAGCAGCACCTCAGCTTCATTGGTCTCAGTGCCACCATGCCAAGTTAGGACCAAGGCCATGAGAGCCGCAGAGGCAGCCACTGTAATTGCTCAATCAGCATCGACCAGTGATGTTGGCGTTGACTCATCGCAAGAAAGTAGCATCCAATCAACGCAGGGTGTAACTCATCGGACGAGTGTTTAAGCACAGCGGCAACAACAACCAAAGGTGCGACAAGGAGAGGCCCAAGGAGAGGCACAAGGAGAGGTGCAAGGAGAGACGCAAGGAGTGGCGCAAGTAGAGGCGCAAAAAGTGGCACAAGGAGTGGCGCAAGGAGTGCCGCTAGTAGTAGAGACGCATAGAGAGGCGCATGGAGAGGCGCATGTAGAGGCGCGTGGAGAGGCGCATGGAGAGGCACAACTGCCCACAATGCTTGTTCCTCCAGAAGTAGGGGCACATCAGGAAATCGAGATTCAAGCGGAGGTATCATCCGAGCAAGCCACTCCTCCTGATGATCCATTGTCTTCCAGATCCCCAGCAAGAAAAAGGTCAAGGAGGGCTAGTACAAGTTCTTCTTCAAACCCCCTTCCTTCTTATGATCTAGATCTTAATTGGAACCCACTAATGCAGTCTGAGAGGGAGGCACGCCATGAGTCGACAAAGGTTGCTAAGCCTAAAAGGCTTTCACTTATGGGTGATGACGACGAACAAGAAGTAGAAGTGGTGTATTCTGACGCTGATGAACAGTCTGAAGATGATGACATAGTCATCACAGTCGTCACTCCAGCCCCAGCGGGCATGCAGGAGACAGACATTTTTTGCCTATCCCGAATTGCTGCTGAGCAGGATGTGGGCGGCGTGGCACTGGTACCACCACCAACACAGGTAACTACAACACCAACACAACCTACAGTTGTCGTATTTTCTCTTCAGATGGGCCGGCAGGGACCTCCATCCAGCTCGACCTACGTTACCTCAAGTAGTGGTGCTGTAACTGTAAGGGCACACCAGAGTCAAATTCGGCCAAGCCCATCCTCCACTTCATCTGACATTGAAAGTAGCACCTCCACCACCACCAAAAATCTCTACTCCCCAGTTTGGGACTTCTTTAGTATTAGCAAAAAGGCGGAAAACCTAGTTATTTGTTCGATTTGTAAAAATGTAGTTAGTCGGGGTAAGCTTGGTACCAACTATGGTACCGGAGGCCAGAGAGGTCATCTCCAAAAACACCACACTATCCAGTTGGAGGCGCACCTAAGTAAGATCCGGGAAGCCAAAAGTACAACAAATATAAATGTATCTCATGATATTGCATCGGATTATGATGAGGGGCTGATGATCGTTCAGGGGGAGGTGAAGAAGCAACAGACATTTTTTCTGGTACACACAGTACCCCTGGCAGAAGCACTGCAGTGGTAGCGTCCACACCCTCTACCCCAGCAACATCTATGAGGCACACTAAGAGTCTGGGAGAGATGCCAATGTAAAAAAGTACATCAATGAGCCTAACTGGGTTGAAGAAGTCTGGATCATCATCATCACATATGAAAATGGACCCGAGACCACCATTAAAAGCATGTTTTGATCGGAGGCAACCACCCAACGGCATGCCTTTATAATGCAATGCTGGCTAAAATGTTAGCGCTGGACCTTCTCCCTTTTTCTTTCGTGGAAGGGGTGGGTTTTCTAGAATTTGTGACAACAGTCTACCTAAATGGAAGGTTCCAAGACGGTCCAATTTTGCCAGAGTTGCGGTTCCAGCAATACATCAAGATGTGCTGGAGGTGATTGGGGCAGCTTTGCAGAAGAGTGCTGTTCACACTATCCACCTGACAACAGACATGTGGATTAGTTGCCAAGCCCTTGATTACATGTGCATCACTGCACATTGGGTCTCTTTTGCATGCGTTAGAGGCAAGATATATGCAGGTGTTGACAGTGACACAATTTTTCAAGCTAGTCGGAAACATGCAACAGTAGCCATTTGCCATGGAGAAATCTCATACTGCAGTAAACATTTTGGAGGAGTTTAACAGTAAGGTCTTTAAATGGCTGCATCCAAGAAAGGGCATGATTAGTTATGTTTCCAGGGATAATGGCAGTAATATAGTTAGGGCCATGAATGATGGTGGCTATTTCAAAGTGCCATGTTTGGCGCACAATATTAACATGGTTGTTCAAGATTTCTTGAAAAAAGAAAACAAAGTTAGCAAGTTAATGACCACCTGCCGAAGAATCTGCACACATTTCAGCCATTCTTTTAAGGCCCGGAAGCAGCTGAGGATCATTCAACGTGACTGTAGAGTGCCAGTCAGAGGACTTATCCAGGAGGTGGCAACACGTTGGAACTCAACCTTCAACATGCTTGAGCATCTGTTTGAGCAGTGCTTGGTAATAAATGAGTATGTCTTTGCACGGGGTTCTTCTATGAAAGACATGAGGCTAGAGGTGGAAGAAAGGGACCTAGTTAAAAGCCTGACAGTCATGCTGCGTCCTTTTGAGGTCTTCACGCGTGAAGTCAGCAGGGAGGACTGTACTTTGGGCAAAGCTATCCTATTGTTGCGCATGCTAAAGCACCAACTGAAGGCGGTGTCTTCAACGTTCAAAGATGATACTGACAAGCAAGACACGTATCAGTTGGTGGAGATCTTATTAACCCGCCTAGTTGACAATGAAAGGCTTAAAAAAATACATACAGAACAACATTACATTAGTGCCACTATTCTGGATCCACGGTACAAAAAGGCACTGGCCAGCAATGCATTCACTCCTTTCACTGAAGCAGATGTTTCAAAGTACAAACATTGGCTAGCTCTGTCAGCCACTCGGTTTGAAAAAGAGAGGCTGGAAATTAAAGGAACCGGCAGAAGTACTACTGAATCACCAGGCCATCCGGCGTCAGGGTCCACTTCAGTGGCCGAAGGCAGTCACTTTCCCTCACAGCCGATACCGACACCAGCAACCGTATCATCATCCTCACCTGCACCAAGCCCAGCCATAAAATTGTCGGAAGCGGATTGGATAACTCATCAAGGGTTTGCTCGTTCCAGTTTTGATGCAAAGGCCTCAGATGGTACACAAAGTTCAGCACCCCTGGATGACCTTGAGTGGATGGTGCAGGCCTACCTGGATGACCCAACAGAGGTCTTCGTTGATCACAACCCATTGCTGTATTGGTATGGGAAAAGGGGTCAATGGCCACTGATCACCAAGCTGGCTCTAAATTATTTGTCTTGCCCACTCGAAAGCGTGTCTTCTGCACGTGCTTTCAGTGCCGCTGTTGGTTTGTAACTTCAAAAAGGACCCGCCTCTTGCCCAAAAATGTGGACAGGTTAACAATGATCAAGATGAATCAGCACTTCATACCACCAGATTACAAAATACATGAATCCACACAGGAAGAAGAGGACACCGACTTAGGTGACGGAAGTTCTTCTTTGTTAGCTGACCTACTCCCATCTCAATTCACAGAGTTTGAGGACGAGCTCTACTTCCCTGACACCTAGGCATGAAACTGACTTCCTTTTCTATTCGTCCTTATTCACTTTTTTCCTGTGTGTCTTTCTTTGTTTTGCAACTTTTACCACAAAAAAAACTCTAGACACAACAAATCCATCAGCAGCACTGTCTTCGTCTTATTACCCTATTGAAGGTGCCGCTGTCTGCATTCCTGAAGTTCACAAGTTCACAACTCAGTCATGCTCCTCTATCCTCCTCCTCCAGACTCCTCCTATCCATTTCTCTCAAGGCAGATGGCTGGATTGCGCAGAATCAAGAAACTGTCGCTTCATAGACGAGTCCCCTCAAAAAAGTGGGACTGGAATTACTGACTATATGCTGATTGCTGACAGTTACTTCTGAAATTGACTCGAGAGGCTGCCCTGTGGGCCTTTACTTTAAAAACAAGATGCGGACAAAAAGTGGAACAGGTAATGAATAATGAGAAGGTATACAGTGGACAGCACTGGCTGTCTGGCTCTGATGAAAGCAATTGCTGTTTGTTTGTTGTACATGAAATGAATCATATGTCTTCTGTTATTACACACTAAGTGCAACTCAAGTCTACTCTGTTTTTTTACCTTGTTTAATTCAAATTGTACTTCTACTGCAGGGGCCACTACGTTGCATTTTTTTTCTATGCAAAATGTCCTTGGACTCACTGTGTGTTTAGACTGCGACTGCATGAACAACATTGAGTTTGCCAATATACCATGATGATGATGAGTCTTGATGATCAAAGTTACATAATATCTTTTTTCTTTACAGTCAATCACTGGGATGGATGGATCATTATTGTCGGTTTACGGAAGAACTATGGCCTTTTCATGAGTGGCAAACAGGTAAACCAGTCAACAACAACTACAGCAGAACTACTGTCTGTCTAGTCGTGGTATGGAGTGGTCAAGCCAGTGTAGTGTTGTTATGTCAGAGTCCAGGCAGCAGTTCATGTAAAATTGCGGCTATGTGGTTTGCTGCATACAATTAGATATGCTTTGTCTGTCTGTGTCAAAGAGGTATGCTACATCAGGTTGCTTCACTCAGTGGTGCCTGCCTTGATTGCTGCATGGCCCTGGTCTGCTGTGTGCTAATAAATATCCTTGAAAAGGAGACTCAGAGTATGCACTTTAGAAATGATGCTTGTATGTAATACTGTCACCTCTGAAACTGAAAGTGTTATTTTTGCACTACACACCATACCTTATTTGTTTTTCTCCGTGGTGTTTTAATATCACTTCCTGTTTTTCCATTAACAATTACAAGTCGGCTTTTACCCTGTGTGATGTGGAAAACGATTAACTCAGGCTTACCATTAACGATCTGAAATTCCGCATCCGCCAGGCAGGCACTGGACAGTGTGTCTGGTCACCAAGATTGATCAACGGAGCATCAGATGGAATGGAGGAGTACCGCGAATAAGAGGAATGGCTGGATGCATGCAACTTTCCAAATTAAACAGGACAACTACAACATACAGTTACAGTATCCTCTTCACTTCCCCTTATCTTTTAAATAATGTTATTGTTGTGAACTTCTATGAGTGTGACTCTGTGCGTTTGTTTGCTCTCTGCTTCAAATTCATTCCTCCAGCTATTTGATATGTTTCTTTGCTATTTTTAAAACGAATTTAATGTTCTAATAAGTGTTTATTCTCTCTGAGGGCAGATAGGCAAGTGAAATTGCGTAATTACTGCATCCCTGTACTGTCAAATTGTTTCTTCATAGTTAGTAAGTTGTAGTAAGTACCATTTTTCAGTAACCTAATCATCCATTTAGCAAACAACTTCATGCATGCAGTAGTGCACTTCCCTTATGTCCCTAAAAAGATTTATGGATATCTTCGTATCCAAAGATTTGTTTTTCTTCATTTGTTGCTTGTCCATGCTGTGTTTTTTTTCCTCTCTCCACAAAACTTTCCCAAAAAACCCCATTCCCATCCAATTTTCAAACCCTAACCCTCTTCCCCCGGGCTGTGTGTTTTTCATTGAGGTCAAAGCAACAGAAAAACATTTTCAAGGCTGGTGTTCTTATTCTGCTTGACACACACCCATGAGTATTTGCACATCAAATCAGAATTTCATGTGCGCCATCAAGTGGATTGATCATCAACAACATCCTCCTCCTACGTGTGACGAATCGAATGCTTACGCTGCTGTGTCCTTCACCTTCAGTACTATTTCTTGTAGTAGCCATACTCCACGCAACTAGTACTTATATTTTGAATACTTACGCATTCTTTATTCTACAATTAATGGCACTGTTCTTGTGTACTGTACTATCTATCGTACTGTTCTAATGCTACGCTCAGGTCACTCAATGTTTCATTTCCTTTTTTTTATATGCTGCTACTGCCAGTGTGTACCACTACTACTACCACCACAACGATGACATTTCATCCGTCCAGGAATCCATAGCCAACCTTAATCGCCATTTGCCATGCAGCCAGCCCTGTGCCTAGCCCTATTTTCAAACACGAATCGCAGGTAAGATAAGCATTTTGGGGGAGGAAGAATAATGGAGTAGGAGGAGAGGAGAGACTGACCTTAGTACTAGTAAAGTAGTAGGACAATTGAACTCACTAACTCTGTCAGTGGCACTTTTGTACAAATTTGGGCGATTAGACAATTTGAATCAATCAGCCAGTTAAGTTTCAGGAAAACAAACGTACAGTTAACCCACCCCTACCCCCCCACAAAACAGTAATAAAACGCAGATGCTATGTTTAAGTTGAAATAAATATTTATTTGAACCATAACAAAAAAATAAACTATCCCACAAGAAGACCTGACCCACCCCCCTCCCTAACCCTAACCAATGTCCATGAAATCAATCTCCCCAGTCCAAAAACCCCAACGCCCAATTCCCACCCCCCCAAAAGTCTTTAAAAAAGGGGCAAGGGACAGTCTCTCTACTTCCGCCGGCGGTGTCCTTTGTCCAGGTGGTCACGGTGCTCTCTCCGGAGGTCCTTGAGCAGGGCTTTCAGCCTCGCCACCTCCTGCTCAAAGTTGGACACTCTGAGGGTCAAGCGGTGCACACAACCCTTGCACTTGCAGGTAGTGTGGGGGGCAGCTGCTCGGTGGTGGCGGGTAGCTGCCAGACCGCGGCTCCGTACCGCTGGAGTATTGTGCTGACTGTAAGACCCAGGGGCAGCGGGAGGACGATGCAGCTGTTGTCGATGTTGACTCCGATTCCTCATCCTCCTGGGTCACCAGCCGCTGATATTCGGTGACAATTGCCTCCAGCTTCTGTTGCCGGGCCCATCTAGCCCACTCCTTCCTTATTAGTTTGGAAGGAGTATCTATATGAAGAAAGAAAAACATACTGTAACCAATGCTCTTTAAGATTAACACAAAATAATTCAGGAGAAAGTTGTGTCACAGTAGCACTAGCAACTTGCAAGCACAGTACATACCATTTGGGGCACGTTTCTATCTAACCTCCCACTTTGTCGCCCTCTGCTCTAACATTAGTGGGAGTTTCAGGAATTCTACTAGCAATATATGGACTCACTACATTAGACTCTGACAGTACACCAGTCTTCTTCTTCTCTCTTGTTTAGCAAAATTGGTACGTAAACATATGGAAGCCGACATAATGCCAGCGCAGTCAACTTACATCCGAAAAAACAGACACAAGCCGTGATGACACAAACTTGCGTTACTGTTACCAGTCCAGTACATGCAGGTGGTGAAGCTCTTACTTTTCTATTACGGGTGGCACTGGCCATACTCTGTTACAAGGGTTACTGATTAATTAATTTAACTTTCACCCTGCCCGTGACTACTATAAAAGGAAAATGAAGAAGATAAATAATATGATCATCTATCCCTACACAGGATATTTGCTTACATATGGGATGACATTTAGGTGCTTTGTTTTTGATTGAGTGAACACCGAAAGGCCACACATGAATGACAGAGTTGTTAAAAAATTATTAACAGAGGTAGTGAGTGCGTGGTCACCGTAACGGCCGGATATATGCTGTGCTTGCAAACTACTGTTACTAGACATGGTAGTATTTTAAAAAAATTACAACTTCTACTTTCCTCTGCTTTGCTACTCTGGCACAGACGTGCGGTGTTACATGCTCTTTAAAGTAGCACTCTTCATCCAGTGAACATCTACTCTGCCTACATACACATATGCTAACTAGGAGGAAGATACCATCCAGGCAGGCAGGCATCCATCCATTCAAAGTAAATGTCAATCATTCTTCTTAATGTCTGACTCTCAACTGGACAAACCTTACTTTTTCTCACTGAAAAACAACGGTATTATTTTATTTTGTAAACCGCCAGCCATGCATCCGCGCTTCAATTGCATTTGAATTTAAACCAAAGGATATATTGCGCACACATACAGTTTCTGTTTCACCCACCCAGGTAGTCCTCTTTTCTTTCTCCTTCCACCCATCCTTGCTTCAGCCTTCAGCCAGCCAAGCATCAGATTCACAGCCACCTCGGGCAGTATTCAAAAGCAAGTATCATTCTTTGCCAGTCCTTAATTTTCACTTGCTCGTCCTTCTTTACACCCTTCTTTCCCTTTTCGTTCATCCCATCCATCAAGTTCATCTCTGATCTGACTTGGCTTCTTGATAAAACTTTCACAGCTGGGTTTAGGTCAAATTCAGAGGAGGCCATTGGTTACTCGTCAACTCCCGCCGCTATTGCTAATGAGAAGTCAAGGGTGACTGTCTTCTACCTGGTTGACAAAAACTAAGTTCTACATTTGTAACTCTTCTTAACAGTAAAGTGTACTTGTACTGTACAACTTATACACCCCAGAGAGCCCAATATGCAATCTCAATAAGTAAGGAATATAATAGCTTACCTCTGCCCGCCACTACTGTGGCATCCACCACAGCAGTTCCTGCTGGCTGTGGCACCGCATCCGACCCTGGAGTGCCCACCTCCACGCTGGCCCCGGCACTGGTGGTTGGCTGTGCCAATGGTGTTACGCCTCGAAAAAACATTTAATATTTTTAGATGCCATATACACCACTCCCTATTTTGTCTAGGAATAAAAAAAAAAATTCTAGTACTACATAAATACATTTAATAATTTGTGACTCTCTAGTCTAAACTAAAAATTTCCTTTTCTTCCGGGAAGGGTGTTTTTTATTTATGCTTAACCATAACATGTGATGCTACACTTTTTGACACAACTGATAAATGCTTGCTTTTTAACACGCACCATTTTTCTCCTAACAGACAGAAGCTTCTCTTCTACGAACAAGAGCAAGATCATCATCATTTGTTAGTCGGAGTCGTCAACGATTCATCCTCACCAAGACTTTAAGTTCCAACAAGGTGAGGGCTCTCCCACAATTAATGTGCGAAATCAGCCAATTTTCAGTTGTTCACCGTTTGTTATATGACATTGATTTTAATAAATGTTATTACATAATGCACAATTTAAATTATTACAAAGTACACGCAGAGCTAGTTGTTTTACTTTTAATAAAACTTGCATAGACTCTGTGGTTTTTGGTCATGAGTGAGTGACCCAAAGGGTTTGCAATTTGCAAGCATGAGTCTGTGACTCTGAGAGGTCGGGACTCTGACTCCATAGTCTTATGTTCTGGGTTGTATAATCATTGGGGATCATCGCTGCATTCGGGAGCTAAATAATGACTCTCTGACACACTAGCTAGTCAGTAAGGAGATTGGGGGTTCAACTTCTGTTATGACTGAGGTATGTGGAAAGTCTAACTGCGCCTATTATAATTTATAACCAATGCCCTATTTCTTGTCCATAGTTCTGTATGTGAAGAATAGTCCCTGCAACAGTAGTAGTATGTCCTCCTATCCAATCAAAAAGTAAACTAGTATCTTATTCTTGGTGGCCATTGACATTTTATTGTTGGGAATTGTCAAAGCATAAACATTTAGAAGACATCAATAGACATTATGGACAACCAGACGACTGCACTCAGTGCCTAGAGCTATTGCTGAATAGGAGTTTTGTTTAACAGTATACCTTTTGCCAACTGTGCAAGCTTAGCTAGCTACACAGACAGACTAATAATAATCTAGTAAAAGCACAGAGAGTCATAGTAGAGGCAGGATAAGAATTTAGAAACAGTCTAAAAGAAGATCAAAGACGATTTAGGAAAAATTAGAATTATGAGGAATGTTTGGAATAAATAGGCGCTGTAAAAGATAGGGAAGTATAATTAATACTATTAACAGGAAAACTTACTGGGGCCAGCAGAAGAGCCCTCGGCGGACCTATCCTGGCATTCCTGTTGGTCGTGCTCCGCCGGCGCTGCTACCTCCACCTCTGTCCTCTTGCCCCTGGGGGGATCTGATGTACATGAAAGAAATACACAAACATGGATGATTGTTGTCAACCAAATCAAACATTTAAAAAAAATATATATATATTTTGGGGAAATAGCCAACAATTGCACTAAATTTACTGACCTATCTGCTGTGGTCTACTAGGATATTAGTATTGCTGGATTCACGGACCATCTAGTTGGAAAGTTATGTACCTCTCCCTAAACCAACTACAAAAAGATTCTACTAGGACTGGCAGGCAACACTCCGCAGCACACGAAGTGACAGATGCAGTCCGCCATGAATGCAGACTACTAAAAAGTTTCCTACTAAATAACCAGTCAAAATATACTCAAACTATCAATCCACCACCACTATCTCTTCTTAGTGGCAGGAGTACAAGGAAGGACTGGACTTGAATCTCTAGTGTCTAGCATTACACAGTTCTGTAAAGTACACTCATACATAATCACTCAGGCCAAATGAGCAAAATATTGAAAACAAGTAAGCATAGTAGCACCGCCAGAGAGCAGGCGGGCACCTGCAATCACAGAACCTTTTGAAACATAATTTACCTGCAATGTAATCAGCAGCATTCTTGCTCTTCGGAAAAAACAACTATTTGCATAATCATAACAAAGAGCAGGAGAAAACAAAGTAGTGATCAAATAGCTACTGGTACTCACCAAGCCCAGGGATCTCCACACCAAGCAGGTTGAGCAGGTCGTGTTCCCGGTCAAGGATGTCTGACCACTGGTGGTCACCTGGTTGTAGGTGCGCCGGACCCCAGACTCCCGATACATGGCCCAGCACACCTTCAACCATAGCTGGCAACGCTCCCCGAGCCCGTACCCGGTACCGGGCCTGCCATCTGCCACAACGGTCTTCGGGAGGTGGCACTGGACGAAGAAAACCAGTGCGGCCACCTCCACCGTGCTGAAGATCTCCCGGGCAGTTACTTCCTCCCCCCTTAAGCGCTCGCAAGGGAGCCGGGTATGGTGTGCAGGACCCTTCCCCTTCATGTTCTTCCCGGCTCCCTTTGCCATGGTCCTGGACAGGAAAGGAAAATAAAATAGGAAAGAAAGAATAGGGAAAAAGTAAATAAAATAAAAGAGTTAAAAAAAGTAGTTTTAAAGTAACCAAAAGTAGAAAAAAACACAAAATATAGATGTAGAAAAATAAACAGATAGCTAATGAGTAAAAAAATCTTAAAACAAAGTTCAAAGAAACAAAGGATTGCAAAGATTAAGGGAGGATTGAAAAAGCATGCCCAGAACCATAGCAATGAATGAAAAACAAGATGGCCGCGCCCATTACGACCGCGTGGGTTAGTTTGCGCGATATTACCTCCGCGAGCGCGCAAAAACGGACGCGAACACCTAATTGCGGCCCGCACGTAGAAAATACACACGCGAGCATGCAACTGCCACCCGGAAAAGGAAATACACAATGCAAACACTGAAAACAAGATGACCGCGCTCATGTACGACCGCATGGGTAACATCGCGGTCGCTGCGCTGAAATAAACCAGGCGAACACGCAAAGCACCCCGCGAACACGCAAAATTAAAAAAATCTGCAAATTCGCCGATTTTTGGGTCCGCGAATCCGCAAATTTCGCCCATACTTACCGCAGACAGGTCAAACAGCACCAGCGCTACCGTACCCCTTTGTCAAGAACTCCCCGTATATTTTCCATTGCTACAATTAGTGCAGATTCTGTACTATAATTTTTTCTAAATTCGTGTTGTGTGTCGTCTAGCAGCAAGTTCACTTCTATGAATTTTGAGATTTGTTGGTTCATAATTTTCTCTGCCAGCTTAGCAGCAAAAGAGAGCCTCAAGATAGGGCTGTAATTACTCGGGTCTGTAGTATCCAGATTCTCTTTGTTTAGAAGTGGGAGAATTGGGAGAGGAAGATCCCACTGATGAACATATTGTTAAGGATTTGTCCAAGATTTTTTGCTACTTGGGTGGGTATCATGTGCATTATACTGGGTGGGCAGGGATCGTATGGTGAGCCAGATTTAATTAACAGAATTTGGTCTCTGAGTTGTTCCGCCGGGGGCTTCTTGAAGTTGGAGAAGCTGACTCTGCCCTCTAGATCAGTTGGCATATGCTCAACCTGATGATTAGCTACTTTGTTTGCCGCAAATTTATTGTGAATATTAACAAATTTCTCTTTAAAAAAACTAGCTAGCTAGCGTGTCACAGAAATCTTGATTTATCCTAGCGTGGCTTGCACTAGTTTGTGTAACCAGCTTCCTTATTTCAGAGAAGAGAGTTTTATTTGCATCACAGGTGGCTTTTATGTGCTCTGAGTAACAAGTGGTCTTTGCTGCTAGGATTCCCTATTTATGCTTTGCTAGTTTAGCTTTATAAATGGTCTTTTCCGCGGACTCATAGCTTTTTCTCCAGCTTTGTTCTTGTCAGTGACAGTCCTGCCTAGATAGCCTGAGATTCTCATTGTACCAAGGCTGGGACGTTTTCATTGTTGAGTGTTTGTATGTAGTTGGTGCTACCGTGTCTAATGCGGTGTTTAACCAGTGCCAACAATTCTCCACATTTTTCTCGAGGTTATCCCTCAGTTGACAGGGATTGGAGGTAATGGCCTCTCCTAATTCAGCTGAGCATATTTATGCCAGGCTCTGTCCTTTGTTTGCTGGATAGAGTGCCTAAGTTCGATGTTTTTGGGGTTTTGTATTAGCCATTTAATCAACCAGTGATCAGACCATGTCACTGGAAAAGATGGGAATAGATTGATGGCATCATCAGTGGAAAACATACCATCCAACATATGACTGGCCCTGTGTGTTGAAACTTTGGTGATAAGAAAGAGTCCAAAAGAGTCCATAGTATCAATACGTTTTTGAGAGACAGGGTCAGTTTTTTTTTCCAAATGGAAGTTAAAATCCCCCGGTACAGGAAAATTATCATTGATAATTAAAGATTATATCACCATACTGAGTTTATCAGTAAAACCACTCCTTACTCCTGGTGGATGATATATTACCATCCCCTTAATAGCTGATGAGCGTTGTACAGAGAAGCCTATTGCCTTGAAGCCTGTAGTTGTTAATGGTTCGAATTTTGTTTTAATGTGGCCGCGATAAAATATGACGAGTCCCCCTCCCTTTTTCTGCTGTCTATCCAGTCTATATACAGCAAATCTGGGGTGTGTGGCAGCAACGATATCTGGGCCATAACTCTCGTCGGCCCAGGTTTCTGTTACGAATGCCACATCAGCGTCTTAGAAATCTAGCTGGTGTTTCAACAGAGATCTTGTATTTAGTCACGTGCAGCAGACATTAGGGCTGTTGAGGCCAGGGCCCTTCTCTTGCATATGGCCAGATTTTTCTATTAGGTCAGGATATCTTCCTAAGTGAGGTTTGAGTTGATCATTATGATTAGGGTGATGGGAGAGGCTTGTAGTGGTAGTTGTGGGTCTTAGTGCCAGTAGTGTTTCTCAAGAGTAGCAGATGTTACCTGCCATTATTTGCGAAAGAGGACCAGGGGGACCAGCACGGGGCATGGTCTAGGTGCGGACGGGTGCAGACGGGCTTGACATTGGCACGCTTTTGGTGCACCACTGCACGCCCGCTGCGGGCGTCTGCTGTGAGTCTGCTGTACGTCTGTGCCAGAGCCTCCTTTTAAAGTGCCAAGCTTGTCTGGATACGAATGACTAGACCGTCCCTTCCCCAAAATGGCGGAAGGAACGTAGTCTAGCGGAAGTGAGTCACCTTTGATTCACCGATATCTCCCTCCACTTAAACATCCGACTAAATCCTGTGGTGAACTGGGGGGATAATGATGCAAAGAAGAGAGCTCTGGCTTTCCAAGACAGCAGTGTTCAGATCTAAAGGTTGGTGCAAATATACAAGTGGTGCAATATGCTCAAATACATGCAATTTGAGTGAGGTTTTCTACAGACTAAAAACAATTACAACAATCAATCTTTGAAAAGTTTCAGGGAGATTAAAACACACAGGTTAAAAAAGTGACTGTTCTTGCCTCGTAAAAGTTCTTACTGCGTTTCCTAATCAACTGCGCGTCAGCGCCACAGCCTCCTTTTAAAGTGCCAAGCATGTCTGGATATGAAAGAATAGATCGTCCCCTCCCCAAGGTGGCAGATGGAACGTCGCCCAGCAGAAGTGAGTCACCACTCCGGAGCACCATCTGACCCCTACATGCCACATATCTTCCACAAAGCCCTCACTGCCATTGCACCCAAGATACACCAGACTATCAGCTGCTCCCACAAGACTGCCACACTCCCCAAACATTGGAATTACAATCCTCTCCTAACGAAGCCCTCCTCATACCCAATGGACCTCAAGAATTTCAGGCCCATCTCACTGCTTCCTTTTGCTGTCCAAGTCACCAAAAAGGCCATCAAAACCTAGCTAGCACACTCCATAGACACCAACAGCATCCTAGACAACTCTCAATCCGTATTCTGCAGCAACCACTGCTCTAAGACCGCCCTCCTTGCCGCCACCGACGGCATACATATCCTCCTCGACAAAGGCCAAACAGCAGCCCTCAACCTTCTGGACATATTGGCAGCCTTTGACACCGTCTCCCACTGCACACTAGCCACCAGTGTTCACGACTCTGGCATGCAAGGAAAAGCCTTAGACTGGATATGATCCTTAGTCTCAGGCAGAACACAAAGAATGAGACTCCCACCCTTCTTATCAGAACCAGCAGATATCAGATGTGGAGTTCCCCAAGGATCCTCCCTCATCCCCACTCTCTTCAATGTTTACATGGTCCCCCTCGCAACTATCGTCAGAAACCACGGGCTTAACATCGTCACCTACGCCGATGACACCCAGCTCATCTTCTCCTTCACCAAGGAACCCAATATCAACAGGTGCAACTGGATAAGCAACAGATGCATGAAGCTCAAATCAGAAGTCCCCATCCTTGGCTCCACCCCATCCGCATGGGACACCTGGTGGCCCCCGCCCTTGGAAAGCCACCCACCCCAAAGGACCATGCACGTAACCTAGGCATCATTCTCAACTCTTCAAAAACCATAAATCATGAGATCAACACCATATCCTCCCCATGCTTCAACACCCTCCACATACTTTGCAAGACGTTCGAGTGGATCCCACTGATTCCAGAAAAACCACCACCCATGCAGTCATCACCAGTAGACTGGACTACGGAAACGCTCGCTATGCCAAAATCAACAAAAAACTGCTCTGAAAACTCCAGACCATCCAAAATGCTGCAACCAGACTTATCCCTGACATCCCACGACATGACCACATCACCCAACAGCGCTGCAACTCCATCGGCTACCCATCAAAAGAAGAATAACCTTCAAGCTGCTAACAAATGCCTGCAAAGCCCTCCACTAGACCGGATCCCAGTACCTCAATGATTGAATCTCCTTCCACGCCCCAAGAGAGACCTCCACTCAGCTGACCTCCCCCTAGCCACCGTCCCCCATTTCTAAAGGACCAGAGAAGGGGGAAAATCCCTCTTCCACCTCTCAGCCAAGACCTGGAACAATTCCCCCTTCAGCTCTGATGAAGCTTGACACTGCACCAATTCAGAAAGGACCTCATGACCTGCCTCTTCAAATGACCCTAACAGAGCTGCTCACTCCCCCCCAGCGCCTTGAGACAATCACAGGGAAGTCGTGCACTCCACAAACCCCTGATTGATTGATTGATTGATTGATTGATTGATTCTAGTTTATCTACTGGAGTGGAAATTCATGTTGACCAGTTACAAATAATTTCCTCTATTTCATATTGCTGATATATTTTTTGTTTTATACTCAAGTAAAAAGTAACAGTTGAGAAGCAAAGCAATAGTAATGTGTGCCATTTAAAATAAGTGCTGCTCAATTACCAAGAGGGCGTTTAAACATGTCTGCTAATGAAGAATACAGAAACCTTGGTTACCGTGCTGCATTTCTCTTGGACAATTATCAACAGCAGAGAAGTTTTCCTCACCATCCATTCAAAGGCACTGATGCCGCCACCGTCTGTGTGTAACGCTTTACAAATGTATATTTATATATTGCAGTGTATGAGCTCTTATGGGCTCCCCTCTCTAAGAAATGGAAAAGGAAGTGTGCAAGGAACGAATGGCTATGGCAGGCATTTATATGCAGAGGTGCAAGGAAACTCACCCACTGTAAGCGATTTTAATCATAATGTATTTTCTATTTCTATTTTCTATTTAGGGGGTTTTGTAAAGCGCATGGTGACGCAACAACGGCGTGTCCCCGCGCTGAGGAGCTACTTTATTACTGGACCATACAAAAACCTACTAAGCGAATAGAGCAGTTTTGAGCTTAGCTCTAAAAATTGACTCAGATGGCTCTAGTCGTAACGCCATGGGCAGCTTGTTCCATCTAGCGGCTGCAAGGCATCTAAAAGATCTTCCCCCCATCCGTGCTCGGGATACCTTAGGGACAACCAGGAGTCCAGAGCCGGAAGATCTCAGAGAACGGGGAGGCTCATAAGGTGTCAAGAGTCCTTGTAGAGGGAGAGGGGATCTCCCATTAATGATCCGATGGCACGTACAGAGTGCTTTAAATTCTACCCTGCTTCTGACCGGGAGCCAGTGCAAGGACCGGAGAGCCGCTGCAGAAGCAGCTCTTCTGGGTAATCTAAGCACCAATCGTGCAGCCGCGTTCTGTAGGACCTGTAAGCGGCTGAGATTCTTCTCCAGGGTACCTAAATAGAGAAGGTTGCCATAGTCCATCCTCGATGTGACTAGTGCATGTACCAAGGTCTGTCGGGCTCTCACAGGCAAGAACTTCAGCGTCTTCCTGAGGCTTTTAAGGGTCCTAAGGCATTTGATCTGAGGGCCAAAGGTGAGGGCGGCATCAAACCAAATGCCCAGATTCCTCGCTTTTTGGCACGGAATGGGTGTTGGGCCCAGGGAAGATGGCCACCATGCCGACGTCCACGCAGACTGGCAGCCCCCCACGACCAGCACCTCGGTCTTGCCCCCGTTGAGCTTGAGGCAATTGGCGAACATCCAGGCAGCAAGGTCTTGCATGCATGCTCTGAAGATGTCCGCCGAAAGACCGGGTGCGCGCGATAGGGAGATGACCAACTGCGTGTCGTCGGCATACGACACCAAGCTGAGGCCGTGACTCTCTACTAAGGTGGCAATCGGAGCGACATAAAGATTGAAGAGTGTTGGACTCAGGGACGAGCCCTGCGGCACCCCCTGGTCCAAAGGAATTCGCTCCGAGTAGTGGTCACCCTGTCTCACTTGGAAACCCCGGCCAGTGAGAAATGAATAAATCCATTTCAATGCTGCCCCTTTTACCCCGACCTTGTCCAGACACTGTAGCAGTGTAGCATTTTTTGCTATATTGCAATCTGAATATATTATAATTAAACCCATTGTGCAGAACTTCGGAACTTGCTGAAATTAAGTCAATTCTTTATCAAAGAAGTTTCAATTAAATAATGTAACCTGAGTTTTTTTAGGTTTTTTTACAGATTGCTAACTAGTGCACTACTGGCCCCATAAGTGTTTTCGTTAAGCAGTTAAGAATCCGAAAAGGATCAGGACCTCCCCCTATTGATTTCTCTCTGCAGCAGCTCCTTGACAGTGACTTTAGGAGCTATGCTACAACTGTGCTGTAACGTTCGATGAGTGGCTCTCATGAGGAATAATAAGAGATCCTTTCACCACAGATTCGGGATATCAAAGATTTGGTGTAATGACTATCGCCCACTCTCTAGCTGCTAGCTCCACAATGTCAGTTATTTGATTTGTAATTTTTAGTATTTGTGTGAGATTCTTGGTAAATGACCCACTTTGCAGATCTAGTTCCTTTGCAGACGACAGCTATCAAAGCAGCAGTCGCCCTAAGCAGCTACCTATGTCCCATTGTGAATTTCTTTCCCAGGAAAGGCTTTACCAGTCAGACCTCCTTCTGTTAAACACTCTGTTTTGTGTTAACTGGGAAAGAAATACATGACGTGACATAGACAGTGATAGAGCGCGCAGGTCACCCGACTCTTATTTTACCAAAATATGCACTTCTGGGCCCATAACGTGTTTATCACTATATTTTATTGGTCAGGTAACTTACACACCACTATCAGTAATTCTTGTTCCCCATAATTTTATTTCCGTGTACCTGACTTACCATTCCTTGTCACAGGTACCTAAGATCTCAACGGATCATGAGCTAGCAGTGGGTAGAAAGATAACACAAACCAAAAATACCATATACCATTGAAATTGTTTGTACTTTTATAATGACCACAAACGCAAGAAGTTTTCAACACCTTTATCTAATTAATCTTCATTATCCAATGCCATGAGAATGAAATTTACACAGATCAATGCATCAATACCTAAGATTAGGAATATAATATAGCTATGAATCAAAGTAAGAATCATCTCTAACTCGAAAAATAAAGGAAGGGAAAATAAGGAACACACTAAAAGTTTGTCTACCAGACTTTCACGACGTTGCTAAAGGCGGATAAGGAAAAGGAACATACTAATCAATACTGATTTCGAATTATACTAATGATTTAGAAGAAAATGAAACTTTTCAAGATGTACTTATTTTCTATAGGGAGGGTAAGAGTGGAACATACTAAATATGAAAAACAATTCAGTGTTTGACTAAAGGTAGGGAAAGATATGGAACATGCTAGGAAAATACTTTATGTGAGAGTCAAATGACAGAGAAATTTACATAGGCAAGTTTTCTTTATTTAAGACGGGAGAGAGAAAAGATTAGATAGACAAACACCCACACAGGATATATTTACCTAGAATAGGACGGAGACTAACTCTGGCCACGAGTCAGTTGGGAAAGGCGGGAAAGGACCCTCAAGGACTTAGGATGCCAGTAGGCGAGCAGGTACAGCTCATGGACAGTCAGGGCAGGATCACCCCAGGATTTGGATCAGGACTGGGCTCATCAAAGGGTACGACCAACACCTGCAGCTTCGGATGCAACGCCTGCGCTACTCCCTCTCTGCAGGGAATCTGCCAATAACCCCGATTGTGTTCTCGAATATCCCAGCAAAGTGCTTCGCCAGCACTTAAGGTTTCTCCACCCCAGACTGAGTTTGTGGAAATTATGGACAGAGTGCTCCGCAGCTCTCTGTATCAATCACCTATAGAGTTCGTAGGGTCAGTGACAGGTCAGCTATTTCTCTAGCTAAACCTAGGCTAGTTATACTGTTTTCGGGTCAGTGTGCCACCCACCAATGTTGCAAGTGAAAGGACCCCCAACTTCAGATTGGATAAGAGAGGTGGTTAGGTCATGACACCACCTATAATTTTAACTTTCCCATGCTAAATATTCAAGTTTCAAAACCACCCCTTACATTCCAGTTCCCATGGCATAGAAATTCAGAAAACAATAGCACACACATTACAACATTACAATGTAACAAATGCAGGTATGAGTTTTGAGTCTTCTTGCTGGGTCTCGGGTCATTTTCCCAGGAGCATTTTAGCTTCGGCAGCCAGCTGGCGGATTTCCACTGCTGCGAGACTCTCTTTTCCCTCATCATGTGATTAGTACCGCACGGGCTTCAAAGATTGAAGGGCGCACCTCTCCCAGACCCGCAAAGATCGATACATCAAAAGTAAGAGAAAACAATTTAGAAACACAGACAAAATGAATACACTGTATACCATGATTGGCTATACTACATCCCTTACTTTATAATAACTATAGCATTAGGAATTAAGCAAAAGGAAACGGCTGAGCAAAAGCAGCAGCGCAAGCGAAGAGCATGTGAGAAACTAAGCGGCCATCTTGAGCAGTACTGCGCATGAGCGACAAGTTCCCTCCAGAACTGCGAGTGCATCACATCACATGGGTATGACCGACGAATGCGCAGACTAGAATCCCGCATTGCAGCGACCATTTTAGATGCAAGCGTTGTTAGGATTAGTAAACACATCGGCAAGCGTCACTGGGACACCCCCATGTAGTGTAAAAGTGCAATATTATTAAGACAAATGTGTTGGTTATGATGTTAACGTTATTCGAGGTTCATGAATACAAGCAAGTTGCGTAACGTGCGAATCCTTGCTCCATCAATAGCACAGCCCACACTTGTATTAAATTGAGATAACGATGGGTAAGCCGCTGGGTGAGGTCACCCTTGCCCCTCTCATGGTGGGTTTGAATGGAATGGGCTGGCTGCTAAACTGGTAGAAACAGATTCTAATGCAGGGGTGTGAATCATCTATCTATCTATCTATCTATCTATCTATAGATTTTTTTAACTCTTGAATATAAAGGAGAGTAGTCAGAATGTTAGTTGTTTTGACAAAATGTATGTTTCGGCTGGCATAGGGTCGGCATGTGGGGGGATTGGAGGGTGATGTGAAATAATGTTTAGAAATTGTTGCCTTAAGCAACCACAACTATGGAGACAAGGCTTATGTGTAATGTGTGGATGGCTATTTGGAAAAGAGGGGAGGGGTCTTCCCACCTCAGACATCCCATCGTGGCAGACCCCCTAATGAGCGCCTACTAACTGCTGAGTAGCAGAAAAACAATCTAGAAACATACACACACTCCCTGAGGAGGATGCCATTAGTGAATTACAAAATTGTGCGACCTCTGCACTAATTTTTGATCTGCCGCATTTGCCACATAATTCATCAACTGCTGCATAATCTGCAGATTATATTCTTTTGGCTCAAATGGTTAACAGTTTCCAAAAAAGCTGAAATTTTCTGCCGTTGGAAGGCCCTTTACAAAGGTTGACTTGTCACCTTTATTTTGTTTCTTGCTATGTTTGGTTGCTAAACTGGTACAAATGAGTTGCAACCTACGCCTGGACTGTTTTAGCAAGTGCAAAAAAGACAGAGTAATGAAGTAATACTTTCAGAAAATGTACCACAATATGCTGCATAATTTGCCTTTTCTTGCTGTATGATTTACTCAAGACTGCCACATAATTTGGCCCTCTCTGACTGCATAATTCCAGTGTGTCCTGAAGGCTAAACATTAAACTCGACAGCAGATACTGTAAGTCTGTGAACAACCTTTCTGGTATTGGATCATATGACTGCAAGTTACATAGTTGTGCATGGAACAGGAACTATGCTCACTGAGCTGCCTTGCAAGGGTGAATGTGAAACCAGTATGCTACACAAATATCTCGGAAGAAGCTTAATTCTCTTCTTCCCAGTGAGTATTTCATATGATTGGAACCTGTAATCTGCCGGTTGACAAAGTTTCAACAGTGGACTTTTTTTTAATACAATGCAATGCAATCTACTCCCAGTTTGAAATACGTTGCAAGCCTTTGTAAAATCATTCAGAACAAGTTCTATTTTACAAACATAAGCTTAACCAAAATGGTTGGTATGCTTGTAAATTAATCATCAGATTTGTCATTACAAGTTTGGAAACATTTCAAATAAAGACAAAATGTTAATGCTCATGAAGTAATCTACAGGTGACTTGAAAATGATTCTTAGGTCATCTGGAATAATCTGATCTTGTGAAGTATTCAGATATTCATCCACAAGTCATTGAGAATGATCTTGTTTTACAAGTAATTAGGTGCTCATTTTCAAGCCATCTGCAAGTCACCAGGCACACGTTTCAAAGCTTAGCTGATGACTTCAGGAGGTTGATGATGTGTGATGATGTGAAAATGACTTCTAAGGTAGTTGGATGATCATCGAGTGACTCTGATATGACTTCTAAAGTAATCCTGTTTGACCTGAGGCAACTCAACAGTTTTAACGGATCCACATTTATTTTCCAGTCATGTAACAAGATCCTCTGCTCATCATCAACCTCCCTTGACAGGTACTAGCACTGCTGCGCACGCGCTGCTGCTGGCGCTTCAGAAATTTTAATCATCCTGGTTTTTTATTTGTTTTGTGGTTATTCTTTTCACTTATCCCCTGCTTTTAAGCGGGACTTGGCTGGGTCTTTGCCCCCCTCCCTCTTACCGCATATAAAAAGTTGCTGCGCCGCTGTGAGGTTCCGTGACAATTGTAAGTGGTGTTCTCGACTCGCACGAATATGGTCGAGTCTGGTATCTATGAACCGCAAATGACGAGTTTAGTGGGTGTACGCGTTTACGCTGTGCTAACCTGAACCGTTCGTTTGTTTCGTGGGTTTCTTCATCTGAGCCCACGGGTTCCATCTTAGATACGGCATCCATTTTGTTTCTTGCCCTCAAGTAGCCAGCGAACGGACGCTGTCCGCTTCGCGACCCTGGGATTCCCAAACTCTTGCGGAAGACACGTCTCCTTTGAAGGTGTCTTTATGATGAGGGGGATGACACTGTAAGGCAGATGGCCCCGCTCGAGGCTCATCTTGCCGTGCCGCTCTATTGTCTCAGTTGTGCATTCATTAAGCACGTCCCCTTTGATGCCTGCAACTCGTGTTTCCTGACACCACCCCTTTTACACCCTTTTCGATCTGTTCACTGTTCTCATCTTCCTCTGCACCTGTTCCTGTCTCTTCCTTGATTCGTTTACTGCTGATTGGAATGTACAAATGGTGGGAAGATGTACTTTTACAGTTGGGAACTACCAAATGTTATTGTGATTATGTTCCGAGCTCTGAACACATGAAAGCGACCCCGTATGACTTTTACGATGGGAACCAAGTTGTAAACCTTTGTGCACCATGTTATCCTATGCTCAAAAACTGTATAAAAGGAGCGATCCACAGATGCAATTTGAAACAGTCTCCTCGAACCTACACGTGTTGTACTTCTTGTGACTTCTGTGTTCCCTGCAGTAATAAACCTCGAATCTTTGACGCCGAAGGAAGTGTCCCGTGTCTCTGTCATTTGTACGCCGGAACAGGTTACCCACGAAGGTTTTAGGTGTTATCCCTGGCACCGCTGGGTCTTAGCAAAAACCCAGTCCTTCAGTTGGCGCCCAACGTTGGGCTGCATCAGTGGTACCGGTCCAAAGCCCGACGATCGTGAGGAACTTCGTGTGAAATCTCCGAGGGAAGGTGCACCCCGCTTCATCGATCCTGTTGTCGAAACAAGTGGCCCGACGACTTTTCCAGCGAAGATCCCCGCCTCCTGACGGCTGCGACGGACTGCTGCCCTGACTGTAGACCTGTTTTGGCGCCTGGCGTAGACCTTGGTACAGCGAGACGATTGACGGGCCTTCCTGGTGACGCCATTGATCTTTGAGTTAAGTATTTGTGGGTCGCTCCCAGAGTCCTTTGTTGTGGGTCCTTAGTTGTTGCATGGTTCCATTGCATTTGTGGTTCTTGGTACTTTGTTCTTTGTTGTGATATTTGACGTCTGCAGTCGCCAAAAACCGAGGGTTTTGCTCTTTGTAGGGATATTGTAATCCTATAACCCTTGACGTTTGTGAAACTCGGTTAGTGTGCACGATGCCTGGCCGTAGTACTTTGTTCAGTTGCTTTAGAAGTTGTGGTACGGATTCCCGATTGGGGGACTCGTGTCCGATATCTCCGATTGGAACTCCAACTTATGAGTTGTACAGCCGACACGGCTTAGGTCCAATTACGTTCAATAAGAGTTGGGTTCGATACACTAAGAAAGACGGTGTCCTTAGTTGGCCACCTCATGGTAGTTTTGAGACTCCGATTTTAGATAATCTTGAAGCTAAATTGTTCCAAAGAAAAGCAAGGCCGGCCATGTTTGATTCCTTTCGGTTGTGGCGTAAAGAAGCCAAGCAGAAAGAAATCAAACAGATCAAACGTAATAAGAGAGAAGGTATTGTTACTACGGTAAGAAACGCAGAGCAGTTCCAGCGAGATAAGGAGGAAAAGGAAAAGGAAGTTTTCGATAGATTGCAGCGCATGACTATAGATAAGTGCTACCCCGCTTTACCGACGGGTACGGATAAGAAGGAGGAAGTTACAGAGGACCCCTTAATGTCCTACCTCATGAAGTCACCACCTCCGTATGCACAGGGTACCGCAGCTCCTGTGGTTCCCCCTGTTCCTGTTCCTCCAACTGTTCCTGCTCCTTTGCCTACTTCTGTCCCTACTGCTCCTCCGCTTGTACTTCCTCAAACTCCTGTTCCCGCTACTCCTGTTGTTCTGGTTACTCCTGCTGTTCCTTCTGTTTCTGATACTTCTCTTGTTACCCCGTTGTGTTACCCTACTACCCCGTCTACTGGACGTCGTGTCCCTTCTGTTGCTGCTAACTTTTTCAATTCTCTTGGACCGATTCTTGAGTCCGCTGGTTCTGATGGTCCCCAAAGACGAAGTCAGCTTCCCGGTAGTAGGGAACGTGACTGTCTATATAATATGGCGATGGCTTGGATGAAATATCCCCTTAGGAATCCTCCACGTGTGGTGCTTGATACGTTCTCTCAGTTCAACGTACCAACACAGAGGTTCGTGTTTGAGGAGATGTGCAAGGTTTTGCGTGACCAAATATCGGTTGATGCGTCTGACGATACATTGACTGCTCTAACTAATCTTCAGCTTCAGTTTGCGAGCGGAATGATAGTGGGTAGCAATGTTCGACGTGCTGTCGAGCAGTTGCTATCTTTCCGTCCTTCTATAATGCCTCGAGCATTGTTTGTAGAAGATATTGAGGGACCGCTAGCAGCGCCTGGTCAGTATCCCATGCGCGAAGTTCCATCAGTGTGGATGCCGGGTGATGCTACTCAAGCTCCACCGATCTTGCCACATTTCCAGAGAGTGTGGATACATCTTCCATGGAAACGGTCAGAAGTTTTGCAAGTAAAACAATCGCTACCTGATCCTCGCAAAAATCTAGCAGGGTACTATAAGGAATTGTCGCAGTTAGTAGATGCTACGATAATGAATCTTGCTGACACCGATATGTTGTTTGGTAACGTAGTTCCGCAACCGGTTTGGGCGAAAATTCGTCAAGAAAATCATGCAGCAGAGTTAGGTGGTGATTGGGCTGCTCTTATAGCGGCGGATACACGACAAATTGGTGGGGCTAAGACCGAACAGTTAATTACGGATCTTCCTCAGAGAATAATCACTCTTATGAAAACGCTTATGCCAGCTATGAAGGTGAATTGGGACAAGTTGTCCACTTGCAAACAGAAGAAGGACGAGAGTGTCTCTGATTTCTTTACGAGATTTGAGGAGGCATTCATTGATCATAGTGGTCAGGATATGGGCACTGAAGGAGGTCAGAGGTTGTTTGTGGACAAGTTTGTATCAAATTTGTTGCCAGACTTAAGCAACAAGTTAAGGAATTCAGAAAGTGCGTGGGCTGTTTCCACTTCTGCTCAGATATTGGCCACGGCCCAATATTATGAGAATAGAGAGAAAGAGGAGAATGATCGTGCTGATAAAAAGACGAAAGAGCTCAAAACGAAGGTGTTGTTGCAACAAGCGTATCCTCCACGTTTGAATCAGAATGATTCGCAACAACGGAATCGATCACAGTCTCAGCCGAATAGGTCGCAAACACGAAATTACTCCTCTTCGCAGAGATCTACGTTGGGGTACAATCAGTGCGCCTATTGTAGGAACGAGGGTCATTTGAAATTCGATTGTCCAGTTTTGAGTGAACGTAATAGTGGTAATTCATCCAGAGGAGGTCGTAGTGGTCCCCAACAAGCATCACGTGGTAGAGGTCGCGGCGCTCAAAATGATCGTTCCAATAATTCTTCAGATTCTAATAATTGTTTCGATCAGCGTGGGTCATCGCAAAACAGATCTGCTCAGTACAATGTAGACGATTATTACGTCGATCAGAACACTGACGACGGTAATTACTAGGACAGCCATAGACAAGGAGAGGGAGTAGTATCAGTTCCGGTTGATCAGAGAGGGCCTTACGTCGCAGTTGCCACCTCGGGCGTCGTTGAGCCTTTTCTGTTGGACACTGGTGCAGCGAAAAGTTCCATCATGCATTCGAAACTCCCTGGCGCACCTTTGTCTGGCTTAACAAATGTTTCCGTTGGATTCTCTGGCGCCCCTGTTAGCAATCCGGTTTCGTGCCCTTTGCCCCTTACAATTGGGCCTCGTGAGCTGAAAGCTCCTTTGATTTTGACTACTGGTTGTGGTGAGAATCTTTTGGGCCTGGATTTGCTGAAACGTCTGTATGCGACTTTGTATTGTTCTCCTGCGGGAGTTAAGCTTACATTGGGTGAGAAAGTTATCTCTCCTATGTATTTGTCCCTCGACAAGCTCCCACCGGAATTGAGTTCTCTTCCTGCATCTTTGTGGGCAACAGGTCCCAATGACGTGGGCCTGCTTGATATCTCCCCTTATGTTGTTCATCTGAAATCCAATGTGCATTTGCCACGTATTCCCCAGTATCGTATCTCCCTTGATGGTGAACGAGCGCTGTTAGCAATCATCTACGATTTGATTGAGAAAGACGTTATTGAGGAGACTCGGGGAAACGTGTGCAATAGTCCTGTGCTACCCATTCTGAAGCACACTGATCCATCTAAGCCTCCTGTTTATCGTTTTGTTATCGATTTACGGGAGGTGAATAAAATTGTGATTCCTCAGTTCCCTGTGGTGCCTGACATTACGGCTCTACTGACTCTGATTCCAGCTTCTGCATCTTGGTTCTCAGTGATCGATCTGAAGAATGCGTTCTTCAGCATTCCGATTGCTGAGGAGAGTAGAGACCTTTTCGGTTTCTCTCTTGGTGGTCGCAGCTTTAGGTTTAAACGTGCTCCTCAGGGCTACTGTGAGAGTCCATCGATATACAGCCAAGCCTTGAAGAGCCAACTTGATGCGTTTATGTTGCCGGCTGGTGCGGCCTTAATCCAATATGTCGACGACTTATTTGTTGGCTGCGGATACTCAGGACATTTGCAGAATTGCTACGGTGTCATTGTCGCAGCATCTCTGTGACTTACATCACAAGGTGTCACCTTCTAAACTGCAATATTGTTGTCAAGAAGTAACCTATCTAGGTCACTTATTGTCAAAGGAGGGAAGAAGGTTGAGCCCAGAGAGAATTGCAGCGATTGCTTGAATGACTGTGCCAACAACTCAGAGAGATGTGCGTGCCTTTTTAGGTATCACGTCACACTACAGGCAATGGATTCCAAATTTTTCATTGCTAGCGAAACCATTGGTAGCTCTTATGTGCAAGGATGTTCCAACTCCTTTACCATGGACGGAAGAATGTCAGAAAAGTTTTTCTGAACTGCGTGACGCGTTGTGTTCGGCCCCTGTGTTAGGTACCCCTGACTACAGTAAGCCGTTTACACTATACGTTCACGAGAGGGAAGGTTGTGCGTTGAGTGTTTTAACGGAACAATTCGGTGGTAAGCAATGTCCATGTGCATATTTTTCCTCGACCTTGGACCCAGTAGCTAGAGCATTGCCGAGTTGTTTGAGAGCAACAGCGGCAGCTGCGGTGTCTATCCGACAATCTGCAGGATTGGTCATGGATAATATGCTTACGGTGATGGTTCCGCATGCAGTTGACACTCTCTTGAATCGTACGAAAACCCAACACCTGACGAGTGCAAGGTTGTCTGGGTACGAGTTGACGCTTTTGGCAAGTCACATTCAGATAAAGCGCTGTAATGTCCTGAATCCGGCGACGTTGTTGCCGATCAGTATGGAGTCAGACGAAGTAGCGCCTCACGACTGCTACTTACGAACTGAGGAGGAAACAAAAGGTCGTGTTGATTTGAAAAATACTCCATTGGAAGATCCCGATGGGACCCTGTATGTGGATGGGTCGTGTTTTAAGTTGCCGAATGGTGATGTGACGACTGCGTATGCTGTGGTGACGTTGAGCACGGTTGTGGAGACTGCGAGATTGAATCAAAACTCTGCACAGGAGGCAGAGCTGATTGCCTTGACTAGAGCGTGCGTGTTGTCGAAAGGGAAGCGGGTGAATGTGTTTACTGATAGTCAATACGCGTTTGGTGTTGCGCATAGTTTTGGACGTTTGTGGAGAGAGAGAGGTTTCATAACTTCGCATGGTACAAAGATTCAGCACGGACAGCTCGTGAATGATCTTTTGGATGCACTTACATTGCCCAAGCAGGTGGCGATTATTAAATGTAGTGCACATCGTAAGGTGACGGATGACGTAGGTCGTGGCAATGCGTTTGCGGATGAAATTGCTAAGGAGACTGCCCGGAACCTTAGTACTAGAATGTATGTGACTAGTTCGGTAAGGTGGCCTGCAGAAACTGGTATGTGTGAGGACACTATTGAGAGTGTGAAAGCGATTCAGAACGAGGCCACCGAGACTGAAAAGATGAAGTGGAAAGAGAGTACGGGAAAGTTGGATGCGAATGGCTGCTGGATTGATTTGTCGGAACATAAGAGGTGGATGTTGCCGGATGCGTATGTGCTGGCTGTTGTGACGATGGCACACGGCTTGGCACATATTAGTGCGAAAGGTATCTGCAAGTTGTTGTCCCCTGTGTGGAAGAATGATGGTATTACTAAGTGTGCTGAGAGATTGGTTAAGAATTGTATGATATGTATGCTGTACAATCCTGGTAAGGCAACTCCTACACCCCCTGGCCATTTTGCTCCCCCTTCATGTCCTTTTGAGGTGATTCAGTTAGACTTCATCCATATGGAGCGATGCAATAACCTGAAGTACGTTTTAGTGGTGGTTTGCGCATTCTCCCGATGGATCGAAGCCTACCCTCTCAAACACAACACAGCTCTGTCCACTGCAAAAATCCTACTGAAGGAATACTTTCCTCGGTATGGAATGCCACGAATTGTATGGTCTGATAACGGAAGTGAGTTTGTGGGGAGTGTAATGAAGAATGTGTGTAAGGGCCTTGGAATTACACAAAAATTCCATAGCGCCAATCATCCTCAGTCAGCAGGCTTGGTTGAAGGGTACAATGGCACCCTTAAACTGAAATTAGCAAAGATTCAGGCTACGACTGGTCTCTCGTGGCCTGACGCTTTGCCCTTAGCTCTTCTGTCAACTAGGGCGACTCTACACTCCCGAGTAGGGCTCAGTCCCTATGAGATTGTGTTCGGCCGCCCTGCAAATGTTTGGGGGGTCCCTAGACCCAGTGTGTTCTCTGATCTTGAGTATCCAATGTTGATCGATTATCTTCATGATCTGACTGCTAAACGGAGGTTAATTCACCAACAGGTCTTTGAAGCACTGCCGACGCAGACGGAGGGTCCAGGCCACCAGCTCCAGCCTGGAGACTGGGTTGTCACGAGGAATTTCAGCCGGAAGCACAACCTTGAGCCTCGTTTTACTGGACCCCACCAAGTTCTTCTTGCCACGAGGACTGCTGTTCGTTTGGAAGGATGCAAGAATTGGGTGCATGCCACCCATACTAAAAAGGTACCTATACCTTTACCAGCAGACTCGTGGGTGAAGAAGGGCATTGCATCGTCTGAAACTGAAGCTGCTCCGAACTTTGCCCCTTTTAGCGACGCTCAGCCTGTCGGAGATACCTCAGTGCAGCAGAACGATATTGTTGAACATTTGTCATCACAAAACTCAAGATCAGAACAATTGACTGGTCAACAGAACTCTGTCTCATCATCGGACCAATCGTTTGACGAGCAGACACGTCCTGGGAGAAGCCGATATTTTCTCCGCTCCAACCCTAAAGACTAATAAAATAAGAATATTTGCTTTCCCCCCCGGACATCTACGTTACCCCATTATCACTGACCAGTTGAACACACTTATATATAATTGTGATTTTTGTAAATGTGAGTTTTTTCCATATATGTGTTTTTGCTTCCACAGCTAGCAGATTTTTGTATATATTGTTGAGTAAAATACCTTACATCCGGGTGGACCGTAGGGCCGCGCGGGTACTTCCTTCTGGTTAGTAGGTCTTGACACTAGGTCAGAGACCGTCGATTCCTAGGAACTCCTGGGGATTGACTATTGCTACACAGAACGAAGTGCGTCAAGAACGTTGCGGACGGTTTTAGAGGATGGCTTTCTCGAAGCTGTCGGACATGGAAAAAGCTCAGGCTAAAAGACTCGAGTTGCGCAGAATCGCGCACACAAAATGCTTCATGTTTCAGGTCTTCCTTCTATTCTTAACTGTTTCTTCGTTATTAGCGGGTGGGGTGTATTACATGATACAGTCATTGTTGCCTTCTGCCTCACCTACCCCTTCTCCTGAACCTAAACTTACTACCACTGTTTCTCCTCATTCCTTCCACATCCTACCCCAACACGAGCAGGCTAGATGTGCGGAATTCATGAACAATTCCTTCATTCAGCACCTTCATCAGCATCAGTTAGTGGTGAACACTACCAATTGTTGGGTGTGCGGGTTAATGCCACATACCACCGATAAGGGAATTCCGTACTTGGTCCTCCCTTATAGTTCCCAGGGTTCAGCTCGAGCATTGCAAACAATGTTTCGAAGTGCACTAGATTCTTACCCCAATCGAGAGCCACGTTCTCCACACTTTGGTCCTGGTCCGTACCATAAGTCTTTGGCAATAGCGATTGCTGATTTAGATAGGGATATCTATGAGCCGTCGCTCATCCCAGAGGAAGAGGTGCGAGCCTATAGGGATCTCAGTGAGGTTGAGTATAGTGCGCTCGTGGGTGAAAGACAGCTTAGGAGCTCGTCTCCAATATGGGTCGTACCCCACCTTGGTAATTTCTGTCTGAAAGGCCGTGGTCGAAATCAGAGGGCTCACCTTGGAGAGAGTGCTTGCTCTGAGACGTATGTCTTACCAATGCTCTCTTCCCCTGTTCTCCTGACTGCCAAGGGTACATACTTTGTCTGTTACGACCGTGCATATACATGGTTGCCCCTTGACTTTGCGGGCACCTGTTATATTGCAAATTTGTTGCCACCGACTTTTACAGTCGCCTCTGATTACCACAAGACTAGAGTTGTGAGGGGCGTGATTAGCAAAGAGGACACTGCCTGTCAAGAGGCAGGAGACTTTTTCAAGGGTTTCTTTCCGTTTTGGGGCCCTATGGTTAATAGTAGGAACCTGAGACAGTTGACTCGAGTGGTGGAATCGACAGCTAACATCACTGCCAGTGCCCTTGGTAATATCACAGCAGAGCTTCAGGCGGATAGGTTGATGACGTTACAAAATCGTATGGTTTTAGACGTTGTCTTAGCAGATCGAGGTGGAGTATGTAGAGTGATCCATTCGAGTTGTTGTGTAGTCATTCCAGACAACGCTCCGACTGTCTATCAAGCCATCTCGAAGTTGCATAAGATCTCTGAGTCCATACACGTGGACGTAGGGGATTGGACGCTACTCGGGTGGTTTTGGGGCCTGATGTTGACTTGGGGTTGGAAGATTCTGATGATCATCGGGGTTGTTGTAGCGTTCCTGTTCACGTGTTGCCGTTGTGTGCAGTGTGGTCCTGCCTTATGTGGCCTCTGTGCTACGACGTGTATAAGGCAGCCGCCTGTTACCAAAGGAACTCTGATGGATAGAATTATGTTACAGCAGCATCTAGATGGTCTAATGAATATCGAGATCGATTATGATTCCGACTAGTGCTTGCCTACATGAGGGCAAAAGGAGCGTCTGAGGTTCCGTGACAATTGTAAGTGGTGTTCTCGACTCGCACGAATATGGTCGAGTCTGGTATCTATGAACCGCAAATGACGAGTTTAGTGGGTGTACGCGTTTACGCTGGGCTAACCTGAACCGTTCGTTTGTTTCGTGGGTATCTTCAGCTGAGCCCACGGGTTCCATCTTAGATACGGCATCCATTTTGTTTCTTGCTCTCAAGTAGCCAGCGAACGGACGCTGTCCGCTTCGCGACCCTGGGATTCCCAAACTCTTGCGGAAGACACGTCTCCTTTGAAGGTGTCTTTATGATGAGGGGGATGACACTGTAAGGCAGATGGCCCCGCTCGAGGCTCATCTTGCCGTGCCGCTCTATTGTCTCAGTTGTGCATTCATTAAGCACGTCCCCTTAGATGCCTGCAACTCGTGTTTCCTGACACCACCCCTTTTACACCCTTTTCGATCTGTTCACTGTTCTCATATTCCTCTGCACCTGTTCCTGTCTCTTCCTTGATTCGTTTACTGCTGATTGGAATGTACAAATGGTGGGAAGATGTACTTTTACAGTTGGGAACTACCAAATGTTATTGTGATTATGTTCCGGGCTCTGAACACATGAAAGCGACCCCGTATGACTTTTACGGTGGGAACCAAGTTGTAAACCTTTGTGCACCATGTTATCCTATGCTCAAAAACTGTATAAAAGGAGCGATCCACAGATGCAATTTGAAACAGTGTCCTCGAACCTAAACGTGTTGTACTCTTGTGACTTCTGTGTTCCCTGCAGTAATAAACCTCGAATCTTTGACGCCGAAGGAAGTGTCCCGTGTCTCTGTCATTTGTACGCCGGAACAGGTTACCCACGAAGGTTTTAGGTTGTATCCCTGGCACCGCTGGGTCTTAGCAAAAACCCAGTCCTTCAGCTGTTTGGCGGGTCCGGGTCCCGAGGGTGGTCCTGTGTGGGCGCCATTTTGCTTTGGGCTCAGAACTCGATCTGCGGGCGCCATCTTGGAGCGTCCTCGCACTCGCGCTGGGATTGGACAGCCTACTTAATGCTCTCCTCTCCCGCGCAGCGGGACGCGCAGGTGGGACGCCCTCGCTTAGCCTGAGCCAGCGACGAGGAAGCGCGAGACGCGGCAGGACCTGGTCCCTTCTGTTGTTGCTCTTATCTGCCCACCCGGGGGATGTCGTCTTACACACGGTCAGAGCTGCTGGCCATAGGGCACAGGGTCAGGGTCTGTTTATGTGAGCCTGTTGACCCTTTAGTGGGCCCATATATTTGTGCCTGTAAGGGTTGGTCTCTAGAGAGCCCAACCAAGATCCGCTCCCTGGAAGATGCTACCCCAATTACACGCAAGATCGATGCGGATCGGGGTCTCCGGATCTGGTGTTTAAATGTGAGATCACTGGTCAAACATCACCAGTTTATACATTACTTGATTGAAAAAGAAGAGCCCGATCTTTTTTTACTTACTGAAACCTGGCTTCAGGACTCAGATGCTGCTATTTTGAATCTTGCCTTTCATCAGAATTACACGGTCTTTACGTCTAACAGGACCACGAGAGGAGGTGGTATCGCCATGGCAGTTAAATCCTGCTTTCCTGCTGAATGGAAAGTTTCTGGGCTGCCCGCCTGTGAAAGTGCTCTCTTCAAAGTTGCTTTTAGCCATCACTTTACGTTCAGCGGTATGCTCATCTACCGCCCTCCCGGCAATGATTCAGTCTTCAAATCCACGCTGGCCGATATGGTTAGCCCTATAGCGCTCGGTTGTGCGAACTTTAACATCATGGGGGATCTTAATATCCATTTTGATAATAGGTCATCCACAACCGTGAACACTCTGCTGGCGGATCTTGAAGCTTTTCAACTCATCCAGCTTGTTACTCTTCCCACCCATTCAGGGGGCCATATTCTTGACCCTTTTTTTCCACGCTTGAGAGGGTGAAGGTGTCAGACCCGATGCAGATGGGATGGACGGATCATTTGCTAGTGGAAGCCTTTTGTCCTATCCACGATAAGCCTTTTAAATCGGTGGACAGGACTACTTTAAAAAGGCATTGGCACAAGCTCAAACTTGAAGAGTTTTATAGTTTACTGGAACAGAAACCTTTGAGCGCCTTTGTGAATGTGGACCAGGGTTACCAGCTGTTCTGCACCTGGATTTCTGATGCCCTTGACTCCCTTATACCCATGCGCTGGTCGAAAGGCCGTGCGAAGACATCTAGCCCATGGTATAACGAGTCCCTTGCCGAGCTGAAAAAATCTTGCCGGAAAGCAGAAAGGGATTGGAGAAGATCATATGATCCCGCTCTGAAAACCCGGTACTTTGCCGATCTGAAGTTCTATCACAGGGCCATCTGCAGAACACGGGCCGCATTCTATGCTCAGGAATTTTTGGCCAGCACCAATCCATCTAAACTGATCTTTAAGGTTTTGAAAGACCTTATGTAGAAAAGAGCTACCTCGGAAGTGATTTGCACAGACTCCCACTGTGAGAATCTGGCAACTTTCTTCCTGGAGAAAGTGCAAAACATTTACCGAGAATTTGATCCGTGCCGGCCGAATCCAGAGGTAGTTGACCCTAACTCTTTGGGGTATGAGACGTTGACCGTCCTACCAGATTTGTCCACCGAGACTTTTGACAAACTTAGCCTCAGTGTTAAATCAGGTTCTCCTCTGGATCCGCTGAAGCCAGCTCTTATTAACACACTTTCCCCGCTGTGCCGAGCTCCCATATTGAATCTCATCAATATGTCACTGTCAACTGGAACGGTTCCCACCGCTTGGAAACAGGCAGTAGTCACTCCAATCTTAAAAAAGGCCAATTCTGATCCCCTGCTGCCAGAAAACTACCGCCCTATATCCCTATTGCCTTGGATGGCTAAAGTAACGGAAGCCCATGTCAACTCAATCCTGTCTGAGCATTTGGCTCGCAATCAGATATTGGATCCCAGTCAGAATGGCTTCCGGCCAGGACACAGTACCGAGACTGCATTACTCTACATCATTGAACATCTTCGCCTGGTACTTGACTCCGGACGTACAGCAGCGCTCCTGCTATTAGATCTAAGCGCTGCGTTCGATACTGTGTCCCACCACATACTGATCCAACGCTTAGAGGAAGCTGGAGTTACAGACATCGACCTCCAGTGGTTTCAATCTTTTTTGTCAAATCGAACCTTTAAAGTGGCAATACCACCCGGCCAATCCACCATCCATCCCTTGGATCTGGGAGTCCCACAGGGCTCCTCGTTGAGCCCCAACATGTTCAACCTCTATGTGAAACCGCTAGCTGCAGTCGTCAAACAATGGGGTTTGACGATGACTTCATATGCAGACGACACGCAGCTGGTGGTGACACTTAGTGGAGACCCTGAGGTGGAGGCCCCCAGATTCCGTGCTGGACTTGTGGCAGTAGCAAGCTGGCTTCGCACCAATTGCCTACAGTTGAATGCCACCAAAACATAGGTGTTGGTGTTGGGGAAACACGCTGAGTTATGGGGAAACCAGTGGTGGCCTCCAGAGCTGGGCGTTATTCCGATCCCAGCTTCCGGAGTGAAAAATCTAGGCATTTGGCTGGACCCCGCGCTCACTTTCACAGACCACACTAAGAAGGTGGCTGCCACGTGCTATGGCATCCTGCGGTGCATAAGGCCGGTTTTAAAGTACTTTGATCCCCCTACCCGGCAGCTCGTGGTCCAGGCATCGATTCTATTCTATCCCGGCTGGACTACGGAAGCTTGCTGATGTTAGGGGTGAACCAGGCTTTGGCCTCCAGGCTCCAAAGGGTGCAAAATGCCGCGGCGCTGGCCATTGTGGGCCTCCCCAGACATTGTTCTGTGTCAGATACCATCTCGGCCCTACACTGGCTACCGGTCAGACAGCGGATCAAGTTTAAAGCGCTGTGTCTGGCCTTTAAAATTATTAAACTCTCCTCGCCGCCGGCACTTGCCAATTTACTCACTCCTTACATCCCTCTGAGATCATTGAGATCAGAGGCTCTTCATCGGGCAGTCTGCCCCCGTTTTAAATTGAGCAGAATGGGCGGCCGCTCTTTACGGGTGCTTGCAGCAGGGTTGTGGAACTCGCTCCCGGTGCACATCCGAGCTCTCAATGACTTGTTCACCTTTAGGCGGGCGATTAAAACTTTCCTGTTTCCCGCCTCTGAGTAGCCGTCCCTTTTCTTTTACTGTGTGTTATGTTATAGTGCCTGTCTAAGCGCCAGGACGCCCCTTTGCTGGGGCAGCTGTGCGCTATAAAAATATAAATAACATAACATAATATAACATACTACAAGGCCCATTGCACCCTGCAGCCACATGCTAAAAGTTACATGTTGACAAGCTGGCTTTTGTGCTGTGACTTGACCTCACTTTCGCACTTTAGGATCAACAGCCAGGGCCGGACTGGCCGTAGCAGGCACGGGGCAATCCCCCAGTGCACCACATGGGTGGGGGGCCGGTTTGGGGCCACTGGGGGCGTTTTTGTTACAGGGCAGTTTTTGCAGCATAGCTGCAAAATCAGTAAATAACAGCTGTACAGGGTTTTTTAGAAGATTTCAGTTAGTAAGGGCGCTCTGCCTAAAATTCTACGTTATGGAGTACTTAGTAATTAGGTGAGTGAGTGGTGCGTAACAGAGCGAACGGAAAAGCCCTTAACCGTTCAAGAGAAAATCAGAGGACTTTCACATCACATAAGACAGCAATGCTCTCGCACACACAGCAAGGTGTAAAACTGAATGTTCATGTATAACACAATAGAATACTAGTATAACAAAATAGACAGATGCAGATTCTTGGGTATTTTCATTTAAGGTGGGTTGTTTAATGAGTCCACAACCGTAGGAACGGTCCACAGTCAGCTGACACGTGTTTCGTCGTGTTATTGTAAGTCAACACGACTCTTCAGGGCTGACAATAGAAAATAACGTGTGTATAGATTTTATCCATATATATCGCATATTTCCTTACATTGGATTGGTGACAGAAGGTGATTCACATGTGCACTTCTAAAGTACTGTTAACCTCCCACAAGTTGTGATTGTGATAGGTGTGGGTTCTTGCATGTTTGAGCATGCTTCCTCAATATTCTTTATGAACACATTTAGTCAATAACGTATTGGTGACAAAACACAAGGTTGTGATTCTGGATAAGTGATATGACGTGTGCCATGCTCACGACGATCCTACACGAGAAAATCTTAAAGTGAAGAAAGTGCTGCTAATTTGTTTGAATCAAAGTGTACATTGGTCTGTGAATTCATATTGATCTAAGGTACGTGCACTAGAAGTGAAGTATATGATCGAGTAAAGAAATCACAGAGAGAGCGGGAAGTGCATACCTTGTGGCACAACCTACGTGTTGGCAGGTTGAAATTGTGTTATACATGAACATTCAGTTTTACACCTTGCTGTGTGTGCGAGAGCATAGCTGCAAAATCAGCCAAAAACCGACCCTGGCAAAGAGCTCGGTGGCACCCACAACCCCCCGGGAGGTTGGGGGGCCGGCCGGGCACTTTGCTGGGGCTGGTTTTGGTTCCAAGTCCGGCCCGGTCAACATCATCTTAGTTACATTACCTCCGGAGGTTTGAACCAAGTAATTCAACTTATAAGCCTGAGGTCCCACTCCTCCATTTTGAAGCAGTCATTAAAAATGTATTTACTACATAGCTAAGGAGGATCTTTTTGTCAACTGTTCCTATAAGTTCACTTCTCAGAGAGGGCCCTGTAGTGGATTTATTGGATAAAAACAGTCAACTATTTGTGATGGTTCTTTAGTAAAAAGAGCTTCTAAAAAGTATTATTTGAAATAGATATGCACTCCCATTCTCCCAATCCGCATGGCAAAAAGAAGCCACTGAGATGCAAGAAAAGAGCCACAAAAAGTTTCTGAAAAATGACAGGAAACAAACTGTTCTCATGAATGTCTTTCTCCTAGTGGCATCCATATGGGTAATCGAGGTTCTTGCTATACATGCATACCTACAGAGGTGGGCAAGGTGGAATTACAACATACAGTAAGGATCTGGAGAAAACAGGGAAAGTGAGCAAGAGAAACACTATAATGGGTCTCACTCTTCAGAAAGGGAATTGTCTCATTCAAGGGACTCCACAGCTCCGATATTGCAGAGACAGATTTTCTGAACAAACTGCATTGAAGATATAGGACACAGGTAAGTAAAGGATACAAGCTGAGTTGGGAATTCACAAAATAGCACAGTTTGTAATGCTTGCTGGTTTCGGCAGTGGACGTTGCTTTGCTAAGCCTTCAACAGAACTGGATTCCAGTTGAAGGCCCCAGGATGTCATGCAATTCACAGGTAAAAATCTAGGAGACCAGCAAGCGAAGAAACACCCACACAGAGCAGCAAGGAGTATGGGAGATCTAATAGGAGTAACTGAAGAGGACCGATAAGAAAGAAAAAACAACAAATGTGATGGTAACAGGTGCCAAAGCACTCACAATACATTGCCAGGCAAAGTGGGTGTGCCCTGAAAGGTGTTAAATATGGCTCAGCACTTCGTGACTCTAAATAAGAATGTGTGAAAACGAACGTGTCGGCAGTTATCTGTCTAGTCTTCCCATTATCTTCAGTTTCCATTGATCCATCATTCACCGTCACCAATCCCTTAGTACCATATGCCTGATCATAGATCTGTACTTAGCCTGATTTCTGACCAACGTGTTTCTTCCTCAAAAGATTTATGTGATATATTTTCAAAGAAGCCCAGAATTTAATTGAATTCATTTTGTTAAAGAAAAGTTATTGTTTCTTCTGCTAATAACAATATAATCTACGCAAAAAAATGGATGTTAAACTCAATAACAACCCAAAGATAAAGTACAATTATGGTTCAGAAGCACCATCTCTGGTGAACCAAAAAATCAGCACACTGCTATTCGCTGACGATACCCTATTGATCTCCAAAACTCCCATGGGTCTCCAAAAACTTGTAAACTATTTTAAGGCATTTTGTGAGGAGAGGGGCCTGGTTATAAATACTGGTTATAAATACCAAGCTAATGATGTTCAACCCGCATAAATCTTTTAAGGACAATGTCCTGCTGGAGAGGGTTATTTCATTTGATTACTTGGGGATTAGACTATCGGCGGGAATGGCCTCCAAGAGACATTTAGCCAAGGTCTCCTTGAAGTTCAATCAGCTCACTGGGGCACTGAGTAGGGAGCATTGTTTGTCGTATATCAGGCTCGTAGCCCCTGCTCTCAAATTGTACAGCTGCAAGGTGGTGACCAGTGCCCTTTATGGGGCAGAGCTGTGGGGGATAGCATCCTCTAATGAGCTTGCAGCTGTGGAAAACAAGTTCCTTAGGAACCTGATATCCATCCCTTTAAGCACACCTCTTCTCCCTCCTAAGTTAGATCTAGGTATTAAGTCTTGGCAGCCTAACATTCACTTTCATCGATCTGAAACCTAATTGTCATCTATAAAGCTACTTTGATATTATTAAGGTCCCAGTAGACAGGAAGCTGTACACACAGTTTAGACATGGCAGCTTACCAATGTATGCTCTTATTAGCTCCTGGCAGAAAAGCATATCTCATCCTAAGGGCTGCCCTTCTTGTTCATGTCCACTTGAATCCATTGGCCATGTACTTTTTGCCTGCAAAGCCAAGAAGAAAATGGTTAGCTCCTGTGTGCAGGCAATTAGGGACCCAAAGCTGTAAAGACACCCTACGGATACTAAAATCAGATGCCAGACCTCTTTTTACCTGTGCAACTGCAAAATTTCTAGGCCACTCTTGGGCGATCAGAAGGAGGGCACAACCCACAAGGTTTTCTGGCATGAATAGATAAAATAGGTTGTGCTGACCAATCAAGATTGCTCTGATCAAATAATGCTGCTTTCAATTTTTTTTAATTGTTTTAGGACTCCATTTAATGCATTTTATCCAGTTTCTATGATTAGTCTTGGCATCTGATTAAGGGTTTAATGTGCAGGGTATCAATTTGGAAATTGAGTTGTATAAATATTTACTACACACTTGCACTTTTGCCACATAATTATGTTAGTGAGACCCAAGTCATGACCTCTGTGGAAATATTTTTATTCATATGAAACTGCATCTTTTTAATGTCAACTTGAGCCCTTTTATTTCTTATCTGCACATTGTTTACCGATACGCTCTTTTAATTGTAACTTAAAATTATGATCCCTATGGTTGCTTCTTTTATGGTTTGCTAAACCGAAATAAAGACATTTGATGGTTAAGAAGCAACCTCTCAAACTCACCAGGTCAATGAAATACATAGCTCGCTCATTAAAGTCACTTCTTACAATGTGTGATGTGTGAAGGGCTGGCCCTGCAGGCAAGCTCCCTAAAGCATCACAGAAGGATATGCACATATGGGGTTGGGCATGTAAGGGATTGGTAAATGACCTGGCGAACATTACAGTAAATTAAACAAAATCTGAATTTCCCTTCAAATCACACTGTAACTGTCAATATTTCAAAACTAAAACTAAAGTTCTCTGAAATTCTCTCGTTATGGATAACATTTCGAACCATATCTCAAACACCCGCTATGCAAACTGCAACCCTAAGTTACATTAAAATCCTTCAGGAAAAGAAGATTTTACAGAAAAGTATTAAAAAATGATTACTTTTTTTATACTGAAATCTGCCTTGATATTGACTTCTGATACATTGAGTTTTATGACATTACCCACAACCCCCATTGAAGCCTATGGGAACTATAAAGTGATAATATCTGGCGCCCATCCTGAGCCCACTAGACTCATTTTAAGTCATGAGGGAGACTGGAAAATGAATTAAACTAACTACAAATAATTACCATGGCACATCATGCTCAATCACCATGACATCAAACTGGGAAATAATTAGTCCTCCATGCACTACGGTACTCATGTGAGGCAAGTGTGCTGGCTAAAATCAATTACATTAATAAAAAAATAACCCTGGCCCACCAGATCTTTATTACAAATAGTTCTGAAATAAGGGCCTGATTAGGATGGCTGGTGGACTCACGTCCTACCGCTCTCCTAACGGAGATGGGTACCACCCGACATAGTGTCGGGGGTCCCACAGGCCAAATTACAACACAACCACCACTTTGTCGGTTGCAATGTACATGTTTTCCATTGCGGCGGGTGTGGCTAGCTGAGACACCCGCCGTAATAGGAAATATGCAGGTTTTGCATTACCCTACACTATGTGGCAGGCTTTTGCATTTCCCTGCACTATGTAGAAGACATCATGCAGTGCCTGTCACATGGTGTAGGGAAATGTAGGGGGGCACCGTAAGTGCCCCCCAAGTGCACACACCAACTGCTCCTGCACCTGGGGGGCCCCCAAAGTACATCCCCGCCATCCATTTCATGGCGGTTATACCGCCATGGAAAGGCTGGCGGGGATCCAGCATCCTGATGTGGCGGACGGTGACTGCTGGGCACTGCCACCATTCTGTGGATGCGGCACGGTCTGACAGGAAATCGTAACAATTGCCTCGCTCGGACCCATGGCAGACAAACTTTCCGCCCGCCAGGCACACCGCCCGCCATCCTAATCTGGCAGTTAGCAATTCAATCAATCAATCAATCATCGCATTTATATAGCGCACTACTTACCCAGAGGGTCTCAAGGCGCTGGGGGAGGGGGATCTGCTACTGCTCGAACAACCAGGTCTTGAGTTGCTTCCTGAAGGCGAGGTGGTCCTGGGTCAGGCGGAGGTGGGTGGGGAGGGAGTTCCATGTCTTGGCGGCGAGGTAGGAGAAGGACCGTCCCCCTGTGGTGGCTCTACGGATGCGGGGGACGGCGGCGAGGGCGTGGCTGGTCGATCGAAGCTGGCGTTTGGGAGCGTAGAAGTTGAGGCGGCTGTTGAGGTATCCTGGGCCTTGGCTGTGTAGGGCTTTGTGTGCGTGGGTGAGGAGACGGAAGGTGATTCTCTTGTTGACCAGGAGCCAATTGGCATTACGATGATGGTGAACCTGCCATCGTAGTTCATGGCCATCGTAATCAGCCCCTAAGTCTTTTAAAATGGTCAATAATATCAGGAACTGTATGGGGAACGCAGGAAAAATCCATTTAAATTAATTTCCACAGTCTACAACCAACCCATAAGTGAAATAAACAATTTAGACAAAAAAAGAGAATATTTGTAAAAATATATAAGAGTTGGCCGTGGCACCAATGGATTTCATTGGCTGGCCACAACACTGAAGACAATGTTGCAGTTGCCGTTACAGAACTTGGAAACATGAGGACTCCGAGTGTAAGGCTTACCTGCATTTGAATAGGAGGGCGAGAGATGGCGACCGGTAAGCTGTGTTACCGGAATTTACCAGAAGTAGCGCTGCAATCATTGGTAGGGTCAGCATTCTAGTTGTTGAGGATAGGTTGCTTCAAAAATGTGACGGCGGTGCAAGGGCAGGAGCAGAGCTTTAAGTGGGATGAAAAAACTGGAGGTCTCTCAAGTTGGGCATGGCCAATGTAATTAAGGGCGTGGCTTAAAAACATGTAAGTTAAATGTTTGTGCTTAGCATATTGTTACGCCCGACTGGTATTTTGTTCTTTCTGTCATTGCATCCAGATATATGATACAACAAGTAACATCATACTTACAACAAGTCAGGACTATTTGCTTTGTCAATGGTTGTCAATTACATTAGATAAATAAGCAGCAACTTTGGCTTGTATATAATATTGAAAAAGCTTCCACATAAAGCCCTGGTGACACCACGACAGGTTGCTGCTCCTTAGTTCCGAAAAGAGAAATCCAGAAAGAAAGTGACTCTCTTTAAAGGATTTCCCTTCCCCTATAAGGCTCGAAAAAAATTGACCCCCTGTGCCACGGCACAAAACAGAGCCGGATAGTGGCCCATTTTGAGGCCTCCTTAAAAAAACTGCCTGTGCTCAAACCCGGTGAGACTCAGCCCACTTAAATCCCTGGGCAGGAGATGGACACTACTTGTTATTGGCATGTGAGGCACGCAGCATTTGTGGTTTTAATTATATGATCCTAATTTTACTTAATCCTATTGGTAATCCCTTTACTTTTGTTATACATTTTAAAAGTGAAGCTGGGTGTAAATTGAATTTGAGAGTTAATGTGATTCTGCAATTTGTAGTTTGAATTTGAAAATCATAAAGGCCTTCCTGCATTTGAATCGGAGGGCAGGAGGGAGAGACAGAAACTTAGAAGCGTTGGTACCGGAAGTAGTGCAGCAATCAGAGGGAGCATCAGCATTCTAATTGTTGAAAACGTGGCTGTGTGCACCTAAGTCAAGCCTGTCTGCACGCAAATGGGACCAGGGTCCAGAAACCCTGCCCATTTTCTGCCAGAAACCAGCAGTAAATACCAATGTACCAGGGAAGCGCTGCTTGTTTTAGGTACGACCCAGGTTGCACTGTGTCTGTGAGTCCTTTTTCATGCCACAATTTCAAGTGGGGAAGCTGGGCAGTGGCAGAACTGCAATTTTTGGAGGAGGGTAACTTGATGGGGCTTTCCTTGAAATGTATTTATTTTAATGCACGATCCTTCCTCAAACAATATTTTGGGATGTGGGACATTTTAGTTGATAAAAGGCCTGACTTAGCCTTCATGGCAGAGACTTGGCTAGACGATAACAACTTCCCTGACTGTAGGCTCTAAGATGTTAGCGTGCGACAGATTGGGGAGGAGGAGAGGAGGAACAGACAGTCTTTTTAAAAATTGTTATACGTATCTCTCCAAATTCGTAACACCACTAGGGGCCCGCGATATTTTAGTATTCCATTTCTCTAATGGAGAATGCAAAATGCTTGGGGGAGCAGAATTGCATAATCCCCCCGCTACAAATCTGAATGTAGTGCCAAACTACTTTCTCAGCTGCTTTCTTTATGTTTGAAATATGACCATTTCCTAGTAATGGGCGCTTTTAAGGGTTTTTTTAAAGTATGGAAGACTTTGTCCGTAAACAGTTGAAAAGTGATATACAGATTCTACGGTTCAAGCAATTCGTCAGAGGACCCACCCATAATGCAGGGCATACCCTCAATGTCATATTTTTGCCTATCGAGTCCATCAATATAACATTTAACCTGGACCAATCATTTTTTAATTACCTTCTCCTTTACCCTGCCTGTAGGGAAAAATAGCCCATGTACACTCTCAACAAGCGTAAAAAGGTTGTGGAATCTTACAACTCCAGAACTGTTTGTTTCCCATTTTCTTTAAGAGAATAACCGGCACGGAGGGCACTCCCCGAACAGGTAGACATTTTATTTTAAATTTAGAAATAAGTAACATTTACGATCTGTGTGCCCTCCCCTCAGCCACCCCCCAGAAAGAAAGTGAACTAATTTGGAAATCACCATCAAAAAAATGCACACGCCAGAATTTAGGTTGTTGAAAAGGAAATGCAAATCTGCTGAACACAGATGGAGATAAACCTAAGAGTGCGCAGTCAGGCTAATTTACAAAGAGGAGCTAAAGAAGCATCATAAAGCTCTCAAACATACCAAGAAACGATACTTTGCCAAACGAATTGAAGAAAATAGTAATTGCACAAGTGTCGGATAACGAAAATCCACTTATACTCAGGACCAGTCTATTTTATGATCTTTTTTTTTGTTTAAGAGATTTTTATTGAAGTTTTACAATAAATAGTAGAATGGAATATAAGTACAAAATGAAAGCAGAAAATACAAAATATATTCAAAGATTAAATGAGTACTAAAGAGGACCAAATAAATACTAAAATAATGAAATGAAAAAAGAAAGAATAATATGTAAGAGAGAAGAGAGAAAGAAAGAGAAAAAAGAAAAGAAGATAGAAAGAGGGAAAGGGCAGGAAGGAAGGAGAAGGGGAAACTTAAGGATAACAGGAGAAAGGCAGCTAGAAATTAGGGGGAGAACTAGAAAGATATGTTGTTAAAGGTAACCAAAGAAGATCTGATTTAATTTTGCTAGAGAGGGGTAGGGAAAAGGCAGTAGAAATCCTATGTTCATCACAAACAAAATTCCACCAAGTTACTATAGAAATTTTTGATGTATCTTTCCAAGAAGATAGAATAACTTTAAAGGCAAGTGCAATAAAAAGGTCAAATAACAAGGAAATAGAAAAGGAGGCATTAATATCAGGTGATAATGATCCTAAAAAAACATTTTGAAATGACAATGGCAGATCACAGTGAAAAACTTTCATACAAATATCCCAAACTGATTTCCAGAATGAGGAAACATTAGAACAGTCATATAGTTTAAGCAGTAGTGTACCTTTAACAGTAGAGCATGACCAGCACAACTGGGAAGAAGCTGGAGAAAATTTAGAAATGCAGACAGGAGTAATAACAGCTCTATTATAAATAAAATACAGGGATTGCGTAATACGTGCAGCCGGAGAAATTTTGAACAATTTAGACCACAACTTATCCCAAGTGAAAATAGAAAGGGAAACAACTAAATCAGTTTCCAAGGCAAGTTCAATAAGGGATTTAGGTCGTTCAGCAACTTTAGACAACAACAGCTTATAAACATGAGCTGCCTTAGGTCTATGAGTTGGGAAAAGTGAGAACAAAGGAGAAGAAGGAGTAAGGGATGGTGTATCTTCAGGTATGTCAAAGGTGGCCAGATGAGACTGTAAAGCAGTGGAAATAATGGTATATTGAGCAAGGAAAGAGTCAGGTATAAGATAGGTAGATTGGAGGGTAGGAAAAGGGATAACAGAACCAAGATGCACCATTTGATGTACATAAAGGATACCCTTTTCTTTCCAGTATTTGAAATAAAAAGATTTACCCTTATATTTAAGGAATTTATTAAACCATAAAGAGGAATATAGAAAACATTGTAGTGGTGAGAAACCAACAGAAAAGGCATTGTATAACAGGTATTTGGAGTAATTTAGGGTGGGAATTGTAGGCAGAAAGGTACTGTTAGACATGAAAATTACATCCTGGAACGAGAAATCCTTAAGAAGGGAGCATTCATGAAGAATCCAGGTTGGGAAGGGGATATCACCAAAATCATAAGCTAATGCAAAGGATTGTTTAGGTAGAAATGCAGAATGATACAATTTGAAATTAGCAAAACACACCCCACCTTCTCCCTTAGGAGGAATAAGCTTGGCAATGGCAATACGTGGGTGTTTATTTGTTCCACAGGAACTTTGAACATGCCGAATTGAGCTGCGAAAAATAAGAAAGGGGTATTTTGACAGGGAGCATGGAGAGTGTGTACAAAACATGAGGACAGATCATCATTTTTATGGTGTCGAGTCTACCCCACCATGATAAAAATAAAGGAGACCAATTAAGTAAGAGAGATTTAAGTTTGGAGATTGAAGCAGTGAACGTGAACTTAAGGGTATCATGTAAGGAGGGGGCGAACCAGATGCCAAGATATTTAATTTTGGAGGGACACCAAGCAAATTCAGTATCATCAAACATGAACTGGTAACAAGGAGAGTTCAAGGGTAACACTTCAGTTTTGGACAGATTCAATTTATATCCAGAAATACTGGAATAAAGTCAAAATTCATACAAAAAGGGAGGGAGGGAGTTAATAGGACTAGACATGTAAATTAATATATCATCAGCATAAGCTGAGATTTTTGTGACATGGGAATTATGTTGAAAACCTTTAATTTGTGTGTTAACACGAATACGCCTAAAAAGGGTTCAAGGCAGAGGATAAAAAGCAAAGGGGAAAGAGGGCAACCTTCTCTGGTACCTTTTGACAAAGGAAAGGATTTGGAAAAGTGGTTATTAACAAAAATACTTGCTCTGGGACAAGAGTATAATAATTTGACAAAAGAAATAAAGGAGGGCCCGAAGCCAAACCACTGGAGTGTTGCAAACATGAATTGCCAGTTAATACGGTCAAAGGCCTTCTCGGCATCTAAAGAGAGGGAGGCAAGGGGAGATTTATATTTTTTGGCAAAGGAAATAACATTAGCGAACATTCTTGCGTTATCAGATGCCAATCTACCCTTGACAAAGCCAACTTGATCAGTCCTAATTAATAAGGGATTTATATTTTCAAGGCGGGTGGCGAGAATTTTTGCAAACATTTTACAATCATAATTTATTAGGGAAATGGGACGATCATTCTTACAAAAGGAGTGGTCCTTATCCGGTTTAGGGATAATAACAATTATTGTGTCCATAAAGGAACCAGAGGCTTTGGCATCAGCAATGAAATAATTAAACAACTTAAGAAGCTGTGGGACAAAAATGGAGGAAAAAGTGGTGTAAAACTCAGCGGTAAGGCCATCAGGTCCCGGGGCCTTGGACTTTTTTAGTGATTTTATAGCATTGAGTATCTCTTGAGAAGAGATATCAGCTTCTAAAGCATTAAATTCGTCAGGTAAGGAGGGTGGAGAGAGGAGGCCAGAAAAAAATTATGAATATTCTGAGTAGAAGGGAAGGTTTCATCCGAATAAAGAGATTGGTAATATTTATGAAAAACATCAGCAATATCCTCATCCGATGAAACCATTCAGAATAGGACCAATCGTTTTACGTTCTGATTTGATCTTTAAATAGTTGGCTAACATACGACCGGCTTTGTTTTGACCCCCATGATATTTGGACTTTATTTTGAGAAGTACGTTGCAAGCTTCAGTTGTAGCCAGTTTATTGAGATCCGACTTAGCTTTGATCAATTGATGTAGGGCAGATGATGAATTAGAAGTGAAATAAGTGTGTTCCAAATCCTTTATATGACTAAGTTGCGTCTCATATTTTTTCTGTGTTGCCTTCTTTTTGTGGGACACAAAAGATATGACAAAAGCACGGAAAGAAGCCTTGAAGGAGTCCCAATTATTAGGAATGCTAGTATCTATAGGGTTGTTAAAAGTAGAAAATGCCTCAATATGTGCAGTGGCCTTTTTAACAAAAACAGAATCAGATAATAAAGAAGTGTTTAATTTCCACTGGCTAAATTGAGATGAAGTAAGGGAGAAATCAAATACAGCATGAACAGGGGCATGGTCGGAAATAAAAAAAAAACCTATATCAGAGGCTTGAATAGATGGCAACAAAGATTTACTGACAAGAATATAATCAATTTGAGACCTCGTGTGATGCACATTAGAGTAAAAGGTATATTCAAGCAAGTCAGGGTTACAGGTTTTCCAAACATCATATAAAGGTCAAGAGGTGATGGCAGACTGAAAAGTGTTTTGTCTGGGTTAAATTTAGATTTAGATAACATGTCAGAAAAGGGGTCCAACCATTGATTAAAATCACCAGCAACAATCACATTAGGACAATCAAGTGAGGAAAGTAGAATTTTAATACCATTCCAAAAATGAGGATCAGGTTTGACCGGACCATAAATATTCAATAGAACAAAGGTTTTTGTTGTGTAAAACAATCTTTTCCATCACCCATCGACCATCTTCATCAGCTTGAGTAGATAACATTTGTACAGACAATGATTTATAAAATAATATGGCAACACCACATTTTTTGTTGGAAGTGGAGGAGTGAACAACCTGACCAACCCATTGTCTCTTTAACTTGAGAGATTCAGTATCAGTACAGTGTTTTTCTTTTTTTTTTCTTTTTTGTTCTTCATCTCAGCCATGGCTGGCCCATTAGTACCATGGACTAGGAAAAATGTGATTTGAGAAAAAGACATACTGTCTCAGTGCAAGACTGGTAGGGGTCGATCGTAGTGAAGGAGCGCCAGGACCCTAGAGCCATGTCAGTTTCACAATTAATCACAGACCCTTATGTACTATTTGGATGGTGCTTGCCATTAGCCAGATTCCACCATTGACCTTAAAGAAAGGACAAAAGTGATAAAGCGAAGAGAGTGCGTCATGGCTTCATAATCATTGGAACTGGGGGAGAAAAAAAAACCAAAAAATACCCCAGCTCTAGTTATTGAGACCAATCGAGTTTCAACCAGAAAGCTCTTATTTCAGGTTTACCAGCCCTGGAAAGATCCAATTTTGATATATGAACCATGGAAGAACTCCAGTCGTGCAATGTCGGGGGAGAGGCCTCTTTCCAACGCCTACAGATCTCACGTTGGGCCACCAGCATTGAGTAGAACAAGAGATTGTTATTAGCACTACGTTTCTTGTCCATTACTCCAAAAATAACAAGGCAAAGATCTATATTCACAGTGGTGCCTATAGAAGATGTTAATTTATTGCTTAATGATTGCCAGAAAGATGTTAAATGTGGGCAGTCATAGAACATATGAGCATCTGAGGCTGCGACTTGACCAAAATGGGGGCAAACCACTGGTGTACCTCTTGAGAATTTGGACAACCTCTGGGGAGAATAGTAAGCCCTATGAAGGGTAAAGAAGTGGTTCTTCGCAGCCAGGCAGGTTTAACAATATCCCAGAGAACGTTGCAAGATGTTAACCAAAGTTCATTCACATTTACTGCAGGCAATAAAGAACCCCACAGCTGATCCGGAAGGTGGAATACTCTGTCTATCTCCTTTAAGATTAAATTGTAAAAGTGGGAAACCTCTTTAGTTTTTGGTGCGTTGTCAAGTAAGCAAGATTCTAGTTGACTACTTCCTCCCAAAGGTCATTGTGGATGACGTGTGGGACCAGATTTTTGTGCTTGCGCCCAACTTGAGATTTGAAGGAATTTAAGTCTAGAGAGATTGGGGCCTACCTTACTCACTAGATGTTCCCAGGAAAGCATTTCCCCTTCAAAAAACAGATCTTCCCAAGTAAAAATTCCACCATCTTTTAGTGGGCTTATCAATGCATCTTTAGTCCAGCCAGAAGGAGCAGGAAGATCCCATATAGGAGAACCGTTAGAGTGGTAGCCTATTTTGGTGATTGTTCTAAGGTTATACCAGGTTCTCGCTAGGCCTTGCAATACCTTCAGCTTGATTTTCTTAAAGAATTTGGGGTCTCCAAACTTAAACTAAAATCCCATCTGGCTTAGACCTTCACATTCTAATAGTGTTGAAAACATAAAACCGATACCCTGATCTGATGGAGTTTTAAGTAGTTTTCGGGCATGTGTCAGCTGAAAGGCCCAAGCATAAATCTGAATGTCAGGGCCGGCCAAACCACCCTTCTCCCTACGACGCCTTAATTTATTCCAAGAAATTCCTGCAGTCTTGTTCCTCCATACAAATGAGGTGATGTCGCTCTGCATCTTTGCTATAATTTTTTATCAAAGTAAAGTGGTAAACTGTTAAAAATAAAGGTCAACCTAGGTAAAATGGACATCTTAACTAAGTTTGATCTACCTAGGAGCGTTAATGGAAGATGTCTCCAAGAACTCATTAGTTTTCTACAATCTTTAGCCACCAGAGTGAAATTTGTATGGGCAATCAGATTAATATCCTTTATGATTGTTATGCCTAGATATCTCATGCTGTCACAAGGTTGTACTGGGAGTAGCGCTGTTGTGCTGTTCCATGCCATAATCTCAGTCTTTGTGGCGTTAACTTCATACCCAGAGATGTTGCCAAATTGTTGTGCTAAATTTATGACTGTCGGAAACGCTGTGCTGATATCTGAAGGTATGATCATGAGATCGTCAGCATACAAAGATACTTTTTTTTCCCCAATCTCTATATCTAAATGGAGCGATGTTAATATCTTCATGAATTATTTGAGCAAATGGCTCTATATAGATATCAAAGAGTAGGGGCGAAAGCGGGCAGCCCTGCCGGGTGCCCCTTGTGATGGTAAATAGTTCCGACAGTCCGCCGTTAACCAAAACCGAGGCCGAAGGATTATGGTACAGTAATTCCACAGCTCTGGGGAAGGGCCAGCCTACGCCGAATTTTTCCAAGGCCCCCGACAGGTTTACCCAATTGACCCTGTCGAAGGCCTTGGCTGCGTCCAAGGTGAGAATAGCCAAGGGTAGCGATGAATTAGTTGCCATATCAATCGCACCTATTAGGTCATATATTAGCTCGTATGGTTGGCGACCTCTAACAAAGCCCTTTTGGTTGGAATGTAGGACTGAGGGGGCTACCTGCCCCAATCGCTTGGCTAGTAATGACGCAAAGATCTTATAGTCAGCGTTAAGAACTGAAATTGGACGATACGAGCCGCAGGCGGTGGATGCCTTCCCTGGTTTCAAAATAAGCGTGATGGAAGCTTTGTTCCATGATGAGGGGGTAGGTCGCCATCTACCAGAACTTGATTAAATAATTTGGTGAGAAAGGGAGCGATATCAGCTGCAATATGTTTGTATATCTCTGTCAGTAGGCCATCGGGGCCCGCCGCCTTTCCAGATTTACTGTTTAGTATAGCAGATGATACCTCTTCAACCGTAATAGTGTGATCTAACAAATTCACTTGTTCTGTAGAGAGTACTTGTAGTGAAATTTTATTGAGCCAATTTCCTACGTCCATAGAGGTGATGTTATTGTCCTCTCGATATATAGCCTGGAAAAAATCTTTAAAAGCTGACCTTATTTCTGGGTCCGAAGATACTGTACCAGAGCCAGTAATTATAGAGTCGATATTATTTCGCGTCTGACCTGTTCTAGACTTCCAGGCTAGTAGTTTGCCCGCCCCTTCACCAAATTCAAAATTGGCTAATTTGCTGGCTTCCCACCTTTGCAAAATACGTTGGTTTAATACAGAAGCCAGTTGCCCTTTAAGCTTCATCAGCTCCTCCTGCTTAGCATGTATGACATGTTCTGGGCAATTGTTTAGATTTTCTAATTATGATTGGGCTATTGATATGTTGGCCTCTATCAGTGTAACCGCTTGGGTATACTGTTTCTTACGAAACAAAGTTTTATTCTTAATAACCCCTCTCAAAGCGCATTTAAAAGCGTCCCATACTGAACTAGAGCACGCCGAACCAATGTTAATTTAAAAAAATTCTTGTGTCTCCACCTTAACATACTCCAAACCTTCGGCAGATGTAAGAAAAGATCTGTTGATTGACCACGACCTAGTCGGGGGTTGAGACTGCAATTCGAAGTCTAAGAGTATCGCCGAATGATCGGACAGGTGAGATGGCAGATAAGTTATATTCCTTACTGATTTATCCAAACATTTGTTTACCAATATAAAATCGATCCTAGATCTATGACGGTACTTATAATTTCTGAAGGAAAAACCGGTTTTCTGACCCGACCTTACCCTCCAATTATCAATAAATCCGTATTGATACATGTATTTAATAAGAAGATCTCTAGATTTAGAGTGAGCAAGTTATCGACCAGAAGGAGACTTATCCAGCAGCGGATCGAGCACGATGTTAAAATCACCCGCTATTATCATGGGTTCTGGAAAATGTAAAAGCTCGGAGAACAGCGTGGCCAGGGCAGATGGATCATCACGGTTAAGCCCATAATAACCAACCAACGTAACGCATGTTCCCCCTATCATGACAGCCGCGATTGCCCACCTACCATAAGGATCGACCTTCTGCTTCAAAAGTCTTGTTGTGATGTTTTTTTAAATAGAATGGCAACCCCTCTTGTATTAACTGTTTGAGATGTAGTGACTAATATATCTGTCCATCTGTTCTTTTTTTACCAAATCCAACACTTCCGCTTCAACCAGATGTGTCTCCTGGAGAATAATGACCTGCGCATCAAAGTCACGGATATATTGTAAAATTGTGTTGGATCTAGGTTATGTGCGCAGGCCATTAACATTCCAGGAGAGAATCTTAATGGTACTCATAGTTGACATATCTAATGGCATATCTAATGATAATGATTAAGAGTCCTGCTAACACACACCCCTTGGTACTAGTAGAATAATCAAGATTCGTCCATTGTTCATTTATAAAGTTATCGACCGCCATTTTAGAGATGAGAAGCATTTTATTTTTTATTTCCCTAACCCTTTCCCACGTGAACACCACCCCCCTCCCCTGAGGAACCCCTGATTAACCAACCGGAACAAGTCCGGTTTGTGATACCCCTGATACTCTATCCAGGCTCAGGTGAGGCGTTAATGTCTAGAATATTGGAGGACTAAATATGTCTAATTTCAGTCGAGCCATTTATGGCCACACTCCAATTTGATTAAGTAGCATAAAGGTAGAATACGTAATTTCGTGCTCTTTGTGATTTGCTATTGCATTTTTTTTCTTTTCTTTTTTTTTTAGCAGAACATTATGTGAAATTGAAGTGTTTCCTTGTTTTTTATTCTTCCCCCTTTTTTTCCATACTCTTCTTTTCTGAGTTAGGTTACTATCTATTCTAATTGTCTTCTATTAGAAAAGTTCATGCCGAGCTAAGATTTTTATATATTCATTCATAGATAAACTCTATAGACAGCCATATAAGGAAAACCCACAAACTACTCGGCCTGAAACTAAGCTACCGTCAGTTTTTAGAGGTGCCTAAACTTAACAATAATTCATCTGCTGCTTGGACTGTACGGACATTAAACATTTTGTTATTCAGCATGATCTTCAGTGCTGCAGGAAAACTCAGCTGGACAGATGCTCCCAAGTTTCTGAATGCCTCCATTATCCGACCCAGTTCCCACTGTCTATCAAGGGTCGCCCTCGACAAGTTAGAATGCACTTGAAAGGAAAAGCCTTCGCCAGTCAAAGATTTTTGTTTTAGGGCCAAATTTAGAATGTGATCCTTCAGTTGAAACGTGTGGAAGTTCACTAGAATCTTGCGGGGCTTTGCACGCTGCGGATTACGCCTGAAGGGGTCCCTATGGATTTGTTGAATGTCGTTTGCTTCTGGTACATTCAGGATACGAATATTACATTGCCTCGCATTATTTCCCGGGACCTCCATCCTTTCAGCCAATAAAGTATCCTCTCTTTTAAGCTTCACTATTTCCTCCTTAGCATTGTCTAGTTCTATGGACATTACCGTTGTTGTTTCTTACAAGGCGCCCGTTCTTGAAAAGAGCCCATCAATTTTACTATCCAGTGATTCACAGTAAGACCTAATCTCTCTCTGAATTTTAGATGATTCCTCAAAACCTCGTTTAATGTCAGCTGTCAAGTTGGAAAACATAGTTAAAACTGAAGAGAGATCTAAAGGTGTGGTGGAAACAGTGGCTTCTGGTGGCAATTGTGCTTCAGAACTGAGAGGAAGAGGGGTCTGAGTTAATTGCAGTATATTGCTCTGGGTATTCTGGTCTGGACTTGAAGGAACCTCAAGTATTTGAAGTTGATTATTTGACTCTAATGCCTGACTTGTGTTTGCTACAAGATTGATGCATCTATCAGGGAGACCTGAGTCTTCCAGTCCTGTGCTACTGGAAGGGACGGCAGGAATCTTGTCGAGATTTAAAGAAGTGTTCACACTATCACTGCCATTAATATCATTAATGTCAGCAGGATTTTCTAGCATAGACTTATTGAATACTGCACTCATTGGAATTACTAATTTAGGACCTACAACAGTATTTTCACAGTCCTCCTGCCCAGTGACCTGCGTGGACTCCACAACTGAGGTGGAAAACAAGTTAGGTTTTTCTGAATTTGTCCTCCCCCCTCAGCTATAATGTGCACTCCCTGTTTTAGCTATTTTCCTTCCTCTATGACCTTTTCTAGATATTACTGGGGTCGATTTTGTAGCTAACTCAGGTTGAGTCGTGGTTCGACTTCTAAGAGAATATGGGTTTTTTACAAAGCTAATACACTGCTTTGAGGCCCCTAGCACAGAACTTAGATCTTCCTTGAGTCCAGCGGGACCCACAGCGGGCCACACAGCCTGACCCACGAACTGATTCACATGCAACTCCTCCAGAAGTTGAACAGCCCCCGCCTCCTCCGCCCCTTGGCCACCCTTCACCTCGTTTGTGGACAGATCCGATTCCACAAAGTCTCCTGCCACCTCCAACTGCGCGGTGCCGGCGCCAAGGAGCTCTCGATCCTGGTCCCGCTTTCCGCCGCCACCGCCTGACGTCCTTCTCTGCCAGCAACCACAGGTAGATTGTTTCTGAATAGGGAGCGAGCTTGCCTCCCATGGCGGTGCTCATGGGCAGCTCAATGCCACTTCCAAGGCACCGACAACAAGAGGATCCACGCCTGCAGCGTAGACCGAGCCGGCAGCTGGAGAGTGGCGCGCAGGAGAGCGGATACCGAGTCAGGGCAAAACACGCCCCCAGTGAGCACAAGCATGGAGGGTAAAAGGGGAGCGAGCTAACGGCTCCAAAGTTTCGGTGAGTAACTTCGACTCAAAGATAGATATTTCACAAAAAAGGAGGTTATAAAAAGATAACAGTACACTCGAATCAAGTTAACCAAGCTAGCGCACGAATGTAGCCCTCATCAAAAAGTAAAAAAGCCAAAAGCTCCGCGAGACCCCAGAACGGGATATTGCGGCAGCTAGCCTGCTGCCACCATGTTCCTCAGTGTTTTTCTTGAAGGAAAACAATATGGGAATTCATTTTGGATAAATGAGGCAGTACCTTTTGACGCTTAACCGGGTTGCCAATAGCACGAACATTCCATGAAACAAGCTTACACATGATGGAGGGTAAGGAAGGAAGGTACATGAAGGGATGTGAAACACTGAAAGAAAAAACAAACCATGTAAAGGGAAGGTAAACAAATAATGTAACAAGGAATACCAAAACTTCTATAAATTTCATGAGAAACCTAAGCATGATTGACAATGCAGGACATGAAAAAATGCACTTAAGAAAAGACCAACCAATAAAGAGACACACCATATGACGAAATGTACACAAAAAGAGAGAAGGAATAGTAGAAGAGGCAGAGAGGAAAGGGAGAAAGAAAAGCAGAAGAAGTGAGAAGAAATAGAGGAGTAGTAAGATCGAAGTGAACAGATCAAGGCAAGAGAGCCTGATCTGAGGAGAGAGAAAAACCGAAGTAGAAGGAGCATGGAAACGCGGAAGAGGAAGAAAACCCCCACAAGCAACACAGACGATGAAAGGGGAATCAAAACCTCGATAAAACAGAGAACACATATGTAGAAAGGAGTGTAGAGGGAAAACATTGAACACAAAACTGCCCAGACCAAAAAAGAAACAACAAAGAGAGAGGAATATTAATCATTAGTGTCCATGCCGGAAGAAGATAGAGTCTGCAAAAACGACTGGAGATTCTGCGGGTCATCAAATGAGTGAGTACGACCATTGTGTGTGATTTTACAGAAGCATGGATGAAGGACGCCATACTGTATATTCAATTGTCTCATCTGAGGACAAAGATTTGAAAATTCTTTGCGTCGAGCATTCGTTGCATTAGAGAGGTCTTGAGAGATAATAAAAATATTGTGACCAGACCATATAAGACGCCTTTTGAGTTTAGCAGCCTTCAACACGGACATTAATTCAGTAAATTCAAGAAAAAGCATATTAATACCACGGGGTTTAGAAGCATTAGGTTGAAGACGGCCTAACCGATGGGCTCTTTGGATATTGAAAAGATGCCCCAAAGGTCTAGAAGATCCATAAGAAAATTCTGTAAAAAAGACACCATATCAGGCCCCTCAACATTCTCTGGAAGACCATAAAGGCGTAGGTTACTCCTCCGATTACGATTTTCAAGGTCCTCTGTGTGGAGTTTCAATTTGTGAATTTCTTGTTCCAGAGAAGGGATCTTGGAGGAGACATCTTGGATATCGCTTACACATTGTTCCAACTCCAAAACTTTGCCATCCATAACCACCAGTTTTGCTTCAATCTGAGATAGTTTAACATTAGTAGCTGACATAAATGGTTGAAGACCATGGACTTCTTCTAAGATAGAATCCAGGACGGGATTCGGCGAAGGATTGGGAGACGGTGCGTCATTTTTTGGTCTCTTTACTTTAGCTCCGGTAGTAGAGTGCTTCGAAATTCCAGGCTCATGAGACATATTTAAGTCCTCAATTGGGATTACAGGCACAGTCAGATATGCTTTACAAGATGGAAAAATGAAAAAAAAAATAACAATAAAAAATAAAGTAAAAAGAGTAGGCGTAGATGTGTGTTAAGTTCAGAAAAAGGCAGGAGGCAAACAGAGACGGTCAGTTAAGATACTCTGTAGTATAATCCAACTGCCTATCTAAAGAAATAGAGAGTAGTCACTAATAGGCATATATTTTCCAAGATGATTTGGAGAAATAGGTAGAGATAGGTAACAGTCAATACAAGTTCCAAAACCTATTTGCGTGGTATACAGAGCAATGGGCACTTCAAAATGGGAAAAACGAGCATCAGCGCCAGAACTCGAGCTTGAGATTGATGACAGCACAATTTAGGTGCATACGTGGCTGGTGACATAATTTATCATTCAGTAGAGCTTGGATACATCATGGTTTACACCACATTTCAGTTACTGGAAATAAAGTGGACACGTGGTGTGATTAATAAATTAAGAATTAATTATGCCAGCAACAGCCAGTGGACATAGCAAGCTTAAGAACAATCCAAGGAAAAACATTTTTGCAGAAGCTCCAAAGCAAGTAAAAAAACGGGCATTTACACCATACCAATAAAATGGCGACCATTATTACTACAAAGCTGAAGTCATAGGCAACAAAATAGGCAACTGGTCGCAGAAAAGAGAAAAGGGCATCAAAATCGTGATTCACACCACATTAAAACAAAAACAGAAAGTGGACACGCGATAATCCAGAGGCAGGAGCAGCTACAGTACATATTCCAAAAAATGAAGCTGTGTAGTGAGGAGAAAGGACGCGGGCTCGGCAGAACAAAATGGCGGCCGCCCACGCCCTAAAGTGGAGAAAGTTACCGGCGGGGATATTAGAAGCCAGAAGCTCAGCCGGTTGCAGTCAGGGTCCGCGCCAACCTCCCGACATTTTCAGACAGCCCTAGGTGACAACCGGAACCTCTACGAGTCCGTCCGAGGTTCGCCAGAATCGCCAAAGGCTCGCCGTGTCTCGGAGCTCACCGGGGATGCGCCATCACTCGCCGACGACTTAGCTACTCCCCCTATGTTATGATCTTGATGCAGTAAATACTATACCTTATCCCGCCACCCTCATAATCTGGGCCCAAAATATATCTTACTTATGGTAACTGTTAATTAGACTGCGCCCAGACAGCAATGTGTTGTGTATCTCTTTTGTGAACAATTGTAGTAGAGTTATACATATTTCCTGCTCACTCAGTAAAACATTCCTTTACCTTTTAGAATTCACCATTTTAAATCCCTCTCTTCTAATCGTTAGTGCAAGAACAATTCAGGAACAGAAATGAACGTGCCAGCTGAAATAGGTATATGTCAATGCTAGCTCTGATTTGCTCCGGCATGTGCTATTACCAGGACACATAGAAATATTTGCTTTCCATTTACAAGTGCTGAAAAATGAATCATGAATACTTGCCAGTAACAGTTGTTACGTTCCAATTTGTCATATTGTTTTATTTGACATTTGCTCAGACGAAAGCGAATGGGAAGAAAGGTATTACCGCCAGAGCTCAAAGGCTGAATTAATGAATAGTGTATAAAATGCAATCGTCGGGGGTTCTCAATGGTCAAAGTGAAAGCCTCCAGCGTCAGAAAAAAGGCAGTCAGTAGTACCCTTTTGGTAGCCGCTTAAAATGTTAGTTATACGAACACAGTAATAACCTGCTGAATGAAATGCAAGAAGGGTAAAACCTTGCTGAAATTGAGGCCTCGAAAGCAATCCTAAAACTTATGCTGTTTTTGATTGAATAGCAAAGATAACCATTATCAGTAAGCCTGGAACCTTGGCGATTTGGTAAACAGCGACATATTTTTACTTTTTGCATCATCTTCTTGATTGCAGGCCTCCGCACTGAATGTATTTACCATATGCTACTCACCTTCAGGACCATGTACAAAACACTGTTGTTGAAGCGATACAAACAATGTGAACCCCTTTCTAAAACCTCACTTGCAACATTATTTAATATATCATAAAATCCAACTCATGCAAGATTTCGAAGTTACAATTATTTAAAACTGACTGTAAGCGAGTGAACATGAGTTGTGTAATAGATACAGATGATAACAATTCTATGCATGATACAGTGCCACATAATTAAGTTTGTGTGCGCAGATGAATCACTTTACAAACGTAACATTTCAAAGGCAATTATAATTGTGCATACAGTGTGGGATCGGGAAGGAAATATCATAAGATGTATTGGTAGAAAACATAAATGCAAATTTGAGTCTCATTTACACGTGTACAATTTCTCATGTAGTGGGAAGTGCTCATGCATGAAGTGCATTGAAGTGCCGATTAAATCTATACCTGGCACAAGTTTCTTGGATTTACGCTGGAATTCTTTGTGAACATCTAACATACTATACGTTTGCTCCTCACAAGAATAATCGTACATGACAAAAATACCTATCTTTTTCCTATGTTCTTAGTTTACGTGTCAGTAAAAACGAATGGAAAAATAAAAGCAAATTATGCCAATCTCACATGAATCACTTCACTGAAATTCCAGCTCATTTATGTTCCAATAACTCTGGTATCAGAGGACATAATCTAAAAATGGTATTTATTTTGTTTGCATAAGGAACGCTTTTAAGAAATTCAATCTAACCAAAAATCGGCAGATAAAGTTCACCAACATATATTACAGTTTTATGGTCACGGAAGCATCTTTACAGAGGGCAGTGGTGGGGAAGGGGGCTTTTTTCACCCTGTCAATTATCACAGTGTTTGATGTTTTTAAATAACATTTATTACAATAATCTTGACGAATTTAGTAAGCTAAATTATAAGATACAAGAAACACATGTATGACGAAAGGTGCAGACATAAATTTAGTAAATGAGAAAAAATACCAGGAAAGGTCGACATGCACAAAATAAAATATATTTTTGGATGCAACTTTTTAAATTACATTCCATCTTCTCAAATACCAGTTATTTATGAACTGCAAAGGTTAAACATGAAACCCCTTTATTATCTTAGATATTTGTCTGATTTAATAAATACATTCACAAAATGCTTCACAAAGGTATGCCTGCCTTTTCATTGGGTGAATGTCATGATTCACAAACCGCGACAAATTCGAGAGTCAGATAGAGCGTTCAAATGCTATACCCTCTTATTCCTTCACCCAGACTTTCATATACAACAAAGATGTAAGCACACATCTGCTGTTCCGATCTGTACTGGTCTCATGAGTCATGCTGGCATTGTGATGGAGGCCTGATGATGTCGTCAGGAACTGGCCCGCATGCCCATGTCACTCATGGGAACAGAATTGGCATGTACATTTCTTGAAAGAGCAGTTCCTGTCAATGCTCAGATTTACATGTCCATCTCTAAGTTTTGAGTGCAAATTGATATTACTCTTTCATCGATAATGTAAAACATGAAAACTAAGGGCTATATGTACAAAGCATTTTTCTAGTCGTAAATGGCTCGACTCACAAACTCAAGCCGTTTGCACCCAGAAAAATGCACTTTGGGATGTACAAAGCCCAAATAGCGATTCAGTAACTTGTTACCGAATCGCAATTTGTGTTTTGCGATTCGATATTTATAAGGGGGTGTTGAGGGCTCCCCTTCCTAATACCCATTTAAAGTGGTATGTATGAATGTTTTGCAACCATAAAGTGGTAATCCAGTCACAAATAGGAACTAGTCGATAAGGCTCCCCTTCCTCTTTGAGAATGGTAGGCAAAATATTTTTTAGGAGCAGGATATGGTTCCACGTACCACTGTCTGCTCTTAAAAAATGAAAAGCTGTAATCTACTGGCTAAAATAATGTGTGCTCCCCATTGTTGTTCTCTGCCTTGCTGCACAACCAGTGGTGAGGTCATTAGAATGCTGGAGTGTAACTGAAGCTGTAACTTGAAGAATAAACGTATCCCCCTTTTTCTACATGACCAGCCTGAGTGGCATAGTTCGTATTAACACTGGCAACGAGCAGAGATGACCCAAATGTGAAGGGAAGTTTAATACTGGAAATGAAAAATAAGGGATATCTGGAGGAATAATACAATAATCTCAAAAAAGATTACAGAAGAAAAGAGAATGGAGTCTGTAAAGAGGAATTTCACATGGTAGCCTCAACGGTGTCAGTTTCAACAGACAGCCTACAGTCAATCAGTCAATCAATCAATCAATGACACTTATAAAGCGCGCTACATACCCGTAGGGTCTCAAGGCGCTGGGGGGGGGGGGGGGAGGTGCCGCTACTGCTCGAACAGCCAGGTCTTCAGCTTCTTCCTGAAGGAGAGGTGGTCTTGGGTCAGGCGCAGGTCGGTCGGGAGGGAGTTCCAGGTCTTGGCGGCCAGGTAGGAGAAGGACCTTCCTCCTGTAGTCGCTCTTCGGATGCGGGGGACGGCGGCGAGGGCGTGGTTGGCTGATCGGAGGTGGCGTTTGGGAGCGTAGAAGTTGACCCGGCTGTTGAGGTAGCTCGGGCCTTGGTCGTGTAGGGCTTTGTGTGCGTGGGTGAGGAGGCGGAAGGTGATTCTTTTGTTGACGGGGAGCCAGTGAAGGTCTCTCAGATGTCCGGAGATGTGGCTGGTTCGTGGGATGTCGAGGATGAGTCTGGCTGAGGCGTTCTGGATCCGCTGGAGTCTCTTCTGGAGCTTGGCGGTGGTACCGGCGTAGAGGGCGTTGCCGTAGTCCAGTCGGCTGGTGACGAGGGCCTGGGTGACGGTCTTCCTGGTCTCGGTGGGGATCCACCAGAAGATCTTCCGTAGCATGCGTAGGATGTTGAAGCACGCCGAGGAGACGTTGTTGACTTGCCTGGTCATGGAGAGGGAGGAGTCCAGGATGAAGCCCAGGTTGCGTGCATGGTCTGTCGGTTTGGGTGCGGTGCCCAGGGCGGGAGGCCACCAGGAGTCGTCCCAGGCGGAGGGTGAGGGGCCCAGGATGAGGACCTCCGTCTTGTCCGAGTTCAGTTTCAGGCGGCTGGTCGTCATCCACTCGGCTACCTCTTTCATCCCTTCGTGCAGGTTGGCTCTGGCGGCGGTGGGGTCGTTGGTCAGGGAGAGGATCAGCTGGGTGTCGTCGGCGTAGGAGATTATGCTGAGGTTGTGTTTGCGTACGATGGCCGCGAGGGGGCTCATGTAGACGTTGAAGAGGGTGGGGCTCAGAGATGATCCTTGAGGGACGCCGCAGATGACTTCGGAGGCCTCTGACTTGAACGGTGGTAGGCGGACTCTCTGTGTTCTTCCGTTGAGGAAGGAGATGATCCATTCCAGCGCCTTGTCCTGGATTCCGATGTTGCTGAGGCGCCGTACTAGGGTGCGGTGGCAGACCGTGTCGAATGCCGCGGAGAGGTCTAGGAGGATGAGGGCCGCTGTTTCTCCATTGTCCATCAGGGCTCGGATGTCATCGGTGGCGGCGATGAGGGCGGTCTCGGTGCTGTGATTGGCACGGAAGCCGGACTGTGAGGGGTCGAGGGATCCGTTCGTCTCGAGGAAGGCGGCCATCTGCTTGTTGACGGTCTTCTCGATGACTTTGGCTGGAAACGGGAGGAGCGAGATGGGGCGGTAGTTCTTGAGTCCAGGGTAATTAGTTCTCAGTCAAAGGGAAATCCCTGGGTACACATTAATCTGAGATTAATATTATCCTTTCACGCACAATTCATGCAAGCCAACTTAAACATAGGGAAAGTTAAAAAATCACTCTATAATAACCTAAAGTCAATTTCCACACCAAAATATTGAACGTTCACAGTCTAATTTTAATGAAAATATAAAAAGAATTATACAAACAATGACAAACAATCTTTGAAAATAAGATAAAAACAATCATAATTCATTACATGTGACCAATATACAAAGGAATTTTTTAATCTAGTCCTAAAATAAAGGAGATTTATAAACACAACAACTTTACAGGCATATAGTTCATTAAGAAACAGTTTTTTTAAAAAATACAAAGCAAAAATACAGACTTTTACACAAAACCAACCCCCTCTATTCGTTATGGCCTATTGCTGAATTTACCACTTCCGCTATCTGATCCAAAGGTCATTCAAAAATGCGAGGGTGATAACAGTAGCATTAGTGTATGTCTATCCGTTGCTCACTTGACCCTATTTGGATTCAAAGTTAAACCACAATGCGTCGATTTTTTAACTTTCCCTATGTTTAAGTTGGCTTGCATGAATTGTGCGTGAAAGGATAATATTAATCTCAGATTAATGTGTACCCAGGGATTTCCCTTTGACTGATGGTCACGGTACCCTGTTCCCTGGTGAAAGTGGGGTACTCTCTCACTAGATAATTAGTTCTCAGGCCAGTGCAGACTTCAGCAGAAGCAGTGGTCTGCTTTTTCACAAGGACACACTTGTTAGGGGTGAACTGCTAAGATATTTGACCTGTTTGCATGGACTATTGTTCTGAAGAAACGATCTGTTGAACAGCGTGTGTTTGATTAACTAATGGAGTTGACAAGATATCAACTGTGGTTGGTAGTTTGAAGGATCCGGAGATCTGAGGTTCATGCAGCCTCAAGGCATGACCAGAGAAATTGGAACCAGCGGTGAGCAAACAGCTATATGAGGCATGTGACATCCAGCGTTAGTTGGCAGCAATGAGGCACGGTGATGAGTGTATCTTGCACTGACTGTTGGAAGCATGAGTATGGTGTAGCATTCAAAACAAGGCCATGTGGGCTAACATGTATTTTCCCCCAGGTGCTTGGGGAGTGCAGTTGAAGTAGGATGAGTGCGTGCCCCTCTTACCATCATCTGTTCACAAGTTGTGTGGCATTTGAATGTCAGAGAGGTGATGCAGCTTTAAAGATTGCCAAGTGGACTGCTCAGCATCATAATAAGCATATCTCTTTAGTTAGCGCAAGTCAGTGCAAGCACATGTTACATGCCACAGTGATGGTCATAGTCTCCTTGTGACGTGTGGCCAGTGGCTGTACCGTTGACAGTTGCAGTAATTGGGTTTAAGGCTGCGGCGCAAGGACAAATTATTTCTTTCTCTGTCACCCAGTCGGGAGCGCAACAAGCTAAAATAGCTGAGTTACAACTGGCTGTAGAAAGGGCACAGAATCCGAGTCAGCTTCGAGACTCTAAAAAGGCTCTTGGGGAATTTTTTACTCTAGAAGAGATTAACAGTTCTCGAACATACCAACAACAAACTTATGAATATAGTAAAATGGTTCGTAATGAGAATTTGCCTAGCCTTGGTGCTGGTAAGTTCCAATTCTATTAAGGACTCGGAGGAGAGGATTATGCCTTATTTTCTTCACTTTATTGCAAACAGCAGCAAGAAAAAACACTCCAAAAACTACATTTCCCATGAACAATAGGGAAAACAAAGAGTCTCAATGGCAGTCCTTTGTCGCTCTCCACACTCCTGCAGCTCCCATAATGCTCTGCAGTTGCTTCCTCTTCCTCTTTCTTTGCGCGAAGCCCATGCTCCGACATTCTCATGCATCTCATTTGGTACCGTCGTTTCCTGCAAAAAACGTAGTGTCTGATACCGACCATGAACTCAACACAGCGACATACATAAGGCGAGAGATCATAGCAATCCATAGCATACATAGCCAAGAGAACAGGAAAACAATTTACTTACATTCCTTACGGGGAGGGTCCACTTCCATGAAGTCATTTGGGGGGATAATCCTCGCCTCCGAGTCCTTAATAGAATTGGAACTTACCAGCACCAAGGGTAGGCAAATTCTCATTCTATGGCAGGACCGGAGGCTTCGGATTATGCCAGTTCAAAGCTTGTCGACCACCAGCCGAGCTACTTCCAACACTGGCTTGAAAAAGAAACTCTTAAAGGTGGAGTCCGAGGACCAGTCGGCCACTCTCAATAAATCCTCCAATTGAGCCCCAAGGGCAAAAGCTTTAGAGGCCATAGCCCCTCTTGCAGAGTGTGCACCAAATTGCTTGGTGTCAATTCCCGCCTCCTGCATCACCCAACGCACCCATCTGGCGATAGTTGGGGATGACACAGCCTTGTACGGTTTACGTAGGGATATAAGCAATTGTCTCTCACCCGGAGGGCGAGTATCTTCTGTCAAGTCCTCATAAGCACGGAGGCACTGTACAACGCACAGTTTAGGGGAATCTGAAAAAGCTGGGTAAGAGATCACTCTCGACATGGACTTAGTCCGCCTACTCACAGTGAATGACACCCCATCCGGGGAGAAAACTCTAGCCGTAATGTCTAAGGCACGAACGTCAGAAACATGCCTGCAAGACACTAGGCACAATAGCATTGCCAATTTAGCCGTGAGCTCTTTGCGAGATAGGAACCTATTCGGTTGCCAAAACAAGAACAAGTTGAGAACTCTGTTGATGTCCCACAGGACAGAATAACGTGGTTCCGGAGGCAAGGAGAGACGAATCCCTCTTAGGAGCCTGCACACCAACGGGTGCTCCCCAATCGGGGACCCCTGCACCAAGTCGTGACCAGCAGAAATAGCGGAGCGGAAGGTGTTTATGGACCTGTAAGCTAGGCCATCCTCCGCTAAGCCGGCTAAAAAATTAAGCACCTGAACTACATCCGCCCCCACGGGATCAAAACCCCGTCGCACACACCAGCGACGCCGTCAATGCCAGGCTGATCGATATCTTCTGGTTGTGTTATCCGCCCATGCCTTGGAGAGCAGGTCCTCTGCCTTTTCCGAAAGGCCTGGGAGCATCCAGCGACGCCGGAGATCCGCCATGCCATCAGACGCAGCGATCCCTCTTGGACTAACCGGTGAGGAGATCCTTCTGGACTGAGCAGAATGTGAGGAGAGTGGGGGAGTAGGATTGGAAAATCCCAAGAAAGTTCCAGAAGAACCGGAAACCACACTTGAGACCTCCACCATGGAGAGATCAGGACCACCTCCGCCGACTGACGGCGAAGCAACGCCGACACTTGCGTTATCATGGAAAACGGGGAAACGGATACTCCTGTTCATTCGACCAATCCTGCAGGAACGCATATGTCGCTTCCGCCAAAGGATCGCCAACTGAAGAACCTTGGGAGCTGGTGATCCAGGCGGGACACGAACAAGTCCACAGTAAAGGGACCCCATTTGTCCGCGAGTTGCGAGAACAGCTGAGGATCCAATTTCCATACACTGGCGTCCAACAGATGCCTTGAGTGCCAATCGGCCACTTCATTCATACGCCCCGGCAGGTACTCCGCCGTGACCGACACCTGCTGATCCAAGCAAAACTGCCAAAAATCCTTGGCTAGATCCGCCAACACCTTCAATCTGGTTCCCCCCAGATGGTTGATATAGCGGACCGCTGACACGTTGTCCATCTGGAGGAGGACGCATGACTGAACCCTGTCCTTCTTCCAACACTGGTCTGCAAAGGAGCCGGCTAGCAACTCCAAACAGTAGATATGTAAGGATTGCTCGTTGGCCTCCTTACATATCTCCTGTGGAGAACTCTCCGCACCTGGCACCCCAGCCAGAACTGCTGGCATCCGATTCTACCACAACATCCGGGGCTCATCCAAAAATCGCACGACCGTTCCAGGCCTCCATGTGCGTCAGCCACCACCTCATCTCCTCTCTCACTTCCTCCGCCAGTGGGATCATCTGAGAATATGTCAGGCCCTTCCTGAGATGGTACGTCTTTAGGCGCTGCATGGCTCGGTAGTGGAGCGGGCCCGGGAAAATGGCCTGAATGGAAGAGGACAGAAGGCCCACTAAGCGCGCCAAATGACGCAGCAACATGAGTGGCCTCGCCAGAGTCTGACGCAACTCGTGCCGGATCTTCGCCATCTTTCTGGCGGGAAGACTTAGAGTGGAGGACACCAAGTCTATGGTGAACCCTAGAAATGTTGCACATTGTGTGGGAACTAGGAGGGACTTCTTCTCATTGATAACGAAGCCCAGACCCTGAAGCAGGTTGACCGCCACTTGGAGCTGGGCTCACAACTTTTCCTGGCATTGGTCCATGAAAAGCATGTCGTCCAGATAAATAATCATTCTGATTCCTTGAGCCCGCAAGGCCTCCAACGCCGGATGTAACACCTTTGTGAAACACCACGGCGCCGAGGAGAGCCCGAAAGGAAGAGTAGTGAACTCGTAAACCTGCCCGTCCCACCTGAACTGGAGGAAACAACCGTGAGGAGGGAAGACCGGTACCGCCAAGTAGGCGTCTTTTAAGTCGAGCCTGACCATCCAATCTGACGGTCGTAAAACATCCCTCAGAAGATGGATCCCCTCCATCTTGAAATGGCGATTCACCAACCATTCGTTGAATTCTTTCAGGTTGATGACCGGGCGTCTGCCCCCGTTGACCTTGTCGACTAGGAAAAGGTTGCAGAGAAAACCCCCAGGATGCTCGCGCGCGTGACAAATCGCCCCTTTGTGGAGGAGGGCGGAGACCTCTTCGCGCACCAAGTCTGCATCGCGCTGGGAAAAGGTAATGGGACGAGGGCGCTGTAGCTGACATGGACGGCCATGAAACTCCAGCTGGAAGCCCTGGACCGTCTGCAGCACCAAGCGTCGGTCGTGAGGGAAACCCACGCTGGGAAAAACTGCGCCAAGCGCCCCCCTTCCCGCAAAGTCACTGAGGGTAGCACACTCACCTCTTCCAGCACTTTGTTGCTGACCCCTGCGGCCGCAGCGGCTTCTGAATCGCTGACCTCGGGTAGGGTAAAAGTTGTTGAAGCAGGAACTATCTTGTGCTTGACCACGTCCGGAGCCTTGCCCTCGATCGGGGCGGCCTCCACGACCAAACGAGCGGCCCCTGCCACGTCCGGTCTTGTCAAAAACCAGCTGCGGAAAAACTTTCTTAATGTTAGATTGAGCTCTGTCTAAAGAGGTAAACGTGCCAACGAACTTCCCAAGCTCTCTTATGAAGGGGTCCCCGAACAGGCCCCCTTGTGCCACTGCGCCAGCCTCAGACGAAGCGAGGTCACCCAACTTAGGGTCGATCTTAATTAACAGTGACCTCCTCCTCTCGGTAGAGAGGGCACAATTTGCGTTTCTGAGAAAGACAATGGCCTGCTGAGCCCAATTGGATAGGACCTCCGGTGAAATAGCATCCCCGGAGACCTTGGCCTCCTCTGCCATGTCTAGAATCTTGGTCATGGGCCCTATGGCGTTCAGTAGTTTGTCCTGGCACGTACGCCAGGACCTATCGATACCCTTCCTAGGATCCCTGACGAATTTCGCCAAGAACGTTGCCATCTTAGGATCGATGTCCGGCGTGAGCGCTTCCTTACCCTCTAGGGTGGGGCGAGGACACTCCGCCCGAAGGCGACTACGAGCGTCCTTCTCCACAGCTTTGCGCAAACGGCTTGCGACATACTGGGCCACTTTCTCCCCGGGAACCCAATCTGAAGATCGGGGATGGACAATCTCGTCTGGGTCCAACATATCCGAAGGACCTGCTGAGGAGGTAGTCTGAGACGGGAGTCACGACCTTGATGAGCAGGCTTCCTCGTCCGTATCAGGAAAATCCCCATCATCCTGAGGCTCTGGAGATCCAGTGCGCGGAGTCTGAGGAGGGACCTCCACGGGGTCAGGGAAAGATTGGAACCCCTCATGTGCCATAAAGGCATTTTTGATCCGGGCGAAAGGCTCCGAATCAACCCCCTCCGTGGAAAGCTTCTTAGGGGGAGGATGGGCGGGTGAGGGCGAGGTGTCAGGGGCCGAAGCCGGCGCAGGAATCAGGGAAGCTAACTTGGAATACGCCTCATCCAACCGAGCCGTCAGGCGTTGTTCCAGGGGCACCATAGCCTGATCGACTGCCCTATAAATAGAGTCGTCTACCGCTTGATAAAAGTCCTCATCCCACGAGGCATAACTAAGAGGATCCTCCTCTGTGTAGTGGCCACCACCCCCTTGCATCTTGATGTAAATCAGGCTCTGCGAAGGAGGGAACTGCGGCCTAGCAATAAGGGATGCCCTAAAAGGCACCTATTGTATACTGGGGGAGCCCAGGCAAAATATGGGGGAACACAGAGGCGCCCAATCAACGGGGACTGGCCCCAGGGCACGCTGCAGCCCTTTGAAATCACAGGGCACCAACCCGGCAAAGCGTCCCTGGCGCTATCTCTTGCACCAAATTACGACCCCTCAGGGTGTCAATGAAGGTACAATACAACCCAGAAAGGGCGTTCAAATCTGGGGGAAAATGCCTAAATTTGCGCCCCCGCAAGGGTGCCTCAATAGACCGAGGTCACCTGTAAAAACGCGCTCAAAAGCGCTTCACAAATTGCTCCTCAGGCGCGTTAGCCCAACAGTAACAGGTCGCCCCCTAGCGGCGATAACCACACACCGCGTCTCTAAGGGTCAGGATCGCGTGAGGAAGCGCTGAAAGCGTCCCGCGATCACCAGGGGACTCTGTAGGGGCTAAAAAGGTCAGCGCTTGCCAGCAATCGAAAAACGCTACCCACACAGACCCCAAACACCAGAGAGAAAAAGTCAAAACCACTTAACTTGCTGCTGAGAAGCGAAGAAAGTGGAAGAGGAAGCAGCTGCAGAGCATGATGGGAGCTGCAGGAGTGTGGAGAGCGACAAAGGACTGCCATTGAGACTCTTTGTTTTCCCTATTGTTCATGGGAAATATAGTTTTTGAAGTGTTTTTTCTTGCTGCTGTTTGCAATAAAGCAAAGAAAGTAAGGCATAATCCGAAGCCTCCGGTCCTGCCATAGAATTTGCTAGCCAGCTCCATAAAAACTACACAAGGAAAGGCTCACTTCTCGAAGGTGAAAGACCCTAAGAGCGGAGATGAAGTGTTGAATAGTGAGGGGATTGCGCACATCTTTTTGGAGCATTTCCAGCAGCTCTATACTATACAATATCAAATAATTCATAAAGATCAGACCGGGTTTATAGTAGGGGGATCCATGGTAGCTAATACTGAGTTCTTAATGCAGACAGTGGATTACTGTAACACCAACTCTATCCCGGCCTGTATCATGATGGTCAATGCTGAAAAAGCCTTCGACCTGGTAAATTGGAACACTCTGTTTTTTGTCCTTGGCAGGTTTGGCATCCCTCCTCAGGTCATTGGAATGTTTTGAAACATTTATCAGGGGGCTCAGGTGGTGATAAACGCAAAACGGGCGGGCACAGTTAAAATCAATCGGGGGACAAGACAAGGGTGCCTGCTTTCCGTTTTGTCGTTTACATTTTTTATTGAGCCATTGCCCATTAGAATTCGAGATAATGCCGCAGTTTGTCCTCCAATCTTGGGCATGGCTAAATTAAAGCTATTCGCAGATGACATCATCTTATATTGAATACCTAATAGCCAGAATGTGGAATCAACATTGAGGGAATTTACCAGATTTGAATTAATAGGGGGCTATAAGGTAAATCAATGTAAAACAGAAATTTTAACATTGAATACTGATGTGGATTTCCTCCCAGTTAACCTCAGACAGCAAGCAGTAAAACCTGACCCCATAAGATATTAGGAGATTTATATCTCTGATCAATACCAACAGTTGCCCAAGTTGAATTATATAAAAAGGCAGGACAAAATTAAGAACCTACTAGACAAGTGGATATTACTCGCTTTGACTCTAGTAGGACGAATATCTCTTATTAAAATGTCTATACTTCCGCTGCTCGTCTACCTCTTTATTAATATACTCATTAAAATAAACACTAATTATTTTAAAGAATTGAAATCTATGTTTAGACAGTTTTTATGGGGGAAAAGGCATCAAGGGGTTAAGTTATCAATATTACAATTAACTACTGAACAGGGTGGGCTGGATTTACCGCATACACAGACATACTATGAAGCTGCTTTTTTAGATTAAATAGCCAACTTATTGATTTACAATGGGTCTAAGAATAATTTTTTGTGGATAAAATAGTACAGGAAGCTGGTTCTCAGATAGCGATACAAGACATTGAATGATTACGTCAGTCAGTCAGTTAGTCAAAGAATCTTTATTCGATTTAGTTAAAAATCATACAAAGAGAATAAAAACATTTATGTACAAGTAAAACACAATTGAACAATTTCATATCAATCGAATTCATGTGGCGAAGTATATAAGCTAAAAAACAGGATTAAAAAAGGAGTATAAAAAACAATTCATACGGGGAAATCTTATAATGTCTTGCGTGATCTTGATCTAGCCGCCGCCAGTAAAAGTTTGCCATACAAAATGTGATACGGATGTTACACAATGATTGGAGATAAAACATGGCTGGTCTCACCTGGGTGAAGCCAGCTTCCCTTAAAACAGGTAACAAATATTTTTTTCTCTGGTCAGAAAAGAAATCACAAAACATGATAAAGTGCATGGTATCTTGTACAGAAAAATTATCACAAGTACAGGGTGGTGCTGACTCTGGTTTCGTCCATGTGTTAAAGCTTCCCAAGTAAAAATGTATAGGATTAAATCTAAATTTGGTTAAAAGGAACCTGTGAAATGGCTTAGTGACAAAACATAAATATGGTTCTAGTGCGATGGAATTCACTAACAAATAAAGTCGTCTTACTGCAGGCTTTTGCAGTTCCCTTTCCTCTCGACACACTCTTGCCCTTGACATAAATTGTTTTTTAATGATATCTACATCTTTTTTCATAATGCCAGAGGGGTCTGTAAAGAGTTCCGGTCGGCCCAGTTCCATAAAGGACTTCTTCAAGTAGACCAACCACGGTATTCTGCTGCTATGATCCAAAGACATGACTTCCTTCATTATCAAATGATTAAGGGTTAATTCTGTATTGAGCCATGTCTTAAGACAGTAGATTAGAGGCGCCAAATTTAACCTGTCATAAACATAATCCAGACCCACTGCTGCATGTATGGAAAAGGTTGGTGTCGACTGGGGAACGGACAAGAGGGAGCGTAAAAATCTATTTTCTGCCTTTTGGATAGTTTCCAGACATACGTAACCCCATAATGGTGCGCCATACAGTGCCACTGAGAAACATTTGCTATTGTAGACCTTTAAGAGGGCTTCCATCGGTCTAGAACCCAACCTTTTAGTAAAACCCAAAAGGGCCGTTGATGTCCTGGTCACCGCCAGGCTTTTGGGCCTTACCTGCAGGCCCCAGGTACCCTTGTTGTCAAAAAGTACCCCCAGGTAGGGAAAAACAGAAACACTAGAAACAACTTCGCCCTTACATATGAAGGTTTTTGCAAGGGCCCTTTTCCTCTGGTGACCAACAACCATGGTATGTGACTTGTTCGAATTAACCTTCAGGTCTAGATGGTCCATAAATGTGCCAAATGCATCCAGGAGCTGCTGGAGACAGACGCCGGTGTGGGCTATCAGCACCGCGTTGTCCGCGTATAGGAGAGCAGGTATCTTAACTTCTCCTACAGGCGGAACGTCTCTGGCCACTCCCTCCAGATGACTACCTAGGCCGTTGATATAGATAGTAAAAAGCAGGCGGGCCAGTAGGCAACCCTGCCTGACCCCTCGCATAGAGTTAAAACGGGATGTTCATCTACCTTCCTTTGTGACCCGCACAACTGCAAAAAGCTCTTGGTGGAGTGAAGCCATAAACCTAACCAGTGCCTCATCAATTCCAATCTTCAGAAGGATGTCCCACAACTTGGACTTGTTCACCAAGTCGAAGGCCAGGGAGAGGTCCATGAACACTAGGTACAGAGACCCCTCCTTGGCCACCGTATACTTAGAGATCAACAGGTGCAAGTTGGAGCACTGCTCTATTGTTCCTCTCTTCTCTCTGAAACCGTATTGGATATCGGCCAAACCTCCACAGCTCTCCAGACTATCCCTTAGCCTGGCCAAGGGGACTCTGCCTAAGATCTTGATTGCAGAGTCCAAAAGGGATATGGGCCTGTAGCACCCTGGGTCGTCCCGGTTCCCCATCTTAAATATGGGAACAATTGTGGAGGTTGCTCATGTGGTTGGAAGAGGATTGTTGTTTGCAGCTGTAAATACATTAGCTAGAATGCCCGCCCATAAATCTGGAGAGTGTATGTAGAAATCAGCCGGCACCCCGTCTGGCCCAGGGGCTTTGTTCCTAGTGGTAGCCAGAATAGCTTTCTCAACCTCAACCCTGTTAAAGCACATAGGGGTGACCTCTGGGACGGCCATGTTAAGTGACTGGGCAGCAGCGCCTTATCTCCATAGACTAATCTAAAATGAGCCAACCATTTATCATCCGGGATGACACAGTCCATGGCTAGGTTGGACGAGACAGAGAAGAAAGGCTGGTTAATTACGGCCCCTAATTGCCTACTGTCCCGCAAGATATCGATAGAGAGTAAATTCTCCCAAGCCTCGTTTTTAATTTTATCCTGCCTGGCCTTGATAGCTCGATTATATTCTTTTCTTAAGAATGCAATGTCTGACCTAACCCTTGGGTTTGCTTTGAGCGCCGCTTTTAAGGATTTATGTGCTTTCGAGCATGGGGCATCAAACCAGCAGCAATGTTTATTTCCCCCCTTCCTCAATTTAACCGTGAGGTTAGAAGAAATTTTACTACAAATGATTTGAAAGGCATCCATTATCTCGTGATCTTGGGAGTCTGGGTTCTGACAGATCGTGACCTGATCCTCAATTTGCGGGAAAATATCAACATAAAAATTGTTAGGAACCACATTTACCCACTTGAGCCTTCTTCCCTGATCTGTTGTGCGTAGGGCGAGCCTTGAATTGGCTAACTCCGGCCTCGGACCGATGAAGTCCCCCCAAGCGACCTCCAGGAGAACTGGATTATGGTCACTAAGGAGAGAGGGGACTGTGCAGTAAGAGATGGCCCTGTTGGAAATAGCTGGGGTCACAAATATATAATCAATTATTGTACCTGGTACTGTCCCCTTAAAAGTAGGTGTTCTAAACTCCCCTTCCGTATTCGTGGGTTCTGAAAGATTGAAATTAGCCAAAAGTTCTTCCAACTCTTTGCCAGGTTTAGTGTGCTCAAAGTGGGGTCCCTCATGTCCCATAACCCCCATAGGGTCGGTTAAGCCACACATAAGTTCACAAGGGTGGATATTAAAATCGCCCATAAGCACATATTCGTAATTTGTATGAGTATTATGACTGACTGAATTTAAGAAGGAATCTAGGGCAGCAATATTATTACCACAACAATCCCTGTTTCCTGAAATATAAAAATTTATAAACAAGGTACTCTTTGTGGGACTAATTTCCCTTTCAACAATTAAAAAGTTCGGAGAATCAAAGTCAATCTGCCTTAAAGGCCCTTTAAGGTCAAGTGAAAATAGGGTCAGAAGGCCTCCCCTGGCTCTGCCCGCGTTACTGGGGGTTGCGGCTACAGCGAAACTCGTAAACCCATCCAACCAAAAGCAGGATGAGGTATCCCAAGTTTCCTGTAGGGCAATAACTTTGTGCTCAGAAACAAATCTAGACCATTCATTGTCGCCAATTTTAGATCTAATTCCTGCAACATTCCAGCTGAGGATTTTACATGCTGCAACCCCATTTGACTTACTACCCCCCTCAACCGGTATTAAATCTTCATTTGGTAGTCAATCTGTATAGTCCAAGCCGGACAAGAGGGCAAAATGATTGCTCGTGACCAGCCCTCTGCCCTCTACTTGACCCTGGGGAGCCTGGGACGAGGTATCGTCGGGGCACTAGGTTCCATTGAGAATTGTGTTTTTGTGATGTCTTGGACCTTACTCCTCCCCTGTGATAACCTCAAGCCCTGCCATCTTGCTTGGTCATTAGTTATTTGTTTGATGTGTGCTGGGGGTTGATAGAAAAAGCCCAAGGGAACGGGTCTTAGATGATCCCTACTAGAGATCGCCGAGCCGTCCCTGCGTGGTTTTTGGTTGTTTACCGATCCAACCCACCCTCCTTGCATGGATAATCATGTCTGCAATGTTTTTCCCACAACATTTCTCTGAGCACCACCTGTTCGCCTTAACCATAAGATCCCGGGTTGATTCCCTCTCCCCCTCTATAAGTGGTGGGACCCCAATAAACACCGCTACCAGTGGGGACGCCTCTGGAGGTAGATTAAGTTTGTATGTGCTTGGGGTAACTTTTCTGTTGGCAGGTGGGCTCATCTGGGCAGAGAGGATATTTGGTCCACCATATTAGGAGCACTGGCCAATGAACGAGGGGGAGCAGGTTTGATGACCTGTGGACTAACACCCTCGTGCACAACTCTACTTTGGGGGTGTGTAATTAACGTATTACCCGGTGACTCCAGACTCCCTACATCATCCACAATCGATCCCTTACTAAATGGGGTATAGAGTTTACAAGTCTGTCTATGAGGGAGCATTTCTTTAGAAGGCCTTCCAGGCAGGTATTTAAAGTGTCCACAATGTCTTTAGCAATTCCTAAAAGTAGAGGTTCGATCCTGGCCACAAAGAGTTCCTCCAATTTATCTCCTAGAAGGTCCACTTGTTCACTAGAGGAGATCGTCGTGTTAACGCTTTTCCCCTTCTTCCGCCTAGCTGATTGAGGTACCGTCTGGGGGTTCTGTCTTATGGGGTTCGTGGGCAGGGCAGGGATGATATCCTTGCTCCCAGGGCAGGAAAAGGAGGGGATTTACTATGGTCACAACAGGTTCCAGGGGTACTGCGGGTGAGTTGGTTGAGCCTAAGACATCGGCCTCCAAAGGTTGAGATGGTACGATGTTAGAGGGGGAAGAGATGACAGCCCCAGTTCATGCTCAGCGTTAGCATTCTCCTTGATTAAGGCCCCCACAGCAGAAGAAAGGTAAGTCATTATAGAATTAGAATGTCTTGGAACTTTAGCATTTTTGCCGCCCTCTTACATGGTCAGTGTTTTCTTTCTCTTACCCATTTGTAGCTGCAGATGTCAGAGGTGTGGCCCTGCTTTGCCTCTTTCTGCCCCGGACGGCCACAGACGGCCCGCCCTTGGCCCGGGCCCCGCCCGCGCGCGTCCACGACGCGGAGGGAGCTTTCGCAGTTTAAGCGCCTCCGGGTGCGGCAGAACAGGAAGTGGGCGGTGCTGTGTGCAGGGCTCGCTGGGAGCTGTAGTTTCCCCCCACAGCGGCCGTGCAGAGTGGGAAGCAACGGCGGCGAGGGAAACAGACAGCGTCAGGGCCCCAGGAGTGAGCGCCGCGGCAAATGCAACCCTCCAGGAAGGTCTTCGGTGTCCCCCGCTCTTTAGTGGGAGCTCTCGCAGTTTAAGCGCCTCCGGGCATGGCAGAACAGGAAGTGGGTGGCGCTGTGTGCAGGGCTCGCTGGGAGCTGTAGTTTCCCCCCACAGCGGTCGTGCAGAGTGGGAAGCAACGGCGGCAAGGGAAACAGACAGCGGCAGGGCCCCAGGAGTGAGCGCCGCGGCAAATGCGACCCTCCAGGTAGGTCTTCGGTGTCCCCCGCTCCTTAGTGGGAGCTCTCGCAGTTTAAGCTCCTCCGGGCACGGCAGAACAGGAAGTGGGCGGTGCTGTGTGCAGGGCTTGCTGGGAGCTGTAGTTTCCCCCCACAGCGGCCGTGCAGAATGGGAAGCAACGGCGGCGAGGGAAACAGACAGCGTCAGGGCCCCAGGAGTGAGCGCCGCGGCAAATGCGACCCTCCAGGTAGGTCTTCAGTTAAAAAAAAAAAGACATGACTGGAAAAATTGGAACCAGCGGTGAGCAAAAAGCTATTTGAGGCATGTGAAATCGAGCCTTAGTTGGCAGCAATGAGGAACGTTGGTGAGTGAATCTTACACTGAGTGTTAGTAGCGTGAGTATGGTGCGGCATTCAAAACAAAGCCATATGGGCTACCATGTATTTTCCCCCAGGTGCTTGGGGAGTGCAGTTGAAGTATGATGAGTGTGTGCCCCTCTTACCATCATCTGTTCATGAGTTGTATGGCATTTGAATGTAAGAGAGGCGATGCAGCTTTAAAGATTGACATGTGGACTGCTCAACATCATAATTAGCATATCTCTTTAGTTAGCACATGTCAGTGCAAGCATATGTTACATGCCACAGTGATGGTCTTAGTTTCCTTGTGACGCGTGGCCAATGGCTGTGCCATTGACTATTACAGGCATTGTGCACTGCTGCAACAAAGAAAACAGCAGGTGGTTTTCAACGCGCGTCGGAAGCATGAGCAATTCGCAATGCACGTCGGAAGCAGGAGGAACATATTTTTCTTGTTCTGTGGCCTTTATGCTAATTACACAAGTGAAGATATTTTCAAACTTGAACATGTGACTCAGCTTTGGACAGTGGATTAATGCATTGTTGGCTGCAAACTGAAGCAAGAAATGGAGAAAAGATAACACTGACTGAACAATGCAATTTTGAGATTCTCAAAGGTGCTGCAACATATACAAAAGGCTAAATATTATTTGGATGAGATGTTGCTGACCGTGGGTAGGGATTATTGTGTTGCTTATTTTGCCTATATACATTTTGCTAAAATATAGAATTGTCTAATTCAGTTGTTATAGGGTAAGCCTGTGAGGGGGGGGGGTTGTTGCTTTTGATGTGAGACTGTGTTTGATGTGGATCCCTTGTCCAAATCTGTGCAGTGTTTTGAGATTCTTGGTCTGGTATGGATATAGTTAAGGGGAATGACATGGGGGATAGGTTCTGTAGTTATGCAGCAAATAGTATGTGGTCCCTAGTCCTGTTCAGGATAGTGTTGAGTAGTTGCCCTAGTGTGAGACGAGGAGGGTTTTGTGATATTCATAGTTTAAGGGTTGACAGATACCCCGTTAGTAGTTGCCCTAGTGTGAGACAAGGTGAGTTTTGTCATGCCCACTGGATAGGGGTTGTGGGTTTTGTGATGCCCACTGTGTAGGTATTGAGCAATACCCTGTGAGAGTTGTGCCTTGAGTGTGGTAAGGTGGGTTTTATGATTCCCACTGTATGGGGTTGAGAGATACCCTTGGAAAGTTGTGTCTTGAGTGTGAGGTGATGCCAACTTTGTGGAAATTGAGAGATACCCTGTGAGAGTTGTGCCTTGAATGTGAGGTGAGGTGCTGTGTGATACCAACTGTTTGAGGGGTGAAAGATATCCTGTGATAGTTGTGGCTTGGGTGTGAGGCGAGATGGTGTGAGATCCTTTTATATTAATGTCCTTCCTAGTTGGTTGAGGTTGTGTGGTTATCATAATTTATTGGATATTCGGTTTGTGCATTTTCTCTTCTTTTGTCCATTAGATTTTCTAGTGTCTTTATAAGGCGGAGCTGTGATGTAATCTACTTGCTAATATAAAGCATCTTCCCAATTGTTATTCTCTGCCTTGCTGCTCAGCCAGTGGTGAGGTCATTAGCATGCTGGAGTGTTTATGCTTGAAGATGGCGAGTCAGTTAGAGTGCATGGGCTCAGCTTCAAGGAGGCTGCTCCTGGTGGTGCATTACATCGAACTTACAGGTTTTCTGTAACCTGTAACTGAAGTTGTAACTTGAAGAATGAACTTATACCCCTTTTTCTACATGACCTGTCTATGTGGCATACTCTGTTTTAACATGAAAACTCAAAGTTTCATTTTTTTTGTACAAGCATCCTGTTTTCCTTTGAGGTAAACGGGCTGCAGTTAAAAAAAAAATGTTTTCAAAAGAAATCACAGCCATGGAGGTCTGTTGCCTTAAAGAAGAACAATATCCCTGTGATGGCAGCAATTTGTAGTGGGTCACAAATTGTGACCTACCTCATTAATATTCATGAGATGGGTATATTTATGACTCAATGCGAATCACTAATAAAACTCAAAACAGTTTCATACATAAGGCATAGCGGTTTCCTAGTTGCAATTCACAAAAAATAGCTATTCGGAAATTCCTATTCCTTACTTTCATACATCTAGCCCTAGATCTGTCAGATAGACAGGGGATATTCCTTTTTCGCAACACCCTTGTGCCTTCCCCTGCAGTATCCCTTGTTGGACTTGGCCCTTTTTGTAGGGTTATCCCAGAACTTTATGCCTTCCTCCTGTATTTTTTGTGACCTGTTGTTGGTGATTTTATAACTCTGGGTACTTTATTACTGCGGATTAGTGCCAAAAGGCATGTGCTCTCTCTTGTAAACTTAGTAAGATTGGTGTACACCTGTTTGACATATTTAATTTACCTGTAAGTCAGTGGTATCCCATATTCTGTCAATTAAATGCTACTGATGGGCTTGCAGTGCTGCTTGTGCCACCCACCGAAGTAGCCTTTCAAACCTCTTTCAGGTTTCTGCCACTGCAAGCCCTGCGAGCGCAGTTTACTGCTGCTGTAATGTGTCATATAAAGTGGTTGCCACGTCTCCAACTGCCCTTTAGCTAAATATAAGTCACCCCTAAGGTCCGCCTTAGCTAGGCCTATGGGAAGGGTGCTGTAAAGATAAAAGGTAAAACATTTGCCTTAAAATTGTGGATATGTCCTGGTAGTGAATACCAGCTGATTCGGGTTCTCACTGCTGTGAGGCTTCCCTCGCATAGGTTTGCATTGAGGATTCCTTGATATATGCTTTAGTTGTAATTTCTGATCTGAGAGGGTTAGCATGACCATGCTTGGTATGTTTGGAATAGTAGTGATAAATCCTGCTTATTGGTGAAAGCAGAATAATTATTACTATTTTAAAAATGCCACTTTTAGAAGTGGGCAAATTCTGTGTGCTTATGTGTCTTTGTGCCCTCCCTGGATGTGTATTGACCATCTGGTTCAGACTGACAGTAGAGAGGGATGTGCATTTACTCCAGCTAGTCCCCAAGAGGGGATGAGGTGTGTCCTGCCTTTCCTGGGTGACTCTGTGCCTGGCTGAATAGACCAGGGCTGAATTTAGAGTAGCGGGAGGAGTTTCCCTTGCACCTGAATATGCCTGGTCTGCATTAGGAGTGGTGGGAGAAGTAGCACCTGCATCTGAATAGGGATGTACCTGCCTTCCACAATGCTGGCTCCACCCCCTTGTGGTGTGTCTGGGGCCAGATCAGGAAATGTGAATGGGGTGTTGTGCACTTCAATACTGTTTGAAGTGGCCCCCAGAACAAAGAAACTGAGTGGAAGATCTAGCCAGATGCTGCTGGCTCTGATACTACCAGGAGGAACTGCCATTGGGTGTGCTGGCTGTGGTGCTGGTTTACTGCCTACTGATTGCTCTGTGGTAGAAGAGACTGTCACCTTACAGCTAACCTAATTGTGCTGGTCTGCCTGCACCCTGCATCCTGCTCCCTGATGATGCCACAAGTGTCCTCCAGGGATCCCCTGCCTCCACTTTCAGAGGGTGGCAAAGCTCTGCCCAGCTTCTTGGGGGTATGAATATAGCACATTTGGAGCACTTGGCTTTGGTTGCCTGATCCCAAGGCAAATACTCATTTAGTCGTGAAGTGCGGAGGGAGTGCTTGCTCTTCGGCATCGGCGCTGCACTCTCTAACAAGGGAGAGATGCTGCTCAGTAAAGGCCACTCCAGGGAGCAAAGTTTGTGGTCGGAGGAACTTGGCTGGAGACACTTTTTGGGCGGGGCCTTACAGCTGGAGGATGGGCTGAACTGGTCAAGGAAAGCCGCACCTGCCTGCATATCGGAAGAGTCAGGCCCCACTGCTGCATTCCTTCCCCGAGAGATACTGTGGGGTGGGGTCGAGCCAGAGGTGCCGTCAACCCACGTCACGTCAGCGCCAACCAAGCATCCTATTTCTGGTAGTAGTTGACCGGGGGTGGTGCAGTCCTCCTCTTCACAAGGGCGGCCCCTCGCTTTTCCTTGTGAAACCGCATTGCAGGTGTTGAGCCTGACCAGAGAACAGCTTTTCTTTCAGTTCAGCTGAGGGTCCCGCTAAAGCGAGGGTGCCTTCCCCCTCTTGGCATACACGCACCTGGGGGTGCTTGCACTTGCTGTGTCCCTATTTGCACATGCTTGCTGAGTCCTCCATGGAGGCCCCTGAGCAGAACACACAAATGGCCATTAAACGTGGACATATACGCTTGTGCTAGGTGCCATATTACCCGTAAGAGGAGCACAGGAGATCCTGTGCCTGGCTGCCTTCAGTCTTATGGGGAGTGAGTGGGTTCGGGAGACATATGGTGATTTCTGTGTCTGGACATGACCTGATCCATGTTCCTGCTGATCTCTGGGTTTTTTTCTTTGTCCACGGGGTGAAGGCTGGATTTCATGCCCTGCTTAAGATTCATGTGTCATATTTTGCCGATAATGTCCTGATGGTATCATGTAGGTTGTGTTACATTGTCAGGGCTACATCATATTTACCCTGAAGTGATGGTAATTTATGATTTGTGCAAACTACTAGTACTTACTGTACTGCAATACATGTGTTATGCCAAATGGCCCTATGGAAAAGTCATTTCATAATCTATGTGATGTCATGGCAAGTGCCTAGTGGCACAGTAATATATGTGATTATGGTCTAATGTTTTTTATGAACAATACAAAATATATTTTTATATAACCTTGTGCCTAGTGTGTCACTGTTGTGTAGTGTGTGGCGCAAATGCTTTAGCCTCTGGGATAAGCAGGACTGATCTGCCAAGATACCAAGGGGGTGAGCAGGAGTTATCTTCAGTGTGTAACTCCCTTTTCCTGACTAGAGTGGTGGGTTCTGTCTGGTTTAGGTGCATACCCTAGCCAAATAGAAGTCCTATTTCTAACACCCTTGCATTAGTCTATTTTTTCCACAGGTAAAAGGCCGACTTGGTGCATATTCCAGTGTGTGTCTCTGTGAATTAGGGGTTCACTTTTATCTAACTCTTTCACTCCCATTGCATGCTTCATGAACAGAAAATCTATACAGGGGCAAGATGCATATGCACGAAGTACTCTTCATGCACTTGGGCAAATTCCCTACGTTAATGTACAAAAAGCTCCTCTCCCTCTGATTAGGATAAAGCTGACTGTAAATAAGGATTTGTGATTTGTGGTTATCGATTTTTAGCCAAAATTAGAAGTGTTTTGTTCCTAACAACTCCCTGTCTGTGACTGTTCATGGGCTGTATCTGGTCTATGATTGGCCACAACGCCCATGCAAGCCAAACTAAAAATCTGACAGTTTCCTTGCCCAATTAGTCGTCCAGTTTTACCATGTAATATGTATAACTGTGTTACTCATTTCCTGTTTTAGAAAAGTGTTATCCAGCAACAGATATCATATAGTCATTTGCACAGCCAATAAATCTGACAGCACCATGTTTCTCCCATTCCGTGTTAGCACTCACCAAACTTTCCAAGGCTGATCCATTCCAGTCCTCTGACAAAAGCACCAGATAATGTCCTCCTATTTTTTGGACCCAGCTGCACCCATCCCCTGCTGTGCAGATCTCCACTCTGGCTTGAAGGGCTTTTGTGCAAAAGAGATGAAGTGCCAGATTTAATTCAGTTTCATGCAATGCAGAAAGTGAACTTCCTGCCCTGCATCATATGAAAAAGAGCTAGCAGAAACTAATATTGTTACTCCTGCGCCATTGTGCAAGGGTGTCTATGTTACAGTCAAGATTGTTTTGTGCAGGAAGGGATTCCATCATTCACTAAATATTTTCCCTCTTTATACCATTCTCGGGAGGTGCAACATTTTGGCAAAATCCCTGGTTTACTGATCTTAGTAAATCTGGGATTGCTTCGAATTCCATGGATGGATGCTGGAGAACGCCCATGCTCCAACCATGAAAGGCCAACAAATGAGAAATGTAACACAAAGCAGCACAAGCTGCTGCTTTGAGGCTGCTGCTTTGCGTTAGGTTTGTTTACAAAGTTGCTCAACGTGGTGCAAATGGCCACTTGCATGGCTTAGTTGATAGTACTGAAGAAATTGCATTGCCTTGCATTGGCTTGCATGATGCAAGGACAACACAAGTCCTCAGTAAATCTGAGCCCCAATGATATAATGTCTTTTGAAAAAGAGATGTGTGACCTAGGTCAAGAGAAGTATGATCCCCTCACTTCCTGAAGCTCATTATATTGTGGGAAACAGCCTTTACCACATAGGCCTTTCAATGTAATGCCTTTCTCATGTATCAATTACCATGCAATGCCTTTACTACTCATTGCCTTTACCACGCTTGTTTTTACCTCACAGAAGTCTTTACCACACTGGCATTTACAACCACAATGGGAAGTATGTATAAGGTAACTGAATCTATCTATCTATCTATCTATCTATCTATCTATCTATCTATCTATCTATCTATCTATCTATCTATCTATCTATCTATCTATCTATCTATCTATCTATCTATCTATCTATCTATCTATCTATTACATATATATTTATGTATACATATGTAGATATATACTTATATACATGTATACTTATGCACATATATACTTATATACATATATCACCTAGGTATTTAGTTAGGACCAAGTTTACATAGGAAAAGCTTTTTTTTGATTTGCATACAGCTCCATTTAATAAATCTTCATAAAATTCTCTGTAAAATAGTGCCTTGTTGTTTATGAAAAATTTCGGGGTGATTCGCCAAGCGGAGGCTGAGAAAAAGAGGTGTAGAAAAAATGTGTTTTTCTATGTTCATTCCGACAGGACATTTAGACATGCCTGTAGCCCAAACCCCTGGACGGAATTACACCAAATTTGGCAGAAAGCTAGCTTACGGTCCCCAGATGTGCTTTTATTGTTTGGTGTAAATCCATTCAGTAGTTGTTGAGAAATTTAGGAAAATACAGTAAGTGATATCTGTAGTCGGGCAGGAAAATGCAGAGCTCTGATTGGCTGACAACACTGCAACCAGAGTACCACAAAAAAAAAGATTAAAAAAGAGAAAAGCAGGCAGTGCAGTATTAACTTGACACCCAAGCCTTGGCCCTGGGGGCCCCCTGGAACCCAACACAGTTCTTATAATGCATACAGCAACTCTTAAAAAGAAATAAAATAATGTATTATTTTTAGTAGTTGTTGTATGCATTATAAGTACTGGAGGGAACATATACCAGGAAACAAATATTTGAAGAATAGAGTGATATGGTGATATGGTCACGATTTCTTGAACTATAGCATAATATTTTTTTAAAAGGATTGGTTGTGCTTATATGTAAATGTCAGTAACTATTTTTTTTATTTTAAAACCGGTAACTGCTCATGAAAAACTGTGACTACAGACATGTGTATGGATTGTACCTCAAAAGTTTTTAAACATACTTTAAATTACATTTTACTTAAAGCTGGTTATTAGGCCTGCAATGTATTTTTTTTGGTGCAAACTAAAAGAGATAGTCTGATTAGAAGAGTATTTAGACACAGAAGGGAATTTCCTTTTTATGATCGGTCCCTCTGGAACTCCACCATGAGGCCCCCCTCCTAGGACTTTTGAAAGCCTCAGAAACTGATATCTCTCACTGGCATCGTTTTTTATCTATGAAGGGGTGTTCCATGCGGCACCCTTGTGCCCTAAGACTGCCACGCCCCTGGGGCAAATGTTTAGAAAGGAATGTGGGGAGACCCGCACCCTCACAGCCCCAAAGATCACCACCTCCCTGGGGTACTTATAAAATATGTATGCAGGCGTACCCACTGTTTCCGCCCCTGTTCCGTGGGGACCGCCACCTCCTTAACATGAAAATAATGGGCAAGATTCACAATAGTAATCCGAGACAAAATCCCAACTTTACGACTTTCAGTGTTCACAAAGCGCATTTAGGAGTAATAAGGTTAGGATTTTGTCTCAGTTAAACTTAAGTTTTGACCTTACGTTTACCTTAAGATCAAAACTTAGGCTTAACTGAGACAAACGTTTGGTCTTGAGTTTAAGTTTTTGTCTTAAGTTTAACTTAAGACCAAGACTTAAGTTTAACTGAGACAAAATCATAACTTTACTACTCCTAAAGGCCCTTTGTGAATACTGAAAGTCATACCCAATGTTTTTATGTATGCAGGTGTGCTTATGCTGCACCCTTGTGCTCCAGGGATGCCACCTTCCCAGTGCATATAATTAAAATTAAGGGGGGGTTGTATCCCCCTACAGACCTGGGGAACACTACCTTCCTGGGGTTTGTACAAGAACGGAGGGAAGCTGTGCGGCCACCCTTGTGAAGCAAAGGATGGCAGTGGAGGAACCACCACCCCCAGAGGCGGTTCCTGCTATGTCCCCTAGTGTCCACCCTGGGGATAGATGTTTGCTGTAGCTTGGCAAGAGCTTTGACTGCTCCCAGCACCTCACAGCGAACACTCTGCTTCCATCAAGTGAGAGTAGTGTAAATGCTCTTGATCTCTGGAAAAAAAAAGGTTGGGCCCCGGTGATTGGGGCTCCAGAGATGAAATTGGCTGAAGGAGGAGGGATGCGTGGTCCCCCTCCTCCATTTGGTATTGTCCAGGCCCCAAGGGAAAGATTGATGAGACGTCATCAGAGACCATGCCACCTTTCTCAACCACTCTGCATAGGGGACTCCCCGTGGCTGATGATGGCCTTTGAGGGCCAAGAACCCCTATGACTGCAAAAGTAAGTCACCCAGAGCTGGGTTGCTGAGATGTTGTCAGAGGCCCAACCTCCTTTCTCAACCACTCTGAACTGGTTCGGGGATAAACTCCCCTTGGCTGCGGAGGGTCTTTGGGGCCAAAAACCCCTGTCGTTGTGACAGGTAGGTCCCCACAGCTGGATTGCTGACCACTCTGCACAGATACCTACTCGACGACTACTGCTTAAGGGGTGAACTCCCCTTGGCTGCTGAGCATCATTGGGGGCCAAGAACACCAATTATTATGACAAGTAAGTGCCCCTCAGCCAGATTGCTGAGATGTTGTTGGAGGCCCTTCTTACTTTTGCAACCACTCTGCACAGGGGCCTCCTGGCAAACACATTGTTGGGGGACGAACTCCGCTTGGCTGCTGAGGGTCGGTGGGGGCCAAAAACCCCTACTGTTGTAACAAGTAAGTCCCCTACACCTGGAATGCTGAGATGTCATCAGAGTTCCACCCCTTTTCTCAACCACTGTGCACAGGGGCCTCCTGGCACACTAATTTTTGGGGGATGCACTCTCCTTGGCTGCTGAGCGTTGCTCAGCTGCTGGCGAGCACCCGCCAAATCATATTGGGCTCCCCATGCATGTGAAATGACGTGACTAGCGTGCCAATGAAAAACAATTCTGCTCTGTTGCAAAGTGCCCAGTTTATCTGTACCTCTGCATTCTTCATGGAACACAGAGTTATCGCATTCCTCAAACTCCACGAGCGGAGCAGAATTTTATGCCCAGGCATAGAAGAACCCAAAGTTTACAGAGACGTCATAGTTAGGTTCACATTTCACTCATACAAATCCAGTGAAATTCAGCAATTATAGTAACCTGAGCTAAGTATAACTAAAGCCCCTCAATTCACTGCTTATGACCTCACATATTACATCACTCATGACATGGTCAGTGATTTTACTGATTACATCAATGATGACATCTCAGATGACATCACTGATGACATCGTCCACAGAAGCAGTGACACAGTCACTCATACCCCTATACAACCTCTCATGCACCCACTCACATACCCATTCAGAGACCCATACAAGTACTCACACAACCACTTACTCATACATAGGACCACTCAGACACCCATTCACTCAGTCACTCGTACATGCACTCACACAACCACTCAATCACCCATTAAGCTACTCATACAACCAGTCACTTACAAATTCAGCCACTCACAGAGCCACACACTCACCCATACAACTACTCACACACCCACTTATTTATCTATACCGCCACTCACACACCCACTCACTCACTCATGCAAACTCCCAATATAGCGACTTACTCACCCATACTAGCACTGACACACACCATGCAACAACTTACATATGCTTTCACACATCCATATAAGCACTGAAACATCTGCTCACGTACCCATACATCCATTCACATATCCACTCATACACCAACTCACTTAACCAAACACCCACTCAAACAGCCACTCACTCCCCCATACAGCCACTTGCACACCCACTCTCCCATCCACACAGCCACTCATACTGCCACCATACATAGCCAGTGACACACTCACTCACTCACCAATATAGACACTCACACAGCCACTCACTCATCCACACAGCTACCCACATACCTACATATAGACCCATAAAATCACTCAGACCCACTCACACACCCATACAGACACCCAGTCACTCACACAAAAATACATGCAATCACACAGCCACTAACATAATATATGTTCGAAATAGTATCACTCATTAGTTGTACAGAAAGTGACCTATTTTAAATTTTGTGGCAGCTTGGTGTTTAACACTCACTGGATGATGTCATCAGTGATGTCATTTAAGATGTCATCAGTGATATCACTGATCATGCCATGAGTGAAATAATATATATATATATTATATACATACATATATATATATATATATATATATATATATATATATATATATATATATATATATATATATATATATATATGATCCACCAATGAGCCCTTGCAGTGTAGACGTAGGACTGAGGTCATCTAGGTCTCTACTGACTATGTTAGACTTAATTTAGGTTTGCGCCAGCTAGCTCAGAGGTCACTGGAAGCTTACTTGACTGAATAGGAAGGGATCAGCTTCCCTGGATCAGACAAGAAGGGATTCAGCTTCCGACAACCGCATAAACATGACAACTTTGCTCCCTCAGAATAAGAGTCAATCTCTAGAGTTGTGTGAAACAATAGACAGCTATTTCACTCAGTCAGATGTGCATTCTTAGTTTCACCAGAGTGCAGAGAATAGAGAGACGGGTGTTTTCAATAAAAGGTATTATTTATTGAGCAGCCTTCCTTCTCATGCAAGAGAAATGAATTGCCACAATTGCAATATTTAATGTAAAGTAAAGTACGTACAGTAAAAGGAGTATTATGAAATAATACTGTAAAAGCATTGATATGGTTTCTTAGCCATAAGACACTTTAAAATGGATAAAATATATATACATATATACATAGGCTAACATGCTCAACTGGTGCTTCTAAAATACGCCTACCCCGGTGTACCTGACCTAAGCCTAATACGTGGGAAGGAGTAAGTAAGTAGCAGTTTAAGTTAAGTAAGTTTTTGCCAAGAATCTGACTCAAGAATTCTCTCTAAGGGTTTAGTCAGCACTGTACCTTGGGAATAGAATGTAGGAGGTCTGGTATCTCTCTCTCAGGACTCGATATCCCAGTCACACGCAAGGGTAGGCTGGAAACACCAGAGCTGGATTTTCTCGGCAGTAGAAAAGACAGCGTCTTTCTCAGCGTGTCAAAGAGGAGGGGCAGCGTCTGTGGGCTCTTCGCGTCTGCTGGGCTCTCGGCAAGTAGATTAGCTGCTCTGCTCCGAAACCACCACCGTGTGTTTGCGTAAGGCAACGTTGGTATATTTATAACTGAAAGGTGCCGAGTTTGACGTAAGGTTTGGACATAAGACATCAATAAAGATGTCACTAAGAACTGGCCGTTCTTACAGTGCTCGCAGGAGTTTTATTACAACTCAAAACAAAGCAAGCGGGGATTTCTCAGGTTGCTGGAGGTTTGGTGTGTTGAAAGAACTCGTTGTGCTTTCTAGGAATCTAAGGAAGTAGCTTTTGCCATGCTTTGGGCTGCAAGGGCGATTTACTGAAATATGGATCTGCTTCTTATGCCATTATAGGGATATCCATTGATTATAGCTGTGTAAGGGCATAAAATGGTAGTATTGATTCCTAGATAAAAACACTACACCCACTCCACGATTTTATGTCCATCAATTACTAAAAACTAAGCAATAAAGATGCATGTGTATTCCAACCCACCCCAAAATTCATTTTGCATTCAAAATGGTGTATGCGAAATACATGGAAGATTATAGGTACTGTAAGTTTTTAAGCAGTGTAATCATTCAAAAAAATGCATATATTTTAAGCTGAACGATTTGCGGAAATTGCACATGAAATGTCTCTTAATTACAGAAAAGAAGGTCAAGACTATTTCATCACATATAAATGAGATTACTTGTAAGTGTGCTAGAGGCTGAGGTAATATATTGTCTCTAGAATTACTAAAAATAGAAGCTCTGTTCTTTATGAATAGACCTACTGTAAGCAGAGTACATGTGCCAAAAAAAGGTAAATATTTTGGAATTTTGGAAAAAATAATTTCGGTTCAGAGGAAAAAATAGTTCCAAATGTTTTCAGTAGCTTTTGTTTTTCAAAGCTGAAGGCCGAATTCAGAGTTCAGGGGAACGCTGTGTGCCAGATTGCTTAAAAGTTATTCTTTTGGTTCAGCGGAGAACATTACTTCAGATAGATGCGCAAAAAAACAGTCTACAGCTTCAGGTGAAAGTTCGACCATGGCTGAAAAGGCTGTAACTGGGCAGTCGTGAGAATGATTGCTGTCATCGGTGTCGGGATCAGCAATGCTCACAGAAGGTCGTAACTGGGTGATGTTGCTCTTATTTCTTGCTTCACTGCCACCACCTAATCGTAGTGGAGAAGTCTCAATGAATGCCGTCATCAGGATTGGTAACCGCTGGGGACAACACGATGCATGAGCCATTACTGGACTTAGCAAAGTATCGATATACATTGGTACTGCTGATTGTAGCGATTTACTGAAATATGGATCTGCTTCTTATGCCATTATAGGGATATCTATTGATTATAGCCGTGTAAGGGCATAAAATGGTAGTATTGATTCCTAGATAAAAACACTACACCCACTCCACGATTTTATGTCCATCAATTACTAAAAACTAAGCAATAAAGATGCATGTGTATTCCAACCCACCCCAAAATACATTTTGCATTCAAAATGGTGTATGCGAAATACATGGAAGATTATAGGTACTGTAAGTTTTTAAGCAGTGTAATCATTCAAAAAAATGCATATATTTTAAGCTGAACGATTTGCGTAAATTGCACATGAAATGTCTCTTAATTACAGAAAAGAAGGTCGAGACTATTTCATCACATATAAATGAGATTACTTGTAAGTCTGCTAGAGGCTGAGGTAATATATTGTCTCTAGAATTACTAAAAATAGAAGCTCTGTTCTTTATGAATAGTCCTACTGTAAGCAGAGTACATGTGCCAAAAAAAGGTAAATATTTTGGAATTTTGGAAAAAATAATTTCGGTTCAGAGGAAAAAATAGTTCCAAATGTTTTCAGTAGCTTTTGTTTTTCAAAGCTGAAGGCCGAATTCAGAGTTCAGGGGAACGCTGTGTGCCGGATTGCTTAAAAGTTATTCTTTTGGTTCAGCGGAGAACATTACTTCAGATAGATGCGCAAAAAAACAGTCTACAGCTTCAGGTGAAAGTTCGACCATGGCTGAAAAGGCTGTAACTGGGCAGTCGTGAGAATGATTGCTGTCATCGGTGTCGGGATCAGCAATGCTCACAGAAGGTCGTAACTGGGTGATGTTGCTCTTATTTCTTGCTTCACTGCCACCACCTAATCGTAGTGGAGAAGTCTCAATGAATGCCGTCATCAGGATTGGTAACCGCTGGGGACAACACGATGCATGAGCCATTACTGGACTTAGCAAAGTATCGATATACATTGGTAATGCTGATTGTAGTGTAAGACAGGTGTCCAACATGCATTCTTCTCCGCATAGAATACATCGAAGCACAGGTAAGATGCAGTTCTGCCATATAGGTCTGAATGAAAGAAACCAGGTCATATTCAGATCTCTTTGCCGGGCTAATCCAAGGACTTTAGTTATGCGGTCCCGGTAGCGTACTGCTAGGATCGTTTCTTCCATTGTTGCTGGAGTCATGTCTGCGTTTTTGCTTGCCATATCGGAGCAGAAGAGTCAAAAATAAGATTCCTACTACGAGTCCCAAAAGTAGTGATAGGTCGCAAAAGACCGAATTGGCAAAATTGGGAAAGATGCACAGGACTGCTTCGAAGGGTGTTAACAGTTCCGAAAAAATTGTCCTAAATACATGTGCGATACCACTGGCATCTGACATATTTAGGATTTGGCTTAGCATTTCTACGAAATGCATGGTGCAATTAGTTGATAAAAGTGTATGTATTTCTGCCGTTGTCCTTGCAACTTGAAGATCATACGTTTCTTTTGATGACGAAATAGGCACTGTTGTCTGTAAAAGCACAGACTACATTCTGCTTAAAGCATCAATTTGTATAGAGGAGATATTCAACGGAGGCCAAATCGTCACCTCGGTATCAGTAGGGACAGTTGGATACAATGCTTGCATACAGCAAGTGACCATGGAACTAACGCTTACGAGATATGCTTTCCCTGGCACCATGCCACAACAGCTGTGGTCCGTTATTAGAACGTAACTTCCATTAGAAAGTTGTCTAAAGAATGGCTCTATTTGTGTTGCAGGTGTGCCGTGCTGGTGGCATGAAAGGCTATTTGAAGTCCCCTCACAGGCCCCATGTAAATTAATACCTTGGCACAGAAGTATACCGCTTAGTGATTGTTTACAATTATTACCACTAAGAAATACATTCTAGTTTTTGTCACTATAACATGTATGTGTATAAGGAAATTTCCATGATGACTTAATGTACCCTTTACCCAACCTTTCATACTGGCCTGTTGGTATATACTCTTGGCATTTTGTAAATTGGAAAGTTGTTATCGGAATTGTGATAATTCCGTGTATTATCCATTCAATGACAGGTCTTTCTGACATTGTCAATGGTAATCTCTCAAGTTTTTCAATGCTCAGAATCGTATAGTCTGCTCCTTTTTGTGCCAAACTGATTTGTTTATCAGTAAGGTTAAAGATAGAGAACAATGACGTTGTGTTGATTAAACGCCAAGGCACATAGCCTGAACGCAGATTTTGCAACGTCCAGCCTAGCTGTACAATAGAACGTAATTGGGACTGACCATGTTGTAACATTAGCAAGTCCTGATCTATTATATCTATAGCAGATGATACAATACTGTCCAGTGAATATATTCTGGAGGACAGAGTCATTAACCCATTGTCCACAACAGAAAGTGATTTTTCCAAATTAATACGATCAATTTCTCGTATTTTCTCTGCAGTCTCAATTTGAGTCACTTTCCATGCTTCGTTGTATGCAGCGTATATACTGGCCGCTATAAAACGTTTTTTGACGCTGTTTGCGTGGTCCCATTATGAAATCGCCAAGTCAGCACCGTCTTTAAGTAAAGTCAAGTGTTGCTTACTTTCTGCCAGTGTGGATGTTTGTAGCCATTCAAGGCAGAGTTTCCCTACACTGTATGTTGTTACTATCCCTGGATGTTGTCTCTGGGAGTATCTAGGGTCTGGTCTGGTCATTTTTAACCCCTGTATTTTGTTCAGGAATCTATCTTGACATTTATTTGTGTCTGTTGACCAGATCAACCCCTTTTTCCAATCAGGATGTGTTCTGTTTTGATCTAAAATTTTAGATATGTCTATCTCAATATTTGTGGTTGTATTATCAGGTATTGGCTTTGGAATAGACGGTTTGTTTAAGTCTTTGATCTTGGCCAGGCCAAGACAGGTAGTTTGTTGAATGGTGTCATTCAAGAACATTATTTGTTCTGGGATCATGCAGGCTCGGAATAATGCTTCTAGGCCTTGTACCTGCCACTCTTTTGTACCCCAGATGGTTTTTGTTTCAATGTTAGTTTTCCCGAAATAAAAACCAAATGTAATCATTTTTTCATAAAATGTTTCCGAATAAATCAATTTAGTATTTGTCAGCATGTTTTTTGTCCCTGTTTTATCTAACAGTTTGTAATAAAATGTTTCTGCATCACTTGTGTTAAACCCTGAGAAGTATGGGAATTTCTCATAGAATGTTTTTGAACTGCTTTTAGGTGGAGTTGCACAATGTTCTCATTGATTATATTTAAAATCATTTCTAGGTTGAGCAGATGTATGCAAGTAGTGGTGTGCATAGTGGTTATAGCAATACATCTGTTCATAGTTCGATGAACCCTGTAAATAATCATGTTCTTGAAATTTTGCTGACATTACTAAATCTGACATCATATTATTTATGCTTTCAAAGTCCCAATCATCAGAGAATGTACTTGGTTTCACAAAGTCACTTAATGAAACCTTAAACTGGTGAGGATATTTCAAGAGTTCGACAGAACCATAGATTTCGTAATCAGTTTTGTCCCAAACAACCCATTGGGGTATTGGAATGGCTGTGACATTCACTGATGACAGTTCTCTTTTCTCGATGTGAGATGACTTGTGTGGCTTTAGGACCAAGTTGATGTTCTGAATTGCTGTGTCCATTGTACTGTAATAAAGTTTCCTAAAATTAGAACTAAAATTAGGCAGAGTAGGAGTATGAGTACCCCTAATACAATCCAATATTCAATCAATGGTGCATTTATATATGCTTCTTTGAGTTGATAAAAGAGTTCTGTTGCTTTGTCTTTAAAAGTTTTTGTTGCTGGCGTTACTTCAGGGTCGCTTTGATCTTCAGAAAATTTATCGAAATTGATGAAGTAGCTAGACGCAGTTCTGTCAATTGTTGGAATTGCTTTCTCAATTTGTCTCTCATTAGCACAGTCTGAGGCTACATCGTTGTAGACTGGTATTTCCTGACGAACTGTTTCAATTTGGGTTTCAAGAGGCACAAGTTCCATGGCATTGTTGAATAGTCCTTTTGTATTCACTGCAGGTTTGTCAAATGTGATTAGTCTCTCAGTTTGAACCTCTTGGATTGTAGCAAATTTTGGTATTCTTCTATTTCTTGGGAGTCCACTGGGCCTACTACTTATTATTGGCCACATGATTGTGGTTTTACCAGGTTGATGGATACAACTCTGTTCTCCTTTTTACCAGCAAGGGGCGGTAGTACAACTGATCTCGTTCCGTTGACTGCTAAGACAGGTACTGCTTTTCTGTAAGAAGGCCCAAATTCCTTCTTCACTGCTATTTTCTCTCTGACCAGATCCCCAATCTTTGGAATCCAGACAGGTATTGCTGGGACAGGTGGTGTGTCTTCAGTGGTTGTTGGCTGTTGTTTTAACTTTATGTTGCTCAGGGCTTTTCTTGTTTCATTTAAGTGCTGTAAAACAGCCAAACGATCTTTGATGTCAAAGCATTTTTTCTTATCTTCTACCACTGAAGTTAGACTATCTAAATCTTGAATATACATTCTAGTTCCGAACAATAGTTGGTACAGGCTGAAACCTTTCAGAGAATTTCTTGGCAGATTATTAAGACTACATTGGACACTTGTTAAATGCTGGACCCACCCATCACCCGAACCTAGTACCTTTGCCGTTATAGATTGCTTTATGTGTCGGTTTTTTCTTTCCACAATCCCGTTTCCCTCAGGATGGAAGGGACAAGAGTACCGCAACCCAATGGCCATGCTGGTCATGGCCTCATTATAAGCTCGAGAGCTAAAAGCAGGACCCTGGTCAGAATGAAGCATGGCAATTGCGTATGTGCCGATAAAGATTCGCAAATCTTTTATAACAGTTCTGGTGTCAGCCGAGTGCTGGGGCCACATCCAAATGAATCTCGTACAGGAATCCACTGCGACCATGATATATTTATAGTTACCATCCATTTGTAAGGGACCACAGTGGTCCAGGTAAACACATGCTAATGGTTTATCTGAGATTAGAAGGGTTGTCTGCGCCAGTCGTTTCACTGTTGATACTTTCATTCTTTGGCATATTTCGCATTCTAGCACATATTTCTTAGTTTGTATTCTCATGCGCGCCCACCAATATCTCTGTTTTAATAATGATATTGTGGCGGAAACACCAGCATGTGCTGAAGCAAGCCCTTCGTGTGCCGCTGTAATTAGTCCTAACCTGTGTTCCATGTTTGGAATTACTCTATTCCCCACTCCAGGGATTCGAGCAAAAGGAACATTATCCGTATCGGTTATGTATGAGTAGTTTTCTGGAAAGCCTTTTGGGAGTGTTTTTCTATCATCTTTTACTGACGCACTGACAGTTTGTAGTATATCGCTGTCTATTTTTGTTTTTGACCGGGTGATAGCAGCTATGGGAGCCGTTTGCACAGCTGCCTTTGCGGCTTCATCAGCCAATGAATTCCACGCAATGTGAACGTCATCACGTTGATGACTCAGAGTGTGTATCACGTGAGTCTTTTGTAGTTCTTTCTGTAAAAGAACTACTTGTTCCCAAAGCATTTTATGTTTGATTGTGCCACCTTTTGCATCTTTGAACCCGTTTTCAACCCAATTCTGCAAGTATTCATTATAAGACTGAACGCAATATTATGAATCGCACACTATAAGTGTGGGGAATTCACGATCGGTATTTTCAAGTGCCATCTTAAATGCTAGTAGTTCAGCTCGTTGAGCTGTACAATCTCCTAGAGATTGCGTTTTAGTGACCAGTGGTCTAAATTTTCCTTTGTGCCAACGACCTTTAACAATCGTGCACGCAGCACTGTAAGCTTGTTTACCCCCAACTGCCGGTTGTGCTGATCCGTCTGTATATATTATACATCTGTAGTGTTCTAGAGGCAGGATTTCGGTTGGCAGAAGACATTCATATTCATATTGTAAAAATTCTTGTTTTTTCAGATTAGGATCAAATTCATATACTACGTCTGTTGCAGCAAGAGAATTAACCCATTGGATCCATCTCGGATGCAGAGCTTTAGCATTTGGAATGCTCGCTTTTGTTACCGCTTCTAGGGCTGGTATCGATGTAACGATTATTATTTGTTTACCTTGTGCAAGGGCCCTTTCTTTTGCTACAGCAGTCTGAACCGCAGTTAGAATTTTTTCAGTTGAACTGAATTTTATTTCAGCTTTTGTGTACAAGTGTGATTTGTAAGCTATTGATACCGTTTCTCCCTCCTTAGAGGTCAGGTACGTGAATCCGCATCTCCCTGGGATGACTCGGATTACAAGGTTGCGTTTATTGTCACGTGTTTCTAATTTAGTTTTAGCTAACATGTATGTTTGCAGTGATCTCAAAATGTCTGTGTGTTTTTGAGTCCAATTTATTGGTTTAAATCAGATTTAATTAATTCGTAGAGAGGTTTAACTCTCTTCGCATAATTTAGAATGTAAGTTCTTCCGAAATTCAGGAAGCCTAGTATCGATTGTAAGTTCTTCAGCGTTTTTGGTGCTTGGAGTACAGCGCACTTCTCTAAGAAGTTGTCTGCTAGACTTTTGCCTTCACTTGATCATTCATATCCTAGAAATAGGACAGTTAGATGGGCAATTTGTGACTTTTTAAAGTTGAAATTGTAACCCTCTGCTGCAAACCCAAGTATTATGGTGTTCACTCTTTTCAAGTGAGTATCCAAGTCGTTGTCTGTGAGATAGATGTCATCGACATAGGATAATGCCTCATCATCATATATTTGTAGTAACTCTGTTACCCTTGCTGAGAATAATCCTGGGGTATTCTTAAATCCCTGTGGGAGTCAACAGAAGTTTTTCTGTGACTCCATTATTGAGAAAGCGGTTAAATACCGGCTTTCGGGTGCAATATTTTGACCAAAGAATCCATTAGAGATGTCTAATGTTGTTTTGTATTTTTTGCGAACTATGTTATTCATTAGTGCTGCACTGTGCGAATTTTGTACCGCAAATGTTTTGCAACATGAGTTAAGGTGTCTGTAGTCCAAGACGAGACGTTATGAATCGTCTGGTTTGGAGACAGGAAACAAAGGATTGTTCATTTGAGAGGTTCATGTTTCAATCACCCCTTGGTATTCAAGTTGATCTAAGATCTCCCTGACCTGTTTTTAAGCTTCTTGCTTAATTGGGTACTGTCTTTGTGCAGTTGGTTGATTTTTTAACTGTATTTTGTGAGAAGGAGAGTCCTCCTCCCATCCTACATGATTCTTATATAATGCAGGTGCTTGAGCTACTGCCCATTTTCTGGCATATATGTTTTTTCTTTGTATTGGAATATGATTTGAGAAGGCAGGCATAATCATTTCTTTGCCATGAGGGCACTACCTGACAAACTCTGGTGGCCAGTCTTTCTCGGCTAACAGGATATCATAGCCTTTTGAGAGGTTATCCCAAAACAGACCCCTTACCTTCCTAGTCTTATCTCCCTCTATACGCAATGTTATTTCGCATATTTTATGAGGTTCGCTAACTCTGGTATCTGCAGTTTCCACCTGAATGTATTCATTCGTGTCCACTGTCTCCAGATGATTCATCAGGATCTTGCGAGCTATGGTGATTTCTGCAGCGCTGTCTAGCATTGTCTGTGCCCACTCTCCGTTTTTCAGCTGTGTCCTCAGTATCCTCGGCATGTTCGAATATTTTAATACTGGCTACCTTCTTTCGTGGAAATTGTAATTTTTTACTTTGAGCAGGTTCCTTGTCTTTGGACTTGACGTGCTCTTCCCTGTGTTCTGACCTTCCTCTTCTTTCCGATTTCTGCGAGGAAGTCTGAAAAGATCGAGAGGGACGTGTATCAATATCTTGATATCTATCAGGTTTTTTCAAATCATCTCTATTTCTAAGGTTGTATCTATTCTCAGAGGGCTCCCTTTGGGGAGACTGGTGTTCTCGGCTCGGAGCTCTTTCTCTCCGCTGAGGAGACCTTCCTCTGAACTGGAAACTTTTTTCTTTGGGAGTGGATTGTTTATTTCCATCCCAGCTCTTTTTTGGAGTGTTCAGATTATTCTTAATGAATATCTTTTCAGGATTTTCAAGTAGTTGGGGTTTTACCGGTTTCCCACCCAAACTATCTCTACCTAGTTCTTCATAGGATTTTTCAATGATTCTGGCTAGTTCAATTGGTTGGTCTGTTATATCTGTTTCTTTCAATTTTTGGCGGACCGCCACAGATGCTGCTTCTCCTTTTATGTTGGCTAATAATATAGCCGAGACCTGCTTGAAGTCTTTCAGTAATTTCATGCCAAGAGTTAAAGCAGGTTCTGGACCGTATTCATTTTTAATCTGTCTTAGCACATCTGGTATTACCGCCAGAGACGGAACACCATGTGTTTTTGTGTAAATTGAAGCAAAGACTGTGCCCCAAGTGTCACAGTCCTCCACATGTGGTGTGACCCCCATTTGAAGGCAGATAGTCAGAATTCAGTGTTTCTCAATAGGGGTAGTATTCAGGAATACTGTCTCTATTTGAGTTATTTTCTGTGCTAGCCAGAATGGAATTTGTTCCCGTTTTGCGGGTGTTTTACCAAGACATGATCGTATGTTCTGTGGTGTAATTTTATTTTTGTTCCCCTGATGAGGGGTCAGCTGTGGAATATTAACAGCAGGTTGGACTGTTGCAGTCCGCATTACATATTGGACTAACTGTCTGTGAATTTTAATTAGTAATTTTAGCTGGGCTAAAAGTTCCTTGACTGACATTTTATCAATGTCAGGATGTGGTGTGTAGCTGGCTAGAACCGGCCACATTGCTCCTGGTCTACCTAGTGGACCGAGCCTGGTGATGTGATCATTATGTTTTAGGGCGCCTTTAAACCAGTGCAGGTGCTCTTGGTAATTTAGTGGGATTTCCACATCCTCGCAAGGTGTGTATTCATCCGGAGGTTCCTCTATTTTGTAATAGTGGAATTCCTGTGTTGTAGCATTTGCTGCTGGAAAGTTTATCCATGAATAGAATACCTCTGTCTGCCGATATTCGTGTGCCTCTATCACGAAAATGACTGTACCACCTCGTGATGTCAGTCCGTTTTCTTTAAGTTTTAAAGTTATAGTTTTTCTTATGTTGACCGGAATGAGGATAGCATTCTGGTCATTCTGTAGGAGACTCGTGTCATCCTCTATTTGTCGGGCTGCTAATCTAGCTGCTTCCCTTTGGTCTTCACTTCCTGGCATTTTTACAGGCAGAAAGATTTTTTTTGTTGGAGATCAAGTTTCAAGGAGACAAAAGATTAGGTGCACAATATTTTGGAACACTGTATCCTTCAACGTTGACTAAACCAAAAACTCTACATAGGAATCTCTCCCTACTAAGTTCCGGCGGATTTTAACCTTTCACCCACTCCAGACGTCTATTGGAGTATTTACAGGAGAAAGGGTCTGCGTGAAAAAGTACGACTAAGTTACTCTAACGTCTTGCGTTAGTTTTATCGCCTTACCAAACGTTGGGCGCCATGTAGTGTAGTTCCTATTTTCCCTATAGGGCCTGCGTATTGGAATAACATAAACAGCAGTGTAGACGTTGGACTGAGGTCATCTAGGTCTCTACTGACTATGTTAGACTTAATTTAGGTTTGCGCCAGCTAGCTCAGAGGTCACTGGAAACTTTCTTGTCTGTATAGGAAGGGATCAGCTTCCCTGGCTCAGAAAAGAAGGGAATCAGCTTCTCGAAAACCGCATAAGCATGACAACTTTGCTCCTTCAGAATAAGAGTCAATCTCTAGAGTCGTGTGAAACAATAGACAGCTATTTCACTCAGTCAGATGTGCATTCTTAGTTTCACCAGAGTGCAGAGAATAGAGAGACGGGCGTTTTCAATAAAAGGTATTATTTATTGAGCAGTCTTCCTTCTCATGCAAGAGAAATGAATTGCCACCATTGCAATACTTAATGTAAAGTAAAGTACGTACAGTAAAAGGAGTATTATGAAAAAATACTGTAAAAGCATTGATATGGCTTCTTAGCCATAAGACACTTTAAAATGGATAAAATATATATACATATATACATAGGCTAACATGCTCAACTGTTGCATCTAAAATAATCCTACCCCGGTGTACCTGACCTAAGCCTAATACGTGGGAAGGAGTAAGTGAGTAGCAGTTTAAGTTAAGTACGTTTTTGCCAAGAATCTGACTCAAGAATTCTCTCTAAGGGTTTAGTCAGCACTGTACCTTGGGAATAGAATGGAGGAGGTCTGGTATCTCTCTCTCAGGACTCGATATCCCAGTCACCCGCAAGGGTAGACTGGAAACGCGGGAGCTGGATTTTCTCAGCAGGAGAAAAGACAGCGTCTTTCTCAGCGCGTCAAAGAGGAGGGGCAGCGTCCGTGGGCTCCTCGCATCTGCTGGGCTCTCGGCAAGTAGATTAGCTGCTCTGCTCCGAAACCACCACCGTGTGTTTGCTTAAGGCAACATTGGTATATTTATACCTGAAAGGTGCCGAGTTTGACGTAAGGTTTGGACATAAGACGTCAATAAAGATGTCACTAAGAACTGGCCGTTCTTACAGTGCTCGCAGGAGTTCTATTACAAATCAAAACAAAGTAAGCAGGGATTTCCTAGGTTGCTGGAGGTTTGGTGTGTTGAAAGAACTCGTTGTGCTTTCTAGGAATCTAAGGAAGTAGCTTTTGCCATGCCTTGGGCTGCAAGGGCGATTTACTGAAATATGGATCTGCTTCTTATGGCATTATAGGCATATCTATTGATTATAGCCGTGTAAGGGCATACAATGGTAGTATTGATTCAGGTTCCTAGATAACAACACTACACTTTCAGGTGTAAATATACCAACGTTGCCTTAAGCAAACACACGGTGGTGGGGCACAGAGCGATGTTCTACTTGTCCGAGAGCCCAGCTGATGCCAGAGCCGAAGGAAGCCGCCCCCTCCCTTTTTGACGCGCTGGAGAAGCTGCCTTTTCTCACGCTGAGAAATCCAGCTCTGGTGTTCCCAAGTTACCCTTGCGGGATGCTGGGAGCTTGAGTCCTGAGAAGCCAGACACAAGACCTCCTTCATTCTATAACCAAGGTACTGAGCTGATTAAAACCTTAGAGAGAATTCTTGATTCCGATCCTTGGCAAATTTAACCTTAACTTAAAAACTGCTACTTACTTACTCCTTCCCTCGTATTAGGCTTAGGTCAGGTACACTGGGGTAGGCGTATCTTAGAAGCACCAGTTGAGTTTGTTAGTCAATGTTTTTATGTATGTATATATTTTATCCATTTTAAAGTATCATATGGCTAAGAAACCATATCAATGCTTTTACAGTATTATTTCATAATACTACTTTTACTGTACGCACTTTACTTTATAATCAGTATTGCAATTGTGGCAATTTATATCTCTTGCATGAGAAAGAAGACTGCTCAATAAAATAACACCTTTTTTATTGAAAACGCCCGTCTCTCTATTTCTCTGCATTCTGGTGGAACTAAGCATGCACGATTGACTGAGAGAAATAGCTGTCTATTGTTTTCAAACGACTCTTGAGGTACACTCTTTATTCTGAGGGAGCAAAGTTGTCATGTTTATGCGGTTGTCAGAAACTAATCCCTTCTTGTCTAAATCGGGATGGTTAACTCTTTCCTGAACATTCGAGAAAGCTTTTAGTGACCTCTGAGCTAGCTGGCAAAACTAATTAAGTCTAACATAGTCAGTAGATACCTAGATGACCTGCATTTTTATGGCATTCCAATGTGCAGAGCCTATTGGAAATTTAGGAACTACACTACATGGCGCCCAACGTTTGGTAAGGCAATAATCTAACGCAAGACACTAACGTAACTCAGTCGTGCTTTTCACACAGACCCCTTTCTCCCGTAAAAACTCCAATAGACGTCTGGAGTGGGTGAAAGGTTAATATCCGCCGGAACTTAGTAGGATGAGAATCCTATGTATTAGTTCTTATTTTAGTCAACGTGGAAGGATACAGTGTTCCAAATTATTGTGCACCTAATCTTTGTTTCCTTGAAACTTGATCTGCAACAAAACTTTCTGTCAGTAAAATGGGAGAAAGTGAAGACGAAAGAGAGCAAGCTAGAATAACAGCTCAACTCATAGCGGATGACACAACCATCCAAGAAAATGACCCGAATGCTATAATCATTCCGGTCAATATTAGAAGAACTATAACTCTTAAACTTATAGAAAATGGACTATCACCAAGAGGTGGTACAGTCATATTCGTGATAGAGGCACATGAATATCGGCAGACAGAGGTCTTCTTCACATGGATACATTTTCCAGCAGCACAAGCCGTGACAAAAGATTTCCACTATTACAAAATAGAGGACCGTCCGGAAATATACACTCCTTTCGAGGACGTTGAAATCCCATTAACTTACCAAGAGTACCTGCTGTGGTTTAATGGCGCCCTAAAACATCAAATTCACATCACCAGGCATGGTCCACTAGGTAGATCAGGAGCCACGTGGCCCGTTCTAGCCAGCTACACAACACACCCGGACATTGAAACAATGTCAAGCGAAGAACTCCTAGTTAAACTAAAAGAATTAACAAAGGCATATAGAGAATGAGTTCAATTGGCAAGGGGCGATATAAAGTACCTCCAGAAATTGAAGGAGACAGATAAAACAGACCAACCATTTGAACTCGCCAGAATCATAGGAAAATCCTATGAAGAACTAGGAAGAGATAGTTTGGGTGGGAAGCCAATAAAACCCCAACTAACTGAAGGTCCTGAAAAAAAATGTATTAAAAATAATCTAAATACTCCAAAAAAGAGTAGGGATGGTAATAAACAAACCACTCCCAAGGAAAAACGATTCCAGTCCAGAGGAAGGTCTCCTCAATGGAGAGAGAGATCTCCAGATCGAGGAGGTAAGTCCGCCCAAAGGGAACCCTCTGAGAGAAGATACAATCTTTGAGATAGGGATAAATTGAGAAAACCTGATAGATATCAAGATATTGATACACGTCCCTCTCGCTCTTTTCAGACTTCCTCACCGAAATCGGAAAGAAGAGGACGGTCAGAACACAAGGAAGAGCACGTCAAGTCCAAAGACAAAGAACCTGCTCATCAAAGTAAAAAATCACAATTTCCCAGAAAGAATGTAGCCAGTATTAAAATTGAGGACACAACTGAAAAACGGAGAGTGGACCCAGACAATGCTAGACAGCGCAGCAGAAGTGACCATAGCTCGCAAGATCCTGATGAATCTTCTGGAGACAGTGGACACGAATGAATACATTCAGGTGGAAACTGCAGACAGACGAGTTAGTGTGCCCCATAAACTATATGAAATAACATTACGTATAGAGGGAGATAAAACTAGGAAAATAAAAGGTCTCTTTTGGGAGAAACTTTCTAAAGTCTATGACATCCTGCTAGCTGAAAGAGACTGGCCAACAGAGTTTGTCAGGGAGTGCCCTCACGGCGAAGAAAGGATTATGTCTGCCTTCTCAAATCATATTCCAATTCATAAAAAACACACATTTGCAAGAAAATGGGCAGTGGCCCAAGCCCCTACATTATACAACAATCATGTAGGATGGAATGAGGACTCTCCTCCCCACAAAATCCAGTTAAAAAATCAACCCACTGCACAAAGGCAGTACCCAGTTAAACAAGAAGCTAAAAAGCAAGTCAGGGAGATCTTAGATCAACTTGAATATTAAGGGGTGATTGAAACATGCACCTCTCAAATGAACAATCCTTTGTTTCCTGTCTCCAAGCCAGATGATTCATATCGTCTAGTTTTGGACTACAGACATTTAAACTCCTGCTGCAAAACTTTTGCAGTACAAAATTCACACAGTTCAGCACTAATGAACAACATCGTGTGCAAAAAATATAAAACAACATTAGATATCTCCAAAGGATTCTTCTGTCAAAACATTGCACCTGAAAGCAGGTATTTGACCGCTTTCTCAATAATGGGGTCGCAAAAATCAATTTTGCCGACTCCCACAGGGATTCAAGAATAGCCCAGGATTATTCTCAGCAAGGGTAACAGAATTACTACAAATATATGATGATGAGGCATTATCATATGTCGATGACATCTATCTTACAGACGATGACCTAGAGACTCACTTAAAAAGAGTGAACACCATAATTCTTGGGTTCGCATCAGAGGGTTACAAATTCCACTTTAAAAAGTCAAGAATTGCCCATCTAACAGTCCTATTTTTAGGATATGAATTATCAAGTGAAGGCAAAAGCCTGGCAGACAACTTCTTAGAGATATGTGCAGTACTCCAAGCACCAAAAACGCTGAAAAATTTACAATCGATAGTAGGCTTCCTGAATTTCGGTAGAACATACATTTTAAACTATGCTGAGAGGGTTAAACCTCTCTATGAATTAATAAAACCTGATTTCAAACCAATACATTGGATTTAAAAAGACACAGAAATTTTGAGATAATTGCAAACAGACATGTTAACTAAAACAAAATTGCAAACTCGCAACAACGTACGCAACCTTGTAATTCGAGTCATCAAAGGAAAATGAGGATTCACATACCTGACCTCTAATGAGGGAGAAAGGGTACCTATAGCTTACAAATCACATTTGTACACAGGCTGAAATGAAATTCAGTTCTACAGAAACAATTCTGACAGCGGTTCAAACTGCTGTAGCAAGAGAAAGAGCCCTAGCCCAAGACAAAATAATAACTGTTTATACAGCAGAATCAGCCCTTGAGGCATTAACAAGTCCACCCAATCTGAATACAGTGGCATTAGATCCAAAATGGATACAATGGGAACATTCTCTTGCTACAGAAGACGTGAAATACTATTTGGACCCAAAACTGAAAAAAACTAGATGATCTAGAATATGAACAAGAATATCCTCTGCCAATCGAAATTCTGCCTCTCAAACAATATACATGTGTGATCTATATGGACAGATTTGCAGACCATTACGATGTAGAGAAAAAATCCTACAATGCAGCTTGCGCGATTGTTAAAGGTCGCTGGCGCTCTGGTAAATTCAAACCAATGTTTACCAAAACTGAATCACTCAGAAACTGTTCAGCTTAGCGAGCTGAAATAAGATCTTTAAAGATGGCGCTTAAAAATGTCGATCGCAAATTCCCCACACTAATAGTGTGCGATTCGCATTACTGCGTCAAGTCATATAACAGTGACATGCAGACATGGAGCAAAAACGGTTACAAAGATGACACAGGTGCCACAATAAAACATAAAAAGCTTTGGGAACAAGTAGTTCTTTTACAGAAAGAACTACAAAAGACTCACGTGATACACGCACTGAGTCATCGACGTGATGGCGTTCACGTTGCAGGGAATTCATTGGCTAATAGAGCCACAGCAGGAAAGGTTCAACCGTCTTCCGTAGCCACTAAAAAGCGTTCAGAAAAACACATAGATGGAGAAACCATGCTGGCGGTAAAAGCGGCGTTAAAAGGCGATTATGCAGCATTACCTCTCAACTATCCACTCAGTAATACATACATAATTGATGCAAACTCAGTTCCTTTTGCTCAATTCCCGGGAGTGGGGGATAGAGTAATTCCAAACACGAACCGGAGGGTTTTCTTGATTGAAGACGCACACATGGGACTGGGTCCGAGGCACCAAGAGATCTAGAAATCTCTAATAGAATTACAATCAGAATACTGGTGGCCGGGGATGAGCTTACAAATTTACAAATTCGCAATGGATTGTCCTGACTGCAACAGAGATCGCAGTTGTGAACCGGACCAGACACCTGCCCAGACACCACTATTGGATAGCATCAGGCTATCTATGCGCAAAAGTCCCACCGGACAAATGCGGTCCCATAATTATTAAGACTTGATTCACTAAAAATGTAGACCCCAGCGCTCGGCTGACGCCAGAACTGTTATAAACGATTTGCGAGTCTTTATCGGCACATACGCAATTGGCATGCTACATTCTGACCAGGGTCCTGCGTTTAGCTCTCGAGCTTATAAAGAGGCCATGACCAGCATGGGCATTGCGTTGCGGTACTCTTCTCCCTTCCACCCTGAGGGAAATGCGGTAGTGGAAAGAAAAAACTGTGACATAAAGCAATCTATAACGGCGAGGGTATTAGGTTCGGGTGATGGGTGGGTCAAACATCTAATAAGTGTCCAACGTAGTCTTAATACCATGCTAGAGAATTTCTTGAATTCTCTAGGAGGTATCAGTCCATACAAACTTTTGTTTGGTACTAGAATGATTATCCAGGATCTGTATCGTCAAACTTCAGTGGTACAAGAAAAAACTTTTGATATCAAAGGTCGTTTGGCTGTTTTACAGTACTTGAATGAAACTAGAAAAAGTCTAAGTAACATAAAGAGTAAGCCAACAACCACTGAAGAACCACCTGTCCCACCAAGACCTGTCTGGATTCCAAAAATTGGGGATCTGGTCAGAGAAAAGATCACGGTGAAGAAGGAATTTGGGCCTTCTTACAGAAAAGCTGTACCTGTCTTAGCTGTCAGCGGAACAAGATCAGTAGTACTACCGCCACTTGCTGGTAAAAAGGAAAACAGAATTCTTTCCATCGATTTGGTGAAACCACAAACATGTGGCCGATAATAAATAGCAGGCCCAGTGGACTACCAAGAAATAGCAGAAGACCAAACTTTGCTACAATCCAAGAGGTTCAAACTGAAAGACTAATCAAATTCAACAAACCTGCAGTAAATAAAAAGGGACTATGCAACAAAGCCATGGAACTTGTGCCTCTTGAAACCCAAATTGCAGCAATGCGTGATGATACACCAATCTACAACGATGTAGCATCAGAATGTACAAATGTAACAAAAGAAAATGCAAAGATCAATGGAAATCCGGAAGCGATCCCACCAATTGACAGAACTGCATCTGGATATTTTATCAACTTTGATGACTTTTCCGATGATGCAAGTGAACAAGAAGACAAGTCAGCAAGAAAAACTTTCAAAGAAAAAATGACCGAGCTGTTTCACCAACTAAAAGAGACATATCTGATTTCACCATGGATTGAATTTTGGATTGTGTTAGGTGTACTTTTCCTCCTGCTTTGGCTCATCATGGTTTTATGTTTGTGTAGATTCATTGATGGAAAATATAGTACAATGGACAGAGCAAGTCAGAACATCAACTTGGTCGTAAAGTCTCACAGATCCTCTCACATCGAGAAAAGAGAACTATCATCAGTAAACATCACAGCCAACCCAATACTTGGGGGTATTGCATGGGACAGAACTGACTATGATATTTATGGCCCAATTGAGCTCTTGAAGTATCCACACTAGTTTAAGATTTCCTTAAGCGATTTTGTGAAACCAAGTTCTTTTTCTAAAATTGGGATTTTGAAAATATTAATAATATGATGTCAGATTTAGTAATGTCAGCCACATTTACAGAACATGATTATTTACAGGGTTCATCATATTATGAAGAATTATACTGTTACAATCACTATGGTCATCACTATTTGCATAAATCTGCACAACCTAGAAATGTTTTTACTTATAATCAATGGGAACATTGTCCAACTCAACCAAAAGGAAGCTCGAAAACATTTTATGAGAAATGTCCATACTTCTCAGGGTTTAATACCAGTGATCCAGAAACGTTTTATTTTAAAATGTTAAATAAGACAGGAATGAAAACAATGTTGAAAAATACTAAACTGATTTATTCTGAACATTTTTATGACAAAATGCCAACATTTGTTTTTGAATTTTGGAAAAACAACATTGAAACAAAAACCATCTGGGGAACAAAAGACTGGCAGGTACAAGGTCTTGAATCATTATTTAGAGCCTGCATGATCCCAGAATAAATAATATTCCTGAATAATAGCATTCAACAAACTACTTATCTTGGTATAGCTAAGATAAAAGACTTAAATAAACCGTCTGTTCCAAAGCCCATACCTGATGACAATAGTACTATGGATATGAAAATAGACGTATCCCATATTTTTCACCAAAACAGAACAAATCCTGATTGGAAAAAATTGTTGATCTGGCCCACAGACACAAACAACTTTCAAGATAGATTCCTGAACAAATGACAGGGGTTCAAAATGACCAGACCAGACCGAAAATACTCCCAGAGAAAACATCCAGGGATAGTTACATCATACAGTGTAGGGAAATTATGCCTTGAGTGGCTACAGAAATCCACACTGGCTGAAATTAAGCAACACTTGACTTTACTTAAAGAAGGTGCTGACCTGCAAGATTTCATAATGGGACCTCGCAAACAGCGTCAAAAACGTTTCGTAGCGGCCGGTATATACACTGCATACAACAAAGCTTAGAAAGTAATGCAAATTGAAACAGCAGAAAAAATATGAGAAATTGATTGTATAAATTTGGAAAAATCACTTTCTGTTGTGGACAATCGGTTAACGACTCTGTCTTCCAGAATGTATTCATTGGACAGTATTGTATCATCTGCCTTTGATATAAGACTTGCTAATGTTACAACATGGTCAGTCCCAATTACGTTCTATTGTACAGCTTGGCTGGACGTTGCAAAACCTACGTTCAGGCTACGTGCCATGGTGTCTAATCAACATAACGTCATTATTTTCTATCTTTAACCTTACTGATTAACAAATCAGTTTGGCATAAAAAGGAGCAGATTATACGATTCTGAGCATTGAAAAACTTGAGAGATTACCATTGACAATGTCAGAGAGACCTGTCATTGAGTGGATAATACACGGAACAATTATAATTCCAATAACAACTTTCCAGTTTAAATATTGCCAAGAATATATACCAGCAGGCCAGTATGAAAGGTTGGGTAAAGGTTACATCAAATCAACCTGGGATTTACCCTACACACACAAATGTTATAGTTAAAGGAAAAAGGAGGTATTCCTTAGTGGCAATAATTGTAAAAAATCACTAAGCGGTACACTTCTGTGCCAAGGTATTAACTTGCATGGAGCTTGCGAAGGGTCTTCAAATAACCTTTCATGTCACCTGCAAGGCACTCCTGCAACACAGATAGAACCATTCTTCAGACAGCTTTCCACTTGGAGCTACGTTTTAATACCTGACTACAGCTGTTGTGGAATGGTGCCAGGAGAATGCTCCCTCGTAACTGTTACTTCCAGGGTCATTTGCTGTATGCAAGTATTGTATCCAAACAGCAACCCAGACATGGAGGCGGCAATATGGCCTCATGTGAATATCTCTTCTATTCGAATTGATACTTTAAGCAGAATGAAGTCTATTCTTTTACAGACAACTGTGCCTTTGACCTCGTCCAAAGAAACGTATGAACTGCAAGTTGCAAGGACAGCGGCAGAGATACATACCCTTTCATCGACAAATTGCCCCGTGCATTTCGCAGAAATGTTAAGCCAAATTTTAAACATGTCTGATACCAGTGGCATCGCACATGTATTTAAGACAATTTTTTCGGGACTGTTAACACCATTTGAAACAGTTCTGGGCATCTTCCCGAATTTTGTCCATTCTGTCTTTGGCAGCCTACCTTTAATTTTGGGACTCGTGGCAGGAATTTTATTTTTGTTCCTCCTGCTCCGATATTGCAAGCCAATCCACAGACAAGACTCCAGCAACGATGGAGGAAACGATCCTAGCAATACGATACCGAGACCGTATCACTAAGGTCCTCGGATTGGCCCGGCTAACAGATCTGGGTACAACTTGGTTTCTTTCATTCAGACAAATCTGGCAGGATTGCATCTTACCTGTGCTTCGATGTCTGCTATGCGGAGAAGAATGCTTGTTGGACGTCTGTCTTACACTACCATCAGCAGTACCAATGGATATCGATACTTTGCTTTGTCCTGTAACGACTCATGCAACGTGTTGTCCCAGCGGCTACCTATTCTGATGACGGCATCCGTTGAGACTTCACCACTACGAGTAGGTGGCAGTGAAGTACGAGAGGAAAGCAGCACCAAACAGGTACAACCTTCTGTGAGCATTGCTGATCCAAACATCGACGATAGCAATCACGCACAGAACTGCACAGTTTCAGAACTTGGTCGAACTTTCACCTGATGTTGTAGACCAATTTTTTGTAAGCCTGTCTGATATGATGTTCTCCCCTGAACAGCAAGAATAACTTTTAAAAACAACTAGCACACAGCGTTCCCTGAACTCTGAATTTGGCCTTCAATTCTGTTAAACAAAGCAAACTGAAAACATTTGGAACTATTTTTCCCCTGAAAGCAATTTTTTTTTTTATAACAACATATTTACCATTTTTTCCGGCACATGGTACTTTGCTTAAAGTAGAACTATTCTCAGAGCACAGAGCTTCTATTTTTAGAGACATTAGAGACAATATTTTTCCTCAGTTTCTAGTACATGCACATTATCGTATAATAATATGTGATGAAATGGTCTCGACCTTCTTTTCTGTATACAGAGCCATTTCATGTGTAATTTTCGCAATTCGTTCAGCTGATATATATATATGCATTTAACTGAATGATAACCCTGCTTAAAAAACGTACAGTACCAATACTCATTTTCGTGTATAAACCATACACCATTTCAAATGCAATTATGTATTTTGGGGTGGGTTGGAAAACACACATGAATCGTATGTTTAATATTGCTTATTTTTTAGTAATGATGGACATTAATACGTGTTGGGTGCTGTATTTCTATCTAGGACCCTAATTCGATATTCCCGATTCATGCCCTTATGTGGTTTTAATAAATAGTATCCTTATAAAGGCATAAGAATCCTATCCATATTTAGTAAATAGTCCATGCAGTCCAAAGCACGGCAAGGCTACTCCCATAGACTCCTAGAAAGCACAACGCGTTCTTTAAAAAAACCAAGCCTCCAGCAGCCCGGAAAAACTCCCTGCTTTTGTTTTGATTTGCACAAGAACCCCTGGAGTCCGGAAAGAACTGTTAGTTCTTAGTGACGTCTTATGTCCAACCTTACGTCAAACCCGGCACCTTTCAGGTATAAATATACCAACATTGCCTTAAGCAAACACACGGTGGTGGGGTGCAGAGCGGCGTTCTACTTGTCCGAGAGCCCAGCAGTTGCCAGAGCCGAAGGAAGCCGCCCCTCCCTTTTTGACGCGCTGGAGAAGCTGCCTTTTCTCACGCCTAGAAATCCAGCTCCGGTGTTCCCAAGTTACCCTCGCGTTTGGCTGGGAGATTGAGTCCTGAGAAGCAAGATACAAGACCTCCTTCATTCTATAACTAAGGTACGGAGCTGATTAAAACCTTAGAGAGAATTCTTGATTCCGATCCTTGGCAAAAACCTAACCTTAACTTAAAAACTGCTACTTACTTACTCCTTCCCACGTATTAGGCTTAGGTCAGGTACACTGGGGTAGGCATATCTTAGAAGCACCAGTTGAGTTTGTTAGTCAATGTTTTTATGTATGTATATATTTTATCCATTTTAAAGTATCATAAGGCTAAGAAACCATATCAATGCTTTTACAGTATTATTTCATAATACTACTTTTACTGTACGCACTTTATTTTATAATCAGTATTGCAATTGTGGCAATTCATTTCTCTTGCATGAGAAAGAAGACTGCTCAATAAAATAACACCTTTTTATTGAAAACGCCTGTCTCTCTATTTCTCTGCATTCTGGTGGAACTAAGCATGCATGATTGACTGAGTGAAATAGCTGTCTATTGTTTTCACACGACTCTAGATATACACTCTTTATTCTGAGGTAGCAAAGTTGTCATGTTTATGCGGTTGTCAGAAACTAATCCCTTCTTGTCTAAATCAGTATGGTTAACTCTTTCCTGAACATTCGAGAAAGCTTCTAGTGACCTCTGAGCTAGCTGGCAAAACTAATTAAGTCTAACATAGTCCGTAGAGACCTAGATGACCTCAGTCCTACGTCTACACTGCTGTTTATGTTATTCCAATGCACAGAGCCTATTGGGAATATAGGAACTACACTACCTACTCACTGCTCGCATCATTCTTCCTTTATTTCATTGAATGAAGCACCGCCCTCAGTGGGCGTGGCATCGTCATCACTTCCAGCGGCATGCTGGTATTAGTAGTCCCATTAGCAGTTAGTACGTATAACCTTTAGTAGGCTCTGTTCCCCTCTCTTGTTTGGCCATATTATATCCCTTTAGTAAGGAGGAAGGTTCCAAATTAACAAATGATAATCTCCCGGGAGAGCGCGCTGTCCATGGAGGGGATGGTCCCCAACCTCAGCCTTCTGCACTCAGCTTAGAGTCCAGACTGAGCCGGAATGAGGCAGTGACAGTGAGGCAAGCAACACGAGATGTGGGGAGAGCTCTGTGTGCCTTCTTAGAGCGCGAGGGCTCTAAGAAGGCGTATATATATATATATATATATATTCATTGAAAAACCATAGGTTTCAGAGGTGTTATAGTTAGCTGGACATTTCACTCATACAAAACCATTGAAATTCCTCGGTTATAGTTAGTTGTACTAACTGTAACTCTTGCGCCCGCAATCCACTGGTGATGATGTCACATATTACATCATTTATGACATGGTCATCATTGAAGTTAGCCTTGATTTATGTAAGGCAGAGACAATTGTACTCTATGTCCTCAGACTTTGTTAAAATAAGTGACAAAAATTCTTCATGAATATCTTTGCTGACTACTGCCTTCGATATACAGTGCGGTCAATAAAGTTTACAACTTGATACCAGTTGCGGATATGCACTACAGACAACATTGAATTCAGGATAGATTTATTTAAGGCAGGGACAGTTGTACTTAGTCGTCAGATTTTGTTAAAGTATGTGACAAAAAAGCATTCCTCGATATTTGTGTCAACTACTGACTTCGATCTACGCTGCGGACAGCAGGGTTCAAAACTTGAATTCAGTTTTCCATCTATACTATTGACAGCATTGAAGTTAGCCTTGATTTATGTAAGGCAGAGACTATTTTGTTAAATGATGCAACAAAAAATATTCCTCAATGTCTGTACTGAGTACTGCCTTTAAATGTACACTGCGATCAACAGAGTTCACTACTTGATACCAGAAGCGCATCAGCACTACAGACAACAATAAATTAATTCTCGATTTATTTAAGGCAGAGACAATTGTACTGTGTCCTCATATTTTGTTAACTGTGACAAAAAAGCATTCATCGATGTTTGTGTCGACTACTGCCTTCGATGTACACTGCTAACAGCAGGGTTCACAACTTGAATTCAGCTTTCCATCTACACTACGGACAGCATTCAAGTTATCCTTGACTTATGTAAGGCAGAGACAATTTTGTTAAAGGATGCTACAAAAACATTCCTCAATGACTGTACTTAGTTTTGTTTTCAAATGTACACTGCGATCAACAGAGTTTACCACTTGATACCAGCGGCGCATAAGCACTACAGACAACATTAAATTCAGTCTTGATTTATTTAAGACAGAGACAATTGTACTGTGTCCTCAAATTTTGTTAAAGTATGTGACAAAAAAAGCATTCCGTGATGTATGTGTCAAAGACTGCCTTCGTTGTACACTGCGGACAGCAGGGTTCACAACTTGAAGTAAACTTTGCATGTATACTATGGACAGTAAGGAATTCAACCTTGATCTATTTAATGCAGAGACAATTGTACTGTATGTGTTCTGTTTTTGTTAAAATAAGTGACAAATCATTTGTTGATATCTCTGCTGACTACTGGCATCGATTTACAGTGCGGACAGCAGGGTTCACATCTTGAATTCTGCTTTGAATCTATACTACGAACAGCATGAAATTTAGCCTTGCTTTTTTTTAAGGTAGAGTGAATTGTACTTTATGTCCTCCGATTGTGTTAAAAGATACAACAAAAAGAATTTCTTGATTTCAGTGATGACTACTGTGAGTGCTCACCATTCAGGTAGAAATGACAATTGCACATGACGCATTCCAGTAGACAAGAGACATTATACCACTGTGATCCCCCCCAAACCACGAATCATCACAGGGTATGCACACGCTAAGTTATTTTGGTACCACTAACTCAATGCACCACAAGTCATCTCTCCAAAGCCTTGTTAAAGCAGATTTCACTAGGCAAAAAACATTGCTCCCAGTGCAGCCCCCCTGCATTACGCATTATCGCAGGGTACGTACAAGCTCAGCACCAAAGATACTACTAACTCAGTGCACCATAAATTATCTCAAAGAAGAGTGAACAGTTTTATGTCAACAATGAGGCATACTAACACTTTAAATGGAATTCATGCAGAATCCAATTGACAAAAGACTTTACTCCAATTACTGTGCCCCCCTGACCACGCATCATCGCAGGATACGTACAAGCTAAGCACCAAAAATCATTATCACGTAGCCTTACTAAGGCAGCATTCACAAGACAAAAAACATTACTATCAGTACGGCCTGCACGGACCACGCATCATCGCAGGCTCCACAGAACCTTGCTGTTTCAGGTACCACTAACTCACTGCAAACCAAACTAAGTATAACACCTATCAAACCTACACAATATCCCTTTAGTATGCTTCCTTCAAAAACTTATTTTATATCACTTATAGATTTAGTTGAATACAAAGATTTACGCTACATACATGTTCGATCTTTTACTTAAATCACGATTACTGATAATGCAGTCCACCCTAAGATCTACACTGTGGACAGCAGGGTTTACAACTTGAAGTCAGCTTTGTATCTACACCAAAGACAGTAGGGCATTTAGCCTTGATTTATTTAAAGGCACAGACAAAAAATACTCTTGTGGCACTGCTAGTATGCGCAAGCACCTTTTTAAATTTTTTTTATTGTTTTTTCACAAAGCAGTATATAGAACATGCATGTCAACAGCAGGCAGCGACCCCGTGTCCCCAACCCTACATCCCGCCCTCTTTCGTCAAAGTGCAAATTCCCATCATCACAGTCCGAATGTTCATCCATAACAGTTCTCCCTGTATTTCCCACCCATCTTCTTGATTCTCATAGCTTTCCCCACCTCTGCTGGCTAACCCGCAATTGTTTTGGTCCCCTCAGAGACCCCCGTCCAGGCCATGGTAACGTCTCCATTTACTCCATACTTTACGGAATTTCCTCGGACAGCCTCTCGCTTTATATGTGACCCTTTCCGCTGCCATGTAGATGTCCAGTCCCCTCCTCCATTCCCCTAGCTAAGGCGTGTCAGCCGCTCCCCACTTCCTAGCTATGTCTCTCTTAGCCACCACCAAGGCTAGTACCAGAAAGATTATCATTGGTCATTCCCAACAGGACCAGCTTCCGATCAAGTGGTATGTCTGTCTCCAGTATTTTACTCAGTTCCGTGGTAATCGCACTCCAGTCAGCCTGTATGTTTGGGCATGACCATATTATGTGTAGGAAAGTCCTGTTCTCATGTCTGCAGCATAGGCAGCTGGGGTCCGACACCCTCCCCATTTTACATAGCCTTACTCTGTCATAATAGACTCTGTGTAGGATCTTAAATTGGATTAGGCGTAGGCGTGACTTGATTGCTACTTCTCTGGGGTGCATCAGTACCCCCCCCAATCTACCTCATCCATCTCACCCACTTCCTGCTCCCATTTATCTTGAAGGCCCGCTAGTGTGTTCGATCTATTATTCATAATTGTTTTGTAGGTCAGGGAGACCGCTCTCCCTGGGATCTTTTCTTGCAATAGACGGCCCTCTAGTTGTGCGTATTCGGGGAGCGGCTCTCACAGTGCCCCTTCCGCCTGGTAAGGATGTCTTAGTTGTATGTATTTAAAGAATTGAGAGCGCTGTAGCCCAAATTCAGTCTGCAGCTAGGCAAAGGGTTTTAGTGCTCCATTTTTGATGACGTCCCCTAGTGTAGAGATGCGGATGTCGTCCCATCCCTGGAACCCTCTCAATTTGCCCAGTTCTTTAAGCCAGGAGCACTCCCATAATGGTGTTTGTTTCGTAGCCCTGTGAGCCCACCCAGTGACATTCGTGGCTCTGTTCCATGCCCCCAGTGTAATCTTTGTGGCTGTCAGTAGTCTAGCCTGCCCCTTCCCACCATATATGTAGTGTAAGCTTGAGTGCGTACCCATTTGGTATCTTTCCAGGGCATACGTGGGGTGAGTGGCAGGTGCGTGGAGCCAGTCATTAATGGGGGCTAGATGTTCTGCCCAATAGTAGGTCTCTAGGTCAGGAGTGAGATCCCCCCATCATATTGGTGTCACTGCAGCGTTGCCACTGCAACTCTGGGGTGTTTCCTCAACCATAGGAATGACCGGAGGTCCGCATGTATGTCCTGAAAAGTCTTGGACGGTATCGGAAGTATTCGTTTTGAAAGGCATAAAGGAATTTTGGGAGAGAGATCATTTTTAACATCGCTGCCCTGCCAAGAATTGTCAAAGGGAGGGACTGCCACCTACTAGCGTCGGCATTGAAGCCATGTATGATCCGAGCGATATTACGAACATATGAGGCGTCTCTGTCAGCAGTGACAAATATCCCCAAGTACTGGAAGCCTTCTTCGGTCGTCTGTAGATTTTGCTGCAGTTTAGGCCATGTCTTACGCCCTTGGAGTGTCGATTTGTGCCAGTTAATCTGGTATCCTGACCTCGCGCTATATCTTGCCAGTTCATCAAACAGCGCCGGTATTGTGTTCTCCGGCTGCGTGACATAGAGGAGGACGTCATCGGCGTAGAGGAATAATTTTTCATCTTGCGTGTCTGCTTGGCTTATACGGAACCCCGTGATCCTCTCGTTTTGTCTGACTGCGGAGGCCATTACCTCAATTGTCAAAGCGAATAGCAGGAGCGAGAGGGGGCATCCCTGTCGAGTCCCCGTTGTATGGGAAAGGGCTTCTACGTCACCCCATTGACCCTTACCCGGGCTCCTGGGCCTGCATATAGTAGACTCATTTTTCTTCTGTATTTGGGTCCAAAACCCATTTGTTCTAGTACTCCCTCTAAAAAGGGCCAATGAACAGCATCAAATGCCTTTTCTGTGTCCAGGGACATGAACCAATGTGGCTCTGCTCTGTCTTTTATCACATGCAGCTAGTTATGTGTCCTCCTTAAATTATATCTGGTAGCCCTTTCGGGAATGAACCCTGTCTGGTCCATATGTATCAGACCTGGGATGACCCTTCTCATGCGCAGAGCCAGTATGGTGGCATAGATCTTGGCCTCTACATTTAGTAGGGAAATGGGACGGAATGAGGTGCAGTCCTCTGGTGATTTCCCAGGTTTGTGAATCGGTACAATCGTGGCCTGTCTGATATCCGGAGGGAACTGTCCCTCCTCCTCGGCATCCTGGAACATGGCCAGTAAATGTCGAGTCAGGAGGTCGGCCATGTTCTTGAAGAGCTCCGCAGGAAAGCCGTTAGGACCCGCGGCCTTCCCTGTGCGAAGTTTGGCCAGCGCCGCTCGGACTTCTTCCTCCGTGACGTCAGACTCCAGATCTGCGCAATCGGTCTCCTCAAGTACTGGGAGGGTAATGGGTGCCGTATATTGCAATGCCTCAGTTTTAGAGCCTAAATCGCGGGCCTTGTATACATTTTCATAGCAGTCGGCAAACGCGTCAGCTATCTTATCGTCAGTGCAGACCCAAGAGTCAGGGCCTACCCTTATTTTCTCAACCCATCGTTCGTCTCTCTCCTTCCTACTGAGCCAGGCCAGTAGTCTCCCAGATTTATCGCCCACATCATATATGTGGTGCAGGGTAGCCAGCGCTTGCGTCCTGGCCTCCCCTGTCACTAGCTGTCTATATTGTGCCTGGGTATCCACCAGGCGTCGTTGTGTCCCTATGTCTCTCGTAAGTAGATGTTCTTGCTCTAGATGTTGTATTTTTGCTTCTAGGGTCTGTATCTCTGTCTGGTTCTTCCTTCTAACCTCTGCCAGTCTACAGTGGGCCTTATCACGAAGCACTACTTTGAGTGCCTCCCATAGGACTACTTGTGAGTCCACAGATCCCACGTTCTCCCTCAGGAACACCTTCACGTCGGCCCTGAGCCCCTTCCTAATATCTGGGTTTTGTAAATCCCAGGCCGAGAGTCGAAGGGTCGCGGGGCCCCTCCTCCTCCGTCTACCAATCTGAATCGCTATGGGTGAGTGGTCTGATATCCCTCGAGCAAAGTATTCCGCCGAATCCGATACTTGTAGTGCCTGTCGCACCATGAAGATATAGTCCAGGCGGGAGTAGACTTTGTGTGTCCCAGAGAAGAAGGAGAACGCCTGCATGTCCGGATGTAGCCACCGCCATACATCCAGGAGGCCCAGTATTTCCATGGATTTAGCTAGGGGGGTCAATTTTGGGGTTATGTTATGTTATATGTATATTTATTGCGCGCACAATTACTCATGAGTATCCTGGCGCGAAGCATAACCACAGAGAAGTCGAGAGCTGAACAGCAGAACAAAACAACTTTAATAGGCTATATTAAAAAGATGGGTCTTAAGGAGCTTCTTAAAGCAGCCAAGGTCTCTGGTGTCCCTGAGAGTGAATGGGAGGGAATTCCAGAGGGCAGCGGCTTTGACTGAAAAGGATTGACCGCCCAATCTGGTTCGCCAGAAGCGGGGAACTACCAACCGTCGTTGGGAAGCCGACCTAAGGTGGCGACTTGGGACATGGACAGTCACTCTTTTCCTGAGGTAGGCAGGACCAGTATCATGAAGGGCTCGATGCGTGAGTACCAGAGCCTTGAATTGGACTCTTTGGGCCAGCGGCAGCCAGTGAAGTGTAGCCAATTGCGGTCTTATGCTATTTCGTCTAGAGATACCCAGCAAGAGTCTCGCGGCCGCATTCTGGATAAGCTGAAGTTTATTTACCAGAAAGGAGGGGGAGCCCAGATACAAAGCGTTAGCATAGTCCAGGCGGGACAATATGAGGGCTCTAGCAACCGTTTCTTTAGCTGGCTGGGGTAAGAGAGGAAAGAATCTACTCAGAGATCTGAGGGTCCCGAAGCAGGCACCCATCAATCGCTTGATCTGCTCTGCGAACCTCAAATCTTCGTTGAACCATATGCCCAGGTTCTTGGCTGGGCCACCTTCAGAGAGGGGACGGGGAAAATCAGGGGGCCAAATCAATTCAGTGAATTGGCTTGGAAATTGACCGTATAGTAAAATCTCTGATTTTCCCTCATTGCATTTGAGTTTGGCATGAGCTAACCAGGTGAAAACGGCTGCCAGGCATTTTTGTGCTGCATCAGTTTCTAATGTCGAGTTGCCCCATGTAAACAGGAGCTGGGTGTCATCAGCGTAGGCCATAATTTTTGCACCCAGCTCCTCGGCCAGGTAGATCAGCGGGGTCATATAGATGTTAAAAATAAGTGGGCTCAATGTAGAGCCCTGTGGGACCCTGGTCTGAACAAGCCTGGCCGAGGAAGAGTACGGGGGCATCCAGACTTGCTGATAGCGGGAGTCCAGAAAGGACTCCAGCCAGGACCACACGGCCCCAGTAATGCCAATCTCAGTGAGGCGAGCCAGGAGGAGTTGGTGAGGAACCGTATCAAAGGCGGCAGAGAGGTCCAATAAGATTAGCGCCGCTCTGCCACCCTTGTCCGTGCACTCCCTAATGGCTTCCACCACCTCCACCAAACCTGTCTCAGTGCTGAAGAATGCCCTAAAGCCCGACTGGGCTGGATGAAGTGCACCAGACTCCTCCACAAAGGCGTTCAGCTGCCGAAAAACAACCTTTTCACAGACTTTCGCCAGTGCCGGGAGCAAGGAGATGGGGCGGTAGTTGGCTGCAGTAGCGGGGTCTGCCGAAGGTTTCTTCAGGAGAGGCAAGAGTTTGGCTTGCTTCCACTGCTTAGGTACCACTGCCGATTGTAGAGACCAATTGATCAAAGTAGTGACCTCAGAACCTACACAGTCTGCTACTCCCGCCAGAACTCTTGCCGGGCAAGGATCCGAGGGGGAGCCTGATTTTAAAGATTTCAGAAGTGTTAGGATGTCCAATTGATCTACCATAGTGAATTTGGCAAGGCGGCTACTAGCAGGGGTGCCAGATGCCAGCTCCAGGGGGTGTGAGGCAGCATTACTCATAGCTAATCCCTCTTCAATAAGCCGGATTTTATTAATAAAGAAGGAAGAAAGCTCCTCACACCATTCGGCAGAAACCGGGATCCTTTTATGCTCCGCTATAGGTGATAGAAAGCTTTGAACTATAGCGAAGATTTCCTTGTCATTATTATCCGCTTTTAGGATCCTAGCCGCAAAGTAGGCACCTTTCTCAGTCTTGACTGCTGTGTAGTACTCTCTTTGGGCTGCACGGAGGTCTGCTTTAGTTTGCGGGGAGTATGCAACCCTCCAGAGCCGCTCGAATTTTTTGCAGGACCTTTTTTGTTCTTTTAATGCTGGCGTATACCAGGGTTGGGAAGGTAACACGCGTTGAGAAATATTCCGAGCCGGTTTGGAAACGGTCTCAACCCCCGACTGACCCAGATGTTAAAGAGATCCACTTGGCTCTCTAGGTTAGTGGACCGATCAATTTGGGAGTGCATGAGGGCTTCCACCAGTCCAGGAATATTAATGTTTCATGCTAAGGGGCCTGACTGGGGGGGAGGGTGGTGGAATGGCAGTGTCACATACCAGGAGAAAATAATCACAGCATGGTCGGACCAGGTAACTGGCTGGGAATCTTTGAGGAGCAAGGCAAAGTTGGAACAAACCAAGTCCAACACATGTCCTAGAGAGTGCGTCGGTTTTAAGACCCACTGAGTTAGGTGCGTTATGGCCAAAAGGTCCTGAAGACCCAATGTGTCAGAGGAGCTAGTGGAATCTAAATGAATGTTAAAATCTCCTAAAAGGAGAAATTTTGGGAAACGTAATGCACGGTCCGTCAAAGTGTCTCCCAAGGAGTTCAGGAAGGAGCCGATCGGCCCCGGCGGTCTGTAGATCAAGGTCCCTCCCAGAGTAAAATGGGGAGAGAGAGTAAAGGAAAAGTCAAGGGCTTCACCATCCAGCACACTCAGAGATTTATCACAGGAGAAAGCCCATGTTTCTCTGAATATAACAGCAGTGCCGCCCCCTCTACCTGAGGAGCGATCAGCTCTAGCCAGGCGATAACCACGTGGGACTGCTAGTTCAACCACTGGGGCACACGAATCGCTTAGCCACGTTTCTGTGATGAACAGAATGTCTAGATTATTGTCTCTAATGAGCTCAAATACATTCTCAGCATGTTTCACCATAGAACGGGCGTTGATGAGAGCAGCCTTGATAGGATGCTCACTCTGATTTTTGGAAGATGAATGTGATAGGCATGAGGGGAGGTGAAAATTGCAGTCCCATATGGTGTCGGAGCTCAGCGAGCACCTCTGCAGACCCGAATGGGAGCCAGGGTTCAGGGAGATCAAGGTGTCACGACTATAAGACAGGGGACTCAAGATGTCTAAGGGAGAAAGGGCAGCCGGACCGGCACTGGGCGCGGTACAGGCGCGGACGGGCGCAGACGGGCTTACCTTAGGCGCGCCCGCTGCGCCCGCCGCTGCGCCCCCACCAGCACATGATGATAAATAGGAAAAATCAGGGTAGTGGGAGGCGCGGTCACCTGTCTCCGCCCTCCGGCTTGCTGGAATGTCCCTGATTGGTCTGCCTACCTCCCCATGAGCTCTCCACTGAATCGGCACCCAGCCGTGGTGGAACAAAGCTCGGGATTCGGCGACCAAAGTAAGTGGTGGATCAGAGGAGCAGCCTAACTCGCTGACTTCCTCGTGGATGTGAGCCAGTAAGCAGCGCGAGAGACAAGAAACACAATAATTCTAAAAATAGGAGGAGCAGCCTAACTCGCTGTCGTCCTCTGTGCAAAGAATACAATTGTGCAAACAAGCAATGGCAGGTTAAAAATCTTGTCACGCTACAAACATAAACATCAAGTTTTAGAAATAGGCTGGAAAAGCTTGCGTTCGCACAGTGGCAGCAGCGACTTCAGAGTGGTCTATCTCGTTCACCCGTCCGGTCTGCGGTAGTGCTCATCACATCATTAAAATCTCCCCCAAGGATTTGGATTGTGTCCGATGTATTGAGAATTATGTCTGATACCCCCTTCATAGTGTCTGCCTGTAGTTTGGGTGGGGCATAGGCTGATATGAGTGTGTATTCCCTTCTTCTCCATGACCCTCGCACCCCTACATAGGTGCCCTGTCTATCAGTCCAGATTTGTGTCACTCTCATTGGTGGGTTCTTTTTAATGAGTATTGCAGTCCCTCTAGACCCCAAGGAAAACCCTGCATGCGCCAAGACTTTGTATTGTCCCGTTGCCAAGAAGGCGCATCTATTGCCTTGTAGGTGTGTTTCCTGGAGGAGTACAACATCTGCCCCATGCCTCCTGATGTAATTGTTTACTAGACCTCGTTTTATCTTGCAGCCCAGGCCGTTAACATTCCAGGTCATCACCTTAATGCCCCCCTCGTGGCCATCTTCTCTCTCATGATCCCCCATAGTCATGCTGGTGGTGAGTAAGTGGTGGACCCTGTATTTCCTGTGAAGGTGTCCGGTGTGGGACAGAAGTCAACGGTCGACGTGGTGTGCCAAGTAGCGTTAGGTAGCCTCTGACTTTTTGTGACGGGATGTGTTGCCTTTCACGTGTGTCTGCCTGACAGATGAATGTGACACTCAGGTTGTGTGCCTCTCTCCCCCCTCCCCCCTACCTCCCCCCAACTCCCTCGCCCTCCCCCTTGCTATGTCCCCAACCTCCTGACTCAACATAGCTGAACTCCCCCCTTCCCCCACCCCACCTCCCTCCCCTTTCAGTCCCATCCCTCTGCAAGGCAGAACTGTCAGTAGGAGAAGGTCTGTCGCCCTCCCAAAGGTCCCCCTCCCTTTCAACCTACTCTATCAAACTCAATGCAAAACATGTAGTGCATTCCCAATTGAATAGTCTTAAGCGTCAAAAGGCAGAAAATGTGTACAGAAAGAGTCTGCAACTAATAGAAACCAATAGGTATAAGGAGGGTGTGACAACTTGCCTGTCCTCTTAGCGATGAGCTGTAATCTCGGCTGCCCAAGCTGCCCTTGTTTAAGAATGCGAGTACTGCGTGTCCGGACGGGGGTCCGTCGTATGCCCTGATGCGTCTCGTTCTAGCTCTCGGATCGCCTTTTGCAGTGGATGGACGGAGTGCGCTCCTCCCTCTTCTTCTCCTGATGAGCGGGCTTCGGAGTCATCTCTCTCTTCTCCTTCCGAGTGGTAAGTTCTGTTTAGACAACTGAATCTCGATCCCGTTGCGCCTCTCCCTCCGGGTGATGCTGATTGTCCTTTTCGTCTGTTAACCTAGGTGCGTCCCGGGTAGGGCGTAGCCTGTGTCTGTCTCCTATTTCTTTGTGCCTTTTGTCGCTGGGCCTTCGGCCGTTCCCAATGTGGCCTGTGAGGAGTCGGCCTGTTTGATTCACCTCCTCTATTTTTTTCCTGTCTGTGGAATATGGGTCGTTCCTCCAACCACTGCCAGGCGTCTTCCGGATGGTTAAAGAAGTGCGCTTTGTTTTTGTAGATCACATTCAGTTTCGCCGGGAAAAGTAGCATATATGTAATGTTCATGTCTCTCAGCTTTGCTTTGACTGCATCGAGGAACGGCATTGGTTTTGTACTTCCTGACTATAGTCAGTGAAGATCATAATAGTTGCGTTCTCCATGCGGATTTCCCCCAGCTTTCTGGACTCTTGCAGTATCAGGTCCCAGTCTGCGAAGTTGAGGAAGCGCACAATGACGGGTCTGGGTCTCGCCCCCTCGGGTGGTCGTGCCAATAGGGCTCCATGGGCCCTTTCGATGATGAAGCAGGTCGAGAACTGCACCTCCGGGAAGGTTTTCGTCAACCAAGAGTGGAGAAAGGCCACCATGTCTGTCCCTTCAATTCCTTCTCTAAATCCAACAAAGCGCAGGTTGTTGAGTCGCGCCCTGTTTTCTGCATCGTCGACCTTCCACAGAAGCTGACGATGCGAGGCCTGGAGCTCTGCCATATCCTTCCTCAGTGTGGAGATCGAGTCGTCCGCCTCCCCTATTCGTGTCTCCGCCGTAGTCACCCGGTCCGTCAACTTCCGGAAGTCTTACCGCAGCAGCGTTACCTCTGACCCAACTTCGCCAATTTTAACCTCCAATGCTGCCCTGGACTCCTGGATATCGGCCCTGGACGCTTGGATGGTGGCCATCAACAGGTCGATGTCCGAGCGCACGCCATTTGTCGTGGGCGCGGCCTCAGTGGTCGACCGCGGCACAGCGAAGTTGTCCATGGGGCCCTGTTTGGCCGTTTTGGGGAGCGTATCTTTCTTTCCCATAGTTTGTGAGGCCAAGCAGTGACTTCCGCGTGTAGCCGATGTCTCCCTCTACCTGTGCTGCGGGTCTGCGGTCTTGAGTCTTGTACCTCGGTGCTCGTACCCTTGATCTCGGTCTGCGCCTCGCCCTGGATCCCGGCCTCTGCTCTCAGTCCTCTTGCCGTCTGCCACAGAGTCTGGGCCTTATGGCATCCACCCTCCCCTCTGTATATTCAGACGGAGCGCCGTGGGGACGCGTAGTGTCTTGTTATATGGTGCTGGTCTCGTTATATCGCCTTGTCTTATCCTTTCTTACCGGTCCCGTAGCACCAATTGGCGGATGCGGCTTGTTGCTCAAGCGCCTCTCAGGTGCCGCCGCCTCCAGGTTCTCTCAGGCTAGGCCTGCACCTCTGGTCCATAAAGATCAGCCCACATCCAGACTCCAGTTCTTGGTCGCAGCAAGGCCCAGGTCCCCCGTATCCCCTTCCGTCCCACCTCCGGGCTACAGTTCCAATGGTCAAGGAGGGGTGGGGAGAGCCAGTACCGCGGTGCAGGGGGGCGTGCAGTAGGCCCGTTCAATTCGCCAAGTCTCACCAGGCCTGCAGGGTCTCCCGGCGGGGTCCCACAATCCCTGGGCGAACGTTTGCAACCCAGGCGCCCGCGTTATTGTTGAGGCTCAGATACTCCCCCCGCCTCCCGGCTGCCAGTGATACCTTGGGGTCCTGTGAGCGCCGCACAGGATGTTGCGGGCTCGGCCTTCCCCTTTCAGCGGGCGCCGGTTCCACTCCTCCTGCGCCCGCACCGCTGCCGGGTACAGTCCGGCGCCCACGCCGCTCTCCAGGAGGGGGTGTAGAGGTCCCGGTAGGGGTCTGCCGCCGAATACCGCTGGCTCCAGGAGCATCTTGTTTAGTGGCGCAGGCCACTTCCACACATCCACGAGGGCTTGTAGGCAGCCGAAGGTGCTCGGCTGTTGTTCTCTCGCCTACGTAGCGGCCCGATCAGCTCTCTTACTCCGGGCAGAATCCAGGCAATCAGCGCGCGCCACCATCTTGGTTCCCGCGGCCGGGTTTGTGTCTGCCTCCAGTCCGCTGTTTTCGGCTGATTTCGTCGTGCAGCTGGCAGGCTATAGCTCACAGGGAGGAACAGTGAATTATTGCCCCTTTTAAAGTCTGTTTGGGGCTTTGTGGCACCAGTTTTACGTCGGATTCATAGCAGCTCGTCCGGAGCTACGAGGAAACACGTCCTAGCCGGCCATGCTGTTGGCCACGCCCCATGCGCAGGCACCTTTAATCCCTACATCCTGTGAACTATATTTACAAAAAATGTAGAACACCGCGCCAAAATGTACCTCCACCACCAGCAATACCAAGTACCTCTGAGGTATCACCTTCAAAATCGCCACCAGACATATGTCCCCATTTTGAGAAAGTTAGAATGCACTGCATGAAATGCAATTGTTTCATTTATTATGGGGAGCAATCAGTAGACCTAGTTTGCAGTGCAAATGATAACCATTGATGGTAGTTTTTTTTTAACCTCAAAGTTGATTTCCAGCATCAACTTTAACAGTATACCCGAATGACTACATACGTATATATATTTGCTGCACTTCATGTGCCAAAAACTGCATCCTAAAGCTTTCATAACCCTGTATTACTACAGCTACAACACTCCACTGAATGTACAACAAACATTCATATAGGCAGAAATGTGTCATATGCACCATCTTTTATGTATACAACTATGAATGAATATAGAGTCAGTGATAACCCGTAGCTTCCATGTTGGCCACGTTTTGGGACTTTACAGATATAATGACACATTTGCATTTAAGACGCGGGTGACATCAGCACTGCAAGAAGGACACCCGAATCACTTGATTTCTCATATAGCTCGCGATGGGACCATGCCCATAGCTCCGGAGTCATGGTTCAGAGCCTCGCGCAACACTGACATACATCAATCCAGCCCACTCCGCTTACGCTTCCAGGAAAAAAAAAAACGCAACATTCCATTGTAGTGATTTCTTAGTTCCAGCTCTAGTTTTCAGAACGGCACACACACTCCCTCATGCCTGGTATACATCCACACCATACCCATCCAGCAAATGCGTTACTACACACGTGAACCTACAAATAAAAAAGACAGGGCGCACGTGCCCTACGCCATTTTAGAGTTGCTCCTATCCCAAGCTCTGAGATGGCCCATCCTAGTGGTTCTGATGCCAAATGTAGGCCCAAACCACCAAGTACGGGGCCCACCACTACGTGCATGGCCTCTTTGGTCACTGAGTTAGTGGTACCGCAAGGACTGGGCGGGTGAGGAACCTGCGATGATGATGGAAGTACAAGTATGTTGTTAGCCATAGCGATATCAAGACTGGGCACCATATGTAAGACTTCTTGGTGGCAGAGCGGGACTGCATCATTTAGAAGGTGCCCTGTCCACGAAAAGGTGAACAATAAGGCCTGGGTGTGCAGCAGAGGGAGTCAATGGTGTGCAGCAGACGGGATACAAAAAGGCGACGCAGCGATTTAGGCATACGCAGTCCTATATACCGTATCTTATTGTATTTGTACTTTCTTTTCCAATAGCAGGATAGTTTTTATAATCATTGAAATGTCGAACGTTTGTTATGATCTAATCCATGTGTATCACTTGCTTTCATAACCGGATAAAAACATTGCAACTATAGTAATTTTTCAAAAATCGAAGCCTATTAAACAAGTTGGAGCTGTACAAATAGTTGTTTTTAAATGCGGGAGGGAAGGTGTGTGAAAGGGCGATGTAATTCTACTCCACATTAAGATAGTAACAATTACCAATCATATCATCTTTCTTTTACTGTCTTTTAGATGTAGAGCTTCAGGGTGCATTATGTCCCGGCACGTGGTGAAAGACACACCGGTGACAGAAAGGTGAGCTGCGAATATTCTTTTCAGTCACTCTCTCACTTTCTCTCTCCTTTGATAAAGAAAAGAAGCACAATGTTAACTTACTTTTTATCTTACAGGTTGTGTTTCACAAATTGGCGTCCCCCAACACCTCCAAAGCTCAACGTTAGAAGATTCTGCGATGATGCATGGCCATCATAACAACGTCTGAAAAGGCTGGTTCGACACGTGGTGCACTCTCTTTGAATCACACCAATGGCAAAAGGTGAGCAAAGAAGCTTGTTTCCGAAACAACAACAAGTCACCTGTGAGTGGAGAGAGTGGGTAGCGTGCAGCAGCTACACTGCGTAGACATGTACAATTACCTCCGGGCAGTGAGAATAGATAGGTTGCAACAATCTGAGGGGCAGATTTACAAGCCCCTTGCGCCACTTTTGCATCACTTTTAACATGGGAAAAGTGACGCAAAAGTGGATCAAGGAGCTTGTAAATCTGTCCCTGAGTGCGCAAGAGAAAGCACTCACCTCCGGACTCTGGGAGTCAATGGGGTCCAACAGTCTGGGTACGCAGTAATGAGAACTCACCTCTATGCAGTGGGAGTGCATGGGGAATAGTACTCTGGGAGAAAAAGAGCACACAGTCACCTTCTTGCAGTGGGAGTTGATGAAATACAGTATCCTGAGTGTACATAAACATAAAGCAGTTGTATGTACTCTGCTATTAGTAACTCTATACTATCTTTCAGATTACTAAACTAGAGGGTGCACTATGAACCAACATATGCTTGGACACACAACAGAGGCAAAAAGGTGGGCTACGAAGATTTTCTCCACTATTAACTGCTCCATCTATAACTTTCTCTCTCTCACAGTTTTAATGTCATTTTTTCTCTCTTTCTCTCTCTCACTCTCTATCACATTGTTTCTTTTTCTCTTTTAAAGTTATGGACGCTGCTGTCCACGCTGCCAATAAAAAAATCAAGGCTGAATTTAATAGTCTGCAATGTAGAACCAAATCTGAGTTTAAGTGTGAACTCTGTTCGTCACAGTGTTTACACAAGGCAAGCAGAGCAGCCTAGCTACACAATTCCTAAATGTGTTGGAAACAATCGATATTGTCTTGCATAATGATGTGATGTCTCACCTAATTCTGTCTCATCTCTGAATCATTTTAAAGACCTGTTGGTCCATACTGAAAATATGACGCAATAGGTACTTCCGTACAGACACCTCTTCAACGCGGGCCTATAAGAGAGGTGGAATGTATCAGGCACACTGCAGATGTGCAAATTAACAAATATTGCCAAGTATAAACCTTAATTTGGAATCTTTGACCTCCTGCAGTCACATCGATCTAATTTTAAACACTTATTTTCATTTTTTTTTTGCAGATTACCTACCCTACTTCCATTGGAGTCAATATCACATTATGGTTATTATATTGTTTTGTTAAAGTTTAGTTTCACTATTATTTAGTGTGATAATCAAATGCTTAGAAAACATTTAAAAATAGAAATTATGTTTATACCTAGAAGTATAATACTGAGGCTTACTCTTTACCAGCTCTTTACCAGAGTCTATAGCTGCAACTTACGGTTCCTATGGAAACATTTTAAAACTCCAGCACAGTAACTGTTTTGATTAGCAACATTGTGTGGTGAACTTCTAACCTGTGTGCTCACTTAAGTGTTCCATGAACTGTTACTATGGTAACAGGCAGTAAGCAGTTTGGGGGAAGGGTTGAAAGGTACTGGCTGTACAGAAACCGTTATATTTACCCAGGATCCTCTACATCAGTGGTTCCCAAACTTTTCACTCTGGAGGACCCCCATTTAGTCACCACTGGAAGCCGGGGACCCCCAAGCAATTGTAGGATTTAATTTTCAAACATTACAGTAATTCGGAAAAAAATAAACATGTGTGCACAAAAAACAAGTACTCTAATTACTAAGGATTTTAAGGGCTTATTTACAAGCACCTATCATCATGGGAACGTCCATTTTTGTGATGTACCTGCGGCGATAGGGGCTTCGCCATATTACACTGCAGCTTTAATCCACTTAATGTGGCTTAGCGCTGCCTTGTAATTAAGCCCCACTTTCACCCAATGCTTAGCATAAAAGGGCTGGGCAGTGGGAGTTGCAGCGGGTGTTCCACCCCAACACCCATTGATTTTGACGCTGCCTTCTATTTACAAGGGCAGCGTAAATAGGAGGCAGCACCAAGATTAAGACCATGGAAAACCTGGTCTTAACTTGGCGAAACGTTGAGAAATGCGTTATTTCTCCTCGATATTGCTCTTCCCCATGGAAAAATCAAAACACCTTGGATTGTTTATGTTCAGGAAGGTAGCCCTTCAAAAAAATACATTTCGTAACTTCCATGTGTGCTGCATTAGGAAGCACACATAGAAGTGACAAAACGGCATTTCAAAATTGTTCATGGGCAGGTAGTGGGAACTTCCTGCACATAAACAATCTTCCCCTGCACGCAAACACCCTTGCACTATGGTGCAAGGGTGCCTGCATTGGCACTACACAGTTAAGTGTAGCACCAGTGACGGGGGAAACACAAGGCTGCATCATATTCTTGTCATTATGGTGCAGCCCTGCGTTTCTCAAAGGCGAAGCATGTCGCTAATCCAAGGAGGTTAACGACATGCTCCGCCAATTCTATTGTAAATATCCCCTTAGTATTTTAGATTGAAGGAAATTGCAAAAAAATAAAACATTATAATGGGGAGATTGGTGCTGCATCTCCAAGACCAACTTTTGAATGGTTGTTTTTATTTCGCAGTATGAGGCTCCCGCCAGGCCCAGACTGGAAACCCAAAGCAGCCCTGGCAAATGTTCTCATACCAGTCCCTATGTGGTGCACACCAAGTGCAGTGACTGAGCCCAACCACTACAAAGGGGGCATTGGGAGGCTGACCCCCCCATTCAAAAAAAAAAATGTAGGAAACAATGGTGCAGTCTAAACAACATTTATAATTATATAATGAATTGAATTAGCTTTTAAAGAACTGTAAATGAAGACCTAGCTGTGCATCACGATACGACAATCTTTGTTGGGGTTCTTCAATGATTCCCTTATTATCACCCTCCAACAGGGCCTCTCATCTCTCCATAGCCCCTCTGTCCCATGTATTTCATTTGTTTTATAGCATATCTCATACCATTGTAGGATGTCAAAGCACTTTACATCACACACATATAGACAATGAATCATACGTGAAAATCAGTGTATAGAAAATGTTACATAAGGCAAAGGGGACTACAAGGTGTAGGATTCACATATCATTCATACTGCTGGGCATTTTTAAAGAGCGTTTGGTCTAGTGAAGCAAAAACTAAGGATTCAGAACATAACACAGAAGTTAGCTTAGACCTTAACATTAAAAATGTATTTCCACCCAAATAAACCTTTTTAACAGCATCAGGATAATTATAGACTGGGGAAAAAACATAAGTTACTAACTTGTACCATGCAGTTTGCAAGCAGCTCTTTGATGAGAGTTTATAGGTCACTGTGCTAGATTACGAATGCCCCTTATGAATTGCACAGTAACAAAAGAATCTCTTTGACAAAAGCAGAAACCCACTGACCTGTGCACATAAAATACTGCTTTTTAAAATGCATGGTACACATTCTTTGAATTAAGCATATTAACCCTCTGTGCTACATAAGATAAGTCAAAGCTGCCACTGGACAAAACTCTCAGCTCTCTCTAGCAGATACATTAATCACAGGCATTTTCATGACACTCATTGTTGCTCAAACTGCTAATTTTACCAGGAACTTTGCAGTGCTTTTCAATGTGCTGCCTGAGGACCCCCTGGGAACGTGCCCCTGGGGGTCCGCGGACCACAGTTTGGGAAACACTGCTCTACATGACCGAAAGGAAAGCAAACTAAGACAGAACACTGTAGCAGATTTACAAGCCCCTTGCCCCACTTTCAAGCCACTTTTCCCATTTTAAAAGTGATGCAATAGTAACACAAGGAACATGTGAATCTGCCCCTCTGCACATTATCAGCCACAGCTCTATGAATTCTCTATCAATCACAATTATACTGTGTTGCTTCATGATTCAAAATGCACTTCACTAAATACTTTGTGCCTATTTAAATGGGAGAAGGGATTGTCGACATTACAAAACTTAGGGGCATATTTACAAAGACACAGTTAAAATTGTCCCCGCTTTAATGACAGCAAACTACAGCAAAAATGGCGAAAATGGACTTCAAAATCCTTTGTTATCTTACCAGAAGATTTTTTCAACATTGCTGTTTGCTATGCAAGAGTGAGAGCCGAGGCTCTCGCCCTGCCATAGCAAAGTTGGGGGCATATTATCAAGGACAGTGTTAACATGTTCTGGTGTAAACCTGGGCTTCTAATGGAATTGTCATGAATTTTTTATAGCCTATTATTAAGCCATTATGGCCGCTTTAACAACACTTTCATAACGCTAAAGCGACTATCATTTTAACGCTGTCCTTGTAAATATGCCCCCAATATCGTGAGAAATACAGCGATAATTTATGTTCGCAAGTGAAAAGCTTATTAATATAAAACTGTGGACTCAACATATCAATCCACCTCGCATAATAAACATGCTTAAGTCTACCTAAGAACAGATGTTAGGATCCGACATAAACCCCAATTATCAAGTGTTTTGCTATCGGTCCTCAAATTCAGGGCCGCCTTGTAAATACAACGCTATTGTCATACCTCCCGCTTCCTTTTAATATTCTCATAGAAACAACTACCTTGCCACTGCCACTGAAAACTCCTATATTGCAACTCACTGGAGATACAAAGCGAGCCCTTAGCAAACCGGCTGCTAACATGCATTAATGCATCTTAGCGTCGCCTAGCAATATAATGTTCACCGCATTTTTGGCATTTTTAAAAAATTGCGGTGAAATGGCACTTCTTAATATGACTTCAAGCTTGCTATGACACAGCGGGAACCTCAACTCCTGCCATGCCATAGCAAACAGCAGTGTCCCGAGAGTAGACACCCCAAGACACAGCAGAAGCCGTTCCTGGGGGGTGGTGTTACCCAAGGCTTTCGAATGCTCCCGAATGGAGACCACGCGGCCTCCCTCTCAAAATATAAAAAGCCCCAGAAGGTGGTAATCCCCGGGTCTTAGATGGACCTTTGAGCTCCCTCCCCCATTTATTTTGTAGCACAGAGGAATGGCGGTCCCCGGGCTACAGGGCCCCACAGAACCCCCATCAAATGTAATATTATAGACTCCTGGATTTGGTCCTCCCAAGTAGCTAATTTTTAAACAAGCACAGGACCTCCCGCTTCCTTTTAATTTTTATTAAGGCAGATCCATGCACCCAACACACATTTCTCTGTTTTTACCCCCCAAAAAACAATTTTTTGGGGACCCCCTAAGCAGGTCTAGATGATCAAAATATTGCCCCCTTTATACGTGTTGAACACTTGTCCCACAATTTTTTAGATTCTCGCTTCTACCGAGGCACAAAATGGTTACCAACACTTCCCGGTTTCGAATGTTGACAACCACTTGACAGCCAATTAGAATTCAGCGCGTGAGCGGAGCAGTGCGCTTAGAGTACACACAAGATGCACAGATCCAAGAAGGTCAAAGATATATATGTTTTTTTAATTGTAATTTTCACAGGAACTACTGAACAGATTTACACCATTTAAGCAAAAGGCACTAGTCTGATCCAAGGACTACCACTTTCCAAAATTTGGTGTAATTCCGTTCAGGCTGTAGCCGTGATGAACGATTCCTATGGAAAATTGCATGGGGAAAAAACTCTTTTGGGACTCCCATTTTTTCTCAGCCCCCACTTCAAAAGCAATATTTTAGACCCTGGGATTTCTCCTTCCCAGGTAGCTAATTTTTAAACAAGCACAGGAGCCTGCGCTTCGTTTTTATTTTTTTTACCGCGGGTCAATGCACCCAGCGCACATTTCTCCATTTAAAAAAATAAATAAATCTTTTTTGGGCCCTAGGCGTCCTTGTTGGTTCCAATAAGCAGATCTTGAGAGTCAAAATTTTTCTTACCTGCCCCCTTTTTACGTTTTAAACACTTGTTCCACTAATTTCTAGATCCACGCTTCTACCGAGGCACAAAATGGCTGCTAACACTTCCTTGTTTCGAATGTTGAGAACCACTTGACAGCCAATCAGCATTCTGCGAGTGATCGGGAATGTGCCCTTACAATCCGCGCATCCACCGAGGCCATAAATATATATGTACTTTTAATTGTAATTATCTCAGGAACTGCTGAACAGATTTACTCCATATAAGCAAAAGGCACGAGTCTGAACCAAGGACTACAACTTTGCCAAATTTGGTGTAATTCTGTTCAGCCGTTCGGGCTGTAGCCACGATGAGCGGTACCTGTGGAGAATTGCATGGGGAAAAAACGTTTTGGGACCCACAATTTTCTCAGCCCCCGCTTCACGAATCACCCCAAGACTTTCAGGATAGGAGCGGACTTGAGCGCCCCACCAGTTTTTAAATTTTGCGACAATTTGTCAAGCAGCACCAAAGTTATTCCAAATTAAATGTTGCAGATTTCCTATGGAAAATAGGTCCTAACTATAACTACTTACAAGTGACCGCCAGTAGGTAATATATATATTTTCAATGAAAAAACCATAGTTTTTATAGTTAGAAATTAGCATTTAAAAAACCTTCGAAATTCACAGAAAAAACCATAGGTTTCAGGAATGTTATATTTAGTTCATCATTTCACTCATACAAAATGATAGAAAATTCCCTGTTATAGTTAGTTGAGCTAACTATAACTCGCGCCCCTGCAATGCACTGCTGATGATGTCACATATTAGAACATTCATGACATGGTCAGTGGCATCACTGATGACAACACTAATGACATCTCAAATGACATCACTGATTACATCATCCAGGGACTATTGTTTCTATAAAATGTAAATATGTGTTAAATATATGTGCTAAGGTGTATTGAACAATGAGTGGGTGTATAAAAGTCAGGATGCATGATTAAGTAGGTGTGTGACTGACTGTATAAGTGAATGATTAATTATGTCTTTCTTAATACATGTGTTACCAGCTGATACAGACATTCATACACTTTAGGTTCTCAGTTGGTGTGTAAGCAGTTGCATGGTTTCGTTGCAGCTGAATGAGGATCTATATCAGCTATTTATTGCTTGTTTGAGTATCTCTATGGGTACCTGAGTGTCTCTACGGGTGGATGATGGGAATGACTTTGTGCATAGATATGTGAGTGCATAATTCACTGGGTATATGTATTCAAGTCTGCATCTCTGAAGGGCTCTATGGCTGGGTGAGTGTGTGTATGAGTGTCTTGGTGACTGAATGGATGTCTCAGTGGTACATGTGTGAGTAACTGCATATGTAAAAGGCAGTATACATCAGTGTTGGAGTATATAAATCAGTATACGCAAGACTCTATTATTGTGAGAGTGCCTGTATGGATCAGTGGGTGCTTGTATTAGTGATTGTATTAGAGTGCAAGCATGTGTTAGTATATATCTAAATAAGTAAGGTAGTATGTGTATAACTGTACAGGTGAGTAAAAAATGAAAGTGTGATTGATTATTTCCATGACAGACAAGCTGCATGATTAACTCTAACAATGTGAGGCGTTGTGTGAGTGTCTGTATAGATATGTGACTGGATCTGATAATACTGTATTGATGGCTGACTGTATGTATGAGTGACAGTATGGGTGAATGAGTGGATGTGTCTGTAGACCAACAAATTAGTGAGTAGATATGTACTAACTGGTATTGGTGTGCTAATAGTTTAAAAAATTATAGTCTTTTTTTTACAGTGGGTGTATCAAGTGTTATATTAGGGTTTGATAAGGTGCATCAGATTTTCACGTGGATGATGTCATGAATGATGTCATCAGTGATGTCACTAACCATGTCATGAATGATGTAATAGGTGACGTCATCAGCAGTGCATTGCGGGGCACGAGTTATAGTTAGCTCAACTAACTATAACAGGAAAATTTCTATGGTTTTGCATGAGTGAAATGTCCAACTAACTATAACATCCCTGAAACCTATGTTTTTTTCTGTGAATTTTGAAGGTTTTTTAAATGCTAATTTCTAATTATAATGTTCATTAAACATCTTTCTTTTCTGTGTTTTTAAATTATCATCCCATTCTCAACCTGGTGAAAACTGCAAATCTCACCACTCTTGCATCAATACCTTCCGCCAACAAAATCGCCACAAACCAGAGCCACAACTAACGCTAATGATATGCAAACTAGGTGTTCCAGTGCAAAAAAAACAAAAACACCACTCCCCCATATTTTCAAAAACCAGTAAAATCTGCAATGCGATCTGAAAACAGACGATAAGCAGACTTACCAGTAATACATTAACATTAACCTTTAACTGATATAAGGACTTCAACTATCTACTGCATAAATGACACCCACCTCACAGCCACATCTAAAGAACAACACATGATAGAGTTACTAATCATGCAGCTCCGACACCCAGCAAGGCCACAACACCCAGCGCCACCACCACCAGAACCTCCCCCGGACCACTCCCCCACTACTACGACCAAAGCAGCGCAAAACAGGACAACTGACCTTCCCAAAATGCCATGGCTCCTCAGCCGCACAACAGCTGAGTGTTGGGTGATGTGGCAACCAAGTATGTGTGAAGGAGGCAAGTCACTCATCAATAATAATTCACACAATGCCAAGTGTAGTGGTTATGTGCTACACAGATCTCACTATGCAAAGCACAAACCTCTCCATGTGGAGATATACTATTGATACTTGTAGTGTAGTGCACAGTGGACGCAACCATGTAACCTCAGGCAGTGGGGAAGATCTCGATTATGTAGCTGTGTTGTCCCCCCCTGAAAGCGGAAACAGAGTGGGCTGGCCCAAAGTACGCAACTCCAGTGTAGGAGTATAAATAAATAGGCCAGGACCTGGGCGTGGTTAACTTAAAGTCCAACGAGTCTGCCCCCTGCAAACCCAGCACCAAAGCACCGCAGACTTATGTCTGTACCGACTACTGCCTTCGAGCTACACTGCGGACAGCAGGGTTCACAACTTGAATTCAGCCTTGATTTATTAATTGCACAGAGAACTGTATTCTATGTCCTCGGATTTTGTCAAGACGACATGACAAAAAGCATTCCTCAATGTCTATGCTAACTACTGCCTTTGATCTATACTGTGGACAGCAGGGTTCACAACTTGAATTCAGCCTTGATTTATTCTTTGCACAGAGAAATCTACTCTATGTTCTCGGATTTTGTCAAGATGAAGTGACAAAAAGCATTCCATGATGTCCATGCTAATTACTGCCTTCAAACTACACTGCGGACAGCAGGGCTCACAAGTCAGATGCAGTGGATATTGCAGATGATGCAGTCCAGTTTGCAAGACACATTGCTCCCAGTGCAGCCCACCGAGACCACACCTCATCGCAGGATGCGCACACGCTGTGTACTTCAGGTGCTACTAACTAACTGTACCATAAATCATCACCATATGGCCTTATCAAGGCAAGATTTTGCTCCCAGTGTGGGCCGCCAGGATCACATATCATCTCAGGGTGCGCACATGCTGAGTACTCCAGGTGCCTCGAACTGTGCAGCTCAACTCAATGCCACGTAGCTGTGCGCCCATCCTGACCGCTGCCTGCGCCCTACACTGGGCTTACACAGTTCACAATTCAACATTAGTAGCGACACAAATTGTGTAAAAGACTATAATGGGTTAAGAAGACCAAATGCTCCCAATCTGTGCAGTTCAAGCCAACGTCAACTGCCTGTGGACCTTTGCTGACCGCTGCCTCCTACCTGCACTGTGGAAGACTGCAACACGTAGTGGCAACTAACCCTGTCCAAACCAAGCCGATCCCACATCTGTAACTCGTTCCTGAGTCCTGAATGGCAGCGACCCCAACTTCGTGGCAGCGACCACAGCACCAGACTCTCTTCAATCATTGAATGATATTTGGATATGGAAGGCCAGCAACACGTGGTGCCACTAACCTGTACTATGCAGGACGATGGGGCCACCTATATATGCACATGGCTATGGGCCCTTGCTCACTGCTACCTCTGACCTACACTGTGGAAGACAGTCGACACATGGAGCCACTCACCGTCTTCAACACAAGTGTACATGTATATCTGTGTCCTGAGTCCTAAATAGCAGTGACCCCAAGTCCGTGAGTCAACCACAGCACCAGACTTCCTTCGATCAGTGAGACATATTGCCATATGGAAAGGTGGTGACACGTGCTGCCACTAACACTGTTCAACACAAGCCGATCCCACATGTGTAACTGTGTCCTGAGACCTGAATGACAGGAACCCCAACTTCTTTGCAGCGACCAGAGCACCAGACTCCCTTCGATTCGATCACTGAAGCATATTTCCATATGCATGGCCGGCGAGACGTAGTCTCACTAACCCTCTTTAACACCAGCCAATTTCACATTTGTAACCTGAATGGCAGCGACCCAACTTCGTGCCAGGACCACAGCACCATGCTCCCTTCAATTAGTGAGGAGTATTTACAGATTGAAGTCTGCCGACAAGTGGTGCCACTGAACCTGCACTACGCAGGCCAGTGAGGCCACCAACGTATGCACAAGGGTGTAGGCCCTTCCTTATCGCTACCTCTGACCTACACTATGGTCAGCAGGCCTCACAATTCAGATACAGTCCCGATTCCACATGACGCAGTCCAGTAGGCAAGACACATTGGGCCCGATTCACAGAATGAACTTAAGACTAAATCCTAAACTTACTACTATTTGGTATTCACAGAATGCACTTACTACTTTCGGGATTCACAGAGTAAACTTACTACTTTCGGGATTCACAGAATGAACTTACTACTTTCGGTATTCACAGAATAGACTTGAGACTACTAACTTTACGTCCGAACTCGGGCCGTAAATTACGGCCCGGGGGCGGAATTTCCGGCTTGGGGGCAGAGCTTGCGGCCCGGAGGCGGAGCTTCCGGGCTGGAGGCGGAGCTTCCGGGCCGGAGGCGGAGCTTGCGGCCCAGAGGTGGGCCTTTCAGCCATGCCTAAATCCCCACTTCTGGGCCGCAAGCTCCACCTCCGGCCCGGAAGCTCCGCCAACCAGCCCGGAAGCTCCGCCTCCGGGCCGCAAATTCCGCCCCCAAGCCGGAAATTCCGCCCCCGGGCCGTAATTTACGGCCCGAGTTCGGACGTAAAGTTAGTAGTCTTAAGTCTATTCTGTGAATACCGAAAGTAGTAAGTTCATTTTGTGAATCCCGAAAGTAGTAAGTTCACTCTGTGAATCCCGAAAGTAGTAAGTGCATTCTGTGAATACCAAATAGTAGTAAGTTTAGGATTTAGTCTTAAGTTCATTCTGTGAATCGGGCCCTCTGCTCCCAGAGAGACCCGTCCACATCAAACATCATCACAGGCTCATACACTCTCAATGCTTCTGGTACCACTAACCCTATTTAACACAAGCAAATCCCACATGTGTAACTGTGTCCTGATTCCTGGACAGCAGTGACCCCAACTTTGTGGCAGCAACCAGAGCACCTCACTCCCTTTGATTAGTGAGGAGTATTTACAGATTGAAGTCTGCCGACAAGTGGTGCCACTGATCCTGCAATACGCAGGCATGTGGGGCCATCAACGTATGCACAAGGCTGTAGGCCATTCCTCAACGCTACCTCTGACCTACACTATGGTCAGCAGGCCTCACCATTGAGATACAGTCCGGATTCCACATGACACAGTCCAGTAGGCACGACACTTTGCTCCCAGTGGGACCCATCCCTATCAAGCATCATCACAGGCTCATACACTCTCAATGCTTCTGATACCGCTAACCCTATTTAACACAAACAAATACCACATGTGTAACTGTGTCCTGAGTCCTGAACAACAGTGACCCCAACTTCGTGGCAGCGACCACAGCACTAGACTCCCTTCAGTCTTATTTGTTGTTCTTTTTTTAAAATATGTATTTTTTTTATATTTAAATCTATACATGACTAAGATTCTTCTTTATCCAACCGCACAGGGATACTTCTGGGCAGAAGATGGTTGTTGGGGGTATGTTGGTAATGTGGAAAGAGGGTACATTACCTGCTAATGTGGGGAGAGGGCGTCTCCAAAGAGGTATCATTCACAGAAAAAACTCCAATATGTTTTCACAAATGCCTCAGACAGATGCCAGCTGACGGACTGAATCACAAAATGTTTTTTCAATACTTATGTAGTGTGAGCTCTGAACAGTTCAGACCCAGTCTTGCAGAGGGACATCTGCGGCCAGCCCCCTGAGGTTCTTTGGTTTCCGACTTTGTCCGGTATTTAGCAGCCATTTTGTGTCTCGGCGCCATTTTGTGTTGCCCTCACTCAGGCAGCACGGCGAACGGAGTGTTTTTGCTTTTCTCAGCTGCTACGTGTCCCTTCGGTTAAAAAGTAACTCCCTGGCCTTGTTTACGAAACCGATGTCAGGGTCTGGCCGAGTTCGTTAATCCATGTCTGGGTTGATTGATCCCTATCTCGACTGACTATTTGGCTTCTCCTATTCTTTCCTTACATTATCCTATCCAACTGGCCTTCGCTATTCTCTCCTTGTATTCTCTTGTTTCACAGCTATCCTTTGAGGCACACAAATATGTCCTGCCACCTGCAAATTGGATTGTCGGTACTAGCACTGATTAATTTGTTAGGAGGGGTAACACACTGGGTTTGAGAGAGGGGCGTATTTGGGACACCTGATAGCTTGTTTTCCAACTTTTCCTATTGGCTTGTTTTGTATCATAGGGAGTAAACTTTGTAAATATGTGTACTATAAAAGATTGTGCGCCACGGACTAAAGTGGCAGTCTCCTTAGAATCTACACTCTGTATGTACTTCTGGGACAACTGTGTTTAGCTGCTGCTAATAAATCTGTTTTTTACGCCCAACAGTGTCTTGTGTCTCTGTTCGACAAGGCAGGTGAACTCGGGGATTTAAGGCGTGCCCTGCGCCGCCAGGCCCATAAGGCCCGGTTTCTCCAACTGGCGCCCAACGTGGGGCGGCTTCAGAGATAGCGGTTCAGCCCGAGGGTCGTGAGAAGCCTTGCAAGAAAATTCTGGAGGATTCGCAAACCACGTCAAGCGACCACTGTATGTCGAAGTGGACCGAAGGTCTTTTTCAGCACAGCTACTCCTTTCAGACGGCTGCTGACGACTGCTGCCCTGACTGCCGCCCTGCCTTGGACCCTCTGGTGATGATTGGTATCGCGAGACGTTAGACGGACCTCTGTTGGCGTGAGAGATCACTTAGTTAAGTATTCGTGGGTAGCGCCCACTTCTTTGTTTTGTTTTTGTTTTTGTTATTCGACCAGTGCAATAGCCAAAGCCAAGGGGTGAGTACGTTTGCGCTGTGTTATTTGTTTTAAAACCCCTTGAAGTTGGTACACGGACCAGTGAATTTAAGATGCCTTGTCTTCGCAAATTTAGGAAGTTTTGTTGTTTTGGTTGTAATAGGGATTCCCAGCTTGAGGACTCATGTCCGATTCCTCCGGTTGGAACTCCCACTTATGAGCTCTATTCTAAACATGGTGTTGGCCCCATTGCCTTTAACGAGGCATGGATCTGATACACAAAGAAAGATGGTGTTTTGCGTTGGCCACAAAATGGTAGCTTTGAGCCTGATATATTAGACAATTTGGAAGCAATTTTGTTCAAAAGAAAAGCCCGGACGGCAATGTTTGGCTCTTCCCGCCTTTGGCATAAGGAAGCCAAACAGAGAGAAATTAAGCAGGCAAAAAGAGATGGAAAAGTGAAAGATATGACAATCATACAGGCTGCCCAGCAGTTTAAGGACAATGAGACTGATCGAGCGATTGAAGTCTCTGACAGACAACATCCTGTGGCAATAGATAGATGCTACCCTGTTTTGCCTATTTCTCCACAGAGTAAGGATCTTGATGAAGATCCCTTAATGTCCCATTTGTTGAGATTACTTCCGCCTTATGTACCGGGAGCTAATGCACCCTTATTGTTGCCACCTGTCCAGCAACCTGTTGTTCAGCCAGTTGGTCTAGCTCTTCCACAATTGCCCCTTTTTGTATTGCAACCTGCATCTCCTTTGCCACTTACTTCTGTGCCTCAGTCTCCTTCATCTTCGGTTTCTCTTGTTGCGACTAGTCCTTCTCTCCCTTTGCTTAATACAGTGTCTCCAGTTTTATTGTCTGCTTCTTCCCCAACTTGCAATCGTTTGGTTGATACTGTTTCCGGTCTTTTCTCCCCCCTCTTTGGACCTTTTAATAGGACTCCTGCTTTTTCTCGAAGGCAATCCCGTAGTCAAATCCCAGATTTTGACGAACGAGTTGCATTGGACTCTCTTGCTCACAAATGGATCACGAGTGGTCCACAGTATAGTGTACCTGATATTCTGAGTACCTTTCTCCAGTGGAATGCGCCCACGCAGAGATATGTTTTTAATGTCATGTGTGACACTCTTGTTAAAGGATGAGAGAATATGGAGTTGAATTTAACCCCTCAGGGTTTGTTAGATATACATGATAAGTTCTTCTCAGACTGTTCTTGAACCTGATCTTGCAGTTAGACAGAAAATGAAACATTATCCTATGAGGGAAGTTCCTCCAGTATGGAGGGAGGCGGTTCCACAAGCAGGCGCTGTTCAGCGTGTCCCTGCTCATTTCCAGCGTATATGGGTACATGTCCCCTGCAAACAATCTCAAGTTTTGGCGCTCAAACAGTCTCTAGTGACCCTTGTAAAAATCCTGCTGGATATTATAAAGAGCTGTCTCAGACTGTTGATGCGTGTATTATGAATCTGGCCGATATTGATATGCTGATGGGGAATGTAGTTCCACAAGCGTTGTGGGCTCGGATTCGTAGGAAAGACCATGACAAGCTTTAGGTGGTAATTGCGCCGCTATACGTGCCGCAGATGCAACACAAGTGGGTGGTGCTAGGCCAGATGATTTGATTATACAATTGCCTGGTAGAATTATCACTTTAATGAAGACGATGATGCCTGCCTTACGTGTTAACTGGGATAAGTTGGCTGCGTTTAAGCAGAAGAAAGATAAGAGTGTTTCCGATTTCTTTACTCGTTTTGAGGAAACGTTTATCGACCACAGTGGTCAAGATATGAGTACTGAAGGTGGACAGCGATTATTTGTGGATACATTTGTATTTAATTTACTTCCAGAATTATCGCATAAGTTGAAAGACTCAGAAGGTTTGTGGGCTGTTTCTTCCTCTGCACAAATATTAGCTACTGCTCAGTGGTACGAGAATAGGGATAAAGAAGAGAAAGATAACATCAAGAAGAAGACTAAGGAATAAAAAATGAAAGTTCTTTTGCAACAGGCTTATCCCCTTCGTTCTGCCCAGCGCCAGTTTCAACAGCCTCCCCAGCTTCAGAGGTAGTTACAAAAACCTGACCCTTTTGTTCCGCGACCTTTGCTTGGTCCTAATCAATGTGCCTATTGTAAAGAGGAAGGCCATCTTAAGAATAGCTGTCCGGTTTTATTGCAGCGTAGTGGTGGATTCCCAGGGCCGTGAGGCCGTGGTGGTTTTCAGTCAGCACCTAGAGGTAGAGGGCGAGGTATGTTGCCTCAAGGACAGCGTTCCTTTCCCCCTCAGAATTCTGTGAATTATTTTGATCAACAGAATACTCAGCCTGCACAATATTACAATGACGATTATTGTGTTGAGGGTGAGGTTCAGGATTTTCATTCTAGTTAGGACAGGCATGGACAAAGTAAGGGAGTCGCATCAGTTCCAGTTTATCAGAATGGGCCTTATGTTGAAGTTGTAGCATTGGGTGTTGCATAGCCATTTCTTTTGGATACTGGTGCAATGAGAAGTTCTATCATTCACTCTAAACTCCATAAGGCACCTTTGTCTGGCTTAATTAATGTTTCTCTAGGATTTTCTGGCGCCCCAGTTACTAACCCTGTTTCTTGTCCTTTGCCTCTTTCGATTGGTCCTTACGATCTGGAAGCTCCGCTTATTTTAATGACTGGTTGCGGAGAGAACTTGTTGGGTTTGGACTTGTTGAAACGATGTCATGCAACATTGTATTGTTCCCCCTCTGGTGTGCATCTTACCTTAGGTGAGAAATTGGTTTCTCCTGTGTATTTATCGAAAGACAAAGTTCCACCTGAATTGCAGTGTCTCCCTGTTACGCTTTGGGCTACAGGTCCAAATGATGTTGGTCTGCTCCAGATTCCGCCTTACGTGGTTACTATTAAGCCTAATGTTAAATTACCACGCATTCCTCAGTATAAGATTTCCAATGATGGTGAACGTGCTTTGTTGGCTATTATCTATGATCTGGTTCAGAAGGGTGTGGTCGAAGAGACAAGAGGTAACGTTTGTAACAGTCCTGTTCTACCTGTCCTTAAACGCACTGATCCTTCTCAGCCTCCTGTATATCGTTTTGTGATTGATCTTCAGGAGGTCAACAAGATTGTTGTCCCCCAGTTTCCTGTTGTCCCAGATATCACTGCCTTGCTTACTATGATACCTGCTTCGGCAGCATGGTTCTCGGTTATTGATCTCAAAAATGCTTTCTTCAGTATTCCTATTGCTGAGGAAAGTAGGGATATTTTTGGCTTCTCTTTCGGAGGCCGAAGTTTTCGATTCAAGCGTGCACCTCAAGGCTATTGTGAGAGTCCCTCTATTTGCAGTCATGCTTTGAAATCTCAGCTCGATGCTTTCACTTTGCCCCCAAGTGCCACTCTTATTCAGTATGTGGACGATTTGTTAGTAGCTGCTGATTCAGAGGGTGTTTGTAAGAATGTGACTTTTTCACTGTTGCGTCATTTGTCCGACCTGCATCACAAGGTGTCATCCTCTAAGTTGCAATATTGCTGTCAAGAACTTACCTATTTAGGTCATCTCTTGTCGAAGGAGGGAAGACGATTGACCCCAGAAAGAATTCAAGCAATCGCGCAAATGTCTGTGCCATCCACACAAAAAGAGGTGTATGCCTTTCAGGGCATTATCTCTTATTGTAGACAGTGGATTCCAAATTTTTCTTTGTTGGCTAAACCTCTGTTGGCACTTAATCTGAAAGATACACCCCAACCTCTTCCCCGGACTGATGAATGTCAGAAGAGTTTTTCTGACTTACGTACTGCCTTGTGTTCTGCTCCTGAGTTAGGTACTCCAGATTACAGTAAGCCTTTCACACTCTATGTGCACGAAAGGGAAGATTGTGCGTTGTCAGTTTTACCGCAACAATTTGGAGACAAACAACAGCTATGTGCCTATTTTTCGGCTACGTTGGATCCAGTAGCCAAGGCATTGCTTAGTTGTCTCAGAGCTACAGCAGCAGCAGCGATCTCCATTCGCCAATCTGCTGGATTGGTACTAGACAGCAAGCTTGTTGTTATGGTACCACATGCAGTGGATACTCTTTTGAACAGAATAAAAACACAACACCTCACGAGTGCTCGTTTGTCTGAATATGAGCTGACACTCTTGGCTAGCCATATACACATCAAGCGGTGTAATACTTTGAATCCAGGGACAGTGTTGCCCATTCTGGAAGAGAAAGACACTCAAGAACAGCATGATTGTTTTCTCCGAACAGAGGAGGAAACGAAAGGCAGAATAGACTTAAAGGACACACCACTTGTGGACCCAGATTGGATCCTATGGGTGGATGGGTCTTGTTACAAACTTCCAAATGGCGAGACGACTGCAGCTTATGCTGTTACCACCTCGTATATGGTAGTGGAGACAGCACGTATTCCACAGAAATTAGCCCAAGCAGCTAAACTAATTGCCCTGAAGAGAGCGTGTGTGTTGGCTAAGGGAAAGAGAGTGAATGTTTACACTGGTAGCCAATATGCCTTTGGCGTGGCTCATAGCTTTGGTCGTTTATGGACAGCAAGAGGATTCTTTTCTTCCCATGGGACTAAGATACAGCATGGTCAGTTGGTAACTGACCTTCTCGAGTCACTTGCTTTGCCTACACAAATAGCAATAGTCAAGTGTAGTGCACATAAGAAGATCACTGATGATGTGGGTCACGGGAATGCTTTTGCAGATGAGGTAGCAAAAGAAATGGAGAGAGATGCTACGAGTCGCATGTGTGTTGCGGGCCCTGCAAGATGGGTCAGAGAGGGAAGAATGTGTGAGGACACAATAGAAAGTGTGAGAACGATTCACGAAGAAGCTACTGAGAAGGAATTGAGTGAGTGGAGAGAAAGTACGGGAATGTTGTGCACGACAGGGTGTTGGACGGAATTGTCAGAACATCAGCGCTGGCTGTTACCAGACGCCTACGTACTGCCTGTAGTTACTATGGCGCATGGTCCAGCCCACATTAGTGCAAAAGGGATATGTAAACTTCTGGCTCCAGTATGGCAGAATGAAGGAATCCCTTAATGTGCGGAAAATGTAGTGAAGCATTGCATTGTTTGTTTGATGCATAATCCAGGAAAGGGAACCCCAACTCCAGCAGGTCATTTTGCTCCCCCTACGTACCCTTTTGAGGTAATACAAATTGATTACATTCATATGGACCGCTGTAACAATCTAAAGTATGTTCTGGTGGTGGTGTGAGCCTTTTCCAGATGGATAAAGGCCTACCCCCTAAAGGACAATACTGCTTTGTCTACTGCCAAAGTCCTTTAGTAGGAGTTTTTCCCGAGGTTTGGTTTGCCGTGCATTGTCTGGAGTGACAATGGAAGTGAATTTGTAGGCCAAATTATGCAGAAAGTGTGTGCGGGTCCTGGTAAAAGGGCCAAAATTCCATGTGGCAAACCACCCTCAGTCAGCAGGTTTGGAGAGGCACTCTCAAGCTAAAATTGGCAAAGATTCAGGCCAGCACGGGTCTTGCTTGGCCTGATGCTTTACCTTTGGCACTTTTATCCACAAGAACTACTGTACATTCTCGTTTAGGACTCAGCCCATATGAGGTTGTTTTTGGGCGCCCAGCCAAAATCTGGGGAGTCCCTCAACCTAAAAAGTACTCTGACATCCCATACCCAATGTTGATTGACTACTTGCATGACCTCACCACTAAATTACGTGTTCTTCACCAACAGGTTCAAAACGCTTTGCCGGAGGCCTCTGCAGATCCAGGTCACTCCATCCAACCCGGTGACTGGGTCTGTCTGAAGAATTTCCAGCAGAAAAAGAATTTGGAACCTCGTTGGGGCCCGCCTCGGCAAGTCTTGTTAGCAACACGTACAGCAGTAAAGGTCGTCGGGAAGAAGAACTGGGTCCATGGCGTGCACTGTAAGAGGGTACCTTTGCCTTTTGATCAGTGGGTTCATAAGGGTAAGAGTGATAGTGAAGGCGAAAGGGTCCCTCGATTTGTACCTTTCAGTAGTGCACGCCTGGATCGAACGAACTCTGGGAAAGAAGACAATGATGTGTTGCAAGAAGCTGTACCATCACATCTACGATTGAACACAGTAAATCCAGAGATTTTGTTTCAAGAACAAACGATTCCTAATAAGACTCGGTACAATTTAAGATCCAGATCAACGAAAAACAATTGAACTTTTTCTGATTACACTTTTTGAGAGACATTTCTTTTCCACTATCCATCAAGTTGCAGGGTCAAGGTAGGAGTCTTAGGCTGTGACCTGAGTAGTGACAGTAGGTCTGCAGGACTTGCAGTGTCATAGGATGGCTAATAATCATAGCTAAGTGATCTAGGAAGATTGCCGTGAGCAACGCTTTAGAGAAAGGATACTAAAGTGGAAAGCAGTGATAAGAATGTAAAAATGAAAAGTAAATATAAGAGATTATTGGTTACTCCATGTGGCATAACCTTGTGTATTTTAATGTGTTCATTTATTTTTGGGTTGTTTACACTATGCAGCAAGCACCTGTTCCAACTTCTGTTTCCTTGTCTTTTCATACCACTGCCTTCCCACATCGGTTTTATACACTCCCAGAACATGACTTGCTATGTGGCTTTTCTTCTTCCTCCAACATATACTGCTCCTTCAGGTTATCATAGGAAAATACACGACAGAGGAGTTATTGATTCTAAGGACACAGCAGGACAAGAAGGAGGTGGCTTTATTAAAGGGTTGCTTCCTTTTTGGGGCCCAATGGCCAACAGCAGAGACATCAGACAGCTAGTTGATGTTGTTGAGGCTACCATAAATGTAACTTCTGGAGCCTTGAGTAATCTGATAGCCGAACTACAGGAGGATCGCCTTATGACTTTGCAGAACTGGATGGTTTTAGACATTGTCCTTGCAGATCGTGGAGGAGTATGTAAATTGATCGGGTCTAGTTGCTGCATTTACATTCCTGATAATTCCCCTACGGTATACCAAGCCATCTCGAAGTTGCATATAATTTCCGAGTCTATACATCAGGACACAGGAGATTGGTCTGTGATGGGAGGGTTTTGGGGACTACTGTCCACTTGGGGATGGAAGATACTAACCTTCCTTGGAATGGTTTTGGCCATCATTTTCTCTTGTTGTCTCTGTTTACAGTGTGCCCCTGCCATCTGCGGTCTTTGTGCCACCATGTATGTCTCAAAGTCAGTGTCACAGAAAACAGAGAACATTAAAATGATTTTGTAGCAACAGCTCGAGGACCTCATGGCCATAGACATCGACTCAGACTAACTTGAGTCCTTTGTGTTTTGCCTGAGTAATGGCAAAAGGAGCGTCTGAGGTTCTCTGGTTTCCAACTTCGTCCCGTATTCAGGCGCCATTTTGTGTCTCGTCGCCATTTTGTGTTGCCCTCACTCAGGCAGCACGCCAAACGGAGTGTTTTTGCTTTTCTCAGCTGCTACGTGTCCCTTCGGTTAAAGAGTAACTCCCTGGCCTTGTTTACAAAACCGATGTCAGGGTCTGGCCGAGTTCGTTAATCCATGTCTGGGTTGATTGATCCCTGTCTCGACTGACTATTTGGCTTCTCCTAATCTTTCCTTACATTATCTTATCCGACTGGTCTTCGCTATTCTCTCCTTGTATTCTCTTGTTACACAACTATCCTTTGAGGCACACAAATACGTCCTGCCACCTGCAAATTGGATTGTCGGTACTAGCACTGATTAATTTGTTGGGAGGGGTAACACACGGGGTTTGAGAGAGGGGTGTATTTGTGACACCTGATAGCTTGTTTTCCAACTTTTCCTACTGGCCTGTTTTGTATGTGTAGGGAGTAAACTTTGTAAATATGTGTACTATAAAAGATTGTGCGCCACGACTAAAGTGGCAGTCTCCTTAGAATCTACACTCTGTATGTACTTCTGGGACAAGTGTGCTTAGCTGCAGCTAACAAACCTGGTTTCTACGCCCAACAGAGTGTCTCTTGTCTCTGTTCGACAAGGCAGGTGAACTCGGAGATTTATGGCATGCCCTGCGCCGCCAGGCCCATAAGGCCCGGTTCTCCACCCCTCGACTCCCAGATGCAGTACTACGAACTGTCTGCATCATTGTGTCTATCCCTGCCCCGTTCCATCGTATGCCATGCCACTCCACTCCGATTACATTCTAATGTTGGCCCCACATAGCTACCTGTTCCCGACATACTCACTGTTGGTGTGCAGTTCAGTAGTCTAGTTCTCAACAGCTCACGGCAACTCCCTGAGGGCAAGTTTGCAACCACACCACACTCATCCAGCACATGCGTCACAGGCCTTATGACCACGCACATCCTTTATTACCTGTGCTGACTAGCTGGTGAATGCTCCACAGGTCTCAATCATAAAGAGTCCACGAAAAGTTGCACATAAGGTTAGTTGCACCCTCACCTATATGGCCGTCAGCAGCCTACCATCTCCTTGGTGCAGACTTCATATGCATAGGGTTACTGCCGCCCCAAACTCATGTGGCCATCAGGAGCCTACCACCACGTGGCTTGGACTTGAGCTTCACAGGCTTCGCGGAACCAAACCCTGTGATGCTCTCCGCTATTGACGACTCAGGACTCAGCGAGATGTGTGAGATATGCCAGGCCGCGGAGAAGCTAAAGTGGTCTCCACCATTTCAGGACGCAGTGACATCTCTCAAATCCACGCACAATGTGATGTGGTCTCCGCCATTCAGGACTCAGGACTCTGCAACACATCTGATTTTGGCGGGGTTTTGACGGGCACAAGCAGTCTGCCCACTGCTGCACACTCCTATGGCCCAGGTCATTATTTGCTAATCAATGTGCAAAGGTGACAGTCTCTCTCTCTCTCTCTCACTTCCCTCTCTTCTCTCTCTCTCACACACTCTTCATTCCTTTTGTTATATGTCTCTGTCCCTTCTCCCTTTCTCATTCCCTTTCTTTCCTTCCCTCTCTTTTTCTCTCTAGCTTATTTTTCCTTCTCTGTTACTCTCCCTCATTCCTTTGATATGCAAATTACACACGTCCTTATTTTGTGCTTTATTTTCCAAGCTCTATCGTCGACATCCATGGTCCCCACAGGAATCTTTCACCTTGTTGTTTTCTATTATATTTGTTAAATTTTATTTATTGGTTTATTTTTTATATATTTATTAATAAAAAAATAAAACTTGAATATAGTTTGTGGTTTATATAAATTTATAAAAAAATTAAGTTTGTAAAAAAAACATGTATATACTTTTTCGATTGTTTTCTTAACTGCTGTGTAACTCTTTCGTGTTCTTATTACTGTTATTTGCTGGTATCTACCATGGTGTTAAATTTTGGAGCACTTATCACAGGAATCTCTCCAGTTTGCACCAACTTCTGAATACTGTATAAGATTTATCTCAACTTTAGTTGCATCAAAGTGCTAATAATGAAATGCAGAGTAGCTGTTCCCAAGCAAAAAGACACGAGATGCGCCTTTGCGATTTATTCTAAATACAAAAATCCTGTATTGAATTGCACTGAGGTAGTGCCTGCACTTACAGTGTACACACAAAATCAATGAAGAAATCTCATTGTATTTATTTTGATTCGGAATACTGCGTAAGGTGCTGCGTAAGGTGCTGAAACTTGACGGGATACACTGTCCAGTCCGTATATTGTTCTGCACATGGAGAAATGACATCACAACTTTCACAAATGCAATACGAAATTAATTCCGGTGATAACCCACATTACAGGATGACTACCTTCAGCATAAAAGGAAACTGAGCGAAGATACACACCAGGACACCCACAGGTGCCATAGAGTCAATGAACACAATACAGGGATACTCATGAGGGCCACAAGACTCATCGCAACAACCCTAGGACCACCAATGCCCCCCCTAACCCGCATCTGAGCAAGTTTGTCCGTGTGGTCATTGTGTTAGCATGATAAGCAAATGCCCTGCAACATCACAATGTGCGCTCTTCAGCAGATGTTACCATGTCACCTCAGCAGTGACCCTGGACATGTAGCTATACAGGCATCCTTCTGCAAGCAAAACACACTGCAACATTTTCTTGAACATTTAACGACACGTTCAGATTAAAAGTTCACAATTGTTTTAAGTTCGAACACTGCATTCCAAATGCAAGTAGCAGGTGTGGTTGAGTTGAGCAAATTTTATCCTATAATATGTACTCCACCTTCAAACTGCTTTTTCTTAACCAATCACAAAGATGCTTTTCCATGAAACAAATGTGCACCCTACTTTTAAAAAACAATGCTTTTCATCTCCCAATCAGGTATCGTTTTGTATGTGAAAGAAAATGAGTTCCCCATCTTTAAGCATATCTCTTATTCTACGAAGGAACTGCATGAGCTACAGACATCTTTCCATACCTTCCAGCCATACCTTCAAAATGCTAGGGTGGATTGTAGGTATGCAGAACAGAGATGTATTGACTTAGACCTCGGTTTACAAAATGTGGACATTAAATGGTTTGGACAGAGAGGATTGAAGTGGCACCATTGTTGCCTTTGGTTAAAACCTGTTTGCATCTCCAGCACCCTGACCGCTTGATTGTGCACTGTGGTGGAAACGACCTAGGCACATTGACTGGGGTAGGTTTGGAAATGCTTATGAAGGACACCTTTCGACAATTAATGTTACATTTGCCACAAACTGTCTTCGTATATTCCAATATACACCAAAGACAGAAGTGGAAATGGTCCAAACATTTTTGTCCTCAGATTGGAAAACTCGGAATAAAGTCAACAAAGCTGTGTCTGCATACCTCAGAGACCACAAAATGGGGTCCATCTACAACAAGAACATACATTTTGATATCTACAGAAGTGATGAAGTACATTGCACAATTCAGGGAAACCGCGTTTTCCTGAATAACTTGAAGTCATGCATCCCCACCTGTATGTAGCTCCAACTAATAAACATAAGGGGTCTTTTTAGAGCCCACTGTTTTAGGGCCAGATAACAGCAACTCCCGGACCCTCGTCAAAATTTACTCTCCACACAGCTGTGGCCCAGCGGCTAGACAATATCACTTTGCAGCACAGAGCTCTAGCTTTGATCCCCGGCTCTACTCACCCATAGGCGTGAGTAGTTTGCGCTTTACAAATACTTTATTGATTTACCTGTGCACTCCCTATACAACACCACCTAAGCACCAAATACAAGTTGGACAGGTGTGGCACAGCGCACAGAACACATGACTTCACAGCATAGCACACAAAGTTTAGGCTCACTGTTTCTTCCCCAAGTCCAGCAGCAGCTCAATTTAACAGCATGACACTCTAGGCAATATCTCACTTAATTTCCATACCCCACATTTTCAGACCAGTAGAGTAGGGGTCAGTAGCTCAACGGCTTTACCCTGAGTCTGTCAGCAGCTCAGCTTACGCCCCCAGAGCCAGCAGACCCATAGGCGTGAGTAGTTAGTACTTCACAAATACCAAATTGATTTGAAACACACAAATTTAGCTTCGCACTCCCTCTATAACACCCCCTAAGCACCATACACAAGCTACAATATTCAAAACAAAAGTTCATCCAAGTAGCTATAACTATATGCTCACACTACTTGGACATGTATGGCACAGCTCCCAAAGCACATGACTCACAGCATATGACACACAATTTGGGCTCACGCCTTCATCTCTGAGTCTGGCAGCAGCTCAGCTGAGCAGCATGAAACTCTAGACAGTACCTCACATATATTCTGTACCCCAGTACTTTCAGACCAGTACGAGTCAGTAGTTCATCCTACTAGGTATAAACACACGCTGACACTACTTCCACAGGTGTACTGCAGCAGCCACGGCACATGACTTCACAGCATAACACACACAATTTGGGCTCACGCTTTAATCCCAGAGTCAAGCACCAGCTCACCTTAGCAGCATCAGACTCTAGGCAATCCCTCACCTAATTTCCGTAGCCCAGCACTTTCAGACCAGTAGGGGTTATTAATTCGCTTTGCACCCCTCAATAGCACACCCTAAACTCCCCACAGATGTTACGGTGTTCCTACCCTTCTCTTTCCCACTTTTTTCACCCTTTTTTTCCCTTACTCACTTCAACGAAATCACAACATAGCGGCCAACACTTCCTAGTTCCATTAAACTCTTGACAATACCTCACATATTTTCCATACCACAGGACTTTCAGACCAGTACGGGTCAGTATTTCATCCTAGTAGGTATAAACACATGCTGACACTACTTCCACAGCTGTACTGCAGCGGCCAGGGCAAATGGCTTCACAGCATAAGACACACAGTTTGGGATCACACTTTAATCCTCGAGTCCCGCACTAGCTCACCTTAGCAGCATCACACTCTAGGCAATACCTCACTTGATTTCCGTAGCCCAGCACTTTCATTCCGGTCGGGGTGAATACTTCGCTTCGCAACCCTCTCTGTAGCACACCCTAAACACTCCACAGAGGTTACAGTGCTCCTACTCTCCTCTTTCACACTTTTTTCACACTTTTTTCCCACTTTAACGGAATCACAAAATGGCGGCCATCACTTCCTAGTTGCAACCACTTGCACCGCTCACAGCCAATCAGCAGCAAGCTCATGCTCGTAACGCCTCAGCCAACCAGATGGCAGAATTCCTAAATATTGATATCTGTAAATTTCAATATTTCTCAAAAACTACTGAACGGATTTACACCAAATAAACAAAAGCTTACTTTTTAGACCAAGACCCTTTTCCCTGCCACATTTGGGATAATTCCGTTCACCCGTTTGACCTGTGGCCTTGTCTAAAGTTTCCTACAGAAATTAACATGGAAAAAACATGTTTTGGGACCCCCCTTTTTTCTTAGACCCCCCCTTGATGAATCACCACCAAACGTTTAACTTGGGAGCTGATATGAACAAAGAATTCATTTTGAAACTTTCATGAAGATTCATCAAACAACGCCAAAGTTATAAGCGACCACCAGTAGGTAATATATATTTCCACGTCAAAACAAATAGACGCTGAGCAATCAGGGCTTTACCTTATCAATGGATTGTTTATATTATTTAGCGTGCAACCATCATAATTTTTTTTTCTACTACTCATTAAGTAAATGTTTCAAGAAGAGGAGTTATGTTTGTTGGGAAACTCACAAAGTTTTATTCAAACTAATAGAGTGACCTACAAATACAGGGGACCGCCATGGACATGTGCTTTGCCCCCAGCTATGCAAATGTACTCATTGGCTGGTGGGAGAATCACGTGGCCTGGGTGGAGCCCAATGAAAGATGGGTGTAGAAAATTGCCCTTTGGGCAAGATATATAGTTGATTCGTTCATAGTATGGTGTGGTACCCAATTGGAAGCTGAGGAATACCTTTCTATCTTGAATGACAATGATTCAGTTTGAGATTTACCAGGCAGATAAGGCAGAAGTGCAATTTCTAGCTCTCTCTGTTTTTGTTGTCAAGAATAAGCTATGTACCAAGCTCTTTAGAAAGCCCACGGCAAGGACACTACTTTGCATGCACATAGTCAGCATCCCCAGAGTCTAATAAACAACATTCCATTTGGGGAACTCTTGAGAACAAAACACAATTGTTCTTTCACTGAGGATTACATCAAAGCTGATGAAGATTTGCTCACAAGATTCAGATAGAGAGGATATATGCAGTCAGTGTTAAGTACATAAGAAAGACTAGAGCACCAAAGACACAAACAAAGAAGTGAAGTGGGGGTAACACAAATGAGAAGGTGAGACTGATCCTCAATTTCTCCACTGAGTCTAAACAGATTTGTGGAGTGATTGAAAGAAATTGGAGTATTCTCCAAACAGTTGTAATACTTTGCAAATAATTGGCTAACCAGACAGGTGTAACTTACAGAAAAACTGAATCTTTGAAAGACATCTTGGTCCATAGCCATTTCGTGGAGAGATCGGCAAGAAGTATGGAGATAAGAGGCTTTTATCCATGCAACAAATACAAAGCGTGCAGACTAGGAAGTACTAGAATGAAAGAATACGAAGTTCCAGGCGGAGAAGATAAAAGAAAGATCACAAAGTTGTTGAAAAGCAATTCGGAATTTGTAGTATATTGCCTTGTATACCCCTGTGATGAAAAATGCATTGGAGCACAGTCCACCAGACCAACAAACGGGTTCTAGAGCATATAAGAGGCATAAACAATCAAGACAACAGAAATCCATTTTGCCGAAGTGCATCAAAGCAGAAAAATGACATCTATATCAGAAGTGCAGATGGCCTTTTGTGTTCTGTCCTTTGTCCCAGAATAGATGGAAATCTTATCCAAGATTACAGTGAACCATTAATCCATTGGTATATCGTGGGTGTTCCCCACCTTTTCCTTTGGATTACATGAAGTACCCCGATAATAACCTTTTAATAAGAGGGGAATTTCTTGGTGAGAATAGTTCTTCCAATAGCAGCATAGCTGAGACCCCCCGTTCTATCGCTGATCCAGTCATAGTTGAGAACATCCATTATTAATGTGAGAACACTCCTTCCACTAAGGCATTTTCAGATTATCCATTGATAGCCGATCGGGTGCCTTGTGCCAGCTATCGAGTTACAGTGTAGTAACTTCCGTCTAATACTAAGCCCCTCTTTCTCCGCCCGGAACGCTTAGCTTAGTTTTTATTACTTGTTACTATCGCCTTGACACTAAGATCGAATAGGTAGGTCCTTTTGAGATCTTGTTCAGTACCGCGCTTCCCATTTCGCTTCACCGAGTCTTCAATTCCGAGCTCATTCCCCTTTAACGGGAGGAACCGGTGGGCTGGCGCATCATTAGAGGTAACCTAGTTACCCATACTTAAGGAGGGGCCCAGCAGCTTGTCGGGTCATTCTCCATTTCCAACGGCTGCGGGACGCCAGCAGATATCTCTAGCGTTGTTCCCGCAGGTTGATGCAATCGTCCGTGACTTCACATCCACGGTAAGATAGCTGCCCACGCTGTAATCCTAGTTCATTACTGCATACGTAATATAGATCACCCATTTATTGAATTGTAACTACAGGTTTGTTACATTTCCTTTTTAGTATCAAAGTCCGACGTACAGTTATTTGTTTATCCAGTCTACGTATTCAAGGAAGGGCACTCCGAGTTATCTTACTTCCCCAACGGCTGTGGGACTCCATCAGACATCATTAACGCGGCTCCCATAGGTTGTCGTACACGCTCTTGCCTTCATATTTACGGTAAGACACGCGTCCATGTCGTATACCGAAGCTACTAGTGTATTTGTGATACAAAATACACTCGATTTCAATCGTAACAGTATCCACTTTGCTCTCCCCTTTCAGAAACATAGCCCGACGTATAGTTATACCTCTATCCTGTCCATACACTTAAAGAAGGGCTCATTTTACACATCGAGGTATTCTCCTCTTCCAACGCCTGTGTGATTCCAACGGATATTGTCAGCTCGGCTCCCGCAGGTTGTTACACACGTGCTCGACTCTAAATTAACGGTAAGATACACGTCCTTACCGTATCTAGGGTCAATCTACTTGCACAGAATACGGAGTACTAAAGAATTGTTTTGTAACTGCAGTAGCTACATATTTTCATTTCAGATATCAAGTCCCGACGTGGAGTCATATTTCCACCCAGTTCTTATAAACACAAAGGGATCGCGAGTTGTCCCGCTCTGATGCACTTTTAGAGAATAAGTATTGAACACGCCTCCTGTGTTTTCTCCGGTAAGGCGTAAACAGTGAAATTCAGCTTTAGTGCCTATGATTTTTCCATCTTTCGCTGCTAGTTATATATATTTTTATTAACGATATATCCATCGAACAACTCACAGTGCGTTTTGGTTAGGTGTAATTTGTAAAGAGCTTTTACTAGTGTTCCCATGGTGAATACTTGACCAGATTTTCTGATGTGCTTATTTTTAGACTTGAGACATGCAAGCGGTTTGTTCTAACTAACCAAGATAACCTCTATCATATCTGAAGAGTTCTATCCAACACAATTCTCCATTAGCACTAAGGTGAGCAGCAGCCAAGGGACATTCTATATTATTAATTCTAAACTTTAAATACAGTAATGAGAAATATTCATGACATATAAATCTGCCTCCTCATACTGAATAACCCCTTGAAATTTGACTACATGATTACACAACTTGAAGGCCACATTGAGTCCTTCTCGTGTGGCGCCATAGATACCCTATTTAGTGATTTTTCTAAACACTTTGTATAATATAATTTTGACAGTTGTAGATCTTTTTTCTTAAATAGCTATACTAGATATAGGAATTTTGGGCCTTTACTTGATGTCATTCATAAATCTAAACTCCAAAAGGGTTACGTTAAGAGGCTTACTCTTGTATATATATACATAGATCTATCCTTCTTTGTGCAGTTCAAGGAAGTTATGTAGTTCAAGGAAGTTATGAGGTAATTCAATGTCAGAGCTCTGCAGCTCTTGAGTTCATCGTCCCATTTGACTTATTGTGTATTTGATTCATTTATAGGGTATCCCTCCCTTCCTTTTTTCTATGCCCCCCCTCCACTCCCCCTCGCTCATATACTACTGCTCAAATATAAAACTATTAGTTTGTACCTTGCGTAGCTACATCTTTTAGCTACAAAAGTAGGGAGTCATTGTTATGTAAGCACAGTTAAAGGTATATTCTTCATATGTACTTCTCACTGTTAAAATTGGAACTTGAGATTGCAATTTTTGGTTTTAAATTTGCTTTGCATATGTTTTTCAGATTTTATTGTGACTCCTGAAGAAGGCATTCCCAATAACGCCGAAACGCGCGTCGATTAACATTGTCTGCCACTGTTTTATGACTTTCTTATGTAATTGTGTTACAATTATATGAATATTGCATTACTGAGTTGTTCATGTAATTATTGGATTATTATGCTTTTTTATCAAATGTTTTTAATATGAATAAGTTTACATATAAATAAATGCAATCTTGTTTTTTAATTATTTGATTGTGTGCTTTCCATACATTTTCTCCCTTGTCGCATTGATATTTGATTACTCCTTTCGCATTGTCAAAGCAGAGGAGATAGATTACAGTTCTGCATTCATCAAATGACTCATAGTGAGAGGGGTTGAAGAAAGAGTTAGACTCCTCAGACAGATGGAGTCTAGGTATATTATGGAACTCAGAATGAGGATCCCAGTGGCTCTCAATACTGAGGAGGAGCTCTGGATACATGAACACTAGAGAGAAGCTATCTGTTTGATTGATGAATGTTTTTTATTTTTTCAGAGATTTGTTTAGAGGTTTTTTTATTCTTTAGACTTTAGCCCCCCAGCCCCAGGGACCGCTACCCCCTAGGGCTTTTCAAACATAATTACGGGTGCCTCCCAGCTCCCCCAGCCCCGGGGATGCCACTCTGGGGCTTTTGAATGAAATGTGAGGAGGTCTCAAAGGTCCCCCCAAATCCCAGGGACCCCCACCCCATGGGGCATATATAAAATATTTGTGGGGGGGTCACGGCCCTCCATATCCCTGGGGACTGCCACTACCTGGGCTTGTTTTTCTTAAAAAAAACAACAAAAACCCTGTGTGGGGGGCTTGAACCTCCCATATGGCCCGGGGACAGCCACCTCCCTGGGGCACTAAATATTAAAATTAGGGGGTCTGTGACAGACCACCATCTCCAAGGGCTTTGTAAATGGTGCAGTCCCCTCCTGGAGCCTTGTCATGGCCCTGGGAACCGCCACCCCCCAGGGCCGGCTCCTGCAGTGTCCTGGAGTGCCCACGCCGGGACACTGCAGTTTGCTATGGCAGGGCAGGCGCCACGCGGCTCCCACCCTGCCATAGCAAACTCTGCTTTGGTATTTGGAAGAGAGAGACAAATACCAAAGCAGATTGCTTTTCCACATGGGGAGCTGCATCTTAGCAGCTACCGTCGTGGAAAAGCAATACCAGCTCCCGCACGAGGTGGGGAGCCGGCAGGACCGTGGGGGGATTGGGGACCCCAAACAGTCCCCAACGGATAGGGCCGGCCCCGGGGGTGCCCCGGGGGTGCCTGGGGCCATAAGTGACACAGGAGGAGAGCCATGCAGCCCCCCTCTGAATTAATTAAATAAAAAACATGGCCCTGCCCTGGGGGATGGGGTCACCGGGCCGATTATGGTCTCTGGAGGGGGGCACGTGGCCCCCTTCCAAATAAAAAATAAAAAAAACAATAGGGGACAGGCCCTGGAGTATGGGGTCCACATGGCCAATAAATTAGGAAAAGAAGGGGACCACACAGCCCCCTTCTTAAAAAAAAGACCGGCATTGTGACAAAGGCCCTGCCCCCTCCCAGCAGAACTCTGCAAAAAACCCACTGGGGTGTTTGGAGATGTGGATCTAATTCTCCTTGAATACTGGGGGTCCATGGGGGCCAACTAGCCCACCAGGAACCTTCAGTATGCTCCTGGGAGCTGCATTGCAGAGAGGTGTTCTGAGGCCACTTCCTTTTTACACCTCTCTGCAAAGTAGCTCTGTGGCACTTACTGTAGGTACGTAGTGGGCTAGTTGCACCCCAGGGACCCTCAGCATTCAAGGGGTGTTAATACCCCAACTTAAAATGCGCCACAGGGTGCATTTGCACAGTGGTGAAGGGAGGGGGTGGAGTTCGAGGTGATATATGTGCAAGCACGCCCTGTAGTGTGTTTTAAGTTGGGGAATTAATTCCTCTTCAATCCTGAGGGTCCCTGGGGTCCAAGTAGTCCACCAGGTACCTCCGGTAAGCGCCACGGAGCTGAGTTGCAGAGTGTTGTAAAAAGGGGCATGGCCTCTGAACACCTATCTGCAATGCAGCTCTCTGGCGCATACTGGAGGTACCTGGTGGGTTAGTTGACCCCCAGGGACCCTCAGGATTGATGGGGAAATAGATTCCCCAACTGAAAACACGCCACAGGGTGTGTCTGCAGACATGTCATCTCAGGCCCGCCCCCTTCCTTCACCATTGTGCAAACACACCCCCTGGCAAGATATAAGTTGGGGAATGAATTCCCCTTCAATACTGAGGTTCCCTGAGGGCCAAAAAGCCCACCAGGTAACTCCAGTATGCTCCTGGTAGCTGCGTTGCAGAGAGGTATTCAGAGGCCATGCCCCTTTTTAGACCTCTCTGCAACCCAGCTCTGTGCTTACTGGAGGTACCTAGTGGGCTAGTTTGACCCTAGGAACCCTTAGGATTCAAGGGGACTTAATTTCCCAACTTAAAACGGCCACAGGGCGCGTTTACACAGTGGTGAAGGGAGGAGACTGGCCTGAGGTAACGTGTACAAACACGCCCTTTGATGTGTTTTAAGTTGAGGAAATAATTCCCCTACAATCCTGAGGACCCTTGGGGGCCTACTAGCCCACTATGGTGTTCCCTAGTGTATGTAGGTGTTTCCACTGTATTCCAAGTGTCTTTTAACATAGCAGTGGCTCTAAGACTGGTTAATTATTGAGTTCTTCAGCGCACTCATTTTTATCAATTTATTCAATATGGTGATCCTGATTCCTTTTGTGCTACTCCATCCTAGCACTATGTCTGGAAGTGCTCATATAAATATCAACTAAATGGGGCAGACAAATTTGTTCCTTAGGATGTGTGCACTTTTTTACCAAAACACAAAGTCTCCTCACTTTGTTAGTCTCAAGTTAAATTAATATGGTTACACTCCTTCGTGATTTTTTTCAAGAATTTTTAGTGAGCAATCAATTTCATGTTCCAATTTCAGATCATTGAATCATAAATTTCATACATGCTGGTTAAATCCAAAAAGCAATTTTTCATTTACCCAATACATTTTGGGTCCATTATTGACCCTTCATCAAGGGTCTAAAATGAAAGACACTGAAACAACCTGGTGAGCAAATCTCAATTTCAGTTTGAAATATGCAAACAAACATAGTTACAATCCAATCAATATTATATTGACTCCATATCAGCAAAAACAGCAAACTTTCCTAGCGTGTAATATCAAAATGAAATAATGTAATTGACCATTGTGACCACATGTCTAGTTAATGTATATGTTAAAAACGTAGTCGTGTTAAATTCGAAACTGTCACTACATCATAACGACAGACTGCATACAAATGCATGCGGCTGGAAATCGTGACGAAAACCTGATATGAACGAATATTTAAAGAGAGATTCTCTCGTACTGGAAACAAGTTCTGGCAGTACATTTTTTGATCAATGTGCTCACGCACATCAAAAAAAACCTTACAAAAACACTTACAAGATTCAAAGCGCGGCGACGCATCAATTTGAACCCCGAAACGACCAGCTTCTGGCAGTGCGATCATGAGGCTCTTAGTTGCCTATAGGGGTGATCAATGTTCGCTCTAATTTTTTTCCTCTGTGTGCGGCAGTTTAGGGTCTCTTTGCGATGCAGCCATGGCTATGTGCGCCAGAAACCAGACAGCACATGTGTGCAGCGCCAAATATGCCTCCAAACTTTTGCTAAAAAAACTGAAAATACTGTGCTTTTCTCCACCCACGGCGCCACATTAAGGGTCTTAAGGCCGATTTGCAATTTGGATACACAGAGGCTTATGCTTGTTTAAATCTGCTGAGTGACGTTAACCATGGTTATGGAATGAGGCTATGTCATCTAGAAGTGCGTTCATACTTTGGTTTTCTTTCGAGGCAGCTACTCATATGCATACTTCTTACAAACCGCGTGAAAAAGATTGGCCTTACACGATGACCATCATCGTGTTAGGCCAATCGTTGAAAATGTTAAAAAACCTAATTTGAAATTGTTTTTATATATTTAGATGGCCTATTGTATAAATTAGCAATTGTTATTGATATCTTTTGATTTGCTCCTTTTTCTTTTTTCACCCTTCCCTTTTTTTCTTTTCCCAATCTTTTTCACGAAGTTTGTAAGAAGTTTACATGTGAGTATGAATGAGGTTCCACGAGTGAATGCTTGATTGAATGTTAGCCACAAGTGAGTGTAAAGACTTTTAGGAAGAATTCTTCTCCCCTTTCTCTCTTCTGTATATTTGATACTAATCTTTTGTAAATGAAGTAAAGTTGTCGCCGAATTAATATAGTGTGACTCTGCTTTTGAAATAAATAGATCAATACAAATGAATCAATGATTTGAATAACTAGTTTTACTTCTGTTCTTCTCGGTCCATTCGTTGTTGTGAATGAATTGTAGTATTGGCAATTGGTTGTCGTTTCTTAGATCCTTTGAAACAACAGCTGTCGCCGCAGCAGGGATGAGAAATCCCAGCCTGTGGTTGGCTAGGGCGGTGGGTGGCGCATGAAGTGAAGGCCGAGAGAGAGGAGTTACAGTGTCACTGGTCCGAGCACAAGGAGCTGGTGTTGGTGGATATCTATGGCCTGCCAGCTGCTGTGAGGCATACTGTGGGAGGGGTGGCACCATGTCACCAGAGCTCAGCTACTACCGACAACGGTGCAGTTCCTCTTCGTCCCACCTTCACCCTCCACCCTCAGTTCTCTTTTTGGTACTTATTCCCTAAATGGCCTGCCTCCGCCCTGGCTTCTGTCTCATTGTCACCTGTCCCACAATTCTCTCTGATGCCCAACCTCTTCTGGTGTGCTAATAATAATAGCAGGAACAATAATGTGTTTTTGTATAGCCCTTTACATACCACGCCTCATTTATAAGGACTGGAAATAGCAAGCAATATTATGCAATCATATAAACTCTAAATGCACGTGGATGTGGGCAGTGAGCATTTTATTAACTTCGGGGTGAGGCATGGCTACATTGTTCCAGGCCCTCCGTGCCCCCTCATCACAGCTATTCCAAGATATCAGCATACTCTTTCTTTCACATAAAGAAAACTCTGACATTCTAAAAGTATTACTTCTTGTATGTGTGCAAATTTCCACTCAATTAAACTCCACTTATTTTCAACCTCCTAATGTTCCATCAAGGAGGGTAAGGCACAAGCACCTAAAGAAATCAAACATAGAAGTCACCAAACTTTTGATAAAGTGTTAATCTTTCAAAAAGCTTAAGGTTGTTACTGAAGATCCTTCAGGAGCCTAAAACAAATATAGAGAGATTGTCAGTCAGTGCTAGATTTTCAGCATCTGAACAAGTAACTACATAAACAAGGTTTTGAAAGATCACACTCCAAAAAATTCTCCCTTTCACGAAGGAGGAACATTGTTTAGCTTTCTTGGATTTACTGGATGCATACTTCAACATCCTGATACATGAGTCACAGAAAGTCTGAGTTTCAGGGACACAAGACACCATTTCCCATCAAAGCAGTTCCATTTAGTCTAAAGCCAGCACCTCAGATTTTCACAAAGAGTATGTCCACAGTAGCAACCTTTCTACAGTATTAATAATGTACAGTTTATCCATACCTAGAAGGCTAGCAGATCAGAGCAATCACTTTTGCAAAAGCCAAGATAAGACCACAAGCAGCTAATCAATTATTATCAAGTCCAGGACTAGCCATCAACATCAAGAAGTCTGTGCTTGACTTATCCACAGATACTGTCTTTCTTGGTGCAAGAATCCTATCCAAGCAAGAAAATATTGTTCAACCCATGGAAAGAGGACACATATTTAAGGTGCATGGCAGAACATATACAGTCAAAGGCAAACACAAGAGTCATTGTCGCTGTGCATCCTGTTGCTTTCTCAATGATACCTGCAGATGAGGAAAATCTAAGAGCAATTATGAAAATCTAAGAGCAAAGATGCAGTGCCAATAAGTGGATGGGGAGTTGAAAGATGTCAGTCAAGCATCAGATGAGAGAGTCCTGAGAATGGGTAGGAAGAGGGAGAACATTTTCAGGACAAAATCTAATGCCAGAAATGTAACAGCTATTTCTTATAAAGGACATCTCCCTACAGGGCTAACGCACCTTAAAGGCATCCATATCAGTGTTGCTAGACAGAAACAGAAGAAAAATTACACATCAATTTGCTGTAATTCCGAGCATTCATATTTGCACTAAAAGCTTTTCTTCAGGAAGGTAAAAAATGTGCATGTGACGAAGTGGACAGAAAATTTGACAATGTACTATATTCTCAAGGAGAAACCAAGTCTCGTTCTCGCAATACAGCACAAAATAGAGGCATCAGAGGAGTTCAGACCAGGATGCAAGACGATTTTCCATATTTACTCAGCCGGCAAAGATCAGCCAAGCATGAGTGAGAGTTAAACAACAAGCAAAACTCACTCCACCTGTATGGCTGCCTCTACTGCTCACCTAGTGAGAGAGAAGTGTAAAATGTCATTGTGCAGGACACATGCCTTCATAAAGCACTATGGCAAAAAACGTGTAATTCAGAAAAGAGTTGTTGGTGGAATCAGTGGTGAGCTGGACCATATTGACGTAAGGTGAACTTCATGATCAACTCCTGGCCTTTAGTACTGTTACGTTAATCTTATTTCAATCATGTGAATTTATGAAAGATACTGGAGAGGAAAAAGGAAAGGTACTTGCCTTCAATGCAGATCTCCACAATTGGTATCTTTCAGATTCACAGGTGACCCTAATTCGCCTGCTTTCACAAAGTTCAAATAAATATCCAGAGTGCTGAGTGCATTGAAACCGATAACTGGTGAACTTCAGTGGCTTCATGCACTCTCCATTGTAATTTCTAATATTTTAATGTTTCCCGTGTCTTCCTTGCTTGATTTTCCTCACGAGAAATTGTCACTCATAGTCCTTGAAATGTCACTTATAATTGCACTGAAATTATGAAACTGTCACACATGGGAATCTTAAACATTGGCAGCTATGCCCCTCCCGCTCCGGCCTCTCTTCCCCTGCTTCGATCCGTCGCCTTCTTCCTTTCCAGCCTCTGTCTGACAGGCGCCTCCCTCTTCCCTTTCTCTTCAGCGTCTGTATTAATATTAATTACAGCGCACACGGGCTGTAATTAATATGAATACTACCTCAATGGCCCACAACCAGCCCCGCATCTGTGCACTGTTAAGAAAAGAAAATCAGTGTCAAACACCGCGTGTGCTAATGCGCACGTCGTGTTTGAAACTCCGCTTTTCTTTTCTTAACAGTGCACCGCTGCGGGGCTGATTGAGGGCCATTGAGCTGGTATTCATATTAATTGCAGCCCGTGTGCGCTGTAATTAATATGAATACTACCTCAAAGGCCCTCAATCAGCCCCACAGCGGTGCACTGGCAGGAAAGGAATAGAGCAAGTGCAAGGGCCAGTTGGACGTGAACGCGAACAGAAATATATGGGTTTTCGCGCCGCTCGCATGTTAAAAGCGGTGGCGCGAACAATCTGGGAATGTGCACGCTAAATAATGAGCACTGCGCTCTTGGTGTGCCTTCAATGCGCGCGAGCGCGGTCGCGCAGGTTATTGGGAACAGTGGCGGTGATCCTTAAAAACTAAATCGAGATGTAAAATAGCCTATCTGTGATACGTTATTATTCCACGTGATACATGTGTGGACACTACTATATCCAAAATATCTATTACATACTCCTCAGGTTACATTTGCCAAAATATGGTTTATCAAAAGGTTCACACCCAGAACCAATAGTTTCGATGAAAGTTTAAACCGAGCTCGAAAGCCCTAAATAAAAGTTTTGGTCACGATTTCCAGCCGCATGCATTTGTACTAGGGTGGGCGTCAAATTTCGTTCCGCTTGCGGAAATTGCGATAATTTGACATTTCCGCGTTCCGCGGAGAGCGCGAAAATGCCAAAACGTCAGCGATTCCCAGCGTATCGTAATTTTTTTTCATGCTGGCGCTTTAAAATTACGTTACGCGATCACCTTACCTGGATCCCCGCATTCGCCAACAAGTTTTCCCGATCCAGTTGTGTGCTCCACGAGATGTTGGTAGCCGTTTGCGATATCACGCGAAAGTTCGCGCCCGCGATCACGTCATTTGTCTCACAATCATGCACGGCGAGGGTATGATATCTCGAACATGTCATTTTGCACCGCGAGCGAGAGCATCAGGACGCGAACACATCATATTGAACGCGACAAGGAGCGAGAAAACCTGAACACATCATATCCAATGTGACAGCGAGCGAGAGAACGCAAACACGTCATTTTGGACGCGCCATCGACATCCGGCGGAAGAAAAGGTGAAGCTCTGTTCACATCTACTGGCAGAGGTGTCCTAGAGGCCAACAGCAATTCATTGAAGGCCGTACCGTTGAGGTTTTTCCATGCCCTACACTTCCTAGTTATTTTCCCATCGTGCCCTGCCTTATGCACTGGGGGGCTACAGATGGTAAACTGCACCGCAAAATGATCTGTCCAGGCCACAGGTTCAGCTTTAATGAACTCGAGATCAGGATTGTTCGAGAATATCCCATCTAGAGTGCGCCCGGCAAGGTGCGTTGCCCCTGTAACCACCTGAGTCAGTCCTACCCCGTGCATCACTTCAGCTAGGGCCAGTGTGTCCGTATCAGTTTCACCCTCTAAATGAAAATTAACGTCCCCCAAGATCGTAAAGGAGTTTACACACAAGGCTTCCTCTATGATATTGCCCACAGTTTCTAGAAAAAGGGACTTCGTCCCGGGGGGTCGGTACAGGAGGCAGCCTTTAAATGATTGATGGTTAGAGAGCAGCAGCTTAAATCCCAAGGCTTTACAGGTCTCAGAGGTTACCGGCTGAAATACTCCTTGAATGGAGGCGTGATAAATAACAGCCAGACCTCCTCCCCTTTTCCTGGGCTTATCCAAGATGAAATTCAAATCAATTCTTTTGTTTTTTAAATGTTGTGGGTAGTAGTAGTCAGTAGGTCCAGAGCTAGTCATGGGTGGGTGCATGATGAAGCAACTGTTCCTTTGGTGTTTTTTTAATGTATTTCATTTAGGGCATCAATGGCATTGGATTGAGTTGGGAAATGTGTTTTTTGGGGGTGGGCTTTCTGTATTTGGGCCTGGCCATGTGGCTGTTGGCCATTTTAAAACCTAGTCCTCCAACCTAGTCTTGCCTTGTCTGCCAACAGGCCTGCTTTCATCCGGTAGGCTCAGAGCAGGTAGCCACAGCTGCAGTAAACAAGTGTTTCTGTGTGATCTGTTGAATTTAGACATCATTTAGGGCATGGATGGCATTGGATTGAGTTGCAAAATGTGTTTCTTGGGGTGGGCTTTCTGATGTTTGGTGTCTTAAAGACATGCCTTTGTTGTGTGTGTCTGGTGTGTGTTGGTGTGCAATGCATGCACCCTGCAGACCTTTTTTGGGCCTATGTATTTTCGTTTTTGCATTTTATTGCATTAAAAAGGCAGAGCACTGTGCTTTAGCATGCGTCCTTTGCCTGGCTGTCATAGGCCTTTTGTCAGCTCCTGGTGTTTCCCAGGTCCCTGCTTGTTGCTTGTGATTTGTGAGTGTCCATGTGGCTGGTAGCCTTTTTTGGTGGTGAGAGGTATTAGTGTCCTGCTTTTGCCATATAAGCCTGCATGGTTTTCCTATTGGCTTACTGCTTCCATCTATCCCTTTTGCCAGCAGCAGCTTCCTGAATGATGTGATGCTCAAATAATGTAATGCCAAATAGGGTCCACACCACTTCCATTACATGTTTATTTTGGTGGTTCTTATTCTCTTACCTACCCTTCCTGAGAGTGTAGTGTGTACACAGTAGTATAACATAGTCCTTGTTGACAAAGTCTTAGAAATGGCTAGAGTATATCTTTTGTTTGTTTGTTTGTATTAGTACAGTAGTAGCTGAACCACAACAACAAATGCAACATTTCACTGATGTTCTCCTCCTGGCTTATTTGCTTTTAGATGCACAAAAAGCCAGAGATAAAGGTGTAATCATCATCACCTGTTGGACTGCCAGCCAGACAGAAGTCCTGCTGTGCATCACGTCCATGTGTGACTACAACTTGTGCACCTGCGTCCTGCCTGACATCTGAAGATGGCCCCAAAGAAAGGTACTAGGTCCAGTACCAGTAAAGTTGCCGGTGAGAAGAAGGAACAGAAAAAGGAAGTGCCCCTAACCACGACTGGTGTGCCGGACAAAGTTTTTTTTGGGACCTGCAACAGTGTTGTCCGGGAACCAAGCTGGGAGCAGCACCCCCGCACCAGTGGTCCAACCCCACCAATATAGGCCCAAGCCCTTGAGTGTCGCAAAGGTAGCCAGTCTACTAAAGAGCAGGAATGTTGAAATGTAATTATAGCAAAGTAGTGCACAATCAATGCAGGCGGAAACTCAGCAGATAAGTGTGCAGCAGCAGCCGCAACAACAACAGCAGCAGCTGCAAGAACAGAAGCAGCTGCAAGAACAGCAGCAGCCGCAAGAACAGCAGCAGCCACAAGAACAGCAGCAGCTGCAAGAACAGCTCACAATAGTAGTTGTTGCTCCTAAAGTGGGGGCATTTCAGAAAATCGAGCTTCCTGCGGACAAATTGGAGCAAACTACTGTTTTGGATGATCTAATGTCTTCCAGACCACCAGCAAGGAAAAGGAGGCTTAGTCCATCATCTTCTTCTTCAAGCCCCGCTTCTGATGATCGTGATGCCACTTGGCAGCCACCAGCTCAGTGTGAGAGTGATGCACGCCACAAGACAATGCTTCTGAAAAGGAGGGTTCCAGAAAAACTTAGAGGTAGAGAGGTAGCTGTACAAAAGGGGAATGATGTTGATGAAGACGAGCCAGTCATCACGCACATAACTCCCGCCCCAAAGGGGATGGAGACCAACATTCTCATCCTATATCAGAAAGGCTGGTACTGAGCGGGATGTAGCACGGATACCACCAACACAGGTTACACCACCACGATCTCCAGCTGCCATATTTTCAAAGGCCCAGCAGGGACCTACATCCAGCTTAAGCATCTCAGTAGGTAGGGGTAGTAAAAGTCACAGTGTAGCTGCACATTCCAAGCACACCCTCCAGTTCATCTGGTATTGAAAGTGGCACATCCAGAAGTGCCAGAAAGTTCTCCTCTCCAGTTTGGGACTTTTTTTCTGTTAGCACCAAGGAGGAAAACGTTGCTATATGCTCAATTTGTCAACAAGGTGTTCGGCGAGGTAAGCTTGGTACAAACTATGGTACCAGAGGCCAATCAAGTCATATCAGAATACACCACACTATTGTGTGGGAGAATAACCTACTTCACTTAAAACAAAGTAAATAAACTCAACCCATTGAAGTTGGACATGAAGAATCAAGGGACAATAATATTGCGGTGGAAGGTGAAGAGAGTCAAGCATTTCTAGCCCTGTCCCCAGTACTGTAGTGGTACCGCCCACATCATCCTCAGCAACATCTCAGTGGCACCGCAGTAAGAGCCATACTCAGAGTCAGGCTGAGACACCAAGGTGACCGAGTACTGCAATGAGACAAAGTGCGTTGTTGAGCCTAAGTGGATTAATGAAAACAACAGCATCACAAAGGAAAGTAATCCAGCCTACCATTGAGGGCATGCTTAGGTTGGAGGGGCAGTTCCAATGCAACCACCCAACGGCACGGTTGTACAATGCGAAACTGGATAAAATGTTAGCACTGGACCTTCTCCCTTTTTCATTTGTGGAAGGAGTGGGTTTCCCTGAATTTGTGTCAGCCATCTGCCCTAAATGGAAGGTTCCCAGCCGGTCCTATTTTGCAAAAATTGCTGTTCCAGCACTACATCATGATGTGCTGGAATTGGTTGGACAAGCTTTGCAGCAGAGTGCGGTTCGCAATATCCACCTGACAACAGACATGTGGACCAGTTGCCAATCCACAGATTACATGTGCATCACTGCACACAGGGTCTCTTTTGTGTGGGTTAGAGATAAGCTATCTGAAGGAGGTGCTGTTGTCACAGCTGAGATTTTTAAAGCTACTCGGAAACATGCAACCGTAGCCATGTGCGCAATGGAGAAATCTCGTACTGCTGCAAAGGTTTTTGAATGGCTGCGCCCAAGAGGGCTAAGTATTGGTTTTGTTGCCACAGATAATGGCAGTAATGTACTTAAGGTCATGGAGCTTGGTTCCTATTTCAGGGTTCCGTGTTTGGCGCACTGCATAAGCATTATAGTTCAAGACTTTCTGAAAAAAAGAACCCATTGTCAGCAATTTATTGACCACCCGCAAAAAAAATATGTATTCATTTCAGCCATTCTTTTAAAGCTCGGAAGCAGCTGAGGATCATTCAACATGACTATAACATGCCAGTCAAAGCATTCATCCAGGAGGTGGCAACACGTCGGAATTCAACGTATTACATGCTTGATCTTCTGTTTGAGCAGTACAGGCTCAGACTGGATGCTACTGTGAAAGGCATGACCCTTCAGATGGACCAATGGTGCCTAGTTAAAGGCCTGACTGAGGTCTTCTCACGTGAAGTCAGCAAGGAGGACCATACATGAATCAAGGGAGGAAGTTGAGGACAGCGGCTCAGGTGATGGAAGTAGTGTGTTACATGAGTACCCACTACTGGTTAAACTCCCAGAGTTTGAGGACGAGCTGTACTTCCCTGACAATTAGGCTTGCACTTACTGTCTTCCTCCCTTTTTTTCCTTTATTTGTGTGTCTGTCTTTCCAGTCACAAGCTTTAAATCACAACAAATCCATCACCACCGTCTTCTACTCTTCTTATTTCAATTTACGAGTTTCAGTTGTCTGCATTTCACACTACAGTCCTCCGAATCAAGCTCCTCCGTTCCATCCTCCTGAATCTCCCTAAATCCATTGTCCTTAAGACAGATGATGATTGGAAGATGCTAAATAGAAGAAAGAATCAAATATTTCCTAGTCTCGCCAAAAGAACTGGAACATGATGACTACTAAAGCTATCCTCCTTTCGGAGCCGAGAGAGACTGCCCATTAACTGAAAAGTGGAAATGATATGGAACAGGTAATGAATGATGCCATACATTGGATGCACACTGAGTGATTTTGTTGTTGTTGGTTGTGCATGAAGTTATTTCATTGTGCCCTAATCATCATTCTACACACTAAACGTAACTCAAGGCAATTTTCCCCTTCTTGCAACTATTTTTAATAAGAGTACTTCTACTGCAGCTTCATACATTGCTTTTGATGGAATACAGGAAGGGGACTCAATCTGTACACTGCACACTGAGTATGACAACAGCACCGTCCATGATGATGATGGCAAAAAAGACGGCCTGTTAACTTAAGATGAAAAGGAACAGGTAATGAAAATGAATGGCATGCATTGGACACCCGACTCTGAGTGATTGGTGTTTGTGTTTTTGTTGTTTGTTGTGCATGAAGTGAAGTCAAAGTGTACTAGTAGTCTTACTGTACACACTAAAGAGTGACTCAAGTCAATAATATTTCTACTCTTGTTGTGTAATAACAAAACTGTACTTCTACTGCAGGCCGATCTTCACAGTCAGTGAGTACAAGTATCGGAGATGATTGTTGAAATAATAACAAGTCAGGAGGACGTTTCTTGTGTAGTATAAAAGGTCAACAAGTCAACAACAACCACAGCAGACCTAAATGTCTGTGCAGAAGTGGAGTCAAGTGTAGCTGGAGGGCGGTGGCTGGGGCCCAGGGCATTGGAGGAGTGTTCATCTTCTGCATCCTCCTCATCCTCCTCTTCCAGGACCACCAGTCGTCGATATACAACTTATATTGCTGCCAGCTTCCTGCGCTGTGCCTTGGTGGCCAACTCTTTCCGATCCGGTTTGGAAGGAGTAGCTGTATATCAAAAAGAAAAAACAAGACTATTGTAAAATATACTCTTGGAAAAACAGTAAGACAAGTTAATTATACACATAGTGGCATGGTAGCAATATAAAGCACAGTACATAACATTTGTGGTATGTATCTATCCTTCCACTTGTTTGGTCTTTAACATTTGTGTGATTTTTTCAGACATTCAACCAACCATGCATCAGATTCCTATTAGCCACCATTGCAATTTGCATGCTTGCATCACACGTATCATTCTCTCTGTCTTCTACGAACCAGAGCTTTGCAGTGCTTATGATGTATCAAATACCAGAACCAGGTTCTTCTAAGGTGAGGCGTCCCCAGAATTCTCTCAGAGATCTTCATTTATAATTTTATATAAATTATATTCCTAACAAGGGGATGGTGGTGCTTCCACGACTGTTCAGTTATCATGATTTCCCTTTTTTTTTCCTATGGACTTCTAGTTGTTGTAACTGTAAGTGTAACAATGTTTATTGTTTTATTGTTACGTATTTTTATGTTGGTGCTGCATTATAGAACAACGTAGATAGCTTGTCAATTCAAAATAAAACTTTGGAACTTACATAGACTCCGTGGTATTTGGTGTGGACTTACGCAAGTGAGCGAGCGAAAGGAAGGGTGTGCATATTGATTTGCTTTCACGACTGAGAGGTCGGGTGTGTTATGTTCTGGGTTGTCTACTTGTTGGGTATCTTGGGGGAGGGGTTTGGAGAGCTAATAGTTATGACGTGACACCACTTTAACTAGTCGGGCAAGGGATTTTGGTGGGTTCCGAACTTCTGATTGAGGTGTGAGGAAGGTCCAACTTCCCATCACCAACATCCTATTTTCTTGTGCAAAGTTCCTTATGTGCAAAATCCTTACAACAGTAGTAGTTTGTCCTATCCTATCAAAATAGTAATAAATCTGGTTGGGCATTTGTTGGTGGGAATTGTCGAAAAAGCCTCAAGAATAACAAAGACTCAAGATCAATAAGACTAGAAGTGGTACACGAGGACAACCCAAAGGACTGGACTCAATGGCTAGAGCTACTGTTGAATCTGAGTTTTATTTAAAACCTTTTAAATAAAGAGTGGCCAACTGGGCAAGCTTAGCTACTACAGACAGACTAATAGTAGTAGTACAGACTACAGAGAGTTATCATAGCAGAGGCAGGAATAACAAGAATTTCGAAGCAGATAGTACAGATCGAAGGATAATTGTTGGTAAAAAATAGCATTAGGAAACGGAAACAGTAGTTCGGAAAAAATATGGTGCAGTAAAAGTTCTGGCATAAGAATTATTAATATTAAAAACAAGAAGACTTACTAGGGCCAGCAGAAGAGCCCTCGTTGGTGTCCTCCTGTTGCTGCTGTTGTGCTCCTCCCGCTGACTGCGACCCTGTATCCCTGCCCCTGGGTGCTTAACATGAAAGATATAAGAAAGAGACAAACATTGATGATTGGTGTGAAACAAATAAAATATTTTTAAAGAACGAGCAAAAAAACACTTATGTAAACAACAATTGCAATAACTAAATTGACCCATCTCATCTGGGCAACAAGTAGTAGTGGGGGATTCACGGATCGACTAATTACTATTTATCAACACTAATCCAGTCTTACATTCCAATTCCAGTATACTAATTAAGCCTAACTAATGGGTACGACCTGACCTAGCCCACCTATTCCAGGCGTGCCAATTTTACATTAAGTATGCATTTCCACTTATTTTAGTCCTCAACAATGCATATGGTAAAATGGAGGACACATGACTACATTTTTGAATACACCAAGTTTTTTGGTTGATTGATTGATGCTGAATGATGTTCTGCTAGTGCTAAGCCTATTACCACTCATTGCACAAACTAGAAAAGGTTCTACTAAAGACTGGGGTACTAGCCGCACGTGCCGTAACAGAGGGGGCATCACATATATCACTAAAAAAGTTACAAACTCATACAAAGTAACTAGACCTAAGTATCAATCCGCCCATATCTCTTAGTGACAGGAAAAAGTAAGGACTAGAGTCACTATAGCATTACGTAACTTAATTTCTCTAAAATAAACTCTTACAAAAGCACGCTAAGCGAGCGCAAAAACAAAGTTGCAAACAAGTAAGATTAGTAGCACAGAAGAGCACCTGTGTCATCATTACAATCACAGAAGACTTTTAAACGTAATTTACCTGTAATATAAGCAGACGCATTCTAGCTGGTTGGAATAAAAAAGATATTTGCAATATATAACACAGAGCAGAAAAAAAGACACAATGTAGTAATAATTAGTTACTCACCAAGACCCGGGACCACCACTCCTAGCAGGTCCAGCAGGTCCTGCTCCCGGTCCAGGATATTGGACCACCGGTGCGTCAGTTGGTTCTGGGTGCACCGGACACCAGAGCAGTGAAACACTTCCTGGCGCACCTTCCCCTACCGCTGCCGGCTCTCCTGGAGCCCGTACCCGGACCCAGGCCTGCCACCTGCTGCCAGGGTTAAGGGGATGTGGCGCTGCACAAAGAAAATGAGTGCAGCCAACTCCACCTCCCCAAATAAGGCCCGTGCCTGCACCGCTTGTGGGCGCCGCCTCCTTCCGCAAGGAAGGCGGTCGCGGCTCTGGCTGCGATGAGCCCTGTGGCCCTTTGCCATGGTTCTGGGGTAGGCGGGGGCAGGATGGAAAAAGGTAAAATTTAAAAAAGTAAATAAAAGAAATGGAGAAAGCAGATAATAGAAAAAGAGTGAAAAAGTAGTAAAAAACACACACAAAGTAGACAAAAACCAAAAATATAGAAGCAGGAAAATAGTCAGAGAGATAATAAATAAAATGGATTAAAAAAAATGTCTTGAAACAAAGGATTGAAAAGATAGAGTGAGGATTTAAAAGCACACCCCAGAACCATGCAAAAGAGTGAAAAACAAGATGGCCGCTCCCATTGCGACCGCGTGGGCAAGTTTGGCCGATATTTTCTCCCCGAGCACGCAAAAAGCATTGTGAACACGTAAAAGCGTTTTCGAACAGGAAATACGTATCGCGAATGGGCGCAAGCATGCATTGCGCGAACCAGAACAGGAAATAAGCATCGCGAGCGGGCGGGACTAGTGAAAACGTATGGGCAAGTTGTGAAGACATTTTCAACGCGATCACGCAGAAAATATCGCAAACAGGCGGGAAAAAAGCATCTGCGTCTTTGCGATATTTCCGCCTGTTTGTGGACATTTTTGCGATTGTTTGCTAAAGTGAATTTTGCAAATTCAGCCCACCCCTAATTTGTACGCGGGCTGTTGTTATGATATAGTGACAGTTTCGAATTTAACATGACTACGTTTTTAACATATACATTAACTAGACATGTGGTCACAATGGTCATATATATTATTTAATTTTGAAATTACACCTAGGAAGTTTAACATTTTTGCTGATTTGGAGTCAATATATTATTGATTAGATTGTAAGAATGTTTGTTTGCATGTTTAAAACGGAAATGGTGATTTGCTCCCCAGGTTGCTTCTGTATCTTTCCTTTTGTACCCCTGATGAAGGGTCATTAATGGACCCGAAATGCATTGGGTAAATGAAAAATAGCTTTTTGGATCTAACCAGCATGTATAAAATTTATGATTCTATGACAGGTTAGTCAGACTCAGTTACCACCAGTACCCGTCTGAAAAAGTTGAGGGTACAAGATGATTTTGCAAAAAGGCTTCTTTCTGCTCCTCTGTTTGTTCTTTCTGCACATTTTCCTTCTTCCTTCACTTTTCTTCGTCTTTGAGGACTTGCTTCTTTCTGCATTTCTTTTTTTTCTTTCAGTGCGTTTTGACTTCTTTCTTCACATGTCCTACCTAGGTTGACATAGTTAGAAACTAGCAGTTAAAAAACCTTTAAAATTCACTGAAAAAAACATAGGTTTTAGGCTCGTTATAGTTAGGAATTAGCATTTAAAAAACCTTAGAAATTCACTGAAAAAACCATAGGTTTCAGGGGCGTTATAGTTAGCTGGACATTTCACTCATACAAAACCATTGAAATCCCCCCGTTATAGTTAGTTAAGCTAACTATAACTTGAGCGCCCGCAATGCACTGCTGATGACATCGCATATTACATCACTCATGACATGTTCAGTGACATCACTGATGACATCACTGATGACATCTCAAATGACATCACTGATGACATCACTGATGACACCATCCTTGTGCTAGAGTGGCAGACCTCCTCTCACCCTAATATAACCTTTGATACACACATTCAAAAAAAATAACTAAAACAATGAACATACCAATACCAGTTACAACAGCCTATTCAGTAATTCCAAGATCTACATACACATCCACTCTTTGACCAACAGTCTTATACAGTCTTGCATACATGTACTCACTCATCATATGTAGTCATACACCTATACATCCTGTTACACACCGGCACTCATCCATAGAGTTACTCACACACATAGTCACTAATAAAGAATAAAACAACCATTTACTTGCATATACAGTTATACACACACCACCACACGTACTTCTACAGAAACTTACATATACTTACTCACATATACTAGTTTAAAATATATGTACTTACTTATAAAAACACTATTGCGACATCATTCACTCACTAACACACCCATTCACACACTCATCCACCCATACAGTCCTGCACACATACTGTCTTCAAATCATAAAACCAGTAACACACTCATTCATGCATCTATGCACTAAGTAATGCCCCCCACTGAACCATACAGACACTCAGACACTCATACTGATACTCAAAAATCCAAGTAACAACCCAAATAGACACTCATGTAGCTACTCGCCAACCCATGCAGTCACTTATACACAAAGTGAGAGACTGATACAGCTATTTACATATTTAAATATTACTCATTAACCCATGTATTTACTAAGAGACACTTAACTACAATCAATTTTACAAAAATAAATCATCCATTTAGCCTTTTATATATACATTTATACTTCCTTCGACCTTGAGATATACATATATAAACACATTTAATTTTCAGAAAAACACACATTCACTGGATAATGTCATCAGTGATATAATTTAAGATGTCATGAGTGATGTCATGAGTGATGTAACTGACTATGTCATGAGTGATGTAATATGTGAAGTCATCTGCAGTTAATTTGGGCGCGCAAGTTATATTTAGCTGAACTAACTATAACAGGGGAATTTCTTTGTACGAGTGAAATGTCCAGGTAGCTTTAACACCCCTGAAACGTATGGTTTTTTTAGTGAACATATATATACATTGTCCCAAAACCTCAAAAAGTAAGGAAGAAGATACTGTGTTACTTAATGCAAATGTCGGCTAATGTCGGACGTGTTTTGCTTCACCAACAATTTAATAAAGTTTGTTTCACCTTTTTAAGCATTCTGTTTGTGAACTGGTCATGTGGGAACAACGTGCAATAAAGAAAGAAGACAAACTCATAATTTATCGGGAAAGATTAAAAGATTGAATCATAACCTTCATGTCTTTGACACATAGTGTGTACTATATCACAGCTTAATCACACGCAAAAGGTTTAACCAGTATAATGCAATTTGTTACGACATCACGCATCGAATATTATAATAATTTTGAATTCTTGTCCCAAACAATTCTCGCGTGTATGCTTAATACTGCTAAAATACCGCATAGCACAACCATTTAGAGCACTATCTACGGAAATCTATAGTTTTGGGCAGATACATAAAGCATCCCTAGTGGGTTAAGAATAGATATTGAAAATGCGCTGTCTTTTCGAATTTCAACATTAATGGCATTTTGCCCCAGTGGGATCCATTGATATTGTATGCTGACATTACACTTGCTTGTCTGTCGAAATTAAAATAATAAAGTGCTTGTGTTGAAATCATACCTAAACTAACAAAAAATAGGGTAAAAACACAAGGAGAGATACAGACTGCAGCTTTTCATTTTTACAGATGAGTGTAAAACTCCTCTTCCATATTGAGACCATCACGGACTTGGTGCTGAGTTCAATGATGTAGCATGATTCTAATCTTCTCAATTTTTCTCTCTGTCACCACCCCTCTTATTAACAGCGGTAGCATCAATTACAAAAAATGTGAGACCTTCTGTATTTTTCTTGTGACTCTGTTCAAAATGCCTTGCAACAGGGTAGGTTTTGTCACCACCCTTATTTGCTCTTAAATGCTGTAGCACTCTTTTATGAACCAGTAATATAGTACTGCCGATGTACCTTAGGCCACAAGGGCACTGGAGCACGTAAACAGCAAAGTCTGTCTTACAGAAAAATTGACCTTTGATTTTATTTACATGACTAGATAAATTTGACTGATATGTAGAAGTATTAACGCCATGAAAACATGTTTTATATTTAGCGCATTTGATGAAACCATCTTTTCTGCTTAACCAACTAGAACCTGTTGCCTTTGCTGAAATAAATGGCAACTGGTTTCTGACTAGAATTAGATGCAATGACTTGGCTCGTCTAAAAGTTTTTTGTGGTTTCCGTTGGACTATTTTACCCAGAATAGGATCCTTACGTATTATGTGCCAATGTTTGCACAAAATACTTCTCAAGTTGTCATGCTGGTTATTGTAGGCTGTAATCATTATACATTGGTTACCACTAGTCTCAGTAGATTCAGTTTGTCTACATTTTTTAGTGAAGATAATTTCTTCCATAATTTATTTCCTTGCTTTTTAGATAGGAAATTTAATGCAAGTTTGAGAGTATGCTCTAGTTAAGAAGCGCTTTTTTAGACAACATAGTTCTTCCTCAAGCTTCTTTTTATTGCTGCAATTCCTCATTGTACGAAGGCACTCCCTATATGGAATGCTTCTAATTATGTTCTGCGGATGAAAACTTATTGCATGTAACAACGTATTACCAGCAATTGGCTTGCAAAAAAGCTTGATTTCCAGTTTCCCTGTATCTACGTACACTATTAGATCAAGGATGTTGACCTCAGTTGCACTCACAGTGCTGGTGATTTTCAGATTGAGATTATTAATCTGTGATTTCTTCATGAAGACTTTAACCTCTTTTACAGTTCCTTTCCATACGACAAACAAGTCGTCAATGTAACGGCTCCAGTCCATTATATTTTCCTGCCATTCCCTGTGGTATAGCGTCTGGTCAACCTGTTCCTGCTAACAGCCTATATGCAGATTAGCATAGCTGGGGCCGAAGCAGGTTCCCATCACCGTTCCACATACTGGGCGAAATAAATCTCTATTGAATAAAAAGAATTTTTTTTGAGACACACTGTTATCATAGTTATTAATATTTGATTGTGTGACCATAACTTTACTGGATTTTTCCTAAGTAGTATTTCATGGCATTGAGTCCATCTCTGTGCCTAGTACTGGTGTATAGAGTACAAACATTTATAGTGACCAAAATAAACTTGTCTTCCCAGGGAATGTCATAAACTTTTTTTAGAGGTCTCCTGTATCTTGTGTGTAGGAAGACAGTGATTTAACAAATGGACAGAGGAAAGAGTCGACATTTTTTTATGTGTTCGCAAGTGCACTGCCGATGGCAGAGATTATGGGGCGACCTGGGGGATTGACAGGGTCATTATGAACCTTTGCTATCAAATAGAGTTTTGGAGTTACTGGGGTGTTCATTTTCAAAAACATCACTTCTTCATTACTTATTAAACATTGATTGTGCCATTTTTGTAACTGCGTATTAAAAAGACAATGACTCTCAATTATGATTTCAGACTTCACCTTGACATAAGTGCCTCGATTGTTTAGTTGTTTATATGCTTCATTTAAGTACTGTTTTCTACCCCATAGCACCACATCCCCACCTTTATCGGCATTGAGCACTACACCATTTTCATTGCGTGCTAGTTTATTAACCAGTGCAATATAATCTTCTTCTTTCTGTGTCATAGTTTTTTTTCTTTTTCTCACTTGTCTTTATGTATGGATTTTTCAAATCATTTATCACAAGGTCCTTGTAGATGTCCACTGTGTCTATGCTACCCATAGGTAAAATTTTGAAGCGGGTCTGAAGCTAGTGGGAGCTTCACAGTCAATATTCACTCCTTGTTGTTGTGCTAGTTCTAATGCATTATCTAGGGTAGGTTGTCTTTCTTGTACTCTCTCACCACTGGCTTCGCTTTCACGTCTCTTAATTACAACATTAAATTCATATCAGCCACTGATAGATTTCTCAGTTGTTGATCAGTATCTTTTTGGGGAAATTTCTGTGCTTGTTTTTGCGATATAGCAAAATATTTTTTTTAGTTTTCAAACTTGTGTATATTTGAAACTATGGCCACAAAAAATCTGAAATCACGGCTCAGGAACCTAGCTGTAGAGCCTCATCAGAGGGCTAGATGTGATCTGTAGAAAGGAAAAATGTCCTTTCTTGAGTCCCCTCACTCACCAGTGTTTCCCTACGGTGACATGATTCATCATTGGGGCCATCCCAACCCGCTGCAGGTTGAGGCGTGCTGTGACTTGCGAAAATACATAGGAGCACTTTATTGTGAGGACTATGTGTAGTGCAGTGATGTGTGTGGAGTGGGGAAAAAATAAAAACTACCTAACTAGTGGGTGGAATTATTATTATTCTTGCTCCTAGTTTGATATAATAAAAGTGGGGTGGGTCTCTAGGTTGGCCTGATTGCAATGGGTCAGGGTTCCTAGATGAGTGCGAACATGTTTCGAGCATACCCCTAAGCTCTTCTTCAGGACATCACGGGGACCAGCCCTTTGAGTACCACTCCAAAAGGTGCAAATAATAAGTGATTATGATACTAGATAATCATAAAAAGCAAATAAAAACATACAATATTTCATAATGTATAGTAGGTACCTGTAATAAAGAAAGACAATGTTAATGGACACCATCCTGCCTAAAGCAGGTATCTTATGGTAATCACCGTTCCTCATTTGTGGTGCCTACGATAAAAATATAATGCGCCAAATTGCACACATTGTGGGCATGCCTGTGGAACAATAAATGAACCTGCGCCTATGTACCTAAAAGAGGAAATAAGCATTGCTTTGTAATGCCCGGTGTCCCAGTAGTGGTGGTTAAAAAATATAACGTGTTGGGCAGAGAGACCTTCCATTGAAATGCTATATAGAAAACGTAACATAGACAAATACAAACAATTAATGACACATACTTAATCAAAGGCTGCGATGTGCCTCATGGTCAATGCGAGGGGTCTAAAGAGTTCCACTCGAGAATCTGAAATCGGTAGATAAACTGTAATTATTTTTCCGTAGGTAGTGGTCTCCTCTCTGGGCTAGCCCGGGCTTTTCTATGCTTGTGAAAGCAAAGTCTGGCTCCTGCGTATCTGAAAAGGAATGGACTTACTTGGGTGTTTTCTTTCCTGGCCGGATGACCTGCTTCGTGTTCCCTCGGGACCGCTTATTAGTGTGTCTCTGGAGGGCGCCTGTATTTAAGGAAGTGACGCCGCCTAGTCATGCGAGGATGACAATAGCGGAACCTTTACAAAATGGCCACCACTATTGTGCTAATGGAGCATCCATTTTGGAAATCTCGTGATATGACGAACGTTACACACATAAAGACAATTCATATATGAAGTTATTTTGTGTTTGGCCAAAATGGAATACTTTAACTATGTTGGTAGGGTTCATAAAATCATGATGTGTGTTTGCAAATGCACTACATATTAAGTGGACCCGTGATTTAAGGCATGCTTGGACAAAGTGCAGACATGCCATAAAAAGCAGTTATCTTCGTGTTTCATGTAAAATTGTTTTTGTTTGTTAAAAAAACCTTGATGGTCAAATTAAGATGGAGTCCTTTGACCAAGTGATTTATAGTGTCCTGGTAGGTGGTTCATAACCAGCACTATGACTTGAAAAGAACCATGTATGTTGTTTGTAAATTAAGGGGCAGAAAACAGGGTTGTTTAGGGATTACAGAAAGGTTGCTGGGCAAGTATCAGGCCGGTATTACTGCTTTGATAATTGTACCAATGGTATGGTATCATTCAGGCCCAGGCTGTCAGGCCAGGGTAGTGTAGCGCAGAGGGGAAAATCCAGAAATGAACAACAGGTCCAATGGGCACAACCTTTGACAATAGGTTCTTTGCTAATAGGTTCTTTGCTAACCACATTCGAGTAGGACTAGAATCGTTGATCGTGTGGGAGACGCTGCGGCGTCTTAAAATCCACGCAAAATTTCGGTGAAATTACCGTTTGACTGCGGTTTGAAACACCCAAACCTTTTGGTCCCCGATGAAGGGCATTATAGCCCGAAATGCATTGGACTAATTGAATGTTGGTTTATATGAAAAACAATATAATATAAGCCTTTGAAAGAAACGAATGAGAAGAATAATGATGAATTAAAGAGCTTTTTTGAGACCATATCACAGTATTGTGGAATTTATGGAATTCTGGTACACCAGAAGATTAATGAGTGGAGCACCAGGGGATGCTTCTAATGGTCCATTGGGAGTATAACTTGTGTATGCTTACTAAAGTTCAGAATTAGACGCTGATTCAGATGAAGGTACTAGCAGATGTTTAGATGCCTCAATACCATCTGTAGTGGATGAATTTGTTTTTTGTACATAAAGAACAGAGATTCAATCTCTGCCCAAGTCCAGCAACAAGCGCAAAGCCTCAAAGAGGAAGAGGCAGAGGAACAAGAGGAACAAAGGCACCAAATACCGCTGGCAACGCAGAGAAATCCAAGAGCAAGCAGGGCAAACACTGAATGGCGTCGATGAAGCAACAATTATAAATCTTACTGACATTGCTTTGACCAATAAAGAGAGAAATATCTTAAAGCTTGGACTTTCATACTGTCCTCCAGCAGATATGAACTATGTTCACGCTAGAGTGGATATTTTCAAATTTACACAAACTTTAAAACTGACAAAATATTTTGCTATATCCCAAAAACAAGCGCAGAAATTTCCCAGAAAAGATACGGATGAACAACAGTGAAATCTATCAGTGGGTGATATGAATTTAATGTTTCCTGATAAACTACAAGTCTGTCTTCTTTCTTTATTTTACTTGTTTTTCCCACGTGACCAGTTCACAAACAGGATGTTTAAAAAGGTGAAACAAACTATCAAATTGTTGGTGAGCAAGCCTGCTGCACAGGCGAAATGGGTCCGACATTAGCCGACATTTGGATTAAATTAGATTGACATCAAAGATACGGCGTTGTCTTCCTTACTTTGTGAGGTTTTTTGGGCAATTGATTCTGGACTGTGCTTGTAGAGTCCAGTTCAACACTTATATTGTGTGCAGCAGCTCCAGGGACTGTCTTGGTGCAGTAACAGCTGGAAGGTCAGGGAGAGAGCATGCTCAGTTTATCAGTTTCTTGGAAAAAAAATTTTTTAGCTTCTTTTTAAACATCTTTGGATCATTTTGCAGTGTGTACAGTTCCAGAGGGAGCTGATTCCACGCTACTGCCCCCATCAGAGTAAGTAATCTGCCTCCAGCTCTGTTTATGAATCCTGAGGTGCATACCAGGAACTTATTAGATGTTAGAAGTCGTTAAGGCGGGTTGTCGAAGCTAAATCTGGTACTCAAGTAGGTAGGTTCTTTGCCATAAAGGGGGACCTGAACCAGCACCAAATACTTGAATTGAAGTCTTTCCCTAATAGGCAGCCAATGGAGATACCAAAGATGCATGCTCTCCTTGGTAGATTGAGCTGGAGCCGAGCGGAAGCATTCTGGATCACCTGAAGTGTGTCCCGGAGATATTTTTAAAAGCATGCATACAGAGCATTACCATAGTCGATATGTGATGTGATTAGTGCTTTAATGACTGTATGTGTGGAACGGTAGGAGCAGCAGAAAGTTCTTCAGAGATCTGATGATCCTGAAGCAAGTTCCTACCAGCCTTTTTAATTAAGGCCCAAATGACAGCTTGTCATCAAACCAAATTCCCAAATATTTACCAGCCCTCATGGGGATCCAGCAGGGTAGCATCATCCAGCCAAAAGGTAAGCCAAAACTGTGGAGGACCATTCCCAAGGAGGAGATTGAATTTTTGTCCACAGTGCACTTTAGTTCTGCTTTTGCTAGCCAGTGGAATACTGCAGTTAGACAGGTTTGTAAATGAGAGCTTTCCACCTCTTTTCCCTTATTCCAATGAAAAGAGCAACAGTGAGTGGTCTGCATAGGAGGTCACTTTTGCCCCAAGTTTGTATTCTTGCTGGATTAGAGGGGTAAGATAAATATTATACAGAGGAGGGTTCAATGCCTAACCATGAGGGACCCCAGTGTCCAACCTTTGAGGACCTGCAGAGCAGCGCAGATCCAGATTTCTTGGCTTCTGTTTTCCAGGAAGACCACTCCATGTTGATCCTGTCACTCCTTTCTCCTTCAGATGATCTAAAATAAGGGCATATAGAACTGTGTCAAACACAGCCGATAAATCCAATAATTCCAGTGCAGCTCTACCCCTGTTTCCATTGTACCCCTAATATCTTCTGCTACTTATACTAAAGCTGTTACCGTGATGTGCAAGGCCCTCGAGCCAGATTGACACAAATGAAGGAGCCCATTGAACTCCACATACTTTGGTAGATGTTTATTTACCTGATTCTCAAGAATCTTAGAAAAAGCGAATGGTAAAAAAATGGGCCTGCAATTATCTGGGGTGGTTGGATCTGCTGTAGGTTTTTTCAGCAGGGAAGTATCATTGGCTATTTCCAGACTCTAGGCACCGTAGCTGTTTCTGGGGATAGATTAAGACTCTTATTGACCAGTGGGTTAATAATCTCCACCCTGGCAACTAACAGTTTAGGGGGGCAAAAATTGATCAGGACCCTGATTTCAGCATTATGAGAACAGCAAGGGAGTCCTCCAGAGAGATGGCTTTGAAGGAGTTCAGTTTTGGATTACTTGCTGAAAGCTTCATATTTGGAATTTTAACTTCAGTAGCCGGCCTTCTACCTACTCCTAGATTTGCCTGAATACATTGGACCTTGGAGGCACAGCCAGTTCTTAACACCATTCATTGGCGGCCTCCTTTGATTAAGTACAGTCTGCTGGGATAAAATACTTGACTATCGTAAAAATCAATTTTGAATCATTTCCAGTAGTCACTATGCACTCCTCGTAATACAAACATTTAGCTTTAGTAAGGCATCTTTAGCTTCTGAGATTTAGTCTCTCCTCCATTTGCGTTCTAATATCTTGCAGCATTGTTTTTCCAGTTTCAGAGTGTCTGAGATCCAGGGTTTAGAGGGAGTGCCTCTCAATCCTCTCTGCCAGAGGATGGAGGACAGCTCCTCAGTAACCTTTTCGATCCAGTGATACCATTTCAATGCATCATCCTCGTTGTCAGAAAGCTCAGGAGTGTTCTGAGCCAGACCCTCAGTAAATTCAAGCGGTTCTATTTTATTAGAGGGTTTCGCCCTATGCATTTGTCTATTGGGAATCTGACCCATTTATTTGGGAGCTGCCATAGGAACGTAATCAGACCAGATCAAAGGTAGTAGGTCTTCCATTAGTAGAGCGACATTGGAGCAGATTTGATCTAAAATGTGACCCTCTTGATGTGTAGGTTTCCCAACATACTGTTTCATGTTTAACTGATTCATGGATTTCTTAAATGTGATGGCCTCACCATCCTCAGGTTTATGTAAGTGTAGATTGAAATCGCCTAAGAGCATAAAATGAGAGTATCTCAGGGCAAGGTGAGTAATCGTATTGCCCAATTATTTTAAAAAGGAACCTGCTGAGCCAGGGGTCCTATACTCCAAGACTGCAAATGCGTGTTGATGAGAGAGATTGATACAGAAACCCAATGCTTCTACTCCCATTAGCTCTACAATCCCATTTCACTTGCAACTCCAGTGTTCCTTTACATGACTGCTAACCCACCTACCCTCCTTTCCTTCCGGTCTAACCTGACTAACTTAAAACCCTTGGGAATTTCCATAGCAATGACTAGATTCAAGGCTTCTTACAGTTAAGTTTCTGTAATAAAGAACAAGTCGAGATTCCCCTCATCTAGCAAATTAAAGATGTTCTGTGCATGTTTTTGTATGGAGCGGGCATTAACTAAGGCTGACCTGAATGAGAACTTGACCTGTGCGCTATTCCACAGTTGCGTCTGTATCTGGATGCATTGAGTGAGCTTAAAGTTACATTCAGAACAACATGTTGAAGGCTCCTCTGTAAATGAATGGGTAGCATGGCTGGAGCTGGCTGCTTCTGAACTCTGACGGACACAGATGGGAGCAAGCGTGCTTGCCTCCAGCATGCCTTCGGTATTGGTATGTCTTTGGTTTCGAAAATGGTATTCTGTATTTTAAGAGTGAGTGTATCAATGGTATATTAGGGTGTGAGGAGGTGCATCAGATTATCACATGGATGATGAAATCTGTGATGCCATTTGAGATGTCATGAGTGATGTCATCAGTGATGTCACTGACCATGTCATGAGGGATGTAATATGTGATGTCATCAGCAGTGCATTCCGAGGGCGCGAGTTATAGTTTCCTCAACTAACTATAAGGACCGAATTTCTCTGGTTTTCTACAAGTAAAATATCCAGCTAACTAGAACCTCCCTAAAACCTGTTTTTTTCAGTGAATTTCTAAGGTTTTTTAAATGCTTTTTTCTAAGTATAATGTCTAAAAAATACTTTTTCTTCGTTTTTTGTTATAAAATAATGTCATGCTTTATCTTTTTTAAAACATAAATTGATTTTTTTTTAAGTGGATTCACATACCGATTGTTAACTGTCTTCGCGGGTGCTTGAATCCAAAAGTTTTGCCGCCATATTGGTTAAGTTCTGTATGATGCGCGCATGGTTTTGCGAAGGGTGTCACGTATTTATATACAAAAGTCGCACCCGGTGGGTGAATCCATCGAAAATCTTTAAGTTTTGAAAGTATATGTATATAGCTCTATTATTAAATACTGGCGGTCGCCAGTAGGTAGTTATAGTTAGGACCTATTATCAATAGGAAATCCGCAACATTCTATTTGGAATAACTTTGGCGCCGGTTGATGAATGTGCGTGAAATTTTCCAAACTTTTGGCCAGCACTGTTCCGCTCCCCTGAAAGTTTGGGGGTGATTCGTGAAGCGGTGGCTGGGAAAAAAGGGGGGTCCCAAAACATGTTTTCCCCATGCAATTTCCCATAGGACCTTTAGCCACGGCTACAGACCGAACGGCTGAACGGAATTATACCAAATTTGGCAAAGATGTAGTCCTTGGTTCAGACTTGTGCCTTTTGGTTATTTGGTGTAAATGTTTTCAGTAGTTTTTGAGAAAATTGCATTTAACCGTACATATCTATCTATGGGCACGGTGGATCCGCGGATTGTGTGAGGATTGGCATCGTAGCATAAGCGTACTGTTCCAATCACTCACTCAATGCTAATTGGCTGTCAAGCGGTTGTAAACATTTGAAACCAGGAACTGTTGGCAGCCATTTTATGACTCGGTAGAAGTGAGGTTGAAGAAGTCTGTTAAATATGTGTGCAAAATGCGAAAAGGGGGTAGGGTAGACACACCCTGACCTCCTAGGCCATCGCAGGGGGTCCCACAAGGACTTCCAGGGTCAAATGTATTTTCTTTTTTTTAAAATCGCGGGATGCACGTAGGATATGCGCATCCGATAAAAATAAAAGGAAACAATTGTGTGGGGAGGGTCCCAATCCCCTCATACTGCCCTGGGGACCAGCACTCCCCGGGGCTGTAACTTAATACATGCAGGGGTGGGGGCTCACAGTGCCCTCCCCACAGTCTCGGAGACCACCACCGTTTGTTTAAAAAGGGTGGGGGCTTCAAAACATTAATTGAGGGGAGGCTCCAAGGCCCCCCTGCCCCGGCGACTGCTACCCCCTGGGGCTTTTCAAAAATGTGGGAGGGGGGCCACGTGGCCGGTTCCTGCAGTGTTCTGCAAACCTGCTCTCTCTTCCAAATAGGAAAGGAGATTGCTTTTTCTCAGGGGGAGCAGCATGTTAGCTGCTCCCGCTGAGGAAAAGAAATGCCTGCTCCCGAAGGATGCTGGGAGCAGGCTGGTAGCGTGGGGGCATTTGGGCTCCCCCCATGGTCTCCAACGTATTATATAATATCCCAAGGGATGGGGTCCCTAGGGATAATAAAAATTACTGATAGGGGCAATTTTTTTTTTACTGTAAAATTAGGAGTTGCGCGCCGAGCGCGGCACTCAGTGCAGCTCCTGGTGTGCACGCATTTGATGCACGGCGACTAACCCACAGGGTACGCGACTCCAGCGCGTATGGTGCACGACTTGTACATGTTGGTTGCCTGACTGTAGGGCGTTGGGTGCGCGACTTCAAGCAAAAAACAAATCATATTTTACATGAAGCTTATGTGTTTAGTTGTTAGGTGGCTCTAAAAAGAGCCCTTGTATTTATTGAGAGATTTTAGTACCTACAAGTAAGTACCAAAGCAGAGTCTAAAGTTCAAGATGAAGACTCTGTTACCCTCATCTGTAAAATGTACACCATCTCTCCTATAGATGCCATCCGTATTGAAACTCAGATTTTTGTGGTATATGGACCTCATTCTATAGTATCGGAGAAAAGCAAAAACATATTTATTCACATGTTTCCTAGCTTTCTCAATTTGTGGACAAAATTGATTGGACCAGTTCCATTTCTGCTTTTGGCATATGGTAGGATAGAAAAAGGCAGTTTGGGGGGAAAAGTGACATCAATTCTCCAAAGGAGTCCTTCATAAACATTTCCAGACCTACCCCAGTCAAAGTGCCTAGGTCATTGCCACCACAGTGCACAATTATGAGGTCAGGGTGTTGGAGATGTAAAAAGGATTTAACCAATGGCATCAATTTGTGCCACTTTAACCCTCTCTGTCCAATCCATTTATTGGCTACATTTGGTAAACCTAGGCTTAAGATGCTGTTTTGAAAAAAGAATAGAAATGATTGGTTGTTTGACAACATTCTACACTGAAAACTAGGGTGCATGTTTCTGTTTTTTAAAAGCAAGATTCCTATTGGTTAACAAAAACTGAATGAAAGGAACGTTCCATAAGATAAGCTGATATGTTGAAAAGTCAAGCACACTTGCTGTTTTGATTAGCAATATTGTGTGATGAACTTTTGACTAGTGTACTCAGTTAAGTGTTTCATGAACTGTTTCTATGGTAATAGGCAGAATGCAGACTGGGGGTAGATTTAAAATTTATGTTGTTTGGAAAGGGTTGAAATCTGTAACCAATTGATGCCTTTGGTTGAAACCTTTTTGCATCACCAACCCCCTGACCTCATGATTGTGCACTGTGGTGGCAATGACCTAGGCAAATTGACTGAGTAGGTCTTAAAATGCCAATGAAGGACACCTTTGCACAATTGATGGTGCTTTTACCTCAAACTGTCTTTGTATACTCCAATATATTTCAAAGATTGAAATGGAAGTGGTCAAATCAATTCTGCCCACAGATTGAGAAACCTCGAAAGAAAGTCAATAAAGCTGCCTTTTCTTACCTCACAGACCATAGGATGCCCTCCATCTATAGAAAGCAATCTATGTTTTAATGTGGATGACATCTACAGAAGTGATGAAGTACACTTTACAGATCAAGGAAACAGAGTTTTTCTCAAGAACCTAAAGCTGTGCATTGACACTTACATGTAGCTACAACAAACTCATAATGAAAACAAGGGCTTTTTCTAGAGACACTCTATAATATAGCAGAGAATATAAAATATTTTTACACATACATATTTATTTTTTATTTTTGGTGGATTTGCGCATCCTAGGCAAATCGGCAAAAGCGGATATTCAATGTAGTACAACAAAATACACTTTTCAAGTTTAACTATTAATTTTAAATTTTATATATTTTTAAAAACTTTATACATTGTAATCTTGTCATGAACTGCAATCCCAGTAACTCTTTTAAAGAACATCACAAATAAAACACTACCTTCTAAATTATATACTACTTAAATATTTATTTAAGGTGAAGTTGCAAATCCAGTGAGATGTTACACAGGGGCCCGCGTTGGGTTCACAACTCCAAACTCGCACGAAAAAAAAAGGACCACTTCCATTATTCAGTATTCACCTTCGGGACCCCATCCCCCAGGGCCTGCCAGCAGTTAATATTTTTTAAAAATAAGGAGGGGGGCCGCATGACCCCCTTCCTCAGGCCAATAATGGCCCGGGACCCCATCCCCCATGGCCTGCTACCATTTCTTTTTTTTAAGGAGGGGGACCCCATGGCTACCCTCCTCAAGTTAATTTTGACTCCGGGACCCTATCCCTGGGGCCTGCCACTATTTTCATTTTTTTTTAAACAGAGGGGGACCGCTTGCCCCCTCCTCAGGCCATTAATGGCCCCTGGGATCCCATCCCCCGGGGCCGGGCCTCATTGATGTGGACTGTAGGGGGATCCCCAATGCCCCCACAGTCCCAGCTGGCTCCCCGCCTCCTGTGGGAGCTGACATTACTTTTGTTCGAATGGGAGCTGCTAACATGCAGCTCCCCTTGCATAAAAGCAATTCTACTTTGCTTCGTTGAAGGGAGAGCAGGTTTCCAGCAAAGCAGTGTTTGCTATGACAGGAAAACGAAGTACAGGAGACCGAGATTTTTTTTCTTGCCGCGATTCGTGCACCCAGTGCGATTTCCACCCAAAAAACAAGAAGAAGTGTGTTTTTTGGCCCTCGGGGTCCGTGTGGGTCCCCCTGACCAGCCCTAGGGTGTCAGGGTGTTTCTACCATGACCACTTTCCTACATTTACAACATTTTTCTTCCTTGTGGATATGACTCGGTTCTACTCGGAGAGTTTTTGATTCCTCCTCGGTGCTCAGATATATATATATTTTTTCAATTTGTTTGGAACTACTGAACGAATTTACACCATTTGAAAATAAGGTCGCTATCTGAACCAAGAACTACCTTTTTGCCAAATTTGGTGTAGTTCTGTTCAGTAGGTTGGGCTGTAGCCTGTTCCAAAACGTCCTATATATTAACATAGGGGAAAACTTGTTTTGGGACCCCCATTTTTTCCCGGCCTCCATTTGGTCCTAACTATAACTACATACTGGCGACCGCAAATAAGTAATATATATAGAGGCTGCACCGTTTATCAAATAAAAGTATTATTTTGGCACCAACTATACCTAGAGTCCATGGACCTGTGTGTGGGCGACTGCACTTGGGATTTTGTCAGTTGGTTTGTTCACATGACAATGTGTTACAATTACGAAGCAGTTTTTAAAGTGACTGTGCCCAATTTCGAAATTCATCATGTGACCGTATTGAACATAGACATAGAAAAAATACTTGTATTATTGGTTGTCCTATTGTTAGGGTGTGTTCACAGCAAACAGCCTGTCCTTTTGCAGCCCATTTATTGTAGCATGTTTACTTTGCTCCCAGTTCCTGTGTTATTTCAATAACAATGTTTATGCTTTATTTTGGAACATAATGGTTATTTCCCAATTTTGTTCTTTAGTGCATTGCTTTTATCAATGCTTCATTGAGGAATAACTTACTCTTTGTACAATGGTTTTATCAATGCTTCATTGTGAAATAAACATCTGCTTTCAAGATTCCATATGCAAATAAGTCCCCCACGTGTAAACGGACAACTTCTTTCTACCGTTTACACGTGCAATGAGTGACCCCACCCTAGAGTTCCTATAAAAGGCAGCGCACTCCTCTAAACAGCGCTTGTGTTCATCAGTGCAAGTTCAGCTCACCCATGCTCTGGTTGAACTTACCAGTGACCTTGTCTCCAGCGCTCCCTGGCCACAGCGGTTCCTGATCCCAGATGGTCTCCATCTCTCCGCGTCTTCTGGCTTCCCTTTCCCTCGTCCTCTGTCTGCTTGTTCCTTCCGGCTCTCTTCCCTCGGAGACCCGGAAGCTCTTGCCAGGACCTGTAACAGGAAGACAAAGAAAGGTAAACCAAAGAAAGAACCTTGAACAACTGTAAGTACTTACTTTCAAAACAGTTTAGGATATCATAGCCACAAGAGACTTTAATTAAGCTTGGATATAGAAGAACAGTTCTTGTTCACACATTATACTACTTGAAAAGACTATCTTGGATTTCAAACCTTGCTAGACAGTACCTGATTGCATTTCTTATGGTAACAAAACAAACTTTGATGAAACATCAATGAGAAAGAACAGATAATGTTTCTATATTTTGCAAGTGATTGATTACAAGACATAGAGACTTTTAGTAACTGAAACCATTGGTAAAAGGTACCTGGTATTACAGAAATATTATATTGGACAACTTTTAGGGTCGAATTAAAAAGTAAGAAGAGTATATTGGAAAGCAAATAGATTCAGATGAATGTCAAGTGACAGTATGTTTTAGTTTATGTGTCTGCCTTTTTTTAATCAAAGTTCTTTAGGAAGAAAGAAGAATATACCTTCCTAAGAATATATGACATAATTCCGCAAACATTTATTCCGCATACCATGACTCCGCATTAAATACATGTCATTAGTCCGCAGTACCATCACTCCGCAATATTATACCCCGCATATAACTTTACTACCACGCATGCCTTTACAACGCAAAAGCATGTGTGGTGAAGTTATAAACTTATTAAATTAACTTACCATATATATATATATATATATATATATATATATATATATATATATATATATATATATATATATATATATATATATATATATATATATATATATATATATATATATATATATATATATATATATTCACAGAAAAAACCATAGGTTTCACACCAGTTATAGTTAGGAATTAGCATTTAAAAAACCTATCAAATTCACTGAAAAAACCATAGGTTTCACACCAGTTATAGTTACCTGGAAATTTTACTGAAATTTCAGGAAAATGGCACATTTTGTTTCTGAGCAGCCCCTGAAAATTAGGGGGGGTTTCGTCAAGGGGGGGCTGAGAAAAAAGGGGGGTCCCAAAACGCGTTTTTCCCATTCATTTTTCCGTAGGGCGGTTGGAATCACTTTTAGCTCGAACGGCTGAATGGATTTACATGAAACTTGGCAAAATTGTAGATATGTTTTGCCCGAAGTGCCTTTGCTATGTCTTAATATATGTGCTCCAGTGGATTTTGAGAAATTAACGTTTTAAAAAACAGATATATCTGTGACAGCGCTCCGGTTAGCGCCCCGGTTCGCGTACCTGACGCGTAACGGAACTTCGCGAAGTGAAGCTGATTGGCTCTCCGGTGTCTGTCAACATTCTAAACAGTCCGGACCGGCCGCCATCTTGTCTCTCAGTAGGATCGAGAGACAAGAGGTGGCGAAAAACGAAGGGGGAAATTAATGAAAGGGGGCAAGGTAGACCCCTTCTGACCCCCTAAGAATGATGTGGGGGCTATTAAAGGGTCCCGTGGGGCAAAAATAAAAAAAATAAACATTTCGATTTTCGCGGTAGAAGCGCTACCCGGTACGCGAACCGGGTATCTCACCGGTAGCGTAACGGGAGTTCGCCATTTTGTGTTTTGGTCGAATTTAATCACAAGATGGCGGAAAAACAATGTGGGAAATGGGTATAAGGGGGCACGGGAGACGTATCCTGACCCCCTAGGTTTTCTGAGGGTGGCTGAGGAGGCTCATATATGTCGGGAAACATTTTTTTGAATTTTTCGTGCGGTTAGCTGCCGGTACGCGAACCGGGTAGCGAACCGGGAAGCGAACATAAGTGAAAATTAGTGAAAAAAGGTACATTCGAAATTTTAAAAGAGTAATTATAGTTAAGGTAGCTCTGAAAAGAGCTTTTGGGTTCTGTGTAAGTTCTAGGTACTTATATGTAGGTACCAATACACAGTCTTAAATTTTGTATGAAAACTCTGTTTCCCTCATCTGAGAAGTGCACACCATCTCCTCTGTAGATATCTTGCATGTAGTAACGCAAGTTATTGTTGTAGATGGAGCCCATTCCATGGTCTCTCATGTAAGCTGAAACAGACTTATTTACATGCTTCCTCGCTTTCTCAATTTGTGGACAAAATTGATTGGACCACCTCCATTTCTGTCTTTGGCATATATTGGAATATACCAATGCAGTTTGAGGAAAAAGTGACATCAATTGCTCAAAAGGTGTCCTTTAAAAGCATTTCCAGACCTACCCCAGTCAAAGTGCCTAAATCATTTCCTCCACAGTGCACTATTATGAGGTCAGGGTTTGGCAAATGTAAAAAGGTTTTCACCAATGGTATCAATTGGTGACATTTCAATCCTCTTTGGCCAATCCATTTGATTGCCACATTTTGTAAATTGAGGTTGTGTAAATTTCTGTTATCAGCATACCTGTGAGCCCAGTGGATGTAGCTATGTCCAAGAATCCAGACAGAAAACATGGTGAGAGGAGGTTCTGCTGCAGTCAGATGAAGTATGGGAATGAAATGGCAGTTGAAACAGTAGGAGTTTGTAAAGAAAAAAAACTGTGGAGTTTCAGTGCTAATGATTCACTAGCAGTGATTTGTGGATTTCCATTTCTGAAAACAGAAAGTTAGGGTACATGGGTGTGTTCTTTGAAAGATGTAATTTGAATGGTTAAGAAAAAATGATTTTAAGAAACATTGCAGTGGATTAGCAGGTGTACTGAGAGTTCACAGTTCATTTGAAACATTGTTGTGTGAACTTGTAAACATGAGAGGTCTTTCAGGAGGTAGTTGCTATGGAAAAAGAGCAGAAAGGGCAGAGGGGGGAGGCTGTTGATTTGAAAAAAGTGAGAGAAGAGTTTTGATTGGGTGACATGAGTGATATGTGTGATGAAATACAGCATGTCTGTGCCTTTGTTGGTTGCAGCCTCTGTAGTGCATACCCTTTGCTCTGCTAAAAAAAAATTGGTGTGTGTCTGAGACTATTTTGAAATTCAAAAAGCATTTGCTAAGGTGAGAAAAAATTCATTTAATTTACATAGAGACTAGTATAGTTTATGGAGAAAATAAGGAAGCCATCTGTGCATTTAAAATGTTGCTTTGTGTCAAGTGTTTTACAAAAAGATTTTGCTTATTTGACAAATTATAATTATAGATAATGTGAAGTATTAGTACTGACAGGGTGTGCTTGTACATAGGAGCTGTGCTGTGTTTTCAAATTATGACCAGAAAATCGTTTTTTTTAAAAAAAGAAATGCTTTTCACATTTATGAGTAGGACAACATGGGGTCTGCTTTTTTAAATAAATATTTCACTTCCCACCATGAATATGGGAGAATAATTTGCTTGTTTGTTGGTTTAAAAACTCGTTTCTTGAAGTCATTTAGGTTTCACAATATGTTGTGCAAGAGTTACATAGTCAACATGGGGGCATATTTACAAGGCTTATGAGCCACATTCACGTCATTTTCCCCATTTTGAAAGTGACTTTAAATGTGGTGCAAGATCTTTGTAAATACTCCCTCATGAGTGCTTTGCAAATTTAAGTCATTTTCCCCTGGTGCATGTGCCTTTTAAATACGCCCCTATGTGTGCTAGACAATTTTAAGTTACTTCTCCCATGAATCTGGGAGATTAATTTGCTTACATGATGTGTTTAAAAATTGTGCTAAGGTGAGAAAATGTTTCTTTAATTTAGAAAGAGATTAGCATGCTTTTTGGAGAAAATAAGGAAGCCAGCTAGGGTGTGCTTGTACAAAGGAGCTGTGCTGTGTTTTCAAATTATGACCAGAAAAACGTTTTTTTTTTAAAAAAAGAAATACTTTTCACATTTATGAGAAGGACAACATGGGGTATGCTTTTTTAAATAAATATTTCACTTCCCAACATGAATATGGGAGAATAATTTGCTTGTTTGTCGGTTTAAAAACTCGTTTCTTGAAGTCATTTAGGTTTCACAATATGTACTGCTAGAGTTTCATAGTCACTATGATAATAATGATATACATTTAGGACTGTTTAGGGGGCATGGTTATGCTAAGGCTTCTGTAATTGTCAAAGGAGGAGAATTATGTACATTGCACTGTTGCATACAGTCTTCACCTTCTGCGTACCCTTGGATATGCTAGACTATATCTGCTTAATGAGATACCTAAGCTGAGAAAAAACAGGTGATGTGATTGTGAAATGTGCAAAAATATTTGCACTGTGTTTCCTAACATTACTAATCACATTGTGCAGATGGAGTTTAGGCCTGTCCAGGGAGACAGAGGAGGTCTGGCCTTTGTTCAAGAGTGCAGTGGACACGACTCACTTCATCTGTAGGCCTGCACATGTATTATCTCCTCTGTACTCTTCAACAAGCCTAAATTTCATCTGTAACCCTGAGTAGGCCTCACCATATACAAACCTTTGTGACTGCAAGACCTGCCTTTTTGCTCCTGGATATTTCTTGGTTTTACCATGGCTGCCAGACAATCCAGCATACTCTGGATAGGCCACACCTTATGCTGGTGCAAGGGCAATGTAATTACGCCCTCATGAGTGCTTGGTAATTTTAAGTCACTTCCCCCTGGTGCAAGGGCCTTGTAAATACGCCCTCATGTGTGCTTGGCCATTTCAAGTCACTTCCTCCTGGTGCAAGGGCCTTGTAAATACGCCCTCATGTGTGCTTGGCAATTTTAACTCACTTCCCCCTGGTGCAAGAGCGTTGTAAATACGCCCTCATGTCTTCTTGGCAATTTTAAGTCACTTTCCCCTGGTGCAAGGGCATTGTAAATACGCCCCCATGTGTGATTCGCAATTTTAAGTCACTTCCCCCTGGTGCAAGGGCCTTGTAAATACGCCCCCATGTGTGCTTGGCAATTTTAAGTCATTTCCCCCTGGTGCAAGGGCCTTGTAAATATGCCTTCATGTGTGCTTAGCAATTTTAAGTCAATAACAATAACATCAACAATGTCTGATGTGGTGCAATCTCTAGATGTGGAACAATTTCTAGATGAGGAACAATGTCTAGATGAGGAACAATCTCTAGATGTGGAACAATCTCTAGATGAGGAACAATCTGTAGATGTTGATTTAAAATTATATAAAAGTTTTCAAAAAAACCCTGTGTGAAGTGTTTTTAATATAACTGTGAAATAGAGTGCGACGAAGAATGTGCAATGACCCACTGGGGTTAACATTTGACTTTTTAATTAGTGGGCGGCACCGCAAACTCACTGGAGTAAAACTAATGCACTACAAACACCAGCAGGCCATCTGATTCGCCGCGCCCACTGGGGCAGGTTTTTGGATAAACACAGGTGCTTTGAACATTTTGCTGATGCACGCCCAGATGAATTGAGCCCAGGAAGAAGTGCAGGAGCACGAAACGCGTCGGCTTTGAATGACTTGCATTGCCATGCCTCTGATGATTCACAGACAGCCTTCAATAAAACTTTCAGCATAACCTACCTGTTGTGGGCCTTTCCGTCTTGGGCAACCTTTTGTGTGTTTGAATAAAATACGGCGAGCCTACGCTGTGGAAAGAGCACCGCTGCTAAGGAGCAGACCCTCGGAGACGCTGTAATGGCGTTCCCGGACGAAGGGACAGGAGCTGTTTTGAAGGTATTGAGAAGTCTGTGAATGCGACGAAGGATGTGCAATGACCCACTGGGGTTAACATTTGACTTTTAATTAGTGGGTGGTACCGCAAACTCACTGGAGTAAGACTAATGCACTACAAACATCAGCAGGCCATGCGATTGGCCGCGCCCACTGGGGCAGGTTTTTGGATAAACATAGTGCTTTGAACATTTTGCTGATGCACGCCCAGATGAATTGAGCCCAGGAAGAAGTGCAGGAGCATGAAACGCGTCGGCTTTGAATGACTTGCATTGCCATGCCTCTGATGATTCACAGACAGCCTTCAATAAAACTTTCAGCATAACCAACCTGTTGTGGGCCTTTCCGTTTTGGGCAACCTTTTGTGTGTTTGAATAGAATACGGCGAGCCTACGCCGTGGAAAGAGCACCGCTGCTAAGGAGCAGACCCTCGGAGACGCTGTAATGGCGTTCCCGGACGAAGAGACAGGAGCTGTTTTGAAGGTATTGAGAAGTCTGTGAATGCGACGAAGGATGTGCAATGACCCACTGGGGTTTTCGTTTGACTTTTAAATTAGTGAGCGGCACCGCAAACTCACTGGAGTAAGACTAATGCACTACAAACACCAGCAGGCCATGCGATTGGACGCGCCCACTGGGGCAGGTTTTTTGATAAACACAGGTGCTTTGAACATTTTGCTGATGCACGCCCAGATGAATTGAGCCCAGGAAGAAGTGCAGGAGCACGAAACGAGTCGGCTTTGAATGACCTGCATTGCCATGCTTCTGATGATTCACAGACAGCCTTCAATAAAACTTTCAGCATAACCTACCTGTTGTGGGCCTTTCCGTTTTGGGCAACCTTTTGTGTGTTTGAATAGAATATGGTGAGCCTACGCCGTGGAAAGAGCACCGCTGCTAAGGAGCAGACCCTCGGAGACGCTGTAATGGCGTTCCCGGACGAAGGGACAGGAGCTGTTTTGAAGGTATTGAGAAGTCTTTGAATGCGACGAAGGATGTGCCATGACCCACTGGAGTTAACATTTGACTTTTTAATTAGTGGGCGGCACCGCAAACTCACTGGAGTAAGACGAATGCACTACAAACACCAGCAGGCCATGCGATTGGCCGCGCCCACTGGGTCAGGTTTTTGGATAAACACAGTTGCTTTGAACATTTTGCTGATGCACGCCCAGATGAATTGAGCCCAGGAAGAAGTGCAGGAGCACGAAATGCGTCGGCTTTGAATGACTTGCATTGCCATGCCTCTGATGATTCACAGACAGCCTTCAATAAAACTTTCAGCATAAGCTACCTGTTGTGGGCCTTTCCGTTTTGGGCAACCTTTTGTGTGTTTGTATATATATATATATATATATATATATATATATATATATATATATATATATATATATATATATATATATATATATATATATATATATATATATATATATATATATATATATATATATATATATTACCTACTGGAGGTCGCCAGTAGGTAGTTATAGTTAGGATTATTTTCAATAGGAAAATCGCAACATTCTATTGGGAATAACTTTGGCGCCGGTTGAGGAATCTGCCTGAAAATTTCCTCAAAGTTGCCTCGTGGCGCTCTGGTCCTTACCTGAATGTTTGGAGGGAATTCGTCAAGTGGGGGCCTAGAAAAAAGAGGGGGCCCAAAACGTGTTTTTCCCATATTAATTTCCATAGGGCATTCGACCTCACTTTTAGCCCGAACGGCTGAATGGATTTCCACCAAACTTGTCAAAATTGTAGGGACTGGTAGCCCGATGTGCCTTTGCTATGTCTCAAGATATGCGCTCCAGTGGATTTTGAGTAATTTAGGTTCAAAAAAATATATATATCTGTAAGCGCGTCCCGGTACGCTCACCGGGGCGCGAACCAGCGCACAACGCAAGTTCGCGCGCGGAAAGCTGATTGGCTCTCGGGTGTCTGTAAACATTCCAAACAGTCCGGTGCAGCCTCCATCTTTTGTCTCGGTAGGATCGAGACACAAGAGGTGGCAAAAACAAAGAGGGGAAAGGACCAAAAGGGGACAGGGTAGACCCCCCTGACTCCTAGGTTTGATGTGGGGGCCATAAAAGGGTCCACGGGGCAAAAAAAAAAAATATTTTTTTTTCAATTTGCGTGGAGGAGCGCCCGGTACGTGCACCGCGGAGCATACCGGGGAGCGTACCGTAGAGAAAAAAGAATGACAGAGTTTTATAAAAATGTAGGTTTTTTTTATAAAATCTAGGTAGTTCTAAAAAGAACTGTTTTTTAATTCTTTTTGTTGTTTTATATTTTTTTATTGTTTTTTTGAAATCTTTTTACTTTTTTTGGCTTTTCAGAACAGTTGTACATTTTTCTGTATTTTTTATGGGGAGAAACAAAAAACAGGGAATTATAAACGGCTCAACTGGAGCAAAAAAAAACAGGAAAAAAATTAGGGTTGCTTCGGGCACTCGTGGTTATCACCAGCAATGTTGATGAGGGTAATACTCTTCTCACCATAAGTAATGGTTTTGCCACAATATATGCATATGATTTTGAAACCACCAAACTTAGTTTGCATATTTGGAACCATCTGACTTGCTTCTGGACCCGATGGAGTGGGTTCTTTGGTTGTTGAGGTGCTGGCAGATGATTGTGGAAGGTTTCTACACAGTTCTCTCACCTCTGCTGCAGAATAGTTATTGGGGTGCAATCGTTGCATGTGTCGAATCATTGTATGATTTCCAAATGAATATTTTTTTGCAGGGTTCCCCCTGGATAGTACAGCGCCACAGATGAGACAAGTCACCTTTGCAGCGTTTACCTTCTTTGCACCCCTTGGGATTTCAAAAAACTCCCATATAAAGTGCTCCTTAGGTTTATATGGGGCTTTGTCTTCAGGCAGGAAATGCCTTGTCTGCCTTCTCTCCTCCTCCTCCTCCTCCTCCTCCTCTTCTTCTTCACCACCAATGTGATGTCGTGGTGGTCCTTGTGGTGGTGGTAGTGGTGGTGGTGGTGCAGATGCTCCAGCTGCTGCTGCTACTGTAGCCGCCATTTTAAAGTTCAAAATATTAGTCACAGATCTCCAAACAGGTCTTCCACAGTCAAAGGACAAAGTCAGAATAAGGAAAAAAGTTGGTGGCTTTCATCATTTGGAAACCAAAAGTGTTCTGAACCAACGAAAAGTGTTATTTTCAGGTCACATGACCTGACGCGCTTACGCTACGTGCCCCGGGGCGCGCCCGGGGGCGGGTAGAGTAAGCGCGTTAGGGCGCGCCCTGGGGCGCGCCCTGGGGTGCTTACGTAGCGTGATCGTATGTGCTCCGGCGCTTCCGGGTGTGCTTACGCTGTGTGTCATAACACGCATCACGCGGCTACGCGATACGTCATGATGATGTTTTCGTTCGCGGCAATAGCGCTAACGAGGCGCTCACCGGTACGCGAACCGGGGCGCGGCAAAACTGCGCTTACCGGTAAGCGCATCGGTGCGCGCCCCGGGAGCGTTCTGGGGCAAAAAAAAAAAAATGTGTTTCAAGGGTTACATTACACTGAAAGGAGGTCTGTCAGTCTGACACAAGGATGGTGTCATCAGTGATGTCATGAGTGATGTCACTGACCATGTCATGAGTGATGTAATATGTGACGTCATCAGCAGTGCATTGCAGGCGCGCAAGTTATAGTGAGTCCAACTAACTATAACGTGGGAATTTCAATGGTTTTATGTCAGTAAAATGTCCAGCTAACTATAACTGGTGTGAAACCTATGGTTTTTTCAGTGAATATATATATATATATATATATATATATATGCAATTCACAGTCCTGTTCCGCTGTCTCAAATCAGGACCAAGATCCAATCTGCCACACCGGATACCACAGGTACAGACCACTCCACAGCGCAAGGGTGAAATATTCTCAAAGTTTATTCACACGATTTCGCCAGCATGACGCGTTTCAGTCACTCCACGGTGACCTTGATCACATGACGAACAAAACCAATGAAAATGTATATAAAGGGTTACCAATCAACAAGAGGGGCGGGAAAAATGATGAAAACTGAAAAAATCACTTAATGCACAACATCCTGTCGTAGAAAACAGACAAAGGAATGGATATAAATATACCTGACTATTTACAATCCATACACTGATCACACTGTTCACATGTACAATTTATGTACAATCGATCACTTGATAATATCATTATATCATTATTGCTATACATTATGTACATGTGAATCCATCGAGATTGCTGTTTTCATATATTTACAAACCCAATACCGTTTTACATTTCATGTATTAGCAAGATCAAAAGATGATGCGCAATTATATTTCTTATTCAATATATAAATTATACCCGTTCACAAACCCGAGTCGATTGGTATATAAACCCCTAACGTGACCACCTAGTGTGCAAAAAAAGGGGGGGGGGGAAAGGCAAACCCTTAACCTGAAATTCAGAAAAAAGGATCGAAATTTGTGATTTAATATGTGACTAGTTTATCAAAGTTTTAACACACTGGTCAAAATGATAAAAATTGGGAGATACTCATGCTTTACCATGTTATACCAATTAGGAGGTTTACATGTGCAAGAGTAAATACAACTACTCTCCCTACTTCCCAACCCTAAATTTAAACGTGACTACAGTACTTGCAAAATGGATACCCCATACAAATAAATACCAAAGTATATACACAATCTCAATCATTAGAGACAGCATTTAGACATAGTGCCTTGAGGGTATCAAAACATAACAGTTTGGACATTACTTTACAGCTGGTAAACACAGAATTCAAGATGGAATCAACCATGTGTCCAAATTGTAATCAATGATGTGTTTGATGGAAGATATATACACAAAAAACTGATTTAGCACTAGGGGGTGAAAGCCTCAGACACCGCTGCAGTACAAAGATGGAATTCTATTTATGAGTGCAGGTACAATGGTGCACCTTGGACTGCCCACACTTCTTACAAGTTCAATAAAACTCAGCTGGCCTTCCCAAAATTAGAAGATGCTAGAAAGTGGACATACGGAGGGACTGAATATTACGCCTAACATTGTCAGCATAGCTGATTCATAGGTCGTGATGTTATAAAAAGCAATGAAGGTCCTCCCCCGTATTGAGGCCATTTGGGATCCTCGTGTCCAATAGTAAAATGTACTTGCTTTCTAATTGTCTGAGGGATTTCTCCCTGTTACCTCCCCTGATGCTCTTAGGGACTCCATCAATGATATAATAGCTTAGGTGATTAACATTCTTCTGATGCACTAGGCCAAAGTGACGAGCCACAGGGTATTTATCATCTGCGTTTACTATGGCCCTGAGATGCCGGGCGCGCGCCGAAGCCGCGCCTAAGCCAAGCCCGTCTGCGCCCGTCCGCGCCAGGACGGCGCCGGGCGCGGGCCACGCTGCCCAACCCAACCCTGTTCTCAGGTACGACTCTAACACGCTACTCGCTATGCGCCCGCCAACATTAAGCTATAGCTGCAAGGATCACCGTCCCATTGCTCACCTCTGGGGACCTTTTTCATGCCGCTCCTGTAGATGGTCATCCTTGGGACCCACTGGCACCATCCCACACCCTTCCCCTTCACCGTTACATAAGCCGATTACCTTTCGTTGTGGACTCATCAACGCCAGATCCTTAGCCTGTCATGGACAAGATGTCCACGACCTCGTACTTGCCCATGACCTAGACGCACTGTTCATCACCGAGTCTTGGCTAAATGACTCATCTAATCCTGATCTGGCAACTGCCCTTCCCCCTGATTTCACGATCCTCAGACGAGATAGACCAGTCGGCAGGGGAGGTGGGTTAGCTATCATCATCAGAAAAGAGGTCAGATTCCATACATTTGAACTGACCTCACTCAAGGACTGTGAGAGCTTAGGCTTCGTGATTCACATCAACCCCTCCACCTCTCTTACGGGTGGACTTGTGTATCGTCCCCCCGGAAACGCCACGCCCTTTCTGGACTCCCTTGATGACACCCTTGGATCTCACCTGACTCACTACCCCAGCTTTACTCTTCTCGGTGATTTCAATCTTCATTTGGAATCCCGCACAGACCCCCACACCTTAACCTTTCAACAATCCCTTGATATCTTTGGTCTTTCCCAACTGGTCGTGCCCCCCACGCACTCGGCCGGACACACATTAGATGGCATTTGCACCAATTCTGCCACTATAACTGTATCCCCCCCAATCCCACAAATTTGGACCGACCATCATTTTATACCTTTTTCTATCAAGGCAAAACCCTCTCCCCACCCACACAGTAAGAATTCCCCCTCAACCTTTGCGATAAATTGGAAGAAAGTAGCTGAGTCCATTAAGTCTCATCCTCAGCTCCCTACCCATCCTCCCACTATCGTAGGAGATGTATCGCAAGATTCCAAAAACTTCCACATCTGGATCAACAAATTGATCCTGGATAAGTCCAACCCAATCAACCAAAAACCAATCTTCCATAAAAGGAAGCCCAATGCTCCGTGGTATACTCAGGCCCTCACCGATAGCCATCATACGTGTAGGGTCCTTGAAAGAGAGTGGAGGAAAACATACGACCCCACCTCCAAAACCCTATACATTCGGCAGAGGAAATTATATCTGTCACACATAAAGAAAGCCAAAAAAGAGTTTTTCACTACAGCTATAGAAACAGCTAATCAAAAACAACATACTATCTTTAATATTGTTAAGTCCTTCACCCACCCCAAAGCCCTGGCACTGGAAATCCCCCCATCCCAAACTCTTTGTAACCAAATTGCTGATTTCTTTGTTGACAAAATTAATAACATCCACAAGGATTTTCCTCCCCCTGCCACCCCCCCCCTTACTCCATAACTCTGATTCACCTACATTTTGCAGTTTTTCACCAGTATCTTTGCCTCAATCCCAGAAGGCCATCATGACCTGCCGCTCGGGAGCCCCTACTGACTCCTGTCCCCCGGCTATTCTACATCTTCTCATTGAGGCCGTCAACCCTCTTATCAATTCCATCATCAATCAATCCCTCAGCTCAGGCATTGTTCCGGCTGAATGGAAGAAAGCCATCGTAAAGCCTCTAATGAAAAAGCATAATAAACCCCCGACAGACCTTTCCAACATGCGCCCCATTTCCCTTCTTCCAGCATTAGGCAAAATTACCGAACAAATAGTACATGCTGAGCTAAAAGCCTTTGTGGAAAATAACCATATTCTCCATCCCCAGCAGTCTGGTTTCCGCTCCGGCCATTCTACTGAAACTGCTCTGATCGAGTTATCTGACACCATCAAGTTCCTGCAGGATGAGGGGAAACACGCAGTTCTCATCCTGCTCGACTTAACCGCAGCATTTGATACCATCTCTCATGCAATCCTCATCCACAGAATGCGCGAAATTGGTGTGTCGGACACTGCTCTGAAATGGATATCTTCATTTCTGTCTAACAGATCGCAAACAGTCTCACTCGGCCCCTTTCTCTCCAGCGAAAGAACCATTCCATCAGGTGTGCCCCAGGGGTCCATTCTGAGCCCACTTTTCTTCAATATTTACATGGCCCCCCTGCTTACCCTGATTGAATCCCATGGCATCCTTGTAACATCCTACGCTGACGACACCCAACTTGTCGTCACCCTCGACAAAAAACTCCCCGATGCCGCCCTCAGATTCCAGAATTGCCTTTCCCAAGTCTTTGCATGGCTCAATAATAATCACCTCAAGTGCAACAGCGCCAAAACTGAGATTATACCCTTAGGCAAAGACACCCTCTTTTCTCCAAAAGATTGGTGGCCCCAGCACTCTGAGGCACCTCCCAGTGCAGTCTCATCGGCCCGCAATCTGGGTGTCCAATTTGACTCATCCCTCAGCTTTGACGACCATGCGCGCATTACTGCAGGGTGCTGTTTTAACCTTATTAGACAGCTAAAGAAATTTTTCGACTTTCTCCCTATTTCCGCCAGGAAATCAGTGGCTGTGGCTCTGATCCTGTCCAGACTCGATTATTGCAATGGTCTCCTGGCAGGTATAAAAAAGTCCACCCTTAAGAAGCTACAGAGCGTCCAGCACGCGGCGGCCAGGCTCGTTCTCGGTCTCCCAAGAAGGTCCTCGGCCTCGGCGGCCCTCAACACCCTCCATTGGCTGCCCCTCCACAAAAGGATCCTTTTTAAACTCCTTGTTACTGTCTTCAAGGCCAATAAGAACACAGGCCCCTCCTATCTTGTCAAGCGCTTCCCTCAGTACACTCCATCGCGCTGCCTGAGGTCATCAGGAGCTAATCTAGTTACCATACCCAGGTTCAAGCTCAAAACGAAAGGTGGAAAAACCTTTTCACTCCTGGCGGCTAAGGCTTGGAACGGCCTTCCCTCTAGCCTCAGGCACGCCCCTTCAGAAACCCTTTTCAGAAAACTTCTGAAGACTTGGATCTTCCCTCGACCTGACTCTTTGGTCCTCGCAGCCATATGATTTCCACTCCACCAAATTGGTTTCTTCTGATTGCTCAGCGCCAAGATGCTCCTTCCGGAGCGATAGTCGCGCTATATAAAAATTAATAAATATCAAATATCAAGATGCTGGAGTATTCTATTGAAGGCCTGTAGTTTAGTGCTCCCAACGTACCTGAGCCCACAGGTACATTGGAGCACCTAAACTACAAACTCAGACCAGCATGTGTAGTGCCCCTTAATGGAAATAGGGGAAGCATCAAAAGCCGTTTTGTATTCCTTAGTGGAAACTCCAAATTTGCAGGCCCTACATGATATACACCGATAGAAACCTGATTTATCAAATAGACCCTCCTTTTTGGGGATAACCTCTGGGCTAGATCTTACCAAGGCATCCCGCATCGAGGGTGCCCTCCTGAAAGTTAAAGTTGGCTCTTCAGGTAACAAGGGTGCAATCGTGATGTCAGTTTTTAACAGAGGCCAATGCTTTCTGAGAATGCCTCTCAATTTTTTCTCCTCACTATATATATATATAAAACCTACTGGCGGTCGCCAGTAGGTATATATAGTTAGGATTTTTTTGAATAGGGATTTCTGAAAATTCTATGTTGAATAACTTTGGCGTTGATGGACGGAATTAGCTGAAATTTTCAGGAAAATGGCACATTTTGTTTCTGAGAGTCCCCTGAAAGTTTGGGGGGGTTTCGTCAAGCGGGGGACGAGAAAAAAGGGGGGTCCCAAAACGTGTTTTTAACATTGAGTTTTCCATAGGGCGGTTGGACTCACTTTTAGCTCGAACGGCTGAATGGATTTCTATGAAACTTGGCAAAATTGTAGAGACTCTTTGCCCGATGTGGCTTTGCTAGGTCTCAAGATATGTGCTCCAGTGGATTTTGAGAAATTAACGTTCAAAAAAATATATATATCTGTGACAGCGTCCCGGTTAGCGCCCCGGTTCGCGTACCAGACCCGTAACGGAACTTCGCGAGGAGAAGCGGATTGGCTCTCCGGTGACTGTCAACATTCTAAACAGTCCGGAGCGGCCGCCATCTTGTCTCTTGGTAGGATCGATAGACAAGAGGTGGAAATAAACGAAGGGGGAAGTGAATGAAAGGGGGCAAGGTAGACCCCTCCTGACCCCCTAGGATTTATGTGGGGGCTATTAAAGGGCCCCGAGGGGCAAAAAAATGTAAAAAACATTTTTTCAACTTTTCGCGGTGGAAGCGCTACCCGGTACGCGAACCGGGTAGCTCACCGGTAGCTAACGGGAGTCCGCCATCTTGTGTTTTGGACGAATTTAGTCACAAGATGGAGGATAAACAATGTTGGGAATGGGTATAAGGGGGCACGGGAGACATATCCTGACCCCCTAGGTTTTCTGAGGGTGGCTGAGGAGGCCCATATATGTAAAAAAAAAACCACTTTTTTTTTCAAATTTTCGCACGGTTAGTGCCCGGTCCGCGCACCGGGTAGCGTTCCGGAAAGCGTAACAAGGGGAAAACCAAGGGAAACAGTAAAATAATATTTTAGAGTGCTTTGAGGTAGGGTAGCTCTGAATAGAGCTGTTGTGCTGTGTGGGTGATGTAAGTACCAACATGTAGGTACCAATGAAGAGTCTAAAATTCTATGTACACCGTCTCCTCTGTAGATATTTTGTATGTTCTAATATGGGTTATTTAAATGTAAATGTGTGGAAAAGCACTTCATGCTTTAAAGCAATTGTATTTTTGAACTTATTGTTCTTTCCTCTTAGTCCTCCTCCTTGTTTTTTTTTCCCCACACTCTTCTTCAGCATGATAGTTGATAAATTCGTTCCCTCACCTCCCTTCCCTCTCCCTCACTCCCTTTCCTCCCTCACTTTGCTTACTGTCCTTACACTGCTTCCTGTCAGGATCTGGCCGGTTACGTCTGTTCGACCACCCAATGCACCTACTTACAAGGTGCGATGTCCCTCTGCTAGGCAAATCCCAATCTGGCGCGCGCTTCAAGCTCAGGCTCATGCTTCCTGGTTGTTCCGCGCTGATTACTAGGTTGGCGTTCTAGTGTTGATAGCCTTCCGCCATCTCATGGGCTAGTGCGTTCTATCTGCGCACTTCAACTGGAATTTCCCGGCGGTTGGTTGCTCCGTTCCGAGCGCCACTCTTTCTGTCCCCATTCAGGCCCATTTGCTGTCGGGTTGACACAGGGTTATTCAAAGTAATTCAGGGCAAGTTTTGGCAGGCATTCTGTTCCCGTAAGCCCGCCTGCATTTCCTGCCTCCCTCAAGTTCCCGCATTCCTGTGAAGTTCGCCGAGCGGTTATCGGCGCACCATTTCCTCAGTTCTGTACCCGCCTTCTCTTCTCACGGAGACTCAGCTGCTTCCCGCATTCCTGCTCCGCTGAGTAGCATTCCGAGGCGGTTCTCTGGTGAACTATCTTCCCGCTATTTCTTCTGAGAGCGGTAAGGTTTTCCATGTCTTGCTATTGACTGTCAATTCAGCATCAGTTAAGCAGCGTTATTTCCGAAGAGCTCCCCTCAGGCTTAGTTGGAGTCAGGGTTTCTACAGACTGCGCAGAATCTATCTATCAAGTGAAGTCCTGCATTCCAACTTGATGTCCTTTCTGAAAGACTGTCTGAGACTTCAGTGTGAGCAGATTTTCTACAAGTAAATTGGGGTATTTTTGTATGCATATGATAATACTGTAGTTTACCACCTTTATTCTTGCCTTCATAAAGACACTAACGACAACTGGAGTACAACTGTTTGAACATTAAGCCTTCAGTATTCCATTAAGAGAGTTGCTCAGTCCACACATCTACAGGTACTAAAAGAGAGGTTGGGAGAGAGCATGAGGCAGGCAAGGGTTATTAGAACTGTAGTAAATCTCTGTTAATTGTTACAGGTGTACCAGTCCCTCATCCATAGAGGACGTGAAGAAGGCACCAGTGTGGAAGTCTCTCTTTGTTGTTCGTTATCCACTTCCCCTTTCCCTTCCATTCCTGGGCTCGGCGAAATCCGGGTTTAGGGGTGTTTGGGAATTGGGAAATATTCAGCATAGAAGTCCAGGCCACTCGCTCCCGCGGAATCAGGAAATTCAGGTACTACTTCTGACAGATTGAAGTGCCTACAATTGCCTTCCGACTGAGCGAGATGGCAGAAGGGTTAGATGTTAAGGCTTTGGCCTCAGTACTTGAAGGGTTACAGAAACAGTTAAGTGAGACTAGGGAGGAGGTGAGAAAGTCAAACCAGGAGACTAGTTATTTACGTCAGAGATTGGAGGAGTTATCTGAAAGCCCACGTCCAGATTTTGGTAGTATCAAGTCTCCAGCCTTCACTCCCTCTCCCTCATCTTCGTCAGAATTCACCACACAGGTCGTACACGCCATGTCCCCCACTATCCCTTTAGCCCCTCCTGAGAGATTTCAGGGTGATCCCCATAAGGCGCAGATTTTTCTTACCCAATGTTCCTTACACTTCCTATGCAAGCCCATCCTGTTTAAAGAGGACCAGTCTAAGGTGGCGTTTGTGCTGTCCTACCTGAGTGGCGATGCTGCAGCTTGGTCATTGCCGTTGGTGGCTTGCAACGATCCGGTGTTGTACAAATTCGAGGAGTTCAAGGCTGAATTTCTGCGCATTTTTGATCGAAGAACTATTTCTCAAACCACAGATAATGAGCTTTTGGAGTTAAAACAGGGGAACCGAGATCTAGTGGCTTATCTGGCCCACTTTAATAAATTGATTGTAGAAACTAGTTGGCCAGAGGCGAAGAGAGCGGCTATCTTTTATCGTGGATTAAAGGATGAATTGAAGGATGGTTTGGCTCAGATTCCAAGGAGGCCTACGGAGGTATCGAAACTAATTGATCTAGTGTTGCAGATAGATCAGAGGCAGGCGGAAAGACGCAATGAACGTCGGAAAGATGTTCGAACTATTCCACCGCGTTTTGACCGAGCTAGGTCGGAATCTGTCAAGAGTCAAGATGGTCTGAGTCATTCTATCGAAGAACCCATGCAGGTTGGAACTATACGAGGACCTCTTACCCAGGAGGAAAGAGAAAAGAGGCGTCTGGGCAAGTTGTGCATGTATTGTGGCCAAGCAGGTCACTTTGTCAAAGATTGTCCGAAGAAATCGAAGAATAGTTCGTGGGTAAAAGACAGGCTCCACCAGTAGACGGAGTTGCACTGGTGGGAGCGAAGGAAGAGACAACTCCAAAATCGCAGTTTTTGGCCAATACCCTGCAGTCTGCAGCCCCGCATTTGATTTTGTCTTGTAAGATTCAATTTGGAAAGTCTCATGTGGAAGAGGTTTCGGTGATGGTGGATTCGGGGGCAACTGGAAATTTTTGTGACATTCAATTTGCCAGATCTATTGGAATTCATTTTGAAAAAAAGTTAAGGCCAGAACCAGTTCGGGCTGTGGACGGCACCAATTTGTCTTCCGGGCCAATAGCTTACGATACAGAGGAGATAACTGTCGTAGGCCCGGGTGAACATCAGAGTTTCATCCGATTCAATCTGATCGACGCACCACAGTTTCAGCTCATCCTGGGTTTGCCTTGGCTCACCGATCATAACCCTCAAATTGACTGGTCTCGTCGCACAGTGAAGATGAACTCAGAATATTGTGGCGAGCACTGTTTTCAGGCAATTCCAGAAACCACAGGTTCCACGATGTCACAAAACTTGGTCAATCAAATCCAAATGGTTTGTGCTCTGGAACTACCCGTCATTCCAGATGAATATCAAGATTTGAAGGAAGTTTTCAACGAAAAAGAAGCACGTAAACTGCCACCTCATCGGGACTACGATTGTCGGATCGAATTGGAGCCTGGAGCTTCATTACCATGTAGTCGGATCTACGCATTATCAGAACCAGAGAATCTTCATTTGAAAGACTATATAGAACAAAATTTGGCCTGCGGATTCATTCGACCTTCAAAATCTCCTGTGTCATCACCTTTATTTTTCATTCCTAAGAAGGATGGGACCTTGAGAACCTGCATCGATTATAGAGCCTTGAATCTGGTCACAAAGAAGAATCGTTATCCTCTTCCCCTCATCTCTGAACTCCTTGATCAGGTGAAGGACGCTTGTGTGTATACCAAATTGGACTTACGGGGGGCCTATCATTTGGTGCGCATGGCAGAGGGTGAGGAGTGGAAGACTGCCTTCCGAACTAGGCTGGGGCTGTTCGAATACCAAGTGATGCCCTTTGGGCTATGTAACGCCCCTGCAGCCTTTCAGCATTTTGTGAATGATGTGCTTCGTGAGTTTCTGGATCGCATAGCTGTGGTTTACATAGATGATATCCTTATATTCTCAAACAGCTTAGAGGAACATGTTAACCATGTACGAGCAATTTTGGAACGACTGCTGGAGAATCATCTGTATGTTAAACTGGAAAAGTGTGTGTTTCATTCGGCAAGTGTGGAGTTTTTGGGTTTCATCCTGTCTCCTGAGGGGGTATCAATGGATGATTCCAAACTTCAGGCAATTAAGTCCTGGCCTGCTCCTAGATCTGTGAAGGAGATTCAGAGTTTTTTGGGATTCGCCAATTTTTATCGGCGATTCATTCAGAATTTCTCCGAAAAGGTTAGTCCAATTACTCGTCTGCTAAAGAAGAATGTACAATTCATTTGGGAACGAGAATCGGAAGAGGCCTTTCAGCTTTTAAAAGAAGCATTTGTCACCGCACCAGTTCTGCAACACCCAAATTTGAAGGAACCGTTTTTTATTGAAGCCGATGCCTCGAATTTGGCAATTGGAGGAATTCTGTCGCAACGCCAGAAAGACACTGGCCAACTCCATCCAGTGGCTTATCATTCTCGCAAATTATCTCCTGCTGAGATTAACTATTCCATTGCCGACAAGGAACTTCTGGCCGTAAAAGAGGCGTTCAAGGTCTGGAGGCATTATCTGTTTGGAGCGAGGCATGTCATCACTGTGTTCACGGATCATCGGAATCTGCAATTTTTGAAATCTGCACGAACCTTAACTCCTAGACAGTTGCGGTGGTCACTATTCTTTGCAGATTATGACTTCGTTTTGACCTACAAACCTGGTTCAGCGAATGGAAAGGCGGACGCCCTTTCACGTCTGAGTATGGGAGAAGAAGGTCAAGCCAAGATGGAGGGATTCATCATTCCCGAAGACAAGATTGTGGCAATTACAATTGAGGATAAACTGGAGAACCAGATTAGAGAGGAATTCGCCAAGACTGAATTTGCAACTTGGGAAGTAGAAGGCCCAGATAGAAGAGTTCAAGATGGGAAGCCCTTCTTACTTGGAAAAATGTTCGTCCCCAGTGAAAGACTGCAAAGAGAAGTCATTCAGCACTTCCATGATCATCAGCTGGCAGGTCACAAGGGTCCCAAGAAGACACTGGAGTTAATTCAGAGAACCTTCCTTTGGCCGGGCATGGACACTCAGGTGAGACAGTACATCGCTACTTGTGAGCCCTGTGTTAAGGGTAAAAGTTTGAGACAATCCCCACAGGGTCTCCTTATGCCTTTACCTGTAGCCCCATCTCCCTGGCACACCATATCCATGGATTTCATTGTTGACTTGCCCTCTAGTCAAGGTTATTCTGTGATTTGGGTAGTTGTGGACCAATTCTCCAAGATGAGCCATTTTATCCCGTTGAAAACCCTTCCTACTGCTCCCCAGTTGGCCACTCTGTTTGTTGAGCACATAGTCAGGTTGCATGGGATCCCCAAGGTGGTTATTTCAGATCGAGGTCCACAATTTGTTTCTCGATTCTGGAAGTCCTTCCTCAAAGGATTGGGGGTTGACTCTCGTTTGTCCACCAGTTACCATCCAGAAACGGATGGACAGACCGAGAGAGTCAACCAGGACCTTGAACAATATCTTCGGATGTATCTGATGGATCAGGAAGGGGAATGGCCTACCTTGTTGAGTACTGCAGAGTTTTCCTATAACAATTCTGTCCATTCAGCTACAGGTTTCTCCCCGTTCTATTTGAATTCAGGTCGCCATCCCAATATGTTAGTGGGACGGGAGGAGGTTGAGGTTCCGGCAGCTGAGGAGGTGGTGCAAGAATTGCGCCAATCTTTACTGAGGGCAACCTCTAATCTCCATAAGGCTAAGGAGGCTTACAAGACTCAGGCAGATAAGAAGCGAAGAGAAAGTCCCATTTTTGAGCCTGGGGAAAAAGTTTGGATTTCCACTCGACACATGCGGTTGAAGGGAAATCGAAAGTTTCAACCGAGATTTGTGGGTCCCTATGCAGTCATTCGGATGGTTAATCCAGTGAGTGTTAAGGTGGCCCTTCCTAAGTCACTGAAGATTCACCCAACTTTTCACGTCTCATTGATAAAAAGAAACCCCCCAAATCTTAGACTTGTAAAACCACCTGCCCCAATCATTGTGCAGAGTTCTGAAGAGTTTGAGGTTAAGAGAATATTGGATTCCAAATTGAAAAGAGGAAAGGTCTACTACTTAGTGGATTGGAAGGGTTATGGTCCGGAGGAGAGGTCTTGGGAACCTAGTTGCAACGTTCATGCTCCCAGGTTGGTCATGGAATTTCATAAGAGTTATCCTTCGAAACCTAGGGAGGGGGCTTTGGTGGGGGGTACTGTCAGGATCTGGCCGGTTACGTCTGTTCGACCACCCAATGCACCTACTTACAAGGTGCGATGTCCCTCTGCTAGGCAAATCCCAATCTGGCGCGCGCTTCAAGCTCAGGCTCATGCTTCCTGGTTGTTCCGCGCTGATTACTAGGTTGGCGTTCTAGTGTTGATAGCCGTCCGCCATCTCATGGGCTAGTGCGTTCTATCTGCGCACTTCAACTGGAATTTCCCGGCGGTTGGTTGCTCCGTTCCGAGCGCCACTCTTTCTGTCCCCATTCAGGCCCATTTGCTGTCGGGTTGACACGGGGTTATTCAAAGTAATTCAGGGCAAGTTTTGGCAGGCATTCTGTTCCCGTACGCCCGCCTGCATTTCCTGCCTCCCTCAAGTTCCCGCATTCCTGTGAAGTTCGCCGAGCGGTTATCGGCGCACCATTTCCTCAGTTCTGTACCCGCCTTCTCTTCTCACGGAGACTCAGCTGCTTCCCGCATTCCTGCTCCGCTGAGTAGCATTCCGAGGCGGTTCTCTGGTGAACTATCTTCCCGCTATTTCTTCTGAGAGCGGTAAGGTTTTCCATGTCTTGCTATTGACTGTCAATTCAGCATCAGTTAAGCAGCGTTATTTCCGAAGAGCTCCCCTCAGGCTTAGTTGGAGTCAGGGTTTCTACAGACTGCGCAGAATCTATCTATCAAGTGAAGTCCTGCATTCCAACTTGATGTCCTTTCTGAAAGACTGTCTGAGACTTCAGTGTGAGCAGATTTTCTACAAGTAAATTGGGGTATTTTTGTATGCATATGATAATACTGTAGTTTACCACCTTTATTCTTGCCTTCATAAAGACACTAACAACAACTGGAGTACAACTGTTTGAACATTAAGCCTTCAGTATTCCATTAAGAGAGTTGCTCAGTCCACACATCTACAGGTACTAAAAGAGAGGTTGGGAGAGAGCATGAGGCAGGCAAGGGTTATTAGAACTGTAGTAAATCTCTGTTAATTGTTACAGGTGTACCAGTCCCTCATCCATAGAGGACGTGAAGAAGGCACCAGTGTGGAAGTCTCTCTTTGTTGTTCGTTATCCACTTCCCCTTTCCCTTCCATTCCTGGGCTCGGCGAAATCCGGGTTTAGGGGTGTTTGGGAATTGGGAAATATTCAGCATAGAAGTCCAGGCCACTCGCTCCCGCGGAATCAGGAAATTCAGGTACTACTTCTGACACTTCCCTTAGTCTTTCCCTCACTTTTCCTGTATCGTTACTTCTTTTCTTTCACCCTCACTCTCCTCCCCTCGATCTCTCTCACTGCTCTCTTCTTACTCTGATACCTCACTCTCCCTTAGCAGTCCTTGTCTGTCCCTCACTCCCTTTCCCTCACTTGCCTTCCTTCACTCCTTCTCTCACTCACTTTCCTTCATTCTCCTACTGCATGAATTACAAACGAAAAAGAATAATGTGTCAAACAATTTTAAATTTCTAAATATAAATTTATTCCGTAAAATTTTCTAAATTTTGAAGAACTTGTAGTTCAAGCACACTATGTTATTTACATTTTTTTGCTGCTTCAATTATTCCTTTTCTGTCACTTCTTCTTTTCTTCTTTCTGTTTTTTCTCTCTGTCATTCCACATGTTTTAATCTTATTCACTATCATACACCTTGTTTTATTCCTATTTCCTTTCGCTCACTGTTTTTTTAACACCTTCCCTCAGGGTTGTTGTTTTAGTCCGGTTCTATCCCTACCTCTCATTCCACATCCTTTACTCTCTTTCTTTTTAATTTGAACATTCACTCACATTCTCCAAGTAACTCTTGTTTATTATTCTTCTACTCTCTTTTTTCTTTCACTTCCTTATCTATTTTCTTTTTCTCAATTATACCCTCTTACATCTTTTCTTTGTATAATTATCTATTATACAGTATCTCTGTGTTACTCCCTCTAGCTGTCTTTCTTTTAACATTATTCTCTCTGTCTCCTTCCCTTATACTCACTTTTTTTGGTTCGCGCACCGGCGAGCGAACCGGGAAGCAAATAAAAAAAAAAGAGATTGCCAGAGTGCTAAACATTTTAGCAATTTTTTATAAATGGGAGGTAGTTCTGAAAATAACTTTTTTTTTATTGTTTTTGTTTTATATTTTTTTTATTATTTTTCTGAACATTTTTTTATTTTTTTGTATTTTTTGAACAATTTTATATTTTTGGGGGTTTTTTGGGGGGGGAACAACGAAAAACAGGCATTAGAAAGGGCTCAACAGGAGCAAAAAAAAAATTACTTCTTGGGGCGTTTCGAGCACTTGTGGTTTTCAAATGCTCTATTAATTAAAATGATACTCCTCTCCCCATAACAAATGAGTGCACCACAATTAATGCACACTAGCTTCAGGTGCGCAAAATTGTTTTGAATACTTGGGACCGTCTCCCTCGCTTCCGGTCCCGATAGAGTTTCCTGTGACGATTTACTGGCCACAGGAGTTGGTGGGTTATCCTGGAGGTGACACACCTCAGCAACGCTATAATTGATTGGATGCCACCTCTGCATATGGCGGTGCATAGTATAGTTTCCAAAACTATACTTTTTGTCTGTGCCTCGGGACAGAACTGCATCGCAAATGAGGCATGTCCCCAGCCGGGCATTGACTTTTTTTGCCCTCGAGGGTAAGAAAAAAATTGCCATATAAAATGGTCTAAGCGGTGGGATTGCCGGGGCTCTTCACGCAAGAACTGCCTCGGCTCTACCTCCTCTTCCTCTTCTTCTTCCTCTTCCTCTGGGTTTGGAAGGAACTGTGCAGGTGGTCCTTCCTTCCTAGGTGGTTGTGGTGGTGGTGGGGGTCCACCAGCTGTAGCTACTACAGATGCCATGACTGAACAAGCAGAAACAGGTCTTCCTCTCACAAAGATGAAAGTCAGAGTGAGGAAAAAAGGTGGGGGCTTTCATCATTTGGGAAAAAAAATGTTCTAAACCAATGAAAAGTGTTATTTTCAGGTCACATGACCTGTTACGCTTACGTTACGCGTCCCGCTCCGTGCCCGGAGCGCTTCCGGGGTGCTGCGCCTCGGGTCGCGCTCCGGAGCGCTTCCGAGTGCGCTAACGCGGCGCGTCATAAGACGCATTACGCAGCAACGCGATACGTCGCGCTTACGCGACGCATCACGATGTTGTTTTCGAACGCGGCAGTTGCGCTAAAGGAATGTTTCCCAGTGTGCGGATCGGGTCGCGGTACCAAATTGAGCTAACGGGAAGCTACCCGGTGCGCGGACCGGTAGCAAAAAAAAATAAAAAAAATGTATATACATAAAAAAATTATATTAAATACATATAAAATATATTTTTCCTTTAAAAGAAGAATACATTTTACAGCTTTTGATATTTGCTATTAAAAAACCATTGAAATTCACTGAAAAAACCATAGGTTATAGACCATATATAGTTAGGAATTAGCATTTACAAAACCTTGAAAATTCACTGAAAAAACCATAGGTTATAGACCATATATAGTTAGGAATTAGTATTTACAAAACCTTATTTTACTCACATAAAACCATTGAAATTAGCATATATAGTTAGTTGCACTAACTATATATCGCGCACCCGTAATCCACTGCTGATGATGTCACATATTACATCACTCATGACATGGTCAGTGACATTACTGATGACATCACTGATGACATCTCAAATGACATCACTGATGTCGGGGGTCGTAGACATTATTAATTATTCTGAAGTGCGAGCTGCACGCAGATAAAAAGTTATAGGTTTATGGGAGGCGTGGAGCAATTACACGGCGGCGTGTAGGTAAACATGGACTAGAAGGTTATAAGACGAGTAGGTCTGAATGAAGAAACATAGTGGGAAGCATTTGTCTGTAGTGAAGGGTTTAGCACAAGGATTCCGTAAAACACAGGTTTTCAGGCAAAGGCAATTGCATCTGAGGTGATACAGAGGTTTAGTTTATGCACATGAAAGGAATAAACAGAACGAATAACGATGTATATTAAGAAGAAGGAATCATGATTCGCAGTAATTATTTTGTTTTCACTCTGTAGATACTTATTATTGGAACAGATATTTGTAATGTACTAGCACATGTTTTGTTTTTTATAAATACAAGAACATCAATCAGTTTTATAACTTAGGTTTGTTTCTATTGTAACATTACAGTGTCCCCTGACGAAGGGCGTATCCCGCCCGAAATGCATTGGGATAGAAATAAACACTGCTTGCAACGAACCTTGGCATCTGTCTTGTTTAAGCTAGAGGCCTGGATGGGCACAGTTTATACATATGAAGCATGGAAAATTGCCATAAGAAACCCCACATGTAGAGCCTTGATCTAGAAAATGGATAAAGATGATTGAAAAATGGAGCATACCTGAAGTATGGAATAATTTGCAAAAATGGAATAAAGTGATGAATTACTTGTAGAAAATTGGAGCCGAGTAGGCACTTTCTTGCTGTGCACTTGGTTTGGGGCGCACACTCGCCTCACCGTTACACATTTGTTTGAATATAAGTGCTATCAGGGCAAAGCACTTCATCAAGTTGCACGCACTCTTTAAAGTGATAGATTAAATTGGAACAGCGGATAAAAACGGTGTGCATCCCGTCTCCTCGCATTGCTAACCCCACAGTATAACCAATTGATCTGTAAATTAATAGTTGACATAGATAGAGTACATAAAAATACAGTATTGTCAAAGGGTTATGAAGCTACAGTTGCAATACCAAGTGGACGGACACTGAATAGGACTGATTACCTATCCTATAATTCATGTTAGACATGTATGCAGGTCCTCCGTAATGTTAAGGCCTGTCGGACTTTTGGAATCGAGCTGGAGTATGTAGCGAGTTTCTAATTTATGCAGCTTCAACTCCCTATCACCACCTCTCCTGCTTGCTACCACTGCGTCAATCACAAAGTATTTAAGACCAGAATTATTGCTTTTATGTTTTTCTTTAAAATGCCTAGCTACCGGGTAGGTGTTATCGTGGTTAGCTATGGCCCTCAGATGTTGCAAAATGCGCTTGTGCACAGCAAGCTTGGTGCTGCCCACATATTTTAATTTGCATGGGCAGATGTGGATGTAGACAGCGAATTCGGTCTTGAATGTTAGCAATTTGCTAATCTGGTGGTCTTTGTGACTGAAAGCATCTTTGTATATTTTTTGCGTGGATGCTATAGGTGCATGATTTACATGTCTTACACTTGTAGAACCCCCTATTTGTCTGTAACCAGGAGGTTTTCTCTATTGCATCCAGGCAGGTGTTGACTAGACGGTGTTTCATAGATGGAGCTCGACTGAATGTCAGGGATGCAGTGCGTGGAAGAGTATGGCCAATAACCGGATCATTCAACACTAAAGACCAGTTACTATTAATGAATTTATAAATTTCAGCATGTTGCCTATTGTAACTGGCAATAAACCGGAAACGCTCTGGTTGTTTTTTAGCTGTTACATTGGCCGTAATTTCCTAATTGTCACTGATTTGTGGTTCTTCCTGACTGTACTTATTGAGCAGGGTTAACCTGTCTGGTGTCAAATATCCTCTCTCTGAGAATCTAGACTTACTTTCGTACTGTGCTTGCTTGAGATCACTGGGGTTACTACAGATTCTCCTAAGCCTCAGCATCTCCCCATAGGGGATGCTAGTTATTAGATGTGCCAGGTGTGCACTTGAGGCATGGAGAATGCTGTTCACTGCCCTACCCTTGCGATACAATTTGGTTTGTATGGTACCATTATTGATTACTACCTCTGTGTCAAGGAATGGGACTGCCTCTTGACTCATGTAAGCTGTGAATTGCAAATTAAGTGTATTGTTGTTAATTTCTTGTATAAATGCCTCAGCTTGTTCCCGAGTCCCCCTCCACAACACAAACAGGTCGTCAATGTATCACAACCATTTCACAATATTTTCTTCCCATACATTTTTGTGCTTGACTTTGAGGACCAGTTCTTCCCAGTTACCCATGTGAAGGAACGCGTAACTTGAGGAAAAACTGGCCCCCATCGCCACTCCCTGTAACTTGGGTAAAGTAGGTTGTTTTACATGAAAGAATTGTTTGTTAAACAGTGTTTATGCATTTGGACAATAATCTCATTGTGTTCTTTGCTGATTCAGGTCTTTGTGAGAGGTAACATCTGACTACCTCCATACCATCTTGGTGTCTGATACTGGTATATTATTTATATATAAACCACACCCATAATCTGAGTGCATATAACGAGACACAACTTCCGACTCAAGCAAAAAAACCTTCATTCAGCAGATAGTACCATCTTAATCACGAAGCGTTTCAACCTATTGCAGGTTCTTGATCACATGATTCCATCAGTGGTCAGTTACTTTTCAAGCTTATATAAATTTGAAACAGCAGCAAAAAAGGACTACCAAGCAATCTCAGTTTAATTTTAAAGTCCCAGTTGTGACACTCGTGTGACCTGCAACCCGCGGACTCAGGGCATTGAGTTGTTAACATCCTCCCTGTATCAGACTGATAGAGCACCCACGCCAATCCTGAGTGAGGCGCTCTACATTTAAAGTGGACATTGGTTAGTATCAAGAGATGCGAGGCATTTGAAAAAGGCACACTACGTGAAATATGTAAAGCCGTTTGTTAGATTTGGGGGTCTCTAGTTGGCACAGGTAGGTACTTGTGACAAATAAGGACCCTTGCCTCTAGTCAGGGTAAAGGGGTACACACGTGAAATAACCCCTGTTCATACCCTTGGTAGCTTGGCAGGAGCAGAATGGCTTATCTTAGAGGCAGAGTGTAAAGCATTTGAGAACACATACAGTAATCAAGTGAAAACACTATAGATGGACACCACACAGGTTTTGTATCAAAAATAAGTATTCTTCATATAGACTTATCACAAGACCACATACGACAAAAATCCACAATACTGTACTTGAAATGGTAGGTTAAGCTTAGTTCTCTTTAGTACTTAAAATGCGACACTTGAGTCAATGTACCTTACGATGCGTCACGCTTCCACAACGAAAGTGTTGTTGAGATGACGATGCGGCAAAGATCCGGTGCAAAGAAATAAAGACGTGAAGTTCTTCCTGATGTTGCAAGAAGTCTCGACTTGATGCGTCAGCTGCAGCAGCGACACCTTTATTCCGTGATGCGCCAACAGCAGCTTTGGATGCGACAATCTTCTCTGACGTTGCAAGACGCTTCCATGCGATGCGACAACTGCAACGGCGACACCCTGGTTTCATGATGCGACGAAAGCAGCACCGACGGTGGCACTCCTCCCCCTGGATGCAGGCGCTTTTCTTGATGCGGTACAATGTGACAGCTACAGTGGCGACATCCACGATGCAATGGCAGTTGCTGTGACGGCGACACGCTTCTTCGGGTTTGCGGGACGTTTCTTGAGATGCGGTGCAATGCAACAGCTACATAACATAACATAACATGTGTATTTATAAAGCGCACGTTCACTCAGAGGTCTCTTGGCGCAGAATAGCAGATGTTCATTGTAACCCAACTCAATGGTACTCATTTTATTGAACCTCAGATGGATGAAAGGCTGAATGGACCCGCCGGGATTCGAACCTGTGACCATGAGGTGGAACACAGGCCCCTGCAATGGTCGCATTAGTCCACTGAGCCACCAGACCCGCCAGCTACGGCGGCAACATCCATGATGCGATGGCAGCGGCTGCGACGGCAACACACTTCTCCCTCTTGGTTCGCGCTTCCAGCTCCTTGCGACACGCAGTCCCTCAGAAGGCCCAAAACAGCAGCAGGCACTTCCAAAGAACAAAGAACTCTTGGGGAGCTGGGATTGGAAGTCTGTTGTACTTGAGACTTCAGCAGGAGGCAAGCTCTTCTCTCAAGCCCTTGCAGATCCTTAAAGTAAAATAAAGCACACTTTATTTATTTATTTCTCCTTTCTTTGGCAGTCAGGAAATCACTGCATACCAATCCCCCAAGCAGCACTTCAGCTTAGGGATAGTCTCTTCTCAGATTGTTCAGGTTCCTCTCCTCAGCAAAGGTTTCTTCTTGTTGTCCAATAGTGATCTAAATTCTTGGGATCAGGGTCCCAATACTTATACCCCAAAATCCTTTTTCCTCTGAGGGCAGAGGGGAATTTACCTTGTCCAACCAGTTCTGGTCAGTCCTGGAGCACTTTGTTGACATATCTCCTTCTTTCCTTTCACAGTGCAGGGCAGAGACATCAGGCCCACACAGGAAGTGGAACCAGCATTTTGGAGGGAAGGCACAGCCCTGGAGCACTCTGTTGACATGACTCCTTGTCTCCTTTCACAGTGCAGGCAAAGACATCAGACGCACCACAGAAGGTGGAGCCAGCATTGTGGAGGGAAGGCACAGCCCTATTCAGGTCCCATCTAGATGCAGATCTCTCCATTCACCACTGGGCTGACTCACCCTGTCCCCCAGCCCTGTCACTCAAACTCCAGACAGGGACTACACCACGTAGCAGAGGCAGGCCTGGATAGTTAGGCAAGAAAATACCTACTTTCTAAAAATTGTATTTTCAAACACAGAATATTAAAATCAACTTTGCCAAAATATGTTGTTTATCATTCTGAGTTCAGGCATACTAAACTCAAATTTCTATAATGTTCCCTGAGTCAGTTAGGATTATAAGATGTAATAATCTAACTGCCCATTCTGGCTTATGGAGAACAGGTAGCCTTCCAATAGTGAAAAACTAAAATGACTGTAATTCACTATTAGGACATGCCAAACACACCAGGGCATGTCCTACCTTATTCTTACAATGCACCCTGCCCTTGGGCCTACGATAGGGGTGTCTGATATGAAGAAAAGGAAAGGTTTAGGGACTTGCAAGTGGGTGCACTTGCCCAGTCAGCATGGCAATACCAGACTGCACACAGGCTCTGCAATGGCAGACCTGAGAAACACTTTTACAGGCTGCTTCTGTGGGTGGCACAACCAGTTCTGCAAGCCCACCAGTAGCATTTGATTTACAAGCTCTGCGCACTGTACTAGAGTCTGAGAAGTAAACCAAACCAGCCAATCATGGAGTCACTAATCCATACATCAATTTACAATACGGAGCGCATATGCACTTTAGCACTGATCAGCAGTGGTAAAGTGCCCAGAGTCATAAAACCAACTAAAACAGGTCTGACAAAATACAGGAGGAAGGCAAAAAGTTCAGTGATGACCCTGCAAAAATTGACAAGTCCAACACCGTTTGACTTTAATAAAGCGACATTAGCAGTGCACCTGTGTGGGCTCACGTCCTTTTGGGAAAGAGAAGGAATTTTGGTTGATGTTTTGGTGCGGCAACGAGCACCTTGAGCCCCCATCCACAAGAGTTCCGCGAACCAGCGGCAAAAAGTAGTTTAACTCAAGACGTTTGGGAAACTCCGAACCACCGCACCCTGCAACAAATTGCCTGGGTGGCAATTGCTTGATTGTGACTTCATGACGGCATCCATACTTATTAAAGTGGTAGGTGTCCAGGCATGCTGTGTGTTATTAGACGTTGGATAAAGAGTAGGAGACCCCGCACCCTTTCCACTGTGTCATCTAGGGTATACTGGGGAAGGAGCTGCAGACACCGCCCATTTGGTCAAGTCCTCACGTGTTTTACCTGCAGCCCGCGGACTCAGAGCATCAAGTCGTTAACATCCTCACCGTATCAGCCTGATAGAGCACCCACACCAATCCTGAGTGAGGCGCTCTGCATTTAAAGTGGACATTTGCTAGTATCAAGTGATGCAAGGCATTTGAAAAAGGCACACTATGCCGAAACATGGTATTTTGTTCGTCTTGAATAAAGCGAGAGTTCCAGTGCACCTGTGTGGGCTCACGTAATTTTGGGAAAGAGAAGGAATTTTGGATGATGTTTTGAATCGGCCATGAGCACCTTGAGCTCCTATCCACAAGAGGTTGGCGGATCAGTGGCAAAAAGTGGTTTAACTCAAGATGTTTGGGAAACGCCGAACCACTGCACCCTGCAACGAATTGCCAGGCTGGCAATTGCTGGATTGTTACTTCCCAACAGCATCCATACTTACTAAAGCGGTGGGTGTCCAGGCACGCTGATGGTTATTAGATGGTTGGATGAAGAGCTGGGGACCCTCTTGCTTTCCACAGAGTCATCCACAGTATACAGAGGGAGGAGCTGCAGACACCGCCCACTTGGGCAAGTATTCACGTGTTTTATCTGCAGCCCGCGGACTCAGAGCATTGGGTTGTTAACATCCTCCCTGTATCAGCCGGATAGAGTGTCCATGCCAATTCTGAGTGAGGCGTTTTACATTTAAAGTGGACATTGGCTAGTATCAGGCAATGCAAGGCATTTAAAAAAAGGCACACAACGCCGAAACATGTTATGCTTTTCATCTTGAATAAAGCGAAATTTCCAATGCACCTCTTTGGGCTCATGTCCTTTAGGGAAAGAGAAGGAATTTTGGTTGAACTACATATATATATATATATATATATATATATATATATATATATATATATATATATATATATATATATATATATATATTGAAAATAGGGTTTCAGTTCCAATTAATCTCTGGCTGAAATCATCCAGGCACTCACAAGCATTATTTCATAGGCTTCTTTATTTAAATTGTAGCAATGTCATCAACGCGTTTCGGGAGTCAAGCTCCCTTGATCATGATGTTTTTGCGTTGTCCAGAGCCCTCCCTTTAGTGCATGTAAACATAGTGGAAACAGTAGAGGGACTCACAACAAGACATGTAAAAGTTTGCGAATACAGCGGCCATTTTAACACTTTCAAATACCTTCAAGAGAGATGTCAAGTAAGTAAAAACATTTGTTTTCCTGCTTTAAAACAGATATGCATGTGAATAAACGTTAAAATCCCAAAATAAGAATGAACAAAATATAATAGTGTCACTCATAAGGGCAAATACAAGTGAGGTTTTTCATATTGAAAGCGAAAACGCAGTATTTCACCTTTTTTTAGGGCTAGTGCCTTTTTCAGCAAATGGGACCTTAGTTGTAAACGAGAATAATTAATTACTTACATCTCAATATTTTTCAAGTATTTTGCCACAATGTATTCAACTTAACACAATTATGTCTCATGTGGATTCACCTCTGGCTCTGTTGATCATGTTGTCTCACAGATCCTAATGGTACTATTGTAAATGGTAATGCTGGTTAATCAAATCAACTTTATTCCTCAATCATAAAGTGCAAGTGCTTTCGTAAACTAGTGTTTCTGTACTGTAAACCTTTTATCTAGATATTGCACAGTAGAAATATAAAAGTGCCAGTGCTTGAAAGTGCATTTCAATTTCGATAAAGTGCTAATGCTTCGATATCAACAACAGTACTTCATAAATGTAAACATTCCACTCATATTGCACTTCAACAAATATTTTTCTAAAGTGACAGTGCATATCACAAGAAAACAGCATTACTTATTGCAATATAACTGCCCCTGAGCCAATTCCATTATAGAACAACACACTACCATTCATGCAATTTAAAAAGGAGAGGAACTCAGAATAAGACTTTTAAAATCGAACATTTTCGTCAATTAAAATCATTAACAAAAACATTTTCAGATGCAGTTTGGGTGTACTCGAGGTTTAGAAAAAACAATTCATTATATGTACAGTCAATCAGTTTAAACAAGTGTATAGGTCTTCATCAACGTTCAAACCCTGTGGCTCTTTACAGTTAAATTCTAATATGAAATAGGTCTCTAATCTTCTCAGCTCACTTTTCCTATCTCCCCCTCTTTTCTTCTTAACCACATAGCTGCTGTGGTTATTTTTCCCCTGTGCTGGAAATTGCCATTTTGCTGGTGTCATGACGAGCTCAGCTTGTCATTAGCACAGCTCAACTGTGCCTCATGACGAGCTGAGCTCGTCATGAGCATGGAAGGGGTTAAGGACTTCTGCAATGCATCAGTATTGCAGGCCTTCGGGGTTACTTTGATGATGTAGTTCAAAGTGTCGGGCCACTGGGTAAGACCTATCCTGATTGACTATTGCCCCTCTGTGCTGTAGGATCCATTGGTGTACAGGTAAAATCGTACTACTGATATAAGTCTTTAGGCATTGGCACTGCAGTAGGTAGACAACGTACTCACTTTTGCACGTAATGGCACTTCTCACTTTCACGTTTTTATTAAAAGTTGTTTTAAAATCCGTGCGGTTCATTCCATGCTGGCACGCTTTACATTTAAAACACTTTTTAAAACCGGGTTTAGGTCTCAGCCAGTCTGCATTACTCTTTTACTTGTCCAAGAACTCACTACGTACAATCAGATCTTTTAATGATTTAGATTTTCTGTAGGTGATTTCAGGGTTCTTCTTCACCTTTGAACCTAATACTGGATCGTTTTTAATTAGATACCAGTGTTTTCTAAGGATAGATCTCACTTCCTTGCGCTTAGTATTGTACGTAGTAATGAATCTTGAGCTTCCTTGATCTTGCTGACCTCTATTCGATTTTTGAGTTCTAGAGGGCTCAAAGAGTAAAGAGTGTCTTGTTAGCTTCCTAGCTTTTCTTAAAGCGCCTTTCAGGATCGTCTTGCTATATCCCCTCTCTAAGAACATCTGGGTCATTTCAGTTTCTATGGTGTCGAAATGTTCATCACTACTGCAGGTACGCCTTGCCCTGTGGTATTCCCCAAACGGAATACTCCTTATTAATGCCGTGGGGTGGGCACTCTCGGCGTGCAGGATTGAGTTTCCAGCAGTATGTTTTCGGAACACTGTAGTCTCTAATTTATTATTCATGGGGGTAATCCTGATATCAAGGAAATCATTCGAGGTGTTCCTGGAATTCCCCACGAATTCCAAATTCAACGAATTCTGATTTATCTCCTCGATAAACAGCTTGATTGATGCCTCCGTGCCCTGCCACAGCACAAAGACATCATCAATGTAACGTACCCATAATAGGATGTGTTCCGACCAATGATCAAGAGGGCCCCCTCTGAGCACCTGCTCCTCCCAGTAGCCGAGATGTAAGTTGGCATAACTGGGGGCAAAGCAGGTGCCCATCACGGTCCCCCGCTCCTGAATATACAGGTCATTGCCAAAGAAAAAGATGTTTTTCGTTAGGCACCATTCCATGATTTCGAGAATCACTCTGTTCTGGGATGCAAGACGTACCGGTCTCCTATTCAAGTAATGCTCACATGCTCTAAGACCATCTGTGTGTCTTTTACTCGTGTATAGGGTAGAAATGTCCAATGTCATTAGAACCATAGTACTAGGGTCCCAACAGATATCAAAAATACACTTTAAAAAATCGGTAGGGTCTTTTATGTAGGATGGAAGTGTTCTGACAATAGGATTAAAGAAATAGTCTATATATCTTGACGCTTTCTCGAATAGACTGCCACATGATGAAATGATGGGCCTCCCTGGTGGACTAGTGGAGTTTTTGTGGATCTTTGGTAGCATATAGAAGACTGGAATCACTGGGTTGTCTTGTTTGATGTATTTGTGTTCATCCCAGCTCAATAAACCAGTTTCCTTCCAGTGATCCAATCTCCCATAAAAATCTACAATTACATTCTCATATTCTCTGGGGCTTATTCGTTTATAACAGCTGTGGTCGGATAGTTGACCCATCGCCTCTTTTTTGTATTGTTCTTTTCCCCAGAGAACCACGTTCCCTCCTTTATCGGAAGGTTTCACTAGGAGGCCATCTTCCATCTGTAGTTTCTTTACCGTTGAGAAGTGTGGCTCAGGGGTTAGAGGCGGCAGACCCGGAAGCTGAGATTGGTCCTGGACCAGGGTTCAATTCCCCGCCTCGGCGTGTCTTGGGCTAAAAATTCCACGGACTCGATAATTCTTGCTCCGTGCCTTCTCGACTCACGGGTTCACACTCTGCGACTCTGGGCAATAGCTTGCTTAATCTCCACAACGGCCCCTCGCGGCGGGATGCTGGCTTTCACCTTGTGGATACCCTGCTGGGGCTATCTCACAGGGGAATACCAGGACTGGTTCCCTAAGCAAGCGCCGGGAAACCCACTGCGGGTAGCTGTGCGCTATATAAGCTCAAATACATTTACATTTACATTTACCGTTTTGTGGAAAACAGCTTTCCTGGGGTTCATTTTACATTTCTTAGGAATATAAATTCTTAATATATATATATATATATATATATATATATCTATATATATATATATATATATATATCTCTTCACACAAGCTTTTTCTCTCCAAAATAAAGCTGACTCGAGCCCAGTTCCGTGTAGCGTGAAATTTATTCAAACAAAATGACAAACTAACGCCCAACGCGTTTTGGTGCAGCTGCAACTTGGTCATGTGACCCATGACCATGGTGCGGCAGCACCGAAACACTTTGGACGTTTGTTTGTCATTTTGTTTGAATACATTTCACACTACACGGAATTGGGCTTGAGTCGGCTTTCTTTTGGAGAGAAAAAGCTTGTGTGAAGATTGAAGAGGATCACCTCCTCACTCGAGCCCGCCACCATCTAAGTGGCCAGGACATCGGCAAACTTTGTTTAAATATATATATACAGAAGTTCCTACGCAACTAAACAATCTCAGATCACAACCAATGTGAGAACACTCGACTACATTTAATAATTGGCAACCATCAGTCATTCGTCATGGAAGAGCGCGCAGCGAAAAGAGCAACTGCGGCAGAAAGTCTGTTTGAGAAAGGAAAGGACAGACCAGATCGCAGGGAAGAAGCAAGGAAAGAACCACAATCAACCGCGACCTCTGGAAAACAGTTGTTTGCGCAATTGGAAAAACTGATGCGCAAAGAAATTTCCAGATCATGGGAAATAATCACCCTGGAAAAATATATAGAACATAAGATGGTCCCGAGAGGATTGAGAATCTTCACGCTTCCTAATCACCCTGACACTAAACCGGAGATGCTAGAAGAATGGGGCATCAATAACATGGGATGCTCGCGCAACATGATGTTGATTATTATAAAATACGCAAGAAAAGACGTGGAAGAGTTCCATGACAAGATCAGGGATATTGAAAACCAAATCACAGCCCTTAAGGAGGATGAAGGCACTCTTAAGAAACTACGCAGTGACATGGAAAAAAATCTGGACAAGCATGAGGAAGAGGTAAAACTGAGAAAACAGAGGAAATTCCGCAGGGATGAGGATGACTATGAATTCGGCACCATCCTGACATTTGCCAAAAAATATGACATCCTTAAACAACATTGGAAACCATCCGCAGACCCGACAACCTCTGGAAGTGAGCCAGAATCCGAGGTCAGCGATGGGGAACAACGAACAAACAAAAACATGAGGAGGTTCACTTTTTTAGAGGAACTGACCCTGTCATATCAGGAACAACAGGCACCGAAAGGCAAATCAAGAAACAGAAGCTATCAAACGTCGAGACCAATGGGGAGAGGTGCCTATCAATCAAGAGGACAAAACACAAAACAAGGAGAGGACGAAACAAAAACAAGCGGGTACAACCTGTGGAATCGCAAACAATCCAAAAAATGAAGCACAAACAATCTTGTGATAAAACACCACCAAATCTAATTATAAACCTGTCCAACTACACACCAAATCAAGCAGAGACAAACCTACTGAACAAAGGCTTATCGTTTTGTCCTGAGTCACATCAAGACATTGTGGATACTAAAATCGACCTTTATAAGTATATAAGGAAGTTAAAACTCAAAAAACATTTTACCAAGCATCCTCATCCAATAACAGGGATGGCTCAACAAGAGGTCCCACATCCAGGTGAATTAAATGGCGAATACAATATCAGTGAAATTCCATGCTTACGTACTGCATATGAATTAGCCCATGATACCACATCATCTCAAATCACGGACACACAATTACTCACAGAAATGGACGTCACAACTAACAAGAGAAGAATCACCGGGCTCAAAAACAAATCCAAATTTTGCCCAATCATGAATCCAGGCAACAAGATTGACACATTCTACGAATTGGTATTAGGCGAATTGGACAAAATGAAACCAATCTCAACAGAAGGCAGAGAAAATCTTAGTAAACAGGAACGTCTGGCCATACTAACTTTGAAAAATAATCCAGCTATAGAGATAAAACCAGCCGACAAAGGCGGGAATATAGTAATTATGGAGAAAACAGATTATATCGAAGAAGCCATGCGCCAGCTGAAAGATCTTAAGAACTACGAATGCTTATCCAAGGACCCTACACTGAACTACAAAATAGAACTGGGCAACAAATTGAATGAATGGAAGGAAAATGGACTTATCTCAGAGGAAGAAAGGAAATTCCTGATGGTGGAACATCCAATCACGCCCACCATATACTTCCTCCCCAAGGTTCATAAGACTCTGACAAAACCTCCTGGAAGACCCATAATCTCCAGTTGTGGCAGCCTGTATGAGCATGTGTCCATTTTCGTTGACCACTTTTTGGCTCCGATAGTCCCCACCTTGAGTTCCTATATCAGAGACACTGGGGACTTCATGCGTATTTTGATGAATACTGAATGGCAGCCCAATTACTTACTAGTGACAATAGACGTCATCTCGCTATACACCTCAATAGAGCACGAGATAGGCGTAAAAGCAATACAGTACTTCTTACAACAATGCCCAGTAAAAGAACGAGAACATTCCAAGATGTTGATCGAAATGATCAGACTATGCCTCTACAACAATGTGTTCCTTTTTAATAAGAAGGTATACAGACAGAAATGTGGGACAGCAATGGGAGTTTCTTTCTCTCCAAGCTATGCTAACCTCATAATGGGGTGGTGGGAGAGGAGCATAGCTTGGAGAGAGGAAAACGACCATTATATGGCACAAGTAGCGTTATGGTTACGCTTCATCGATGATCTCTTCCTATTATGGAAGGGAACAAGGTCGGAATTCCAAAACTTCTTTGATGAACTCAATAACAATACTGTAGGCCTGAAGTTTACACACACCATTAGCAATAAGGAAGTGGTATTCCTGGACACAAAAGTCTATGTTAACAACAATCAAATTCAAACAACAACTCACAGGAAGGAAACGGCAACCAACAGCCTACTGCACGGACGTAGCTTCCATCCTCGGAAATTGAAACAAAGCATTCCCTATGGAGAACTGCTAAGAATGCAGAGAAATTGTTCGGAGGACACAGAAATGGAAAAAAACTTCAAGGAGACCGCAATGAGATTCACACAAAGAGGATACAAATACCAAGACATCAAAAAAGGTGAAGAAAAAGCCAGAAATAAAACAAGAGCTGAAACCCTACTGCCCTCGCAGGAAAAACCAAACAAACAGGACAAAGACAATGACAAAGAACCGCCAAGGATGGTCGTCACGTATAGCAAAGAGAGCTATAAGATACAGACAATACTAAAAAAATATTGGCATTTAATTCAAAAAGATCCTGATATAGGTAAAAACATAGGAGAGAGACCTCTAATAACCTACAGGAGAGCATTGAATCTTTCTGACCATCTGGTGCATAGTCATTTTGAAAACATCAAAAAAACAAACAATTGGCTGACAGATAGAAATAAAGGTTTTGTAAGATGTAACACCTGTAAGGCTTGCAAAATAGGAAAGAACACCAAGACCGTGATAGATCCAGCAGGCAAAACATTCACAATACGGGAACACATAACCTGTGAAACCAGTTTTGCGATATATATGCTCCAGTGCTACTGCGGAAAAAGATATATAGGCAGCACAACATGCCTCTTAAAAAAGTGTATCCTAGAGCACATCCGTGCGATACAAAATGGGGACTTGACATATGCAATGGCCAAACACATAGGAAATCACACCAACAAGTCATGGCAAGATGTGCAATTCTTTGGTCTAGCAACGATTCCACAACATGAACGTGGCGGAAATAGAAAACTAAAACTACGCAGATTGGAATCAAAATTAATTATGCGGTTCAAAACCAAGATCCCCACAGGCCTGAACGGAGAGGAGGAGCTTTATTTCCACTTGTAATAACATTTTGACATTTCCTATACACTGCAAACGACCGAGTACTATTATGAACTTGCTCACTACTAAGAGACATTCCAGTGCAAAGGGGATGACAGTTCTTAGAATTGCACCTTCCTTTCACTTATTTGATCACTTGTATACACTTTTTTGTTTGTTATCTGATGTAAGTTTAGTTCAATGGCAATCACTTATTGGCAGTGGCAAGGGCACTCAGCCCTAGAAACAAAACAATTTTGCACATGGGAATGTTAGAAATCACCAAATCTCCCCTGTAAATTGGAACATGCTTATCCACAACAGTTGCAGAATGTGAACACTGCCAGATTGCCAAAATGTGCCAATTTTGGGACTCTAATAATAACTAAGGCACTCAGCCACAATTGTCTTTCAAAAGCTATATATACATGCTTTAATTGTATTAACACTGAATCTAGTGTAAATTTCATTATCACTAAGGGTGTTGGTTGGAACTTTTTCATAACCAACTACATGTCCCACAATGCACTAAGTAACCACAATCACTTAAATATTGAAAGTGAAGTAGGACAATTGTTTATGCCGCCGTGAAAAGGAACCAGTAGGTTCGAAACGCGTAGGCTTGTACTTTTGCACTGAATAAATCAAAACTTCATAACTAACGGAGTGCTGGAATATTTCTTTTGTGAGGAATCTAAACACGGAACCCTGTCCTGGCTCCGACTCCAGCACCGACCTGCGAAGCGCTCCCTCTGCGACAGGACAATTAGCGTTGAATATATATATATATATATATATATATATATATATATATATATATATATATATCCACAAAATCCGACATAAAACCTTCATTCAGCAGATAGCACCATCTTAATCACAAAGCGTTTCAACCTATTGCAGGTCTTTATCACATGATTCCATCAGTGGTTAGTTACTTTTCAAGCCTAAATACATTTGAAACAGCAGCAAAAAAGGACTACCAAGCAATCTCAGCTTAATTTTAAAGTCGCAGTTGTGACACTCGTGTGAGTGAGTAGGTCTGTAAGTGTGTGTGTGAGTATCTGTGTGGGTCAGTGGGTGGGTGTTTGAGTGCCTGTGTGGGTGTATGAATGCCTGAATGGGGCTGAGTGTGTGTGTACATTTCTGTGTGAGTCTATGAGTGGAGGACTAAGTGAGTGGGTGTGTGAGTGTCTGTATGGGCCAGTGGGAGGGTGTGTGAGTATCTTTGTGGGTCTGTGAGCGGGTGTGTGAGTGGTACTATGGGTCTGTGAGTGGGTATGTGATTTTCTGTGTGGGCCTGTGAGTGGTAATATGAATGTCTGTGTGGGTATATGAGTAGATGTGTGAGTGTCAGTGTGGGTCTGTAAATGGGCATGTGAGTGAGTTTGTTGTTCTCTGAGTAGGTGCGTGAGTGCCTGTCTGGGTCAGTGAGCAGGTGTGTGAGTGTCTGTGTGATTCTGCATGTGGGTGTGTGAATGCCTGATTTGTTCTGAGTGGATGTGTCAGTATCTGTGTCTGTCTGTGAGTGTGTATGTTTTTGTATTGCTAGTGCCAGTGTTGGTCTGTGAGTGGTTGTGTAAGTACCTGAGTAGATCTTAGAGTGGGTGAGAGTGAGTGCCTGTGCAGGTCTGTGAATGGGTCTGTGAGTGTCTGTGTGGGCCAGTGTGTAGGTATGTAAATGTCTATGTGGGTTTGTGTGTGGATGTGTGAGTAAGTGACAGGGTCTGTGGGTGCCTTTGTGGGTCAGTGAGTAGATGCATGAGTGTCTGTGTAGATCTGTGAGTAGGCGTGTGAATGAGTAAGTGGGTCTATGAACAGGTTTATGAGTGTCTCTGATGGTGGCTGTGTGAGTAACTGTGTTGGTCTGCGAGTAGGCGTGGTAATTTTTTGAGTTGGTCTGTGAGTATCTATGTGGGCCTCTGTAAGAACTTAGCCCTCCATACAGCACTCTGACCTGGAGCTGTATGCCCTACAGCTTAGGTGTAGGGACTCCTTGTGGCTGGCTCTGCTTGCTGTCTGAAAACATGTTACAGAAAATACTCAAAAATGTGTTATTGATTTTTATTTAAATAATTGGTATTGAAAAAATGTATAACATTTACTAATATTAAATATTCTAAAGTGTGAATTCATAAATCCTACATTTGATTTTAGGTATTGGTGATTTTTTGATGAAGCTGATAGTTTTTATTCAGTTGATAAACCTGATAGGCCCACTTTGTATATTTTGGTATTCTGATCCTTTCACATGACAGTAGGGCTGCCATTATATTGTTACATATGCAAAAAGAACAATTGATGCACAGAATGCTGAACAATGTCAAACATTCACCCCAGTTAATAGATCTGGGCCTAAATCTATCCGTATTTTGCTCCCCATGACATTCTAGTTTAAACCCAACCATAAACAAAGCAGTCTTGACCCTGCTTCCCATGAGAGCAGTCCAGCCCAGACAGCCAGGCCAGGTCTTTCCTGAACCTGAAACAAGCATCCTGTTGCCGGTGTTGGGGTGTCACCCCTCACATGTCAGGCTAGATTGACCCCAGTGGCATGGAGAGCACAGGACTCACATCTGGACATACCCGTCCCACTCGGGTGACAAATACCAAAGGAACAATTGATGGACAGAATGCTAAACAATGTCAAACATTCACCCCAGCACACAGAGCTGGGCCTAAATCCACAGTGTATTTGCTCCCAATGCCATTCCAGTATAAACCTAGCCATATGTAAATCAGTCTTGGCCTGTTTCCCATGGGAACAGTACAACCCGAACTGTCAGACCAGGTCCATGCCTGGACCAGAAACAAGTATCCTGGGACCAGTCTGGAGTATCAACCCTCATCAGCCATGCTAGCTTGTCTCAAGTGGCATGGAGAGCACGGGACCCACGTCTAGGCATCATTTGTTGCCACAGTACTTTTCACCCTAAATGGAATGGGTATGCCAAGACATGGCCCCTTGCTCACTGTGTCACTGGATTCAAGCTGGCCTGGCTGATGAGGGGTGTTTCCCCAAAACCTGTTCCAGGATATTTGTTTCCTGTCCTGGAGGACTTAGCTTGGTATTTCGGGCTGGACTGTTCCCATGAGGAGCAGGGAAATGACTGATGTGTATGTGGCTCGGTCCAAATTCGATTTGCCTAGTGAGCAAAAGAATGATAGACTTAACTCTGATCTCTTTACTGGGGTGGAATGTTTGATTCATGTAGCATTCCATCTATCATTTGTTACAACAATTTATATTGTCACATCACATAGTCAGCAGTTGGTTGACTGCAGGGATTAGGCGCAACAGCATCTTAACCCCACATGAACATGGCAATGAGCATCTTACTTTACATTTAAGAACATCAAGTTGATTGGCACTTGCTACACGCTGAGATAATTCCTTTCTAATAAACAATATTTTTCTTTTCCAGTCTGGATTATCAAGTGGATCAGTGCACTCACCATTTTATTACTGCTGCTACTGTTCTTTTCTTTCTTTCTTTTGCAGGCACCAGTCATTGCAGACAGACAAGCAGCCTGTGACTACATCAAGGGGGGCTGTTTGGGAAGGGAAAAATAGAAAAATCCATAGTTATCTTTTTTCTTCTTCATTTTGAATAAATAAAGTGGAAATATGTACCAAACTGATGAGTGTCTTTACTAAGATAGAATAGTCTGGACCACGTACAATGAACAAACCATTAAACACATGAAAAGTAATTAGTGGGATTATGACTCCCCTTATAACATACTCTGGAAGTCTACCTATTACCCTGTCCCTTTCCCACCCTCTCACATTGCCAAAAAGAGCTAAATATGTATACACCTTTATCACTTTTGGGATTGATTTTCTTTTTTTAAAACAAATTAGAAAAACAGTAACAGGCAGTTAATATAGCCTGAATTCTCTCCTGTAACCTGCCCTGAAAACCTCTTTATTTTTTCTCTTTCCCACTCCCTTTTTCTTTTGTCTCATAGGAAATTCCTAGGAACAGTAGACTGAGATAGGTGAGAGCTTTAGGCCTCACCTTTTGCATGAGGCTCATGCAGAAGTAAGAAGGGATGTAAAAATAAGCCCTGAGGAAGGCCCTGTGCGACTCCCGAAACATGTTGGCAAAGACATAAACAGGTTTAGTTGAACAATTATTTTCAAACAAAAACCTTGAATTATCCCTTTTTAACCATATCATAGTTAACCCATGAATAAAGAATAAATGTAGAGGGTATACCTGTAGGTATTTTTAATAATATACATTTCACCGGGATCCCTGCTTATCCAGTCTTGATTTATTTAAACTCCATCACATTTTTTGGTTGAGTCCGCCCTGATGGTACCACCCTACTAGGGTGTGGATAGGCTCCCTTCTCCTGTGACAGTTTTGAGAGAACCCTCTGAGTCAACTGCAAGGGAGGGATGATGTAGAGAAGACGTCTCTGACACTGCTCCACCAAGTGTGCACTCCCCAGTCTCCTTCTTCTTGAAACCTGGAGCGGAACCAGTGAACAGGAGCATTGTCTCTTGGTGCAAACAGATCCATAAAAGGTATCCCGAGGTTAATGTAACTCCACACACCTGCACCGTATGTAATCACAAAGAGACACTTTCCTTTATACAATGTACATAATTCTTTTACTGGTTTGTGGACACGTTTCTCCACAAAGTTAAAATTTGCATCAACGGCCCCAACAAGTTTAGAAGCCCTCTGTGGCAGACATTTATCACATCTTTTGTTTGCATACAGCAACTTCCAAGGCAATTAACACCATCATTGCTGCAGCAATTCCCCTGCTGTGCTGAAGACCTCAGAAAACAATGCAATCATGTCGAGCTCAGCTCGTCATGAGCATGCGAAAGGTGTACCTCATGACGAGCTGAGCTCGTCATGAGCATCGAAGGGGTTAAAATGTTGTACCTTGGCAATAACGGTCACTCTTTGCTTTAACGTATTGCAGGAATAAATTAAATGATTGTTCTACAGTGCCTACTCTGGGGCAAAAACCAAAGTGCAGGGTCTGAGAGAAAGTTTTTTTTCTACACCCAATCTTCCAATTTTTGTAGAATTATCCTCCTGCAGTGTATCTGTACGGATAAATCCAGGCGGGAAATGGCTCGGAAACAAGACAGTTGATATTTGTCCCCCTTGTTATATATATATTGGTAGAATGATGGACTTGCTCCATGGGGACCGAATTCCTTCTCTAATTGCTATCTTGAACACATTAGTTAATAAGGGTGCCCAAAATGTTGGATTCTGTCTATGGACATCAATGGATCATTTTATCTATAGTTCCCATGGGAATGCACTTAATCGGATTATTATCAACCAAAATCTTCTTATCTCACCTGAATTCTTTAAAGAAGGGTTCTTTCACCTGTCCGCTTTTTTTAGGTGGGGAACAGTGCAATTGAATTTACTTTATTTTCATCTGACTTTGTGCTACTAATAATGGACTGAAATACTCTTTCCTCTGATGAGTGATCACAATCCCATTTCACTTTCCTTAAATTGGCCTCATGAGCATGTTTATAAATCAGACGCCACTCCTGGTTTTTAGCACTGTCCCAAAAAGGGAGTTTGCTTTAAATGGGAGAAGGGAGACCACTCCCAGTTTTTCAGGGATTTGGTATTGGGAAATCAGGAAAAGGTAATGTGTTATCTCTCAGAAAAAGAGCAAAGCCCAAGGCTGTGTTGGCCCGTTTTGAAGATCTCTGTAAAACAAATCTGGCATGCTAACTGTAAATAGAACTAGTAAGAGTTGTCCTACCCATAATTGGTCTACCAATACGGAGCTGCAGAGGGAACGAAGTGAACAGGTTGCCCTCCTCTCAGTTTATATCAAATACACACAAGACCGGTCACCCCAGAATTAGGTTTCGCCTGTCTTGACTCTGGGTTTATCTTCTCATCCCTCAAGACGGGTGAAACCTAATTTAGGATACGGCTATGAGAAGAGGAACTTGCGGCTGGAGTTCTTCTATGACAATAAGTGGAGAGCTAGTACAACTGACTTGGGCTCCCACATGTCATTTTTAGAAAATTGCACCAGTGTTCTATATTAGCTACGAATGACCCTGCCCGGACGAAATTGCCTGAAAGATTGAATGGCGATGAAACATGTCGGCTGGGAAAGGAAGTGGTCTGCATACATGCAGCAGGTTTTAATATTTCTGAATAAGCGCATAAGAAAAGAATAAAATTGGTAAACTGTGAGTCTTATTTCAGTTTTATATTTCACGGGGTCTTGTCTGTGTGGTAGTCGCAAAGTACATATGGTGTTTTTGAATTGTTTGAGCACTATATATTTTTTGGGACATTATTTTTTAAGCAAAATGGTTACCAGTGATGATAAAAGTCAGCATAGCTGGTGAGTACCAATCAGCAAGCTTGACTGGTGGTGCACACGTGAGGTACCATTTTGCTTTTTTCACAATTTTTTGTAATATAACACATCTACAGGTGTGTTTTTTTTTGGTAGATACACCATTGTTTCCCATTTTGAATAATAGATGGGATATATGACTGTCACTTGATAAAAAACACTATTTTACAAAACAGGGCAAATAAAGTGGAAGGACACTACCTCGTAAGAAAGTGAGAAGTGATTGGCGTAGAAAAAGGAAAAAAATTCCACGTCCACATTTATGAATTTAAGAGCCCGGGGTGACAGGTCTTATGTGTATTTGCTATCCATAATTAGCTCAAGCCTGCATTCACTGCTGCTGTAAAATATTTGAAAGCGCAACCAATATCCAATATTAGATCGGCTAGACATACAAATAAAATTAGCGTATAGAAGACGAAACTGGAATTTGGAAAACAGCCCTGGGAGGACTTAGTAGCTACTGCAGAGTCAAGGGATAATAGGGCATTCTGGGAAGTTATAAATCAGCCTTTTGTTCGGGGAATAATAATTCCACATTAGAATGCAATATTTCAGCTTATCAATGTGTTTCCCATTTATTCCCATTTATCTAAAATTGTTGACCAAGATGCTACTTCAGCTCCGATGAAATTCTGAGACGCTCACAATATAATGCTGGGCCAATCATCTTCCTTAGGTGATACAATAGATGTCAGTGAAGTTAAAAAAGCTATCCTAGGAAGCCCGGTTGGCAAGGCTTCAGGCCCAGACAGGGTACTATGGTGGATTCCCTCCCACGATGGAGCACCCCGACAAATCCAACATGGCAGCCGCTGAGACCCCGACTGGAAGTGGACTGTGCATCCACCAGGACAAGCCAGATCGTCCTCTCTGGTAGTTGTGAGCCAGGAGGGAGGAGTCAGGAAATGGGTACTAATGCTAAGGACCAGGAATCAGGAAGGTGAAGTGAGGACAAAGGTGGAAGACATGGAGCCGAAAGAAGATGAGGACGAGACATAAACCCAGGCCGCTGGAAGAACATCCCCGGGCAAGGAGGACCACGTTATAGGTGACAGCTCCAGGAGCAGTGCCAGTGAGTCTGGTACTCCACTGAGGGAAGAGGAGGCTGTGACTCCCCTCCCCACGGCCCAGGAGGGTCGTAGGTTTAAGCAAGTCCCTCAATCCGGATTTTTATCATTTAGGGGATTTGGGCCACACCACCATGAGTCACCTTAAACCCCTTTTTGCACTTAGGCACCTCACTGGGCTATAGCAGTGACGGGAGCACTATACCCTTATATTACCATTAGGCAGCGGCATGATATTCTCCTTTCTTTGTTCTTTCTAATTCCCTCCTGTGAAGAAGAACAGAGGAGCCTCTTCCTTCAAAGAAGAAGTGTCAGCCCTAGGACAAACACCAGAGAAGAAAGCATCCCTATTGTGACTGCCTCTGTTTCCGTTACAGTTTTTCTTCTGTTGTACCCCCATATCTCCCAAACCTCTCCTAAGTAACACAAATGACGTACCCAGGAAGTTCTGGGATACACATAAAGGGGCAAGGAAGGGATGAAAAAAAAGACTATGCATCTGCAAACACTTCCTGTATTACTGCGTAAGGGAGGGAAGGTGGGCACCAGGCATGGCCTAACGACCACAGGTACCTATTGATGTCTTTAGACAAACTCAAACACGAGATGATTTCTCATCTTCTCCGAAACCTGCTAGATTTGATTCAGATCTGGTGCATGCACATAATCCACAGACATTACGGGTGACCCACTACTGAAGCCATCATTATCATGAAGACTCTTCAGGTTCATTTCAGGCCAAAGGGGAGAACATAGTTGAAATGCCAATGTCAATCTTCTACCGTAAACCTCAAGATTTGTGATGACATTCGGCAATGGTGTAAAAAAACCAGAAACTGAATTGTAGAGAAGCTAAATTGTATTCGTAAACAGTACCAGTGGCTGTGCTACTGGCTCAATACACCTACGATGTCATTTCTCTAAACAACCCTGTTGCCAAAAGTCAGATTTCTACAGTAATAATTGGTCTCACAATTGGAGGAGAACCAAAAGACGTAAATAAAATCAGGACCTGATTCACAAAAGTAAACATTCTCTTTTGTGTAAGTTTATCTTTGTTTTGGAATTCACAAAACTGCATTTTCCTAGTAAGTTTACTTGTGCGTAGACTCCACAGTTGGGGCAGAAAACACAGCTCATAAAAATATATTACATACCTATCTTTCTATGTGCAGGGATCTCCAACCCAACTGTGGAGTTTCTGCACTCATAAACTTACTGTTAAATTGCAGTCTTGTCTGAGTGAAGCATTCATTCTTACTCTGGCAAAAAGGATGTTGCATAGGAAAAATACTATACATACAAAGGAAGGGTCCAGATTGAATTTTCGGATAGCTGATCTAAGGAATGACCAAGATATTTTATCAATGTCCTTTTCTGCGTCTAAGGTCATGGCCATAGGTGGAGACTGTAAAAGGTTTTTTTTCCAATACATGTGCAAAGAGTCTGATATTGTCTGAGGCTGGCTTCCTTTGATGAAACCTGTTGCGAGGGATGAATTAATGATGAAAGTAGTTGTTCTAGTCTTGGTGCTAGGATCTGTGCATATATTTTGTAGTCTATGTAGTGAAAGTGCCTGCAATTCTCAATCTCTAGATTGTCCTTATTTTCTTTCTGAAGTTTGGACATGTTTTACTAGTTGTGGAGTAATGGTCAAAGAAGAATGTTACACAAGGGACTATTTGGGGTGCAAAGGTCTTATAGAAGCTTGTTAAGATGCTGTGGGGCCCTGGTGTTTTCTTTATTTTGAGTGTTTTAACAGCCTTCTCTCGTTCTTGATTATCAATTGTTTTTTTAGTGTGATTTGGTCTGCATCACTTTTCATAGCGATTGCAAATGTTCTGAGGTAGTTGTCACATTCTGTGATAACAGGTTGTATGGCAGGGTTATTGAGTTCTTTGTAGTACTTTGGAGTGGCATCAGGCAATTCTTTTAATCTCAGTCCCATTCTCAATGATTTTATTTTAATTGCAGTTATAGAGGGGGCTTTGTTTATCACCTTTAAGTAATTGCCTGGAAGCTCCCTGCCTTATTGAATTCACAGAGTTTCCTGGCTTTATTTGCGTTCTACCAGATATGTTCTGGAGTGGTTTGAATTTAAAAGGTGCTCATATTCCACTTTGGATTCCAGTTCCTCCAATCCTTTGTTGAATTCCTTGTTTTTATCTGACATTATTCTAATGATTGTAGCTTTTATTGCTTCCCAGATTTTTTCTGGTGATAGTGACAAGGAGGAGTTTTCGATGCACTACTTTGTGATTGCAAAATTAATTTCTACACTACAAACTGGGTCATTTATTATTGCTCCATTTAAGCACCAAATTCTATCAGCACTCTGGAGTTTAGAAATGTTAATATCCCTAGATATACAAGTGTGATCTGAAATGATGATTGGTTCTATTTTAGGGTTGGAGCAAAATGGAGTGAGGATTTTTGTTGGCTAAAATGTAGTTAATTTTTGAGTACGAACTCTGTGGGTGGGAGTAAAATATAAACGTTCTACCTGTAGCTGACACCAAGCAAAGACTTATCTTAAGAGAAAAGCTTGTAAAACATTTAAAACACCAATACAGTGAATATGTAAGACACAACTCACAATACAAATCCCACACTATTTTATCCACATAGAAAATCTTTTTTATGTTTAAAATGACACCAAAACAGTGAAAATCTATTGTAGGGACCTGGAGAAATGAATTTGTGAAGATGAAACACCTTCTAGTGTTCAGAAACCAATAGCGCCATTTCTGGACATCTGGTTTGAGGCTGACTATAATGGAGCCCTGCTCAGATACCCCACGTGGTAGGTCACAGTCAAAAGTTTACCTTCAGACTAAGAGACTTTTTTGAGCTTTTTATGCCTAGGGCCCTCACTGCTCTCCATCAGTCTGGGTTTGGTTCACTGGCTTGACTTTTATGGAGCTCCCAGTCAAACTCTAGAGGTCTGACCTCTTGGGCTCTTCTGCGGTACAAACCTGGAATCCGAGCCAGGTCATGGTAGAAGGTGGCCAGCTTGGCTCTTGCATCAGTAAAGTATCATAAACTTTCTCAAACTTCTGGAGATCCTTCCAGAAAGTCTCCTGGTTGGTACTAAGTGTCCAAAACACAATATCAAGGGTCTGAGTTCTCCTAGATGGTCCTTGCCAGGCATGGACTTTACTTACTAAAATGCACTTAGTCAACCCCTTAAAACTCTACTGGATGAACTCCAGGATAAGGAATCTGGCTGGGAAAAAGTCAGTAAAGCTCTGTTAAGCTGTAGCTGCAGGGAGTCCACTCCATACTCCTTGAAGCAAGGCAAAGTCCTCAGAGCTGTAGTCTCAGATAGTGCTGCAGGCAAAGACTTCGCGAGGCAAGCCCTTGAGTGCAGATCAGGTTTCCATCAGAACAATCCTCCTTCTTCTTATAATTTCAGGCATCAGAATTGAGAGGCTCTGCCCCTCCACATATTTGTCCAGTTTTCAAAGGCAACAAGCAGGGCAACACCCTTGTCCAATGAATAGCAGGGTAAAACCCCAAATCATAATAGCTACCTCCAAAGTGTGACATAGTCTTTCAGCAGAGCAGGAAGAGCTAAGTAAATCAAACTCAGTGTGGCTTATTTCCATAAACCCTCCCCACTCACATCTGTTAATTGCTTCCTTAATCCTCCCATCTGGCAAGGAGAGGGCCTGACCCTGGCTGTCAGGCCTGCTTAACCTATTCTTCCTTTGAAGCTGATGATTTATGGCCCAATCCTCTGCTCTGGCATTCCTATGCCCCACAAAGCTCTCTCCCACAGAGCTCTCTGCCAGGCCAAGCAAGGCCACTTATTACCTAATAAAGGCAGCCTGGCAAATTCCCCTAGGGCTGATCGATCAGGGTAGAGTGCAAGAGGCTGAAATTTAGCTCATAGAAAGAAAGTATTTGAACTTTTTTTCTGTTATGGTAAATTCAACAGTGCCAAGATGCTGAGTTATATTTTCACACTCTCCTGGCAATAGTTTTGCATCCATAATATTTGCCTTGTTAACCTATTAAGCCAACTATCTTCAAGAGGAAAACATGAGACGTGCAATTTCTTCCTTACCAGGGTTTATTAAACCTCTTTTATAATGCTGCTGCTCATATAATTACAGGACCTCACCCCTGGAACACCTAGGGGAGACCTGGGGGTTCCTAATATGCAAAAACAATTGCGATTATTATTTCACAGTGCCCACAGTACCAAAGTAAAATTTGTAATGAATTCCCTACACTGTCAAAAAATACAATGGGCAGCTTTCACTCACCAGAGTTTATAAAGCCTATTTAAATGGATCCCTGAAGGTACCCACAATGTACAAATAAATTTGAGTATCACTTTTAATATGCCATACCAACAAAGTCGAGTTTGCCGTGAATTGTACTTTCAAAAGCAACACAGGGTGGCTTTTAAAATGGCCTCCGATTTCCAGCAGTGCACACAGGTTATTGCAGCAAAGGCTGTTGGCTCTAAACTGTCATGCCATATTATATACTAGGGACTCATAGGCAGTTATCATCCCCTAGCCCTATTATCTACAAGAGTCTTATAGGGTAGGTCATGCCAATTATAAGTGTACCTCAATGTATGAGTTTGTGTTAAACATAGCATTGGCCCTGGGACTGACTAGCAGAGCTCAGGGCACAGACAGAGCCAGATATCACCAGTTACATTCAGCACCAAAGAATTGGCGGAGAACAGGTAAAAAAGGGTGAATTTCTAACATAATTGATCTACTTCCTTGGAACAATGATGTTTGAAAGCCTTTCTTAGAGTTGAACGAAAATCTTTGTTGTGCCCCTCCACTAGGAATGCCAGAATACAGTTAATAGTTTGTTTCTATTCTGCTGTGAAAGAGAGTGCAGTGCTTTCTTAGTGCTGACACAAATGTATGGAGATGCTCAGAAACCTATGGTATATTTTTTAACAACCCTTGATCCTGTTGCTTCAGGGCTGCCCAGCTATCTTAAAACTGTTGCTGCAGTGAACACTAATCTGGAAAAAAGTAAAAGCTTAGTGATAGGATATCCAATAACTATAATGGTCCCACACTCTGTGGACTATTCATTGAAAAGAATGAAAACCCAGAAGATGACACAAAACTGGTTAACCAAGTATGATTAGAGGATTTTATCCTCTGAGAATATCGTCATAAATAGATGCCAGATTTCGAACAGTGTAATGTTAATACCTGTAAATGATGATGTTTGTCATGAAATTGAACATGATGGCCAACATGTCACAGATTTATGCACAAAGCCTGGACATGATATAAAGGATGAATCCCAGATTGAGCAAGATCATGTAATTTTTGTAGATGTCTCATGCTTAAGAAACAATGAACAAATGCATCATGAGAGCAGCTCATGCTGTGTGTACAATGAACAATGTTGTTGAGGATTCATGGCTCCAAGGGGTTGCCTCAGTTCAAGTTGCAGAATTGATTGCCCTAACAAGAGCATGCAGTTTAACTACTCAAATGAGAGTTCCAATATTTACAGATAGTCAGTATGGCTTTGGCGTTGCCCATGATTTGGGGCAATTATCGTCATATAGAGGTTTTATGACTTCCTCAAGAACATCCATAAGATCTTCAATTACCAGCTAAAATTGCAGTTTTGAAATGTGCAGCTCATCAAAGTGGGAATGACTACATAGCTAAGGGAAATATGTATGCTGATTCAGTAGCATGATATTGTGCTTTGTTTGCCTGCACATTCATGGAAATTTTACATGTGAGATTAAGGAAGGCAATAATTTTTTGATTTTAATGAAAGTGATAAATACCTATGATGAGATGAAGAGAAGACTAGAAAATGTTTCAGAAGAAGAACAGCAGAGTTGGATTAGCACAGGTTGTGCGATAAGTGCAAATGATACCTGTATGTCTGCTGGTGGAAGGCAAGTGTTACCCGATAGTTTGTTGTTTTCAATGACTCGACATTTGCATGGATGCACCCACTTAGGTAGGTGCACAATGAATCGACTGTTCCACCAGAGTTGGTTTAATCCCTGATTCAGGATGCTAGCAGAAGAAGTGTGCTAGAGATGCATGACATGTCAACAAATGGTTGCAGAAAAGAAAACCCACATTACACTGAGTTGCATGGGGAGATCAGGTGCAGATGGACTTTATTGAAATGCCTGTTTGTAACGGGTTAAGATATGTTTTAGTCTTAGTATGTGTCTTCTCAAGATGTATGGAAGCCTACTCAACCAGAAGAAAGGACAGTTTCACAGTAGCAAAACTGTCATTATGAGAATTGATACCCAGGAATGTTATGTTGGTCTTTTTGGAGTCAGGTAAGGGAACCCATTTCAACAATGGATTCCTAAGGATGATTTGCACAGCGTTACAGATTTATCAAACATTGTATTGTAGTTATCAACCTGTAGCCTCTGGTATGTTTAAACAGATTTAGAGGACTATCAGGTCTTGTTTAGCAGAGGTTTGTGCTTCAACCTCATTGAAATGGCCAGATGCTTAACCATTGGTTCTGATGAGTATTCAAAGTATTCTTGATGGAAAGACTAGTCTTTTGCCTCAGAACATATTGATTGAACATGCAACAAGATTACCTGTTGTATCTGCAAGTGAACTGTGACACACTCTTATTGCAATAGACTGGTTGATGTGGTGCATTCTGCATCATATCAGGTTGCAGTGGCCACTAAAGATCCACATCAGGAACAGTGCTAAAACGTCAAACTTAGTGATTGAATTGTGATCAAGAAGCACGTTCGAAAGAATTGTGTGCAGCCTCGGTGGAAAGGCCTCTTCCTGGTAATTGTAGTGACCAACACTGCTGTGAGGTGTGGAGAAATTCTGAACTGGTTGCATGGATCACACACCAAGAAAGTGACTGCATCACCACAAGCTGTAAGACTCTGTGCAGCAGTGGTTCCAGGATCCCAACAGCAGTGAAGAAAGGGGTGAAGAGCTGCATTAAATCACACTAAATCAAGTACCTGTTATTTCATGTGGCATTGAAGTCTCTAACAAAGTAGAAGCAGGGAGTTTCTCTATTTAGAAATATGACTAAAACAACAGCAGTATAGCAGGAAGATCTGGGTGAAGGCACAAGTACTGGATAGAGAAGAGTTGCCTGTGAAGTTGAATGGCCAAAGACTCGTAGTCAAAGAAGACTGAAACAGATTTTCAGCTGATCAAATTTCATTCACAATACCTGAAGAAACAGGAACATGTGACAAAAGTAATAAAAGAAAATCAACAAAAGCTGAGAAGACCAAAAAGAGTAAGAGTGCCTTGTCAAAGCTATTCAGCACCTGAGTGGACTTACTATGTAAATGAAGTACTACATGTCTCAACTGATGATCTGTGGGATGTAAGATCTGAACTGTTGGACTCCTTGACATAATCAAAATAAGCACTGCTGGAAAAGTGTTGACAAAAATGAACTGTGCATTCATAAAGATACTGTGACAATTTAAAAGAAGAGAATACAAAAAACTAAAAGACTGAACGATTAGTTCACTATTTTTTATCTTAACATTTATTTTCAGAAGTTCAACCTAGGCCTGAGTGTGCAGTAGAAGATCAGGGATAACATTAGTAGAAGAACACAGAGTAGGGTTAAGGAGTGTCTAATATTCCCTTACTGAAAACAAATCAGTTAAAGAAACTATTGAAGAAAAAGAAAAACGTGCATCTTAAATTCTAACTGCATACCTTGATCAGTTTCCAAGAAGAACATGTGTTACCTTAGAATTAAGTGTAGGTATATTATATGTTCAATCTTCATAATAACAGTTATTATGCTCACCATAGTGTTAATAGGATGTTACTAAACACCAGAGAAATACTTTAGGAACAACTACAACAAAAACTCGCAAATAGCTGAATGAGTAAGATCAATTAAAGTTTATTTTGTCACTTACAATAGGGAAGATTACTTAACAAATGTTTATTCAAGGTTAGTACAGGAATACATACATATCATGGGAGCTATGGACTACTATGTTTATGCTCATCTACCGTCATCAGCATCAGAAGAAGTCACCTATTATCACATACCATTATCCTATAGAATCTCATGTAGTATATTACTTACACCTGTATACAGATGAGAACACTTTGAATATTTCTATTCTAACTATGACTTAATGCTTTCCAGAGTGCAGTTGATAGAAAGCATGCATTTAGACTCACAAAGAAAAGAAATGGACACAGCTTGGTATTATTTCATGCCACATAGAGTAATAGATAGTGTTAAACCTTATCAGGATAATGTAACCTGTTTGATGTTCTCATTAGGGATTTTTTTTATTATTGCATTAAAGGAAAGAAATACTAACATGATGCTGCAGGAGAAGGTATTTTAAAGCCTATGCTTATAGAAGTGCTAGCAGTAGGCTTTGCTTGCTATGCCTATTCTGCTTTAGTCAAAGACTGCAAATAATACTTACACAGAAGAAGGAAAAAGAAATGAGTGAAAGATTTAAAAGGAGTTTGACATTGATTCACATCATGAATGATGACAATAGAAAGTTTTTGAAGCTTCAAAGTTTAAAAAAAAGAGAAAGGAATCAACAGGTGATGAAAATACTTTTTGAAGAGAACACAAATGTGAAACCATGGTAGTGTGATGGTTGGTAGACCATTAGATGGGGGATTAATAGGGCAAATTGATTAGAACATAAAAGTAGTTAATGTAGTAAGCTAATTATTCCATGAAGTGTAAAATGAATGTTAAACTTACTCGCATTTCCAATGTGCTAACTGGCAGTATGCAGTCCTTGTTATTCATAAAGGCCATACTAAGGCCATGAAAAAAGTTTTTTATGGCTAGATGAAAACTTGATAATGCCGAAAAAGTGCCCAATGTGATTTAGAAGACTGACCCTGGAATGAGATGATAAGGTATTCATTTAGTTTAACAAAATATATTATTTTATTAAGTGTTAATGTCTTGAACGTGCTACTTTCTTATGTTTCATATAAAGCTTGACTAGAATAACTTGGCAATTTAAACAATAATGATTAATTCATAGTGTAAGAATGCATTACATAACAGTGATTTTGCCTTTTCATTATGTAGTTCATTGTTCTCACAGTGAAACAAATTTATATGTGGAAGGTCGATCTGTGTTTAGAATCTATGTAGCCTATGCCTGATGTTGCCAGAATCTCATTGTGCAAGACTGTTTGTAGATAACCAAACAATAAAAAGTTTAACAAAACACTATCCCCTGATTGGTAAATGGAGGAAGAGGTCTGCTACAATGTTTTTGATATGTTTCCATGACTTTTATATTAGTTTGTCATCCTAGGTAGTTTGACCGATATCACCTATAGATTGTTCCAGACCTTTGGCAGTTGGGGGTACTGCTGGTACTGTTCCCTCTCTGCCTTACTTTGCTTTTTCGAATTGACAGTTTGTTACTGCAACTGTATGCTCATCTATTTGGATTTATTAGGACTCCACTGAGTCTTATGCACTACTCTATATGGTTCGTTCTACTACTCTAAATTGACTCTGAAGTTTCATGCTTGTTTGATTCCCTCTTTTCCATCGAATTTGGACACTTCATGGGTTCTTAAAATGTAAAGCTCTTTTTTTAATTTTATTTTTTTATTGATTTAGTTCTCATATTTGACAATGGTAAAGCTGCAAGATATTAGCCCAAGGTGTAAACTTATCTGGGCGCCACACACCTTCTATCTTCTATCTAGATCTATGCATATAGGGAACCAAATTTTTCGCACTCACAGTTGTTGAGATGTCTAATGGTGAAACCACCACTAATCTCATTAACTTACTGAGCAACGTCTTAATCCTTGGACTTGGTAGAAATAATCTGAGGGCCTGACAGAATGCAATTTCTCCACTCCCTGAAGCAAACACAGGAATTACTGTAAAGTTTGGTACAATTGTATCAGGGATCGAGTGATATAAAATGGACTCACATTCTCTGCTTCTTATAAGAGCCCATTTGGCAGTCAAGTATGTGTTTTGAAAAGTTTACCCATCCCACCCTGGTGGGGGGAGTTCAGAGACCCATTTTAAACAAATTTCCCTCTGTGCAGTATCTATTAAAATAAAAATCAAAGACAGAGTGTATTTCCCCAAAATTAATTTGTCTACTTCCCATACTCCAAATATCACTAAGGAAAGGTTTACTTCAATACATTACCCACTTCTTGCCAGAAGGACTGGATAGCTGGACACTGCCAAAATAGATGCACATCATCCACTTTTTCCAGTTGACCTTTTGAACAGCATCTTCTTTTACTTCCTCCCATCTTGGCAAGTTTCCTAGGTGACCAATAGGCCCTGTATATGTTAAACAAATGATTCCTCCTCAGTGGTGCTGAAGTCACTGGCCCATAGAGTAGCTGCAGATACTTGCCATATATTTTGAATGTCACAGCCTGGCATGTCCAGCTTCCAGATTCCTTCAGCCAGGGGCCTGCTTCTATCATCTCCTTGTACTAAAGTCCAGTTCCACTTTGAGACCTCCTTCCCATAGGTCAGAGTTTTTGATAAATCCTTCTCGACCTCCAACTCCACTCCATGGTTTAGCTGGGATCATGAACAGCTGGTCAGCTGATAGTATTTGAATCTTGATATGTTGAAGTCTGTGTTTAGACTAAGCGTGTCCCATGTTAATAACCTGCCTTCCTCCAAAAGTTGACCCCATCTTAGTAAACCAGCATTCACCAGTGGAGAGGCTACACTATCCTTCAAACATGTAGGTGTCCATGGAGAGTTCCAAATTGGGACCATGCAGCTATAATATGGTATCTCTAAGATGTTTTTAACCTAAATCCAGATTCTGCATGCAGCAATTAAGGTCTTGAACTAAATACTTTTTTTTAAATAAGTGTGGCCAACTTTGAATAAAAAGCCTCTACCTTCTTCTCCCAAGTTACTTATTAAAGCTCTATATCTCATCTGCATATCCTGGGGGTCTAACAGTAGTCACCTAGATTTTTTTTTTAAAGCCCAGTAATATAGTTGAAAGTCTGGGAGAACTACTCCCCCCTCCAGTTTTTTCTTCCTAAGTTTCTTCCAAGAGATTCTCACATGTTTGCCCCTCCATATAAAATTACTAAGTTGCCCCTGACGTTTCTTGAACCAGACTGGCTCTGAAAATAAACGTAAACATAGGGAGAATTGCCATTCTAATTAGGTTAGCTCTGTCTTAAGTCTGTCCTTAGTCTGTCTTAAGTCTGTCTTAAGTTTGTCTTAAGACTGTCTTAAGTCTGTCTTAAGTCTGTCTTGAATCAAACTCAAGACAAAATCCTAACTTTACTAATACTAAATGCCTTCTGTGAATACCAAAAGTAGTAGGACAGACTTAAGACGAACGTAGGACAGACTTAAGACAAACTTAAGACAGACTTATGACAGATTGAAGACAAACTTAACACAGACATAAGACAGACGTAAGACAAACTTAAGACAAAATCCTAACTTTACTACTACTAAATGCCTTCTGTGAATTCCAAAAGTAGTACGATTAAGATTTTGTCTTAAGTTAGTTCTGTAAATTGGGCCCAAGGTCTTGATTTATAGAAAATGAGACGTATTCCTTATAGAACACGTGCAAATACATTTTATAATAAGGATGCTTGTTCTAACCATTCTTATTTAAGAGATTTCTGTAAACACTTTTGATTGATGGATTAACGGAATAAAGACAAAAATAAAGTAAAGAACTTTACTAATTTCTTACTGAGAAACGAAGCTTTGAAACAACAACACAACTCTCATCATTGACTTAACTTAAACTGTTGATCAAAATAGGTTTGCTATGTCTAACTTGCTCCTTGATTCCTAATACAACACTCCAAGTTCCATCACTGAGAAGAAGAAGGATTTAGCGCGTAAAACAGGCCTAACCCTGACTGAGTTAATTACAAACATTTTGGTCCCAGTTGGTTATATTGGTGGAGTGTGGCCCAACGCAGGTCTTGTTTTGTCAAGGTTTTTTTTAATTTGATTTGCACCTATTCTCCCACATGCACTCCATTCTACTTAGAAGACTACCTCTTCTTTCTCTTTTGGTGTGAGAAACCCCTTGTTTGTGTGATTGCCCCCTTTATAGCTGACCAGTTTTGATGGATTTTGAACTCTGCATACTGGGACACTGCTGCCAATTTCCCAGTGTATATGTTGTGTCCCCCTAACATATTTTAAAATTGGTTAATTCCCAATTATCATAACTTTTAAGTAAGGCCAAACTATGCATTGTAGGAAAATACTCCAATGGCATAGAGAGTTCAATGTCACCTGTAGACTACAGCATCTATTGTGCCATCCACTAGGCTGACAAAAAAAACGCAACTTCAGGTCTACATATGTAGCCTGAGTACTATAGCTTTAAACATGCCAATGAATTTCACAGGAAGGAAACCTACTTTTAAATATTAACTAACTCAATCCTAATTATGACATATTGTCCACAAGGTAGGAAACTGTGTATTTAAAAGTGTAACATATAAGAATTGTACGTTGGCATGTTCCTACAGTGACCTGTCCCCGAAACCTTTTTTAACTGTAAAGGGTGATCTTATTTGAAAAACAAAACCAAAGTTCAAATAAAAAACAATTTTTACTAACTTTGGATTGGAATAAGCTACATAAGTGATTCAAATGTGTCAGTGTACCTTTTTCAACAAACTCTGGGTTCACCTGCATCATTTTGAAACGGGAAGACATTGAGTTTACTATCAAAGGTACCCTCAATAGATTAGGGGCCATCGGATGAAGGACATTACACCATCTTTTTAAATTAGGGGGGACAAAATAATGCCTTTCCTTATCCTGTTCATCACCTCAAGGAAAAACATTGGGGTGAAGGACAGAAAGAAAATGCCTTATGACCCTCATACACTGGGAGAAAACGTCCAGGATGTTGGGGTCTTTAGTTTTTTCTTTTTTTCTGAAACAAACTCTCACTTTGGGAGTTTGTTTCAGAAAAACTAAAATCTTTTGAGAAGACTTGTGAATGACTGTCATAACTAATTGCGGCCATCCATCAAATGTTGTATAAATTGAAAGGAGCCACTATGACAATGGTTCCTTTCAATATAGAACGATGACCGCTGGGCCTCCAGTCACCTCTTAATTTAATGGACAGTAGTCCGTCAGGATTGCAAAGGTAATGACCTCTGCCACCTTGCAGCTCAGAGCATACCATCTGTCAAATCCTAAATCAAGCTCTATATCCAAAGGTAGTAAGCTTTACCGTGTAAAGATGCAAACAATTTTTGACCAATTAGGGATTTTGTGCCCTCAGCTTTTCCCCTCAAAACCAACTGCTTCAGCTGAACTTTATCTCAGGACTTTCAAAGTTCCGTGGAATTTGATGTATCCTCCCTGCACACAATCATGTTGAGTCTTAAATTATGCTCATATCCAAGTCAACTGAAAAGAGTGACTTTGCATTGGTGTTTTCCTTTTTCTCAGTGCTTTCTCTGATCTTTTTGCCTTAGAAGTAAAAAAATTAATTTAGCTGGTTCCCTTTATTGGAATTAAATCATTGTATGTCTTTTTTTATGAAAAAGTTCTCAGCTTTCTAAATCTTTTAGAAATGATTATGTGGGAATTGTATGATATTGTGTTTCACTTTTTTAATTGTTGTGCTACTGCTAAATAATTTATTTATTTTTCTTAAGGTAAGCATGCCTGTTCTCTTCCTTAGCTACCAAGGGTTGAGCCAAGCTTTATTTATTGAACTTGTGTGTTGAACCTGTCAAGATTTTAGACGTTTTACTTGGAAAGACTCACATCCTTCTCTACTTATAACTAATTTTCTTACATTTAGTATGTTCTGCTGTTAAACTTTTTGTCACATGGGATATATATATATGGTTCTCCACTCGTGGCATATCTTTCTTAGATTGCAATATAATACTCACCACTGGATAATTTCAATTTGCTGCCACTTTCTTACTCTTCCGTGCATCACTTGATATCACTGACTACTTCTCAGCTTCTGATACCAGTAGTACTATCGGTGGGATTCCATTTTTTGGACTACATATACTGATATTTTCATTTTGAGATGGGGCATTTTATTTTACAATAACCACTAGTTTGGGTAACCATTCTACAAACCCCAAATCCCTTGTTGTGGGATTTCCAGTAATTCTGGGATGTCCTTTGTAGTGAGCTACTGTGTTACTCAGTGGCGTAGCAAGGTCAGGTGGTAGCCGGTTTGGAAAATTTCTTGTCACCCAGCCTTGCCAAATGGCAAAAATATGTGTTTAAAACACATATTTTGCCATTTTGTCACCCCCCCCCCCCATTGATGACACCTGGGGTGGCTCACACCCACTGCACCTCCCTTCCTACGCCACTGGAGTTACAGCCCAGTCTGGCCAGCAGCTTATTGATCCACTGTGCACCCTCTATGGCCAGCCTTTCTGGATACTCTCCCTGGATATCTGTCCAAAGTAGCTTGTTTCTAACAGCCAGGGCGTTTTGCAGCTGCCCAGGTTTGGGCTTTCTTGGGTATCTTTTATAGGTGGGGTCATCTGCTCATTTGAGCTCATAGAAACATGCCGCCATAAATTAATTTCCACCAGCTGTGCCAATTTCTGAGTTCCCTCCAGTCTGCATCCCTATTCTCGGGATGCATAGCATAGGCTGCTATTTACCTTGCTGGAATCACTGGGTTCTGTCAACCCTACGCACTGGCCTCTCTCCCCTCAGCGATACACCATGTCTATATTCGTTATCAAGTTTATTTCCATAGCACTGCTGTTATTGTATTTTTACTGGCTGCAATGACTTCTTTTTGAGAATGTGATAACTTCCACTGACAGATAATTTTGAAGGATTTCAACTCCGACCACTGGAACTTTTCTTAAAGGCAGCCATCTTGGCTGCCTCTCTCAGCGGTCCCCGCAGGCAGATGTTACATGAAAGGAGTTTGCATAATTCAACAAACTCTCTGTCCAAAAAGTCAGAGAAATCAGCCAGATAAAGAGATGTTTGTCTAACAAGGCAATTATTATGTTAGGTAGTAGTAAGAAGGGGGGATACCATTATCGGAAATCAAATGTAATGACTTAAAATTATATAAGGCAGTTTCTGTCAATGTGGTAGAAAACACTGAATCCAAGGCAACTGAAATTGAAAGCCTAGCGGACTGGCAATCGGTGCTGATGAAATGGCCAGTAATTATAGTGAGAGTTTGGTAGCCATCTAAAAAATTTTAACAGAAAGCCAGTCCTTGTTTTAAAGTGTTGTCATTATTACTGGCACAGGCCTAGACAGTCGCAAACTTTGATCTGTGCCCTTACTAAATGTGTTACCCCTACTATCTATTTCCTCTTTCCTTCCTACAGACCCTTCTCTTCCTTGTATTAGGAGAGGCAGTCATAAGAATCAAGGAACGACATGGCTTCAAATCTTTTAGACAAACCTGGATGCGAATCCAGACTCACTGCATCCAAAGGACCAGCCTTTTTTATGTAGTAAATAATTTGGACCCTCCTTTCACCAACTTACATATATAGTCGGAGAGCCTTGGCCTCCTTAGTAACCTCACGGTGATGCCCTTTGTGAATTGTTCAAGTTTCCTGTTGGTTCGTGTTTGCAGGGGCAGAGAGTACCTGTTCTGACAGAAAGAGTGTAGTGAAAAACAAAACAGGACAAAACAATCTTCTGTGAAAGCTTTAGGTTGATGACCGACCCAAAGCATGTGCCTAGTCTCTTTGACTGTTAGACTGTTATTCTTTCTCTGAAGAAAATGTCAAGATGTACTCATCAAAGACAAAGGGCTTTCCTGGAATTGTGATGACTAAGGTGCAACCATAGTCAATACTGCTACATCAGGGATACTTTAAGGACAAAGGTGGAGTGGTGCATTAGCAGAACCTGTGGGTTGCCTACTGCATCCTGTAATCTGGTTGTAAAAACGTCACTTTTCAAAATAGAGACCATCTGTATGAATTAGGGATTGTGCCCTGTTTATCTTTCTCCTCCTCGTGTTAGGCACAATGCACACTACCTCACACTGTTTAACTTAATGTAACAAACTTCAGTCTGAGTTTGTCAAACCACATTTTTATAATGTGGCAGTACTCCTCTCCCTTTGGCTCTATATTAATCATAAATTTTTTAATATCCACAATGATCCCCAAGGACATTTACACATAAACCATACCACGTATAGCGTCATATAACATGTATTTAATGTCTGTGAAATTCTCATATAGCTTGTGCATTGTCAAGCAATAGGTAGTTCAGCGTCTCAACCTTATCCTGAGCAGTCTCCAAATCATGTTTTCTGTAGGCCCCAATTAGGAGTTTAACTGTGTTAAATCTGATCAGGTTCCTCAAATATCTTTAACCATCCTTAAGTTCCAGTACTTCATTTGTTTTTCACTTTTAAAAACGTTGACCAACTTCGTCGAAAATGCCTAAATTGTGCTCGCAGGCCATGTCAGGCCTCCCATAGCCTTCTTTTGACATCCATCTTTGGACACTGTATGGTGCCCTTCCCGCCAACGCGAGTCAAACGGAGTGTTTTGCGGCTGCTGCAGTTTTTTTTATCTCCCTCCCTCCTCGCAGTGCGTGTGTGATCCAGCGCTCCCAGGATGTATCTGGGTTTTCTTTATATGTGCCTCAGGCTGAACCAGGCGATAGTATTTTGATCTCGCCGTTTGTCCTTTCAGGATACCTTTGTAAACCCTGGCCAGCTTATCCAGTAAATTGCAGATATACGTTAGCGTCTGAACATTTGAGACGACCCCCCTCGATAGAAGTGGGAACTCTAATCAGAATATCTTTTAATGCGGTATGTTCCATATGTGGCGTTTAAGGGCGGGGAGAGCTCTTACCATTGTTATGCCCTCACTGTTGCATCATGGGCTATACCCTTATAGACGCTTCTGTACTGTGCTAATTTTCCACAGATTAATACCTCTGAAAACCCGAGACTCTCTCTTTGAACACTCAACATAAAATTGACAGCGATATTTCGGGCATCATTCGGGCATCATTCCGAACAGCCGTACAGACAGACAGACAGATTGAGTACCTGCTCTTTAGATCTGTTTTTTTTAAATCGTCTTGTTAAGTCCAACTTGAGAATACAGTTGCCTCTATGCCGCACGTCATTAGATCTGACGCAGGGGCCCATCGCAACACTGGCATATGGGACATGCCCTTTAGACTGTAGATCTTGCTTGTTCGTTTTTGCGCCTCACATGCATTCAAGTTTACCTCATAACGTTTTCATTTCATTTTTTTCACCGGCCCCATTAGAACCCCTTTAAAGACACCAGACTCATCAGTTGTATGTGGAAAAAAAACATCTTTCTGGTCTCCTCAAGATATCCGGACTGATTCAGTCAGGATTTCTATTCATAGCTGCTTCCAATTTTTACTGGTAAGTCTGGGACTGAACAACCCACGGCTGATCGAATTCCATACCTCGCTAGACATCAGAAATAGTTTCCCTGAACGTCCGTGATGGAGCGAGTGCTACTACCATTCCTAAGTTCGATAGTTTGCGGTGTAACTGAGAGTTTGTCTCCTAAACATATGGCACGCTACTCATAGACTTGAGGGAGTTAGTGCCACGCACTATCTCTAATTCAGTACTTTGCCACATGAGAGATAGCATGTCTCCTAAATATATGGCATGCTATTTATACCCATTGGAGGCTCTTGCTGATACCAAAAAACAATGTAAACGGTTAGAAAGTATTTGGAGACGCTCGTATGATCCTCTGGCCAAAAGCGAGTTTAGGCTGGCCACTAAGGCCACATATTATACTGACCTGATCACCGCTAGTACCAACCGTTCCAAAACTATCTTCTCCCTGGTAAAAGAATTGACTAAGGCCTGGGTGGTATAGGCAACCCGATAGTGTCAGATGCACAGTGTGAGGAATTATCTTGTTTCTTCATTAATAAGGTCAAAGGGATATATGACGTATCACAACCAGACGGCCCCTTGGGGTTCCCTAATCCTACTAGTGATCAAGCTATTCTCCCTTACTCCCTCTTAACCATTCCATCTCTAGAGTGGACAGGGATGGAACACCTTACACTAAGAGTAAAATCAGGATCACCAGATGACCCTATTAAACCCGAACTGTTTAGATCTCTTTGTGAGTCCGCCTTACAGGCAGGACGGGAGCTGATTAATAAGTCATTTCAGCTAGCCTCCATCCCTAAATCATGGAAGCATGCCAAAGTAGTGCCCCTCTTGAAGAAACCACCACTTGATCCCTCTCGGCCTGATAGCTTCCGTCCCATCTCACTGCTTCCCTACTTTGCAAAAGTGGCAGAAGCACATGTCAATCACACTCTGACCGTCTATCTAGAGTCCAACGGGATCCTAGATGAGTCCCAAAATGGCTTCCGTGCGAACCATAGCACGGAGTCTGCCTTGCTAACAGTTACAGAACATCTAAAAGCTTCACTGGATATGGGCACAACCTCTATTTTGATTCTGCTGGATTTGAGTGCGGCTTTTGACACGGTCTTCCACAAGATACTGCTCGAGGGACTGTGGGAGATCGGAGTCAGGGAAACGGCCCTGGACTGGTTTGCGTCATTTCTATCTGACCGTTCCTTCCAGGTGCACGCCCCTCCGTACTCATCCAGCAGGCTCCCCCTGTAATGTGGGGTGCCTCAGGGGTCTGCGTTCAGCCCCACATTGTTTAATGTGTACGTCCGTCCCCTGGCCGTGATGGCCCGAGAACGTAAGATACAACTAATATCATATGCGGACGATACACAACTTATTTTTAATTTCTCCAATAACAATGTGATTGATCAAATGAAGTTCCAAGAAGACATGCTGGCCATATCTAGGTGGCTATCCAACAACTGTCTTCAATTAAACTCCTCCAAAACAGAGGTACTCCTGATTGGCAATGGCACGCAGACTTGGGACGAGCATTGGTGGCCTCCTGCGCTGGGATCATCTCCTATACCTAAGGAGTTAGTAAAAAATCTGGGAGTGATGCTTGACAACTCGCTCAATCTGGAATCCCATGCCAAAAAAGTGGCGGGCATCTGCTACGGGCGTCTGCACTCTCTCAGACCCATTTTCGGTTTTTTCGAGCCCCCTACCCGTCAACTCATAGTCCAGGCGTCAGTCCTTTCTCACATGGACTACTGTAACTCCCTTATGTTAGGCTTCAACACGACCACAATAAACAGGATGCAAAGAGCACAAAATGCCGCTGCCCGTGTCTTGTTTGCTCTACCCAAAACCTGTCACACTTCCCCCTTTCTCCGGCGACTACATTGGTTGCCTATAAAGCAACGCATTCAATTCAAAACCCTCTGTCTCACTCACAAAATCTTGTACAGCGCTGGCCCCCAAACTCTTCAAGGACTATGCTCCTTCTATATTCCTACGCGCGCACTCCGCTCAGCGGATCTTTCTTTAGCACGTACCATTAAGATTCGGAGGAGCAGAGCCGGCGGCAGCTCCTTCAGGTACCTGGCCCCTAAGCTTTGGAACTCCATCCCCCTAAAAGCTCGAGCCACTTCAAATCATCTGCTATTTCGTAAACTTATAAAAACTTGGCTGTTTGCGTCCATCTAACACACCCTCTGTCGCATTAGTTTTAGGTATGTCCGCAAGCGCTGGGACTCCCCGTTGCTGGGGTAGCCATGCGCTATACAAGATTCCATAACATAACATAACATGAATAGAAACTAACTAGAATATGGGTCAAATGTCTCTTGCACCGTGTGTGCTTAAAATCTATTTTTGTGTTATGTATACAATATATGAATATCTTGATGTTATGTTGTTCTGATATGGATGTGCATGTTGATATGATTTTGAACTGAATTGTTCCCATAAGGCCCTGAGAGCAAGGTCTCCCTTGTTAATCCTTTAGACTTATGAGAACATTTTTTTTTTATTAAAACGGAACGTCCCCAAAAAACCTTATCAGTGTTGCAATGCTAGAGAAAAAATGACCAATTAATCTAATTGTGCTGTTGTTGTTGCGTGTTTATCTAGGTTCCTGATCAATACTGTGACCTTATGCCCCTATTCGGCTATAAATCCATTTATTCCCTATATTGGCATAACCGTTCAAGTGCGATTTTCTGAAAAAGTCATCTCTGGCCTCACACGAACAGAGCCACATTCCAGCATAGTTCCCTCTGCCACTTCCTTTGCGACCAATTAGTGCAATGACAGAGCAGCAGTCACTATCTGATATTCCTAGATAACACTCCGAGTTCTTCAACAAGATAAAAACTCAGCAAACCTGGAAATCCCCGCTTGCTATGTTTTGATTCGTAATGGAACTCTAATGAGCAACTGATAACTATCACTTCCTAGTGACATCTTTAATTGACGTCTTATGTCCAGCAAACTTGCGTCAAACCCGGCACCTGTCAGGTATAAATATTACCAACGTTGCCTTAAGCAATCCCCGATTGAGAGCTGTTGTGAGCTGCGAGCTACTGATGCTGGCTGCCTGCATGACCCTGTGTTGGTAAATCTAGCACTCTGTCGCTGCAGCCTGCTATCCTGTGGTGGTGAAGCTGCTGATACCATTATCGCCGCTAAAGCGCGACCTATGGTGCAGTACGCTTAAGGAGCTGAACGGACGTCCCTCTGCGAAGACATCCAGCAGATTCCAGCTGCCCGCGGACGCTGTCCCCCCTCCTTCCTCAACGTGCTGAAGAGCAGCCGCTGCCTTTCTCGTGCAGAGAAATCCAGCCACAGCGTTTCCGGTTTACCCTCGCGGGTGACTGGGATATCGAGAGAGACCCCTGAAGGAGATACCAATCCTCCATCATTCTATTCAGAGGCATGGTGTTGACTAAACCTTTAGACGAGAATTCTTGAAACAAACCTTGGCAAAACCAACTTAACTTAAGCTACTTACTTACTCCCCTTTTCACGTGTTAGGCTTAGGTCAGGCACACTGGGGTAGGCTTAGTTAGAAGCACCAGTTGAGTATGTTAGCCTAATGTATATATGACTGTATATATGTTTTATTACTTTTAAACCATTGTATGGCTAAGAAACCATATCAATGCTTTTACAGTTCTATTTCGCAATACTTATCTTACTGTACGTACTTTTTATAATAACAATTCTTGTAATTGTGGCAATACATTTCTCTTGTACGAGAAGAAAGACTGTTCAATAAATGTTAACCTTTATTGACAAACGCCCGTCTCTCTATTCTCTACATCTCGTGAAAGTAAACTGCACTAGACTGACTGAGTGAAATACATGTCTATTGTTTCACACGACCCTAGAGATCGACTCTTGATCTGAGGAGCAAAGTTGTCATGTTACACGGTTGTTGGAAAACTGAATCCCTTCTTGTCTGTGCCAAGGAAGCTGATCACTTCCTATGCAGAGAAGAAAGTTTCTAGTGACCTCTGAGCTAGTTGGTAACACAACCCAATTAAGTTTAGCATAGTCAGTTGAGGCCTGGAATATCTGCCGTTCCACGTCGATACTACTGTTTATGTTATTCCAATGTGCAGGGCCTAGTGGGAAACTAGGAACTACACTACATGGCGCCCAAACGTTTGGTAAGGCGATAAACTAACGCAAGACTTTTAGAGTAACTCAGTCGTGCATATTTCACACCCCTTTCTCCCGTAAATACTCCAATAGACGTCTGGAGTGGGTGAAAGGTTAAAATCCGCCCGACCTTAGTAGGAAGAGATTCCTATGTAAAGCTCTGGTTTATTCAACGTTGAAGGATACAGTGTTCCAAAATATTGTGCACCTAATCTTTGTCTCCTTGGAGACCTACTCTGCAAACCTGCATTTATACAATGTCAGTAGAAAATAACGGAACCACTGAGGGCGCAGCAGATGCGACTCAGCAAGGTCCCGAATACACAGACCCGGATGCTATAATCATCCCGGTCCAGTTAAGAAAATCTATAACTTCAAAACTTATAGTAAACGGACTGACACCTCAGGGTGGTACAGTAATTTTCGTGATAGAGGCTCACGAGTATCGGCAGACAGAGGTATTCTATTCATGGATAAATTTTCCAGCGGTAAACGCAATAACAAAAGAGTTTCACTATTACAAAATAGAGAAACCTCCGGAAGAGTACGCTCCTTTCGAGGAGATTGAAATTCCACTTAAATTTCAAGAGCACCTGCTCTGGTTTAATGGCGCCCTAAAACATACTGATCACATTACTAGGCTCGGTCCACTAGGTAGACCAGGAGCCACGTGGCCGGTTCTAGCCAGCTACACACCACATCCTGACATTGCAAAACTGTCTAGAGAAGAGCTGTTAGTACAGCTAAACACATTAATAAAAATACATAGGCAATTAGTCCAATATGTAATGCGGACTGCAACAGTCCAGCCAGCTGTTAATACACCACAGCTGACCCCTCATCAGGGGAACAAAAATAAAATTACACCACAGAACATACAGTCATGTCTTGGTAAAACACCCGTAAAACGGGAACAAATTCCTTTCTGGTTAGCACAGAAAATCACTCAAATAGAGGCAGTATTTCCTGATACTACCCCTATTGAGAAACACAGAATCTTGACCATCTGCCTTCCTATGGGAATCGCACCACACGTGGAGGACTGTGACACTTGGGGTACAGTCTTTGCTTCCATTTATACAAAAACACACGGTGTTCCGTCTATGGCGGTTATACCAGAAGTGCTAAAACAGATTCAAAATGAATTCGGTCCAGAGCCCGCTTTAAATCTAGGTATGAAATTACTGAAAGACTTCAAGCAGGTCTCGGCTATACTATTAGCCAACATTAAAGGAGAAGCAGCATCTGTGGCGATCCGCCAGCAGTTGAAGGAAACAGATATAAAAGATCCTGTTGAGCTTGCAAAAATCATAGAAAAATGCTATGAAGAATTAGGTAGAGACAGCTTGGGTGGGAAACCAGTAAAGCCCCAACTGCTCGAAAATCCTGAAAAATTATTTATTAAAAATAATTTAAACACTCCTAAAAAGAGCTGGGATGGAAATAAACAATCCACTCCCAAAGAAAAAGTTTTCCAGTCCAGAGGAAGGTCTCCTCGACGGAGGGAAAGAACTCCGACTCGAGAACGCCAGTCTCCCCAGAGGGAGCCCTCTGAGAAAAGATATAACCTTAGAAATAGGGATAATCTGAAAAAAACTGATAGATATCAAAGTATTGATACACGTCCCTCTCGATCTCTTCCACAGAATTCGGAAAGAAGAGGACGGTCAGACCCAGGAGAGCACACCAAGTCCAAAGACAAGGAACCTGCTCAGAGTAAAAAATCTCAATTTCCTAAAAAGAAGGTAGCCAGTATTAGAGTAATCAACCATGCCGAGAATACTGAGGACACAGTTGAAAAACAGGGAGTGGGCATTGACAATGTTGGACAGTGCAGCAGAAATCAGTATAGCGCGCAAGATCTTGATGAGTCATCTGGAGACAGTGGACACGAATGAATACATTCAGGTTGAAACTGCCGACGCCAGACTTAGCGAGCCCCATAAAATATACGAAATAACATTGCGTATAGAGGGTGATAAGACTAGGAAAATTAAGGGTCTATTTTGGGATAAGCTCTCAAAAGGCTATGATATTCTGTTAGCTGAAAAAGATTGGCCCCCGGAGTTTGTCAGGGAGTGCCCTCGTGGCGAAGAAGTGATTATGCCTGCCTTCTCGAATCACATACCGATTCACAAAAAATATACATATGCAAGGAAATGGGCAGTGGCCCAGGCACCTGCATTATATAAAAATCATGTAGGATGGGATGAGGATTCACCTCCTCACAAAATCCAATTAAAAAGTGAACCAACTGCCCAACGGCAGTATCCCATAAAGCAAGAAGCTAAAAAACAAGTCAGGGAGATCTTAGATCAACTTGAGTACCAGGGGGTGATTGAAACATGCACCTCTCAAATGAACAATCCTTTGTTTCCTGTCTCCAAGCCAGACAATTCATATCGTCTAGTTTTGGACTACAGACACCTTAATACATGTTGCAAAACTTTTGCAGTACAAAACTCGCATAGTGCAGCCCTAATGAATAACATAGTTAGGAAAAAATATAAAACGACATTAGACATATCTAATGGTTTCTTTTGTCAAAACATTGCACCAGAAAGCAGATATTTGACCGCTTTCTCCGCATTTGGGTCGCAGAAAAAATTCTGTTGACTCCCACAGGGGTTCAAGAACAGCCCAGGACTATTCTCAGCTAGGGTAACAGAGTTACTACAAATCTATGATGATGAAGCATTATCTTACGTAGATGATATTTATCTCACAGACGACGACTTGGATACTCACTTGAAGAGAGTGAACACCATTATACTTGGGTTCGCAGCAGAGGGTTACAAATTCAACTTTCAAAGTCCCAAATTGCCCATCTGACAGTACTGTTTTTAGGGTACGAATTATCAAGTGAAGGGAAAAGCCTAGCGGACAACTTCTTAGAGAAGTGCGCTGTACTCCAAGCTCCAAAAACGCTGAAGAATTTACAATCCATACTAGGTTTTCTGAATTTCGGAAGAACTTACATCCTAAATTACGCAGAGAGGGTTAAACCTCTCTACGAACTAATTAAACCTGATTTTAAACAAATCAATTGGACTCAAAAACACACAGAAATTTTGAGATCACTGCAAACAGACATGTTAGCAAAAACAAAACTAGATACACGTGACAACACACGTGATCTTGTAATCCGAGTCATCCCAGGAAGATGCGGATTCACGTACCTAACCTCTAATGAGGGAGAAAAGGTACCAATTTCAATTAAATCTCACTTGTACACACAAGCAGAAAAAACATTCAGTCACACAGAAAGAACTGTGAACGCAGTACAAATCGCATTAGCAAATGAACGAGAACTAGCACACGGCAAACGGATTAATATCCTTACAGCGGAATCCGCCTTCGAAGCGCTATTCAGCCCAGTAAACCTCCCTACAGTGTCACTGGATCCGAAATGGATACAGTGTATAGATTCTCTAGGAGCGGAAGACGTGAAATACTATTTCGCCCCGCAATACGAAGAACTGAATGATTTAGAATATGAAGAAGAATATCCTCTGCCAATCGAAATTCTGCCTCTCCCACTGTACGCCTGTATAATCTATACAGATAGCTCTGTACAGCATTTCAACGTAGAGAGAAAATCCTACGATGCAGCATGTGCGATCATTAAATGTCGTTGGCTGTGCGGTAAAATCAAACCGAAAATAACAAAAACTGAATCAGTAAAGTACTGTTCGGCTCAAAGAACTGAAATCAGATCTTTAAAGATGGCGCTCGAAAATGCAGATCGTGAATTCCCGACACTTATAGTGTGCGATTCTCATTTTTGCGTCAACTCTTACAACAATAAACTGCAGAGTTGGATCGAAAACGACTACAAAGATGACACAGGTGCCACAATAAAGCATAAAATGCTCTGGAAACAGGTAGCTCTTTTATACAAAGAACTACAAAAGACTCACGTGATTCACGCACAGAGTCTTCAACGTGATGGCGTTCACGTTGCAGGGAATTCATTGGCTAATACAGCCACCGCGGAAGCAACTAAACCGGCTTCCGTAGCCACAAAAAAGCGTACAGATAAGTACATAGACGGGGAAACCATGCTGGCAGTAAGAACGACCGTAAAAGGCGACTGTGCAGCACTACCCGTAAACTATCCACTCAATTATGCATACATAATCGATGCAAACTCCCTTCCTTTTGCTCGAATCCCTGGAGTGGGGGACAGAGTAATTCCACACAGGAGCAGGAGGGGCTTCCTAATACTGGAAGCACACATGGGGTTGGGTCTGAGACACCAAACAATCAAAGCCTCTCTGAAAGAATTACAATCAGAGTACTGGTGGCCAGGAATGAGCATAGATATTCAATGTTTTGCTCACAGTTGTGAAAACTGCAACAGAGATCGCAGTAATGAACAGGCCAGTGTAGTTTCAGGATCCAAGCTGGACAGCATAAGGCGGTCTATCTGCGCAATCAAAGAAGAGAAGCGCGTCCCAGTGTACACCATTAAGACTAAAAGCACTTAAATATTGAGGCCCCCAGCGCTCGGCTGACGCTAGAACGGTTATAAAAGATTTGCGAGTCCATATCGGCACATACGCAATTACCACGTTCCATTCTGACCAGGGTCCTGCTTTTAGCTCTCGAGCTTATAGGGAGGCCATGGCTAGCATGGGAATTGGGTTGCGGTATTCTTGTCCGTCGCACCCCGAAGGGAATAGTGTGGTAGAAAGAAAAAACCGGGACATAAAGCAATCTATAACAGAGAAGGTATTAGGTTCAGGCGCTGGGTGGGTCAAACATTTAATAAGTGTCCAGACTAGTCTTAACAACATGCCAAGAAATTCTCTAAAAGCTTTCAGCCCATACGAACTATTGTTCGGAATTAGAATGCGAGTTCAGGACCTCGATAGTCAAATGTCAGTGGTACAAGAAGAAACAACGCACTTTGATGTAAAAGATCGTTTGGCTGTTTTACAGGAACTGAATGAAACAAGAAAATCATTAAGCAACATAAAGTTAAAGCAACAGCCAAGTACCACTGATGAGGCACCACCCGCAACAGCCCCAGCAAGGCCTGTCTGGATTCCAAAGATTGGGGATCTAGTCAGAGAAAAGATCGCGGTTAAGAAGGAATTTGGGCCTTCTTACAGAAAAGCAGTACCTGTCTTAGCAGTCACCGGAACAAGATCACTTGTGCTACCGCCCCTTGCTGGTAAAAAGGAGAACAGAGTTGTGTCTATCGATCTGGTAAAACCACAAGCATGTGGCCTATTATCAACAGTAGGCCTAGTGGACTCCCAAGAAACAACAGAATACCCAAACTTGCAACAATCCAAGAGGTTCAAACTGAAAGACTAATCACATTCGATCAGCCTGCAGTGCACAATGAAGGACTATGCAATAATGCCATGGAACTCGTGCCTCTTGAAACACAGATTGAAACAGTTCGTCAAGAAACATCACCAGTCTACACTAATGTGGCATCAGAAAGTGCTACCGAGAGACAGATTGAAAGAACAATCCCATCAATTGACAGAACTGCCTCTGGTTATTTCATCAACTTCGACAACTTCTCTGAAGATTCAAATGAGCCCGAAGTGATGCCTGAAACAAAAAAGTCTTTTAAAGAAAAAGCAACAGAACTCTTTCATCAACTGAAGAAAATCTACCTTGTTTCCCCTTGGCTAGAGTTCTGGTTCGGTCTAGGTGTATTTTTCCTCCTGCTTTGGCTCATCATGGTACTGTGTTTGGGAAAATTCATTGAAGGAAAATATATTACAATGGACACAGCAAGTCAGAACATCAACCTAGTCCTGAAACCACACAGATCATCCCACGTGAAGAAAAGAGAACTGTCAACAGTAAATGTCACAGCAATTCCAATACCTGGTGGGGTAGTATGGGAGAAAACAGACTATGAGATATATGGTCCGGTGGAAATCCTGAAGTATCCTCATCAACTAAAGGTTTCCTTAAGTGACTTTGTAACACCAAGTACATTCTCTGATGATTGGGACTTTAACAGTATTAATGACATGATGTCTGATTTAGTAATGTCAGCTAGATTCACAGATCATGATTATTTACAAGGTTCATCTAGTTATGAGCAGTTATTCTGTTACACCCACTATGGGGATCATTACTTGCATAAATCTGCACAGCCTAGAAATGTTTTTATGTATAATCAATGGGAACATTGTTCTACACCACCTAAAAGCAGTTCTAAAGCATTTTTTGAGAAATTCAAATACTTCTCAGGGTTTAACACAAGTGATGCAGAAACGTTTTATTATAAACTGTTAGATAAAACAGGAATGAAAACAATCCTGACAAATTCTAAAATGATATATTCAGAAGCATTTTATGACAAAATGATGACATTTGGTTTTGATTATTGGAAAAATAATATTGAAACGAAAACAATTTGGGGTACAAAAGATTGGCAGGTGCAAGGCATTGAGGCACTATTTAGAACCTGCATGATACCAGAACAGATGTTATTTTTAAATGACACAATACACCAAACATCTTGTCTTGGCCTAGCTAAGAACAAAGACCTTAAAACACCGTCTATACCAAAGCCAATACCTGAGAATGCAACCACAGATATTGAGTTAGACGTGTCACAAATTTTACATTTCAACAGAACACATCCTGATTGGAAAAATGGTTAATCTGGCCTACAGACACAAATAGCTGTCAAGATAGATTCCTGAACAAAACACAGGGTTCAAAAATGACCAGATTAGACCCTAGATACTCCCAGAGACAACATCCAGGGATTATAACAACATACAGTGTAGGGAAGCTCTGCCTTGAATGGCTAAAAACATCCACACTGGCTGAAATTAAGCAACACTTGTCTTTATTAAAAGATGGTGCTGATTTGCGCGATTTCATTCTTGGACCACGCAAACAGCGTCAAAAGCGTTTCATAGCGACCAGCATCTATGCCGCATACAACGAGGCTTGGAAAGTAAAGCAAATTGAAACTGCTGAAAAAATACGAGAAATTGATCGTATTAATTTGGAGAAATCACTTTCTGTGGTAGACAATGGGTTAACGACTCTGTCTTCCAGAATATATTATTTGGACAATATAGTATCCTCTGCCTTTGATGTGATAGACAGAGATTTGCTTATGTTACAACAGGGCCAATCTCAATTACGCTCTATTATAGAACTAGGCTGGACGCTGCAAAATCTTCGTTCAGGCTATGTGCCTTGGCGTTTGATAAACACAACGTCATTATTTTCCAGTTTTAACCTTACTGATAAACAGATCAGTTTGGCACAGAAAGGAGCAGACTATACAATCCTGAGCATCGAAAAACTCGAGAGATTACCATTGACAATGTCAGAGAGTCCTGTCATTGAATGGATAATACACGGAATTATCACAATTCCGATAACAACTTTCCGATTTAAAAAGTGCCTTGAGTACATACCTGCTGGTCAGTATGAACAATTGGGTAAAGGATATGTAAAATCCGAATGGAAATTACCATACACTCATTCTTGCTATAGTGACAGTGACAAAAATGTATTTCTTAGTGGTGATAACTGTAAACATTCACTAAGCGGTATACTTTTGTGTCAGGGTATTAATTTACACGGAGCATGTGATGGAAATTCAAACAACCTTTCATGCCACCAGCTAGTCACACCTGCAACTCAGATAGAGCCCTTCTTTATGCAACTTTCGAACGGGAGTTACATTCTTAGAACGGATCACAGATGTTGTGGCCTCGTGCCAGGGAAAAGTTATCTAGTAGAAGTAACATCCATGGTCAAATGCTGTATGCAAGCATTGTTCCCGAGTGGCCTCCAGACATAGTGACTCCCCTCTGGCCTCGTCTGAAGCTCTATTCTATACGAATTGATACATTAAGCAAAATTAAATCTGTACTTTTACAGACAACAGTGCCTATAACGTCATCTAAAGAGACGTATGATCTTCTAGTTGCAAGGACAGCTACTGAGGTTCATGACCTTTTATCAACAAATTGCCCCGTACATTTCGTAGAAATGTTCAGCCAACTCCTTAACATGTCTAGTGCAACAAGCATCCCAGGCATATTTAAGACAGTCTTTACGGGTCTGCTAACACCCTTCCAGGCAATTTTGGGAATCTTTCCTAATTCTGTGCACTCCATTTTTGGCGGCATACCATTATTTTTGGGACTCGTCGCAGGGATTTTATTTTTGACCCTCCTGCTACTTTATGGCAAGCCTCGGCTCAGACATAGCTCCCATGGGAATGGAAGAGACAATCCTAGCAATGCGCTACCGGGACAGGATAACTAACGTCCTTGGATTGGCCAGGCTGAGAGATCTAAACATGACCTGGTTCCTTTCATTCAGACCGATATGGCAAAATTGCATTTTACCTGTGCTACGGTGTATGCTTTGCGGCGATGAATGCGTGTTGGACATCTGTCTTTCACTTCCATCAGCAGTACCAATGGACGTCGATACTTTGCTCAGTCCAATAACGGCTCACGCATTGTGTTGTCCCCAGCGGCTACCAATCCTGATGACGGCATTTGTGGAGACTCCTGTGCTACGACTAGGTGGTATCAGTGGAGCAAGCGACAAAAGCAGCATCACCCAGGTACAGCCATCAGTGAGCATTGCTGCTCCCGAATATGATGACAGCAATCATTCTCACACCTGCCAAGTTACAGCGCTATCTAATTTGGTTGAACTATCACCTGAATTTGTAGACCAATTCTTTGAGAGCCTGTCTGATACGATGTTCTCACCCGTACAGAAACAATAACTTTTAGAAGCTTTCCGACACACAGCGTTCCCATGAACTCTGAATTCGGCCTTCAGTTTTGATCAACAATAACTGCCAAGAGCTTTGGAAATCTATTTTTTGAATTGGACAATTTTTTTAATATTGACCCTTTTTTGGCACGAACAATTCTTTGCTTAACGTAAAAACTATTCTTAGAGAACAGAAGCTTCACACTTCTATTTCTAAACACATCTAGAGACATAACAATATTACACCAGCCTCTAGCACACATGTTATTACAATGCATTTTTATGTGATGATTTATCTCGCTTTTCTTCTGTCAGAGATACTTCATGTGTAATTCTTTATGCATAATCGTTCAATGATTTCATATGCAATAATTTTTTGAATGATTTCTATGCTTTTAAAAAAAAAAAAAAAAACGTACAGTACCTAAATTCCATGTATTACAAGTACGCCTATTTCTAATGCATTTATGTATTTTGGGGTGGGCAATGTTACACATGCATCTAATTGCTTTAGTTTTAGTAATTTTGATGGACATTAACCCGTGGAGTGGGTGTTGCGTGTTTATCTAGGTTCCTGATCGATACTGTGACCTTATGCCCCTATTCGGCTATAAATCCATTTATTCCCTATATTGGCATAACCCTTCAAGTGCGATTTTCTGAAAAAGTCATCTCTGGCCTCACACGAACAGAGCCACATTCCAGCATAGTTCCCTCTGCCACTTCCTTTGCGACCAATTAGTGCAATGACAGAGCAGCAGTCACTATCTGATATTCCTAGATAACACTCCGAGTTCTTCAACAAGATAAAAACTCAGCAAACCTGGAAATCCCCGCTTGCTATGTTTTGATTCGTAATGGAACTCTAATGAGCAACTGATAACTATCACTTCCTAGTGACATCTTTAATTGACGTCTTATGTCCAGCAAACTTGCGTCAAACCCGGCACCTGTCAGGTATAAATATTACCAACGTTGCCTTAAGCAATCCCCGATTGAGAGCTGTTGTGAGCTGCGAGCTACTGATGCTGGCTGCCTGCATGACCCTGTGTTGGTAAATCTAGCACTCTGTCGCTGCAGCCTGCTATCCTGTGGTGGTGAAGCTGCTGATACCATTATCGCCGCTAAAGCGGGACCTATGGTGCAGTACGCTTAAGGAGCTGAACGGACGTCCCTCTGCGAAGACATCCAGCAGATTCCAGCTGCCCGCGGACGCTGTCCCCCCTCCTTCCTCGACGCGCTGAAGAGCAGCCGCTGCCTTTCTCGTGCAGAGAAATCCAGCCACAGCGTTTCCGGTTTACCCTCGCGGGTGACTGGGATATCGAAAGAGACCCCTGAAGGAGATACCAATCCTCCATCATTCTATTCAGAGGTATGGTGTTGACTAAACCCTTAGACGAGAATTCTTGAAACAAACCTTGGCAAAACCAACTTAACTTAAGCTACTTACTTACTCCCCTTTTCACGTGTTAGGCTTAGGTCAGGCACACTGGGGTAGGCTTAGTTAGAAGCACCAGTTGAGTATGTTAGCCTAATGTATATATGACTGTATATATGTTTTATTACTTTTAAACCATTGTATGGCTAAGAAACCATATCAATGCTTTTACAGTTCTATTTCGCAATACTTATCTTACTGTACGTACTTTTTATAATAACAATTCTTGTAATTATGGCAATACATTTCTCTTGTACGAGAAGAAAGACTGTTCAATAAATGTTAACCTTTATTGACAAACGCCCGTCTCTCTATTCTCTACATCTCGTGAAAGTAAACTGCACTAGACTGACTGAGTGAAATACATGTCTATTGTTTCACACGACCCTAGAGATCGACTCTTGATCTGAGGAGCAAAGCTGTCATGTTACACGGTTGTTGGAAAACTGAATCCCTTCTTGTCTGTGCCAAGGAAGCTGATCACTTCCTATGCAGAGAAGAAAGTTTCCAGTGACCTCTGAGCTAGTTGGTAACACAACCCAATTAAGTTTAGCATAGTCAGTTGAGGCCTGGAATATCTGCAGTTCCACGTCGATACTACTGTTTATGTTATTCCAATGCGCAGGGCCTAGTGGGAAACTAGGAACTACACTACATTGTGCTAAAGATTTTTTTTCACCTTCAAAAATGTTTTCTTTTTACCTTTATCATTGATACCTGTATATATATATTCTTTTCACAGATGTTTTTTCCCCCACTCCGTGTTACATCATCGCCCTGACGAAGGTGTGGCCCCCAATGGGCCAGACACCGAAATGCGCGTTGGCGTTTACTTTGCGGGCAACAGGATTGTGTTCTCCATCTTCTATCACACCTGTGTTGTTTTTTTGCCCCCACCTTTGCCTTGCTGGATGATCTATTTTGTTATCTGGTCATCCATGTATTTCATGGCGTTTATGTAATATTGTGACTACATGTTAAGTTGTGAATGAGAAGTGCTGTATATGTATGATTGAGGAATGTATTTTTATGATTGTTAGACTGAATGGTAGATGTGGGACTGTTTATCTTGATCATTTGATGTATGTGTTCTATTTTATGTATATATATTGAAATAATCCGGATGTCTATTTAATGAAATGAGAGATTAATCTCTATAGCATTTTGCACTTTATCTTGCACTTTACGAAAACATTGAGAAAAATGAAAAATAAATAATAAAAATAATGATCTATACATCAGACCTTTGACTTGTTTGACATACATTGGGCTGTTCGTTTTCTTGTTTAAAATAAGGGCCCCTATTAGGGCCACATATAAAAATCCAGGCAGGGTTCTCCTTTGTTTCTTGGCTTATGCAGTTTTTTTCCCCGCGAACCCGCCTATATTTCTGTCCTTTGGGGACCCACTTCTGTTTGCACAGTATGGTGGCAAACTGAACCCTGCAGAGGCAGAGCAGAGATTTAGGGAGAGGAGAGGTGCCCTCTTCTATTTAGAGCTGTCTTTAAATGGTTACATAAGGCTAATGAAGGGGAGGGGGAATATTACAGCATTGGAATAGCTAGGGTGGCGGGTGGTTAACACCGGGCTGCAGGGAATTTTGGGGCGGCGGCCTCCCTCCGCTCTTACCAGCGGTCTTGGGACGGCAATAGCAGTCACCCAACCCCCACACTCCTCAATGCTTTTGCCAGGCTGTAAACAGAGAAAACTCGCTAGCATCCCCCCACTCCTCACTGCGGCTGTCGTGGGTTGCCAAACACAGGGACTGCCACAAGCAACCAGAGGGCTAGATACGTCACTGTATTAAAGCAAAGTTAAGTGATAGACTCTAAGAAGGTTGGCTGTAAAATGGGAAAGGAATTTCTGTAAAAGGAGGTTGGGTTTTAGTGGGAAAACTATCAGGATTTGTTATAGGGACTCAGCCAACGGTTGCTGCACAGCAAAAGGCTGACAACCTCCTCAAAACATTCCTGCACCTCCCTGGGACCTTCCGGGTCTAACACTGGTGGCAGCTGTGGGATCCGAATCCACGCCTTCGAAGAGATTGGGAAGAAGATTCAGCTTCACTTATCGGGAAGAAAGGCTCTCGATTTTTGTTAGCAACCAAGGATTAGAATTGTTCTCAAAGGTCATTTTGCTAGTCCCTTGCTACTGTTACAGAGACACAATATTTATAGTGTTTGTTTGTGTTTATATATGTGAATGAATGCCTAATAACTGTGTTTCAATACATGGTTCTGGTATGCATGATAATGGTAAATGTCACTGAATGTTTGTAAAAGTGCTGTAACTGTAATACATGTTGTGAATGCATGGTAAGTTCTTGTCTAGTGTTAGTTTGTGTTTTAGTGACCAAAATTCAGCAATAGCTTGTTGGTGCACGAGAACTGTTGGCTACGCTTCCAGTGCCAAAAGAAAGCACTGTTGTTTGCCTGTGTGTTGGGAAGAGTGGCAGAAGCTTTTATATTTCATCTTCATATCTGGTTGGAGTTGTAGATGCACGTTACACATTGCAGCATAAGCCCCTTTTCTGCATGCATAAGGGCTGGAATGGAAAAGAAAGTATGTCTAAGCACTCCTGCATATCCGTCTTTTTATATTTGGAAAGCGTGTTGCTCTGATCATCACGCTTGTTTGTGAGAGCGTCTGACTGTAAAATTGAGTCAATGTTGTGCAAACAAAGGCAAGAAAGAATTGCACACGATGGCTAAATCGGAGACCAGTTATTGTAAAAATATTACTTTTTGTATGTTTATTAATAAGAACATCAGATACTTTGTTGCAGTACATACGTTTTGCAATATCATAGTTTTTCAGAGTGAACAGTGGACACTACATTTTTCAAGCAGTTCAATGTTGACCTATGGGAGGAAAACAATAATGCAATTTCCCAGGAAAGTACTCAACTTTCAATTTCAGTCTTCGGGTTTAAGGATCAACACTGGGCAAGGGTCAGGTAAGTATAGAGACTGCATCCCCAGTGGCACAGAGGCGGCTGGGTGCGGAGGTCAAATTCGGTCACAATGGCCAATGTTAATCAAAGGAGACAGAGGGACACTCAAAGAGGTGGCGGTTAAAGGTAGGTAAAATCAACGTTGAGGGTCAATCTCTGGGGTTTTAGACCAGCACTGGGGTCTACAGGGAAGCACCAAACACACACCCCCAGCAACACGAAAGCAGTCCAGTGAAGGGTGCGTACAGCGGAGATCGCCCAATACAAATAAATGGAGGATAACAATTTCAAACAAAGACTGCAGGCTTGGACCAGGATTCTGGACAAAGGGAACTAGGGCCTCTGGAGGTATGTGTAGATGCTTAAGGACTCAGGGACACTCTCGGTTGAGCTCCCTAAGGCCTGGGGGCTATGGGTGCAGGGGTGTCTTTGGGCATCAGAAACGCCTTACCAGAGCTGGTCGCGGTTGGAGACCATTTGTGTTGAGGCTGCAGACATTTTCATGGAGTCCAGAAGAGGCCCCTCTTGGGTAAACTTAATCTCAGGACTGCTGGGGAACCTTCTTGGGTCAGAGGCATCAGGTCAGAGGTGGGTCCGGGGGTCTGGTTGTGCGGTTCAGCAGGGCACTGGAGTTCTTTTTGGTTTCTTTGTGGACCGGGCCACTGTCCTCTGGGGTTCTTGGTCTTTGGGAAATGTGGGCAGTCCTCACAAGATTTTGGAGGTTGCTCGGCCGGGAGGACGAGTCGCTTTTTGAAGTAGATTTCTTTGAGGGCGGCAGAAAAACCAGTAGGGCTGGGGTCAAGTCAATTGTTGTCTGGAGTCTTCACTGCTGGTATGGCTCTTCAGTCCTTCTTCTACTTTAGGTCACCAGGAATCTAAGGAGCATGGTTCAGGGGTGCCCTAAATACTAAATCTAGGGGTGTTCCATGGGCTGGATGGTAGTAGCCAATGGGCTATTTACCTCTGGTGGGACTGCACCCTTTGTAGGACCACTCCCTTTGGGGAGGGGGCATACCCTTCTATTATAGGCTGTAATCCTCCAAAACAATATGGAGTGTTTTTCAAGGAGGCTGTCACTTCAGCTCATGATACATTATGGGTGGTTCTGGCTCAGGGGGGAAACCCTTCTGCTTGCTAATTTTCCCACCCACCTTGCCACCAAAAGTGAGACTTGGTCGGAGCAGGAATCTCCACTTGCTGTAGAGGCTAGCATAATAAGGGGAAGGAAGCATGTGAGGCTCTCTCTAAAAGATGCCTGTTCATTTCATGATGTTTCAATGTAATTTTTGATTACTTAATCTCCTTTCCTTATGTCTCCTCCCACCAGGTGCCGGTGTCCCTGATCCACTCACTGTTATGTAGTCCGTTTGAACTGATGCCCTCCTCGTGGTCTTTCTCGTAGTTTCGTGACTGGTTTTTCATCTTCCCTTTGTGGCCTCTACACCCTCCATCCTTGTTTGAGTCTTTGGTATGGTTGTATTGTCTTGTCAAGGTATTTTCTCTATCTTTTTCCGCTTTTTTCTTTCATATTTTCTCTTTCCTTTTTTCCTTCATTTCGCTTCTCTTCTTTTTTATTCTTTCTATTTCAATATTTTTTATTCCATATTTTTTTTTCCTTTCTATTGGAGTGCTTGCTTCTTGCTCGTTTTCTAATGTTTCTTTGTTTTTGCTGTAATAATCTAAAATTTTACTGTTGTTAAATGTATTTAATTAATGGCGTAACATGTTATTTCCTGGAAGGTTTGGGTACTCCTAGTAAAAGGCAAAGGGTTCTTACCCATTTATCTAATCTTAAATCAGAGATTGTATTTTTACAAGAATCCCATGCAACTGCTACAGAGGTTCTTGAACTCAAGCAACAATGGGTGGGTAATGTTTTTTCCTCTCTGAGTACTAGCAAAAGAAATGGGACTGTGATTGTCTGGTATTACAATCTGAAATTATCCCTTATCTCTCAGGACTCAGCTAGTGAAGTGCATTGGTTAATTGTTTACGTGCCCAATCTAGCACCTCAGATATATATACATTTCTCAACACACCCCCGAACACAGAACTAAAACTAACATAGAACTCCAATGGGAACGTGAGTTCCACACCTCATGGTACACTGCTTTTTGGGATGAATCACGGTTAGAAATTTGCAAGATTTCAAGATCAGCTAGTGCTACACAAACACTTTTCTTTATAGACAACCAATTTGTGTTTACTCCAACGCTCTTTCATAAGTGTAATTCCAATCTTTCCTCAAATTGCTAGTCATCTAACACCCCCCATGCAGATTTATACCACATGCTTTTTTCTTGTCCCTCCACTCATCAATTCTGGTTGGAGGTATGGTCTCAAATCAATGCAATCTTCCTCACTCATTTCTCTTTTTCACCTATAGGCATATTTCTGGGTACATTGTCCTAACAATGGCATACACTTTCTTATAACATGAATGTGTTGACTAATTAATTGAAATTGCTTTCCAACAAATAACAAAAAATGGAAAACAATCCACACAACTTTTTTTCAAGCCTGTTGGTATAGCATTTGCTACAACCATCGACTTGATTGTGCATATGTCTCCCCCATGTCTTTACCCCTGAAAAAAAACATATATGGTCCCCTGTAACTATCTTCTTAGATATTTCAGCACAAAAATGTGCCTTACAGCACCCGTTATTGGAAGAAGTTACCATGCATAATTTTTACTGGTATATCATTTATTTAATCATTTATTTCTTTACTTAGTTATATATATATTTTCCTTTTCTGTTTTTAAATGCCTTTATTACAGCCATTAACCCCTAAAATGTTTATGTCTTTTGACATTGTATTAGGCCCTCCTATTTCTATATTACGTATTTAGTCATGTTATTATTGAACTGATTCCCTTTTCTTCTCCCTCCTTTCTTTAATCAGTTATTATAAGCTTCTTTCCATATGCAAATATTTAGAATATGTCTCTTCTTCTATAATATGATGTTAACCCGCTTATTGTTAATTGACATTTGTTACTTTATTTGACTGTTTATATTTTGTTGCATTTCTTCCAAAATAAAGTTCTTTATCTAAACTTAAAAATAAATGTTTACGTACTGTTAAGCTTTGAGCGATAACATGTAAAAATATAATATGTGTATTGTACTTCTCATTCTCTCACACTATATGTGGGCCTTAACATGTTTAAATATAACATGTGTAATTAAGTACTTATACATTTTTGATGGCACTTGTCTCCATATGTGTGGCATGTTCTGCATAATTGACTTTATGCTTGTACATTCACTTGAATACAGTGTAGAGGTACCTATTTTTCTGTTTTTACGCTTCCAAAGTCATGTGATAACATATGTTGCACTGAGCTCTCCATCCCAGAATGTTTATTTTTTTATTTAGGTTTTATAAGGTGCACAGCTACCCAAAGGTTTCCCGGGGCCACCTTGCAGGTTGCCAAAAAAGAAAGGGAAAGCCTATTGATCAAAAAGCCAGGTTTTTAGAGATCTATGGAAATGGGTATAGCAGGTCTCAGTCCTAAGTGCAAGAGGAAGGGAATTCCACAGAGTGCGTCCCAAGCAAGAAAAAGAGTGACCACCCATCCGGGACAATCTGTGCCTAGGGACCATAAAATTAGCTTGAGCGAAGGGGGCGGGAAGAAACATATGGTTGAGCAAAGGTGCTCAAGTATTGCAGGGCCTAGCCAGTTTTGATCTTGAACATATTAGTTAGAGTTTTAAATTTGATGCGGTTTTCCACTTTAAGCCAGTGGAGTATACGCAAAGAATCAGAGGCAGACGTAGTTCTAGGGATATGCATGGAAGGCGAGCAGGGGCGTTCTGTACTGTTATATTATGTTATGTTAATTACCACTTATAGAGCACACGTACACCCGTAGGTTTAATGGCGCTGAGACTGAGGGAAGTAGCCCGAAATTCCTAGGCATAAGATTGCTCGAACAATCAAGTCTTCAGGGCCTTCCTGAAGACCAGGAGATTGTCACAGCTCCTAAGTGACAGGCAAAGGGAATTCCAGAATGTGGGGGCCAGATAGGAGAAGCAGCTACCTCCTTGCCATTTCCGTTTGAACTACGGGATTGTTACCAGGTGGAGGTGGACACAGCGTAAGTAACATGGGGATTCGTATTTGGTGATCATGTTTTTAACAAATCTGGGTCTGTTACCGTGCAGAGCCTTAAAAGCGAAGCATCCCGTCTTAAAGGCAGCCCTTTGAGCCATTGGTAACCAGTGAAGTTTTAACAGTTTCGGTCAAACTGACTGCCATTTAGGCTGTTTCCAGATGAGTCTTGCTGCCTGATTTTGAACTATCTGGAGTCGTTTTAGCAGGCCCACTGGCAGGCCGATGTGGAGAGCGTTCAAAAAATCAAGACGTGAGAGTACCAGGCACATCACCACCTGTATGAGGGCTGAATGTGACAGCAAGTGGGCAATTTTCCAAATTTTTCTGTAGTTGGAATAAACTGGAGGAGACAACGGCTCCCACCTGTCCTTTGAGCGAGAGGTCAGCATTACAAATGACTCCTAAGCTTTTGACCGAGAGGGAAGCAATAGGTGAGATGCCAGGTCCGCCGGCCAGGAGTGCGGGCCCCAGCTAATATCTCTTTTCCCAGACAACACTTGTTCCGTCTTGCTTGGGTTGAGTTTTAGGTGGTTCAGGTCCATCTAGCGCTATGAGACATGATCGCCCGGAACTCTGTCGCTGAATCTGGGGAACTCAGTGGTATAGTGAACAGCCATGACAACGTGGGGATTACCCCGCACTGCCATTACAACGCAGGGATTACAACGAAAGTCGTTACAACGACTTTCGCTGGAGGGCGCTTTTGGATAGGGAATAGTTTAATTTTCTATCCAATACCTTCCCTACTGTCAGTGTGGGCTGGAGGTGGAATAGAAAATTAAACTATTCCACTATCCAGCGCCCTCCAGCGAAAGTCGTTGTAACGACTTTCGTTGTAATCTCCGCGTTGTAATGGCACGCGTGGTAATACAACGCGTTGTCATGACATACAACCCAGTGGTATTATCAACTGAAGATCATCAGCATAATTAAAGATGGTGATCTTGCTGTTTTTTCACGGGTGTATCAAGAATCTGAGACATAAATTAAACAATGGCGGCAAAAGAGATGAACCCTGGGGAACCCCACAGGAGGAGGTGAGTTTCGGGCGGTGAAACTTCCAAGCCTGACTGATTGAGTCCGGTCGGTGAGGAAAGACTCTATCCATCTAAGTGCGGGTCCCCTAAGGCCAGCCTGCTAGACACGGTTCAACAGAATGTTATGGTCGACCGTGTCGAACGCGGCCGACAAATCCTGAAGCACCAGGGCCTGATGGTCACCCCTGTCAGCGTTTGCTCTGAGAGTATCCAGGACTACCTGTAACTTGCACATAACATCCTTGTTGGATCCCAACGAGAGGCAGTTGCCATATTCCAGGCGAGAGGTAATCAAGGTCTAGACCACAGTTCTTTGTGTGGAATCTGGCAACATCCACAAGATCTTTCTTAGCCACTTAAGGATGCAAAAACAGTTCGCCGCCACCTTTACTGCATGATGATTCATCGAGAGTTGATCATCGATGATGAAACCCAGATTACTTGCTTGGTGGGTAGGCTGGGGAAAGGCAACCAATGCAGGGGGCCAGTGCCCAGGACCCCAAAGTTCTTTATTCTTCCCTAAGATTAGCACTTCAGTCTTCTCCCCATTGAGTTTCAGTAAATTAACCTGCATCCACTGCGCAATATTGTAAAGCCCCGTTAAGAGAGAAGAAGATTGCACAGCTTCTTTAGCAGACAAGGAGAAGATTATTTGGGTGTCGTCAGCATGGGAAAAAATTGATAGTCCCACCTCCTCTGCGATATCAGCCAGAGGCTTAACTTAAATATTAAATAGCAAAGGGCTGACTATAGATCCCTGTGGTACCCCATGGGGAGAAGAATGAATTTTGGATACTGCCTCCGGGAAAAAAACCTGAAATGTACGGTCCATTAAGAAGTTGACCAGTCATTTCAGGGCAAGTCTGGTTACACCAATAGATTGTAAGGCTTGCAGAAACACGGTGTGAGATACTGTGTCAAAAAAAGTGCTCAAATCTAATAATATGCAAAAACAACAATTGATGGACAGAATGCAGAACAATGTCATACATTCACCCCAGTACAGAGATCTGGGCCTAAATCCATCGTTTTTTTGCACTCCACACCACCCCATCTAATAATATGAGCGCCACAGTGTTGCCGGAGTCCAAGCGGCTCCGCATCATTTTGGTAACTCCCAGAAATGTAGTTTCTGTAGAGTAGCTTTCTCTAAAGCCGATTGAGATGGATGCAAAAACATATAGGTCTCAAAATATCAGGTTAATTGCAACTTCATGTGTTTCTCCAAAATTTTGGAAAAAACTGGGAGCAGAGAAATGGGGCAGAAATTGGACATCTGAGCTAGGTCAGCATTAGCCTTCTTCAGGAGTGGAAGAATCATAGCATGTTTCCACTCCGATGGAACCAAGGCTTCCCTTAGGGATGCATTAAGTAGCTCCATAATCAGCTGTAGAGCAGGAGTCTCAGGTTTTGCAGTGTGGTAACTGGGAGGGGGTCCAGAGGGGAACCCAATTTGAGACTTTTTAAGATCTGACGTACGGTCCATTAAGAAGTTAGCCAGCCATTTCAGGGCGAGTCTGATACACCTATGGTTTGTAAGGCTTGCGGAAGCACGGTGTGAGATGCTGTGTCAAATGCGGCGCTCAAATCTAATAATATGAGTGCCACAGTGTCGCCAGAGTCCAAGCGTCTCCGCAATATTTCGGTAACTCCCAGAAGTGTGGTTTCTGTAGAATAGCTTTCTCTGTAGCCCGATTGAGAGGGATCCAAAAATATATAGGTCTCAACATATCATGTTAATTTCAAATTCACACGTTTCTCCAAAATTTTGGAAAAAACTGGGAGCAGAGAAATGGGGCGGAAATTGGACATCTGAGCCGGGTCAGCATTAGCCTTCTTCAGGACTGAAAGAATCATAGCATGTTTCCACTCCGATGTAACCAAGGCTTCCCTTAGGGATGCATTAAGTAGCTCCATAATCAGCTGTAGCGCAAGGGTCACAGGTTTTTGCAGTGTTGAAACTGGGAGGGGGTCCAGAGGACAACCCGATTTGAGACTTTTTAAGATCTGACTGAAGGAGATGATATCTAACGGGATCCAGTGATCAAGTTTACTAAGGCAGACCTCCCCCTGTACCTCCGAATGAAATCCAGAGTGAGGTAAAGAAGGTGCGGATGTAGTTAGCTGTGAAGTAATGATATTGGAGGTGTTTAATGTTAAAGGAATTTGCTCCACTTTATTAAGAAAAACATAGCCAGCGCTTCGCATTGTGATTCCAAGAGCATCGGAGGCGGGGCTTGGGTGGCAGTGCAATTTTAAAAAGCACCTGTTTTTGGCATGAGAAATTGTGGAACTGACATATTCTGCCCGAGCGGTATTGCAAAGAGAGTGGTATTCTTTAATTGCCTGTTTATAAGTAATTTTAGATGCAGATGCATAGTCCCTTCTCCAGGACCTTTCCAGTGCCTTACACTTGCTTTTCTCTTTTTTTAAAGTAGGATAACACCAGGGGGCAGGAGAGCGATGGTTGTTCACCTTCTGAGTAGAGGTAGGAAGGCAGAAATCAACAGAACAGGAGATCCAGTTTTTTATGGTGTCCAAATCTGTCATAGAGGCCTGGTTAATGACGGGCGCATTATTAGCTAAGAAATTGTTTAAAAAATTAATATTCAGTTTCCCCCAGTTTCCTAAGTTAAACGTACTACCCGGAATGGGAACGATTAAATTGGACGATTCAATTCCGATTCTGAAACCGATCAAAAAATGATCGGACCAAAGGACGGGAAGAGCTTGGGAACAGCTATGACTGGTGATGGTAGAAAAAATCTGATCTATTAAATGGCCTGCCACATGAGTGGTGCCGGTATTGTGAAGCACAACATTCATAGACACCAGATCATTAATTAAAGTAGTGCTGACAAGGCAGGAAGGATCATCAAAGTGAAGGTTCAAGTCACCTAAAATTGTGAAATTGGCTGCGCTGAGCATATAGGGGGCAACAAGTCAGGAAGGTTGGAAGCCCAAAGACCCGCCGGGCCAGGCGGACGATAAAATAAGATTCCTGAAGAAGTGAACTGGGGAGTTAAATTAGTTAAAATGACATGGCCTCACAGTCCTTATAGCTAAATTTTCAAATTTGCATGTGTAGTGGCTGTTGAAGAAACTGTGCAGACCACCGCCAATTTTGTCTTTACGATCATCTCTTACTATAGAATAGCCAGCTGGTAACGCAGCAGCTACGACAGTGATACAAATCGCCGCAATGCATGAATATCGCTGAAAAGTCAGCGATATTCATGCATTACCGAGCTAATGCTCTTAGCCATGTTATCCACCTCCCATTAGCGCAAATATCTCCAAAAGTTGGTAATAGGAGATAGCGATGTTAGCGACTGTTTTCAGTCGCTAACATCTTGGCACGCCCACTTTGCATATCATTAGTGATAAATATCACTGACATGCAAAGTGGGGCCCAAGATGGTCGCTATCTCCTACAAGCTGTCACTAACTGGTGTTAGCGACAGCTAGGTAATAGGAAGATAATTTTATCTCCGCTTTCTTGGCTTTTAAAGCCAAAAAAGCGGAGATAAACCCCCTTGATAATATGCCTCTTTATCCTGTGTCCTTGTTTTATGCGCAGGGTTGTTGTTGCCAAAATTTTTGGTATCTTTATGGGACATAGGTGGCAAAGTAAAATCACAACTAACACAGCTCCTGATCAAAGCAGCCATGGCATTAGTAGACACGGGTTTAGTTGTACACACGTTGTATGTGAATTTGGGCGCAGATCCATTAAATGTTTAGAGGTGTACCTAAGGGGGTCAAGTAGTGGTTTTTCAGGGATTATGGCCCCAGGACCTGATCGGGCAAGGACGGGTGCAGACGGGCTTGCCTTCGCAGGCATTCGGTGCACCATTGGTGCACATGCTGTGATCGTTCGCTGCACGTATGTGTGATATCCATTAAGTAGAATAATGGGTGTGCGGCATACAGAAACTCGAGTGCTAACCGCCCGAGATGCGCGGCCAAGCGATAGTGGGCATTGCCTAAGCTCAAGCACATGTTTTCTTGTACTTTATTAATTTTTAGATGTGTCGTCTAAGTCTTTCATGTCCAGGATAGTTAATGTACTTGAGTAGAGAGCCTTAGTGTTGTTAATAAGTGTGCACCATTGAGGGCACATGCATGTTCTTTTACTCTGCATTCTTGCACGTTTTTTAATTTGGAATTTTACCCGTAATGGCTTGATTGACCACATTGGTGACACGGGGCCTATCGAACTCAACGTGTCCTGATGAGCGCGATCTTTCAATTTCAACCAGCTGTTCCCTGGAATGCTGATGTACGCAGGCCATCTCCTTGATTGCGCAAGAGAAGAGTCCGGGTGCATGCTTTAGTACATTGTTTCTGCTCAGCCTCAACACTCTACATTATTGACATGGAAGGCCAGGCAAAGGGCTGATTCACTCGCTCTGACCATGCGATAATAAATCAGGTCAATGTTTTGGTCTACTACAAAATATATATGTGCTTCATTGTAGGGAATCCTTTCAGGATCGCTGAGGTTTCAGCTGAGCCAGAAAACCTCTATTGGGGCAAACACTAACTGCGCCTTGAACATTGGACATATTTAGCACAGCTCCATTTTAGAACCCTTCTGACTTTGGATACTCTTGGGGCCAGATGCACGACCCTCCCGTTTGCAACCGCAAAAAAGAGTAATGGCATGTACAAATGCTATTTTGCGAGTCACTGACACGCAAATTAGCATTTGCGACTCCCGCTATTTGGAAGGGACATCCCTTCCTAATAGTGAGTCACCATACCATATACAGTTGTTTTGCGACCGCATTTGCAGCCGCAAAACACTTGTAGTTCCCTACCTACTTCAAGTAGGTGGTAAACCACTTGCAAACGAGAAGGGGTCCGCAGGAGACCCCTTCCACTTTGTGAGTATGTGAGAAAATATTTTTAAGAGCAGGCAGGGGTCCCAGGGAACACTACCTGCCCTTAAAAAAATGAAACTGGAAAATTAAAAAACAAATCTTAAGAGACTGCTTTATTTAAAAGCAGTCCCAGACATGGTGGTCTGCTGACCCCAGCAGGCCACTATCCCTAGGAGTGCTAGCCATTCCTAATGGGTCACAAAGTGTGCCTTCCTCATTAATATCCATGACGCATGCAATTTGCGACCCCATTAGGACTCCCAAACAGAGAATGAGATACTGTTATACATCCCAATTTGCGAGTTGCACATTAGTGGGTCGTACATCTGGCTCATGATCCTTTGTCCACCTCTTCACTAGGTGGAGTTGAACAGTGTATTTATTCATTTCAAATTCCACCATGGCATGTTTTTAAGCACACATTGTGACATACTTTGTATTACATTTTGGAGGTACTTCCCTGCTTTATTCTTTCATGAGACAATCAAGCACCATAAGGTGCTTACTTTGACCAGGTGAGATCTCACTGGCTACCCACCCTTTCATATCGAGCCCCCATTATTTATATAATTACAGACACCAAGTATCCTTTGTTACACAGGCTATATTCTTGCTTTCTTGTCTTGAGTAAGACCTGTTATGATCTAATTTATGAACACAATTATGTGAGTAGGTCAGAACATCCATAATATGAATAGGTCTTCCGTACCGTTACCTTATATATATATATCCACTGCCAAGAAATTAGGATATGCTTGAACAGACTAAAGAGTTCTAACCTGAACTTCTCTGTGCCTACCCAAATTTTGCACAATTTAAAAAGTTGCTCAAGACCTGGCTATACTAACGAGTGAACATCTTACTCGTTTTCCATTTGCCCCCTTCCTCGGGCGCCTAGAGATCCCCTTGGGGATGATTTGTGCGCCTTAGAAATGAGTTCATAAATAATAAATGAATACCACATTGAGTGATATTTGCTTCTTGTATATTGTCATGCTGCGTTACTTTTTATGTGACCACATATTTTGTTATTAGCACCCACATGCATCAATATCGGCATTTGCGAATTCTTATTTGCGAAAAATAGCGAATCGCAAATAAGAATTCGCAAAAGCCTATGCATCATTTTTCTCGCAAATTTTATGCGATTCAGTAAAAATCGCACTTTTTACCGATTCGCATGAAATTTGCGATTTTTCAATTGCGAATTCGCAATTCCTATTCATTCCTATGGGCTAAAAGGCCCATAGGAATCAATAGGAATTGCGAATTCGCAGTTGAAAAATCGCAATTCATGAATGCATTTCAAGGGTGGAGAGGGGGGGTCCAATGACCCCCCCCTGCACCCATGAAATGTACTTTTCAGTACAAGTTACATACACACATGTCCTTAGGACATGTGTGTCTGTAATTGAACAGTTTAAAAAAGGCAATTTTAAGCATATTTAAACCATTTCGCAAATTACCACGAGGTTCAACCTCGTGGTAATTTGCACTTCCAGTTTCAAATATCACAATTTTTTTTAAAATGATGCATTGTTTTTAAGGAATCGCAAATTTGCAATTCCTTAAAAGCAATCGCATTTTTGGAATTCGGTAAAAATACCGAATTACTCAAAAATGCTTGCTGCTTCCCAAAAACATATTTAGGAAGTGCACTTCCTAAACACGTTAATGCATGTGGCCGTAGGTATGTTGCATAACAGTCCTCTGTCTGTGATGTGCATGAATTCTTTATATAGACAATACATTTTTGTGTCGGTGGTGTTTATTAATTCAATTTGTTGTTCTTTTTTTCAAAATCCCTTATGTGTCACTCCATGTATTGGCACGTCCTAGTTATTCAGGACCAGAATATCCTAGCTTAAAAGAAATAGTTATTTTCCCTACAGAAATAGTTGTTGTTGTATAACATTATTCCCCCTGGTTCTGCCGTACACTGTGATACCCCATTAGGATCAAATATCAGGCATTCATCACAATGTACTGGGATCGATGGAAGAACTATGCAGACTGAATTCTCAGTCCGATGCCGGAATTAGCGAGTGACCCTCTTGCTTACAGAGGCGGGATGATTCATGCTTGTCTTTTGGTAAGAAGCAGTGGCGTAACAAAACTTGAGGGGGCCCCCCTGCAGGGTACGTGGGGGGGCCCCCTCCATAATTAATCTGTGCCTCTCCAGCCAAAGTGTGGTGCTAAGGGGGCCTAAGGAGGTGTCGCTGGTCTCTGGCGGAGAACCGCCTCCTCATTAACCTGTTGGGAGCTGTGGACTGTCCACCTAGCTTTAAAAGCCTCCCTACCATCCATCATTCAGATGCTGGTTCAGGTGTTCACGAACAACACCACCAGCATGAGAGTTTAGAAGTATAATGTTTATCTCCACTACTAAAAAGTACTTGAAAATATGGAAAAATACAAAGATGCCAAAAAATGTTAAATAACGAGATTAAAACTTTAATGAAGACGAAGAAAAAAATATATAGGTTTAGTTTTCAAGTATTGGGAAGTGGTGATCCATCTTCCCAATATGTAATATATTTATATATGCAAATATTTAAGGAGAACTATGGTGCAATGGGAATTAGTAAATATGATAAAAATTAAAAAAAAATAAAAATAAGGTAAAATGCTACACAGGACAAGAAAACAAGCAGAACAACAAATAAGTTAGGGGCATATTACCAACAACTAGCGATAATTTTTGTCTCTAACTTGTTTAGAGACAAAAATTATCGCCGCACATCGGCGATTTTTATCGCAGATAAACCTTGCTATTAGCAAGGTTTATCGCAAATGCGATAAAAAACGGCCGCAATGCATGAATATCGCTGAAAAGTCAGCGATATTCATGCATTATCGAGCAAATGCTCTTAGCCATGTTATCCACCTCCCATTGGATAACATGGCTAAGAACTGCTCAGGGCAGGTGTTAGCTTTTGGAGATATCTCCAAAAGTTGGTAATAGGAGATAGCGATGTTAGCAACTGTTTTCAGTCTCTAACATCTTGGCACGCCCACTTTGCATCTCATTAGTGATAAATATCACTGACATGCAAAGTGGGGCCCAAGATGGTCGCTATCTCCTACTAGCTGTCGCTAACTGGTGTTAGCAGCAGCTAGGTAATAGGGAGATAATTTTATCTCCGCTTTCCTGGCTTTTAAAGCCAAAAAAGCGGAGATAAACCCCCTTGATAATATGCCCCACACTTACCTTTGCTAACGCCTGTTCTGGTAGAGACACAAACGAACTGCAGATTTCTTACCTTAGACTATTCCACAGGCGTCAGACGGAATCCAGAAAGACCTGATGACACATGTGTGCCTGGAGGTGACGGAAACGTCCCCTCGTCTGCGCCGGATGTGAGATGACACATATGGAACATAGCCTCCGATTCCAAGGGTTCGGGTTCGATTCCAAGGGTTTGGGATAGGTTAGAGGCATTTACAGCATCCAGTAAATTCTGACAACATTCTATGAGGTATTTATTGGGTACTTAAATGTCTAATATTCTGAAATTAATCTTTGACCACAGGGGATTAATTACAAAGGTCAAATTATGCAAGCATGAATATTTACTGCACGTTTTCACCAGGTTTTAGCTGCGGAAATAAACCAGCAAAAATAGGAGGTGCAGTAATTACTGCTTCACTTGGAATTTCGATATATAAAGTACATCAAAGTTCAACACTAAATTTGAAATTTTGGCTTTAGCTTGTAATGGTGCTACATACTGGATAAGCAAGACACTGCCATGTTCATCTTTCCTTAATTGGTGTACCTGGAAGTTGCTCAATAAGGGCATATTGAGGATACCACTATATGATTGGAAGAAATGCTTGAAATAAATGTTTTTGATGATTTAATATAAGGCGAATAGTTGGTGTTCTTTTATAACAAGACGCTCACACACAGGATCTCTGAAATATGCATCAGAAACTGGCTTCTGGTCTGTATTTCATTGCTATTTCCACATTTTGATTTTGCTACTTAACCAAAATTAAAAGCCAAACATACATCTTTTTAATTTAAAAAAAAGGAGCGATGTAAAGTGCATCAAAACTGCCATTTGTTTGAAGTTTTCTTGGAAATAACATAGTTTTGTATTCCAGCTTATGTGGAAACCCTGCTAACGAGGCTTGCATACCTCGAAGCATCACCCTCTACGTATGTGATACATTTCAACAATAAAGTGTTTTAGTTATTTATTAATTACATTTCTTTTCTGAATATGCAGTTTGCTCATTCCACTGCACGTCTTTTGCCTGTAACTCTCTGGTCGTACCACTCCCTGCTCGTCCCTTGCTTATATGTCGTCTCCCTGCCCACATCTCTTTCAGCCAGCTGCCGTCCTACACAGTCTGTCTGTCCCTGTCACCATTTCTTCTCAGTCTGCACCCATCAGCAGCTGTCCCTGTCCACACCTCTGCTACCGCTGTCTGCTGCACTTCTCCCTGGCCGTTCCTTTCTTAGTCTGCACTCTGTCAGCCCATTCCCTTCACAGCCTGCACAGCACGACTCCTTCTCCATACCTTTCTCAGGCTGCACCTCTCTGACCTTTACTATCTCCCTGCCCGCGCCTCTACATTCCCACTCTCTCCCAACCTGGAGCCCTTCCTGACCCTCGTTATCCTGCACCTTTCCCTGCACGGACTTCATGGTCACAGGTCACGCGTCTCAAAGCGTTCACAAATCTCGCACATATCTCTACACCCCGTACCTCTCATCCAAGCAGAGGCGGCTAGGCCGGTCGCCGACATCCTGGAGAAGCATTCTAGGCAGCTGCCTAGTCCCTTTGGGAACTACAGTAAGGTAGAGAAAGATTGTCCCTTGTGATGTGGGATGTATCCTGATTGCAGGAAAGGCAAGTGTTATTTCGATTTAGGCGCTGGGAACGCTTGCCTTATGTGATTGCCCTTTATGGCTGAGATACCCGCCACCCCCTCTCAACACAATCCTCAAGGATGGGAAGACGGAAACGGTTCTGAACTTTTGGAAGGCGGGAGGGAGTTACCCTCCCGGCCGTATTTATTAAAATATGAAACAAAATTAAAACATTAAATTAACAGTTTCATATCATGTACAATTTCATTTACACATTACGATGTTCTTTGGCTGACCTTAACACATCTCTAATACAAAGGTTCTCCTAGCCGATACTAAACATCCTGCAAATGCATTTCTCAAAATTGAAATTGTACATCCTAACATTACGGGCCAACGGCAAGGTCGTAACCGGTGTCAGATCCCCCATACCAGAACTCCCCCCTCACTTGTGAGGGGCGGACGCACAGAGGGCTGTACCTCTGTGCCTGCTTCCAATTTCCCTTGTCTTAGCGGGGGCCCTCTGTTAACTCGACGCCATCTTAGTGGTCGTCCGAGGACTCGTGTGAGGTGTCTAGAAGGTAGCGTAGACCCCCCTCCCACCCCACACCACTTACCACATCTGCCGTCGCAGATGTCCTGGCCCCGGAAAATTCCCAGGAGGGGCCCGTAGCCCCTCCTCCCCAGGGAGAGGCCCATGGCCGGCTTCCCTTTCGGCGTCCCCATCCTTAGAGGGGACCGCCTCCCCGTTTGAGGGGCCAATGGCCGCCTCCCCCCGGGCACTCCCATCCGTAATGGGTGACGCCCACACCTCTAGGGATCTTCCAATTACTGCTCACCGATCATGACCTTACCGCCCGACCAAAAATAAATACGACAATCTAAGCTAAAGAGGAGAAAAGACGATTATACTCATGCAAATCGAAATATAATCTCTACTGTTTAATAACACATGCTGAAACAGAAAATTATCAACTTTATTGCATACCCAATTACCAACTTTTATTCAGACAACCTGTAAGAGAAACAATATCACGTCACTCGACTTTATTCAAACAATTCGCTGTCATCAGGGGCTGGTGGGCGGGTCAAAATTGGCTCTTCGTTCCGTCTCGAGCTCACGTGCAACGGGGAGGTGCAGCTTCAGAGCACAGGAACAAGAGGATGCTTCGTTGGCTTGTCGCTCCTTTTATCCTTCTTCGGGCGGGCGTGGACCCACCTCCAATCCGCCTCCGGGGCGTGGCTAGCGTTGTCGGTGTCTAGGACAACCCTCTCTTGGGCGGGAAAAGGCTCGCCCCAGCTACGCCGCTTCGGGCATACCAGCTGGGACTCGCCTCCCGCCCAAAAATGGCTTCCCGGGGGGATCGGGGTACTCCACCATACGTTCGGGGGGACCGAGTGGTCGCCCCTTTCCATATGGCTGAGATACCCGCCACCCCCTCTCAACACAATCCCCAAGGATGGGAAGACGGAAACGGTTCTGAACTTTTGGAAGGCGGGAGGGAGTTACCCTCCCGGCCGTATTTATTAAAATATGAAACAAAATTAAAACATTAAATTAACAGTTTCATATCATGTACAATTTCATTTACACATTACGATGTTCTTTGGCTGACCTTAACACATCTCTAATACAAAGGTTCTCCTAGCCGATACTAAACATCCTGCAAATGCATTTCTCAAAATTGAAATTGTACATCCTAACATTACGGGCCAACGGCAAGGTCGTAACCGGTGTCAGATCCCCCATACCAGAACTCCCCCCTCACTTGTGAGGGGCGGACGCACAGAGGGCTGTACCTCTGTGCCTGCTTCCAATTTCCCTTGTCTTAGCGGGGGCCCTCTGTTAACTCGACGCCATCTTAGTGGTCGTCCGAGGACTCGTGTGAGGTGTCTATAAGGTAGCGTAGACCCCCCTCCCACCCCACACAACTTACCACATCTGCCGTCGCAGATGTCCTGGCCCCGGGAAATTCCCAGGAGGGGCCCGTAGCCCCTCCTCCCCAGGGAGGGGCCCATGGCCGCCTTCCCTTTCGGCGTCCCCATCCTTAGAAGGGACCGCCTCCCCGTTTGAGGGGCCAATGTCCGCCTCCCCCCGGGCGCTCCCATCCGTAATGGGTGACGCCCCCACCTCTAGGGATCTTCCAATTACTGCTCACCGATCATGACCTTACCGCCACAGGCCGGATAGTTGACCGGCTATCCGGACCCCCCACAAAACTCCTACTTAAAGGTCATGGCTGCACAAACTCTTTAACCAAGCTATGAAATCTCCTATGAGTAAAACATTCCCCTCCCGGGACAAGTGGACCCCATCTTCCAGATACATATGGTCCCCCCTGATACATCCATGAGGAATAGAATGCAATGTACCTGTACGGAACAACCTACACAGTTTGTTATTCACTTTCTTCACTGAATGATTTATAGCAGACACTGAATTAGCCCCCCGCCACACCTTTCGTGGAATCATATGTGACCATGCAATCGTGCACCCCGGAACCCTTCTCGCCAACCAACTTACTGTGGATAGTATCAACTCGAGAAGTATTCGTCGACCAACGGTCACCAAATCATTGCCCCCAAGATGCACTATGATTACAGATGGCGGTGACCTTGTCCGCCCTAACAAACCCTCCATAAAAGTTTGAAACTGGTCAATACAGAGCCCGCCCCTTCCGTAGAAGGTCACCCTGTACCCGTATTCCCCAGCCATGTGACTCATATCACCTGCTTTGAATACGTCTGTGGCACGCCTCACGTATGAGTGGCCCACGACCCACACCACTCTTTCCTCAGCCGGTGATCTGTGACCGCTGGTTCCCAGGTGTCGGGTCGACTGCACAGTCCGCCCCGCCTCGTAAGCTCGCGAAACTGTAAACCAAACAAAAACAAGAAGCGTGAGTGCATGACATTAGCTTCACAACATGTGCAACCGCACATACCTTTTATAACAATTCGAGGACCAACGCCCCAACTGTTTCACTTTTTCAACACTCAGACCCCTGGCTGTAGCCTCTGTAGCAGCCCCTATCCGGAAGGAATGAGTCCCGAACTCGCACGGGTTCAAGCCCGCAGCTGCGATTGCCATTGTTAGCACCCGCTGGAACTGAAACCTCGTCAGTGGGGTGGCGTCGGCGTGCCTCAGCAAGCTTCCCCCCCATGATGCCGCCCTCTGCGCCAAATACTCCTCAAAGCATGCTACCGGGCACATGGGAGATCCCGGAATCCGCTGGACTACTACGCTGTCCCCGATCGCTCTCTGATCGGTCTTGGACCTAGCAAATGAGACTACCATTGTCTCCCCCTTAATTTGAACGTGCTCTCGGCACAGACCTCCACCCGTATCCTGCTTGTTCCTTGCTACCAGTTCGCTTACCCGCATGGCCCCATGGAATGCTAATGCAAAAGCGGCCCGGAGTAGCACAGTCTCTGATTGAGATGAACATGTCTCAGGGAGTACGGACAGTAACCGGGCTAATACTTCCAGACCTATCGGGTGCCTCTCATCAACTCTGCTACCCTCAAGGCGTTGCCACCCACGCAGCGCCTTCTGTACCAGAAAAGACGCAGTGGGGTCATGGATGCCATGAGCCCGTGCCATAAAAGAAATGGCGTATTTCAAAAGACAGTGGTCCCTAGTAGTTCAGGGATTAGGCAGAATTGATGGACATACACGCAATAGTCAGTATGACCTTTGTCCAGCAGGACAGGTTTTTATTTTAAGAGATATGGAAAACATAAAAGGATTTTTTACAAGGTGGGTACAACCAGTAACCCACAGGGGACAAGACAAAACAGGGGGGTAAACTTGACGCAACAAAGGCGGTCTGTGCTAGTATCTCAGTGAACAGACAATGGTAAAGTACAAAGCATCATTGTGAACAATTTTCTATTTGTAGGGTACATATGATGCTACTATGTCGACGGCGTTTCGATGCCTACACACAGATACATGGCATCATCTTCAGGACAAAGAATTAATTTGTTTGTCTTGAAAGCATAACAGTTTTTGGGGCCTATAAGCATACATACAGTTATATTGGGGAAACAAAAAAGGGAGACAAAACATAAACATTGGTCAATAACAAAAAGACTAGGCACGTATATAAATCTGACTAGTGATCATCTGTGGCATTGTGAACTGTTTGTGGCAGTTATTCATCTTTTAGGAATAGTAATTTTGTGAATTGTAACGTGGTGGCGTGACAGGCTTTTGTTTCCATGCAGCCTATTGTGAATTGTTTATGACAGTGGGGACAACATTTAAAATCCGACGCAGTGACGGAACTGTGGGGGGCGACGCATGAGATTAAAAAACATTCAATGAGCTCAGAGTTGGACCAGGCAAAGTTTAAAAACGGGTGGCGAGCGGTGTAAGCGGCGAAGTGTTGGTAACCGGCGGTTACGTGTAAAGAGTTTTACATGCGGTTTAGAGGCGAAAGGAGTTTGTGAATTATCGTTTAGCTCTACGTGATCAATTTTAAAAGGAAAGTAGCGCGAGCATACAGATCGTGATTTACCAATATTGTGGTCCACAAAGTAGTCTGTTAAGCAGTACCTATGCTTTTGGAATCAAAGCAAGTAAGGAAATTGAAGGGTTTAGGAGCACAATAGTATCCTGCCAAAAAAGCGGGAAAATAAAAGAGTGAGTATAAACATATTGATGGACCGGTGAGAAGGTGATGAAAAGCTCAAAAAATAAAATAATTAGCAAACCAGGGCAAGGGAGCCTCTAAATACGAGACCGGACCAATCGTGTCTCACTAAGAAGGAAGAAAGTAGATTTATATGAGTTATGGTCCTCGTGGGGTATGGAAAAGCCGATTAGAGCATTCTGCAGGTACTTACTTCCTGGTTTGGCTGCTCCTTGTCTATGCAGGATACAAAATGGCGGGAATCACTGTCGTGCTCGTGCCTGAGGGCTAGATATAGGGGGATTCAGAAATGGAAGAGGGACTAGTCGTGGTGAGTACGGCGGCCATGCTGGAAAGGTGTGGGAGTGTTTAGAGATAGGTAAAGGACTAATCGCAGTGAAACTGGCGGCCATACTGGAATGGTGTGGGAGTGAGGAGAAGAGGTTATATATAAAACCATGTGCAATAAACATTTACATATTTACATGAATTGTTTAAGAAACATCGCGAAACCTAGGAGGAAGTCAGGTATGTATTACAGGGTGACTGATCACAGGAGAGATGTCCAATCTTCGAGACGATTGAGGCCTGTATGGATACTGTTGGTGCGCAGTATCCAGTGAAGTTCCTCCTTGTTCAGTAACTGAGTTACGTCCGCTCCTCTGGGTGGTGGTTTTACCATGGTGATGATTGTCCATGTCAGATCATTTTCAGTGTGTCCTTTTTCTTTGAAATGTTCGACAAGAGGGGCATTTGGAGTATGGCACCGGATCCTACTACGGTGTTGTCCGATGCGTAGCTTGACCTTCTGGCTTGTTTGTCCAACATATATCATCTTGCAGGGGCAAAAAATGGCATACACCACATTGATGGAGTTACAATTAGTGAAGTGTTTTCTTTCAAAGGAAATAGTGCCAAAAGTAAATGTTTTTCCCTCAATAGTGAAGTCACACACTATGCAACTACCACATTTTGCATGACCCGTTAGGGCGGGTAACCCCCATGCATCATTGATGGTTGTTTTCAAATTAGGCTGAGGTAGGGAAGCTCTTACCAAATGATCTTTTACATTTTTTGCTCTCTTGAATGCAAAGATAGGGTGCTCAAGATTCAGTAGTCCGGCATTTAATACAGGCCAGTGTTTCAAGATGCTTTTCTTTATGGCATTAGAGGCTGGGGTAAAAGTGGTTACACACACTAGTCTGTCTTGGTTTTTCTTTGGTTTTGGTTCTAGCAGACTCTCTCTGGGGCAGTACCAAGCCCTTTTTAAAGAACACCATCCCCGAACACTCAGAGATTCACTCTCATTTTCACAATTCCTTCGTATTCGAAGAAACTGTTATTTCAAAGAAGACTATTTCTCTGAGGCTAAAACTCTCAGCATAAAACTCAGAAACAGGGGATACCCTCGAAAACTAGTAAGGCATTCTTTGCATTCAAGAGAGCAAAAAATGTAAAAGATCATTTGGTAAGAGCTTCCCTACCTCAGCCTAATTTGAAAACAACCATCAATGATGCATGGGGGTTACCCGCCCTAACGGGTCATGCAAAATGTGGTAGTTGCATAGTGTGTGACTTCACTATTGAGGGAAAAACATTTACTTTTGGCACTATTTCCTTTGAAAGAAAACACTTCACTAATTGTAACTCCATCAATGTGGTGTATGCCATTTTTTGCCCCTGCAAGATGATATATGTTGGACAAACCAGCCAGAAGGTCAAGCTACGCATCGGACAACACCGTAGTAGGATCCGGTGCCATACTCCAAATGCCCCTCTTGTCGAACATTTCAAAGAAAAAGGACACACTGAAAATGATCTGACATGGACAATCATCACCATGGTAAAACCACCACCCAGAGGAGCGGACGTAACTCAGTTACTGAACAAGGAGGAACTTCACTGGATACTGCGCACCAACAGTATCCATACAGGCCTCAATCATCTCGAAGATTGGACATCTCTCCTGTGATCAGTCACCCTGTAATACATACCTGACTTCCTCCTAGGTTTCGCGATGTTTCTTAAACAATTCATGTAAATATGTAAATGTTTATTGCACATGGTTTTATATATAACCTCTTCTCCTCACTCCCACACCATTCCAGCATGGCCGCCAGTTTCACTGCGATTAGTCCTTTACCTATCTCTAAACACTCCCACACCTTTCAGGCATGGCCGCCGTACTCACCACGACTAGTCCCTCTTCCATTTCTGAATTCCCCTATATCTAGCCCTCAGGCACGAGCACGACAGCGATTCCCGCCATTTTGTATCCTGCATATACAAGGAGCAGCCAAACCAGGAAGTAAGTACCTGCAGAATGCTCTAATCGGCTTTTCCATACCCCACGAGGACCATAACTCATATAAATCTACTTTCTTCCTTCTTAGTGAGACACGATTGGTCCGGTCTCGTATTTAGAGGCTCCCTTGCCCTGGTCTGGTAATTATTTTATTTTTTGAGCTTTTCATCACCTTCTCACCGGTCCATCAATATGTTTATACTCACTCTTTTATTTTCCCGCTTTTTTGGCAGGATACTATTGTGCTCCTAAACCCTTCAATTTCCTTACTTGCTTTGATTCCAAAAGAATAGGTACTGCTTAACAGACTACTTTGTGGACCACAATATTGGTAAATCACGATCTGTATGCTCGCGCTACTTTCCTTTTAAAATTGATCACGTAGAGCTAAACGATAATTCACAAACTCCTTTCGCCTCTAAACCGCATGTAAAACTCTTTACACGTAACCGCCGGTTACCAACACTTCGCCGCTTACACCGCTCGCCACCCGTTTTTAAATTTTGCATGGTCCAACTCTGAGCTCATTGAATGTTTTTTAATCTCATGCGTCGCCCCCCACAGTTCCGTCACTGCGTCGGATTTTAAATGTTGTCCCCACTGTCATAAACAATTCACAATAGGCTGCATGGAAACAAAAGCCTGTCACGCCACCACGTTACAATTCACAAAATTACTATTCCTAAAAGATGAATAACTGCCACAAACAGTTCACAATGCCACAGATGATCACTGGTCAGATTTATATACATGCCTAGTCTTTTTGTTATTGACCAATGTTTATGTTTTGTCTCCCTTTTTTTGTTTCCCCAATATAACTGTATGTATGCTTATAGGCCCCAAAAACTGTTATGCTTTCAAGACAAACAAATTAATTCTTTGTCCTGAAGATGATGCCATGTATCTGTGTGTAGGCATCGAAACGCCGTCGACATAGTAGCATCATATGTACCCTACAAATAGAAAATTGTTCACAATGATGCTTTGTACTTTACCATTGTCTGTTCACTGAGATACTAGCACAGACCGCCTTTGTTGAGTCAAGTTTACCCCCCTGTTTTGTCTTGTCCCCTGTGGGTTACTGGTTGTACCCACCTTGTAAAAAATCCTTTTATGTTTTCCATATCTCTTAAAATAAAAACCTGTCCTGCTGGACAAAGGTCATACTGACTATTGAGTGTATGTCCATCAATTCTGCCTAATCCCTGAACTACTAGGGACCACTGTCTTTTGAAATACGTAACTGCCCAAGGTCCCTAGTGATATTCCTTTGGGTCTCCCTTGTTCTTTGAAAATAAAAGAAATGGCTGCCCGGTGTCTATTGGCCGTAGCCACTGATTTGCCTGCCTGGTGTAATGATAACAAAAATTTCAGGACATACTCTTCTTGGCCCCAAAGCTCCCCCCTAGCTGAACCCAAAAAGGACCAATAGGAACGGAACGCCCCTTCATATGCCTTCCTTGTCCTGGGTGCTAGACTCTCTCCCACAAGGTCTTGTAGTCCGGGGCACCGAGAGACCAGAGAGCTTCGGGAAATGGTGCCGCCACCGGGTCCGCTGAGGGCAGAAAACCCCAGAAGGCCTGCATACGGGAACGAGAAAACGCAACAGCTGCCTGGTTTAACACCCCTGGCACATGTCTCGCCCTAAAGTGGACGTTCAGTCTCATACACCGCAGGACAATTTCTTTCAGCAATCTCAAGATCCATTTGCAGCGGGCTGCCTGACTATTGATACACTCAACCACGGTCATATTATCAGACCAGAATACCACAGAGCGATCACGAAATCCCTCAGGCCATGTTTTTAAGGCCACCAGAATAGGGAACAGTTCGAGAAACCCAATGTTACCTGTGAGTCCATTCTCGTGCCACCATGCCGGCCAGGTTTGTGCTGACCAATGATTACCAAAGATGGCGCCAAAACCCACACTCCCTGCCGAGTCAGTCCACAACCCCAGCTCCTCTGAAGAAACCGCTGGTTTGTTCCACACGACCCGACCATTGAAATCCGCCAGGAATGCCAACCATATGCGCATGTCCTGGCGAACCTCTGCCGAGAGCCTTGTGCGGTGGTGCCCTTCCTTAAGGCCGACCATGGCTTGAGCAATAGAGCGGGAAAAGGGGCGAGCCATCGGTATTACTCTAAGGGCAAAATTCAGCTGACCCACAGCCTGCTGCAACTGATGCAGATTTACCTTCACCTCGCTAATGCATGTTTCAAGCGATGCCTTAAATTTCGTTACCTTTTCCTTAGGCAAACGGAAGCTCCCCTCTTCGGAATCGAGCTCTATTCCAAGAAACTCGAGCTAAGTAGCCGGGCCCACCGTTTTTTCTGGGGCCAATGGCACGCCAAAACGATTCATGAGATCACAAAATTCATTCAAAGCCTGTGCACATTCTCTGTCTCCGGCTGCCCCCAGGAATAGAAAATCGTCAAGATAATGCATCACATGTGTAAACCCCGTTGTTCTTGTGAACGCCCATTGCAAAAAACTACTAAATTTCTCAAAATACGCACAAGAGATGGAGCAACCCATTGGCATACATTTATCCATGTAATAGCGTCCCTGAAACATGAAACCAAGGAGACGCTGATCATCTGGGTGTACCGGGAGTAACCGGAACGCCGATTCAATGTCCGATTTGGCCATCAGCGCTCCGGGCCCCAGGCGATTCAACATGGCGACGGCCTCGTCAAAGGATGAGTACCGCACCGAACAAACTTCCGGGTCTATCGCATCGTTCTCCGAAAGACCCCTTGGAGCTGACAAATTATGAATCAACCTGAATTCCCCTGGGTCCTTTTTGGGGACCACTCCCAGAGGCGAACAAACAAAATTAGCAACCGGAGGCATGTCATATGGTCCGGCAACCCGACCTCGGGTCACCTCTTTCCCAATCTTTGCTTGTACCACCGCCGTATTCTGCAGCACCGACAGTTGGTTCCTACATTGTGCTTTACCCTGAAAACCCCCCGCCGGGATGCGGAAACCATACGAAAAACCATCTCGCAACACCCCAGCGGAGATATGATCCGGATATTCGTTGAGCCAAGGAATCATTGCCATGATGTCAACCGGGGTAGGGAGAGGCGCCCCTCGGACTATTTCAGACCTGTTTGGCGCCCCCTCTATTTCCCGTATCACCAGTCTTGGCTCTGCACATGGTCTCGGGGTGCGAGGACTGCCCACACCCTGCACATTCATGCCGAAACTTGCAAGACCCTTGCGGTCTAGTACATTTGCCTCTGTTAAAGCTCCAGCATGCCCCTTTTTTACCTGAGTTGCCATTATTCCTTGTGTGCTGATCATTGCTTGACCCCGCCCGAAAGGGCGCTCCGGACGAATGGCGGGAAAACTCGACCACGTTTCCCCCCAAAGATGGCGACTTCGCCGTGCCTGATTTCTCTATTTTCTGCCAGGAAATGGAGTCGAAACAATCCCACATCAGGGATGTGTCGTACTCCTTGGACTTACGAAATATGTTATCGTAACAAAACGATTGATTGCCACTATATGTCTCATAAAATTCCATGATACGTGTCTGATACACGGCTAATTCCACCAATAATTCGGGCCTTCGTTCCCCCATAATTGCAGTGAACATTCCAAACGCTCTGCCCCAATTGCCTATTGTTTCATCAACTCTGAAACCGGCCATCTTGGCGCGCCATACACTAGGATGCAGAAACTCTTTTTGGTTCTTTACATGTTCAATCTCATAGTGATCGGTCAGCAAGGAAAACATGTTCACATATTTATCAGCCCATATCCTTTCTTTTACCTCAATTGGGATATGCTGAACAACTTTCTCCCTCCTTGAAGGTACCGATCCCTCCCCTGCCATCGGTAATGGCTGCTTACCTGAACCGGTAACTGTGACCGTAGTCCCTGCCGAACCAACGCCCAATACTGGTTGTTCCACGGGAGCCTGCGGGGAAACAACAGGACACGGTGCCTTCGCAGCATCTTTCGATTGCCGCAACTGCTTCATTATCGCTCTGGCTTCATCAGCCGTGGCCCCCTCGTTCTCTTTGCCCAACCATGCCGCCAACTGGGCAGCCAGCTCAGGAGGCATATCCTCCCCGTTCACAGGAGTGATTACCACAGGGATTGGTTGCCCGCGTTCGGGACAGGAGTCGGGGCCTCGATTGGGGTGACCGGGTGCGCTGGGGGCGCTTCGGGAACCGGGGCCTCCCCCCCGACACTCCCCTCTTGGCCCTTCTACCTTTCCCGTTAGGGACTACTCCCGGCAATGCTGGTCCGATGACTCTCTTAGGTCCCCCCGCACCATTCATTGCCGCCATTTGCTTCTTCATATCCGCCATGTCTTTCATCAGCATACGAAGCATCTGATCAGTCCCGACCCTCTTTCCGACCTTCTTGCTAGGCATCGTCACCGTATGCTCCACGAGGTCCTAGGCCAGGAAACTCCGAACTCACTGAAAGAGTAAACACAAAATTAATTTCTCAAAATTGGCTCTTCGTTCCGTCTCGAGCTCACGTGCAACGGGGAGGTGCAGCTTCAGAGCACAGGAAGAAGAGGATGCTTCGTTGGCTTGTCGCTCCTTTTATCCTTCTTCGGGCGGGCGTGGACCCACCTCCAATCCGCCTCCGGGGCGTGGCTAGCGTTGTCGGTGTCTAGGACAACCCTCTCTTGGGCGGGAAAAGGCTCGCCCCAGCTACTCCGCTTCGGGCATACCAGCCGGGACTCGCCTCCCGCCCAAAAATGGCTTCCCGGGGGATCGGGGTACTCCACCATACGTTCGGGGGGACCGAGTGGTCGCCCCTTTCCATTCATCATGTTTTATCCTCCTTCCTACTTCTGCCTCTTAGTGAAGAGCACTGACAAAGCCAATAGGACTGATGCAACGAGAACGTATGCTTGTATTCGTGCACGACTGCTTGTGTAAGGTAATTCCTAGCTAAGGTCACTTTCCTCGGATTCACAGCCCGCATTTGTCTTAAAGAAAGACTAATAATACATTATCTACGCCACCAACTAAGATGCTACTACCGAGAGGGCTTTAAATTGCTCATAGAAACATTTAATCTGGCCGCCTTAGCAGTTTAGAGGGGTAGCAACTTTCGGCAAAACATCACTTCACCTAGGAACCCAAGTCTTTGCACCAAACCTCGGACATTCCTGCTACTAGGCTCGGACTCTGACTTACCTGACCTGAGGGCTGGGGGCTCAGGCTGGGCTGGGCTTACTTCAGTTAGGCGGGAGGTGAGCAGGATGGCCAGGCGGCAGGGCAGGGCAAGGTTAGCCAGGCAGGGGGTGGTGGTGGTGGGGTGGGGGGCTAATAAATTAAATTAAATTATGGCCGTCGGTGTCGGAATTCGACAGTCCGGTGGAGGAGCGGCTCTCTGCATGGCTGGGTGGGTCTTCTTCTTGGGATGCCTTACGCGCACTTTTAATTGTGTGCGCCAATACGCATGTCTGGAGTAAGACACATTCAAATCACGGCATTGGTAAACAGCTCTGCCCCCACCCTGAAGAGTGCACACATGCTTCCGGGAAGAAACTGCGCGCCGCACGCTTGCATATTTGTTATAAAGAGCCTCAGAGGCCTCGGCTGGGGCTGCACACCATTTCTCAAAAGCCTCCGGGGCCCTGGCTGGGGCCGGGCACCATTTATTAAGAGCCTCAGGGGCCCCGGCCGGGGCCCTCCGTGCGCGTGTGTACTGTGCAGCAGTTGTTTATTCGTTATGACCTTCTGAGGCCCGGCGGGGGCCCAGGGATGCATGCATGCCTTGCGCACGATTTAATATATTAAAGCTGCTGTGAGCACTGCGCAACGCGCACCATATCTATTCAATTCCAGATGAAGTAAGTTAAGGGGCCCTGTGGGGCCCCTGGAGCGCAGGGCCCCCCCCGCAACGCGGGGGCTGCGGGGGCCTGTGTTACGTCCCTGGTAAGAAGATTAGATGCATTATCTCCTTTTGATGAATTGGGAGGTTTTTCTAAATGATCACTAAAGGCAGTAGAGTATTCATAGGACCCGTGACTGAGTGTATTCTTTTTTGTTCATGTTTTTTAACTGTATTGGTACCATTTACTAGGGACTTATCAGCACATAAATAAACAAATCAGGTGTCTACCAATGTTACCATTTTGAAAGGAGTGACGCAGTCTCTTTACCACTAGTGAGCATAGGTAAGGTGCCCAGAGATCTTTAGTCAGCAGAAATAAGGTTGAGCAAAAGAGGAAAGAAACACATGCGGAGTGACCCTGGAAAAAGGGTACATTTCCAACACTGTCTTTGCTGAAAGGGTTATGGACTTGCAAGTGCCGATCCTGTTTAGCTCACTTTTATTTGCAGTTAGGAAACAGAAAATCTTCTTGCAGTGTGTATGTTAAACTAGAGAATTCTGTAGAGTCTTTTTAAATATGTCTACCGATCACATGAAACAATGTATCCCCAATAAGCAGGATGCCTACCTCGCGGTTGTGGTTGCACCCCATGTTGTAACACTCGAACAACGCTCAGGAATATAAGTAGGGCTAGGTGTCATAGTAATTTGTTGGTGTTGTGTTTTATTTTTCTCACACATTTAATAAAACTCAATAGTAAGATAAAAGAAACTAAAAGCACATAGTTCTAAAATGGCACTGAACGGTCATTCCAACTGTATACACGTCACAGTATTGTAAAATACCTGTTCTCGGAGATAAAAATTGGAAAAAAGAACTTCTGCAGATCAATATCAGAAAGTCATTTTTACACCCTGGGCTTCATAGGAGTCATTGTCTCAAAACGTTTGCACAGCGTATCATTTTAAATTGCAGACTGTAAAAACAAGAGACATAAGAATAAATCTCAATTCTCCAGGGTGATTTAAATGTGCACAGACCAAACAGCCGTCAATCTGCCATGCATTTTCTTCTCCTGGGCCTAAAAACTATAAGGTTCTATGCACTGCTGGAGCTCGTTAATTAGACAAATAACTGTTGCTACTAATCTTTTTTGGATAAGAGAAACTTTGTCAGTAGAGGAAAGTTTCTCTGTGGTGTGCCACACGAAAATGGAAATCTCGTCTGAAGATGTTTCTCCAGCATCATGGTTCCCAAGGAGAATTTCAAATACATTCTTAAGTTTTAGCCTAGGGTAAGCCTACTGCTATTAAAGAAAGAGTAAAATATTCAACGAAACCCCAGTTCAGCCACAATATTCCAAAATCAAAAAACAACAAGGCATAACTAACAACGTATTAGTTCTACAATACATGCACACTGTTTATGAAATGCTAATACATCTTTAGAGAGTTTTGTGCATGCTTCTCAAAATGTGACTTAAATAATGATAAAAGCATTACGATTTAATCCCCAAGTTATTAAAACTATATTTAAAGTATATATTTTACATCAGATAGCAATTGCTATCTAACTCATTACCTTAGTTTTCATCCCTTTTAATCATTTTATAGGGAGACAAACGTTACGAGCCAAAAGACTTCGCTTCCATTCAGTCCTGGATGCCACAAACCTGCATAAAAAATAATCTCTGTAGAAAGAGTTTGCACTAATCGATCCTAACAGAAGAAAAAACAGGTGTAACATTAGCTCCCCGAAAAGTACCTCTATATATTCATCATCAACTCTTTTCAGCTTCATTTGTCTTCATTGTTCTTACATCGCTGTGTCAGTTTGTCCTGTAGCTTACTGCATGTTTCCCCACTAATGCGGTGTTCCCTTGGACTAAGACTAGATCTGTACTTCATAAGCACCATAACATGTGTAACTGATGTAGATACCATACATACTATGCTAGGAACCCCTATCGACCTTTCAACGGACCTTTGGTGTGGGACACTGGCAATTTCCAAAGGTGGGCATTCCTCCACTTTCTGAACATTACCAAGTGCCAAGAAGCTTGTAGTTTTCTAAGGACACTGGCTGCATTAAGAATAGCAACTGCTAATGAAAGACACAGCCCATTGTGAAAGGAACTATTCATTCATGAGATCTTTCTCCCATGAAAATGTTGGTGGTGCTGAACCAAAGAGGGCCCTACAGGACCCCCTGTGTCCCTTCAGTCTGGGGATGCATGCAGGGGGTGCACAACATGGACACCCTTTTGTGCATGAGCCCCAGTTCCTGCACGGAATGGACTTTACAGTCCATGCTGTGCAGGAACCTGTGAGGTGCTCCCAATGTGGTGCCTTTTTCAAAAACACTGCCGCCTTTGAAAGAAGCACTGCCACAGGAACCTCCATGCCGCGTGACAGTCCAAAAATTGACTTAAAATCTGGTGGGTGGGCAGTAGAGACTCTTGGTGTTGTGAGGGCTCAGTGGTGGCAGGCCCCCCTCACTGCCAAAAGTCATAATTGGGCCCTGTTGGACAGGCCACGTGAAGGGCTTGCTTCCTCCCCGCATGACAGGGCCCGAGCCCCGGTCCTCCAGATGTTACCCACAGAAGCAACCCGCACCCCGTCTCATGCGGGACTCCTGCCCCCGGACATCTCTGTATCTTGGGGCCGAATCCCTTCCAGCTCCCTCGGCCGGCCCGGCCGCCATCTTGGACACTGCACCACGAGGCCGCGTGGCCTCAGATCGACCCTAACCCTGGGCCTGGCCAGGCCCCGACATCCCGGCACCACCATTCACCCAGGAGGTGAACGGACCACTTGGCAGGTCAATGGGAGAAAGAAGTGTCGATGGCTCTCCCCGCCAGGTGCCGATCGCACCCAGCTCCCCCCGGGCGCTGGCTCCACCCCCCTGCTGGGTGTCTGGACTCCCTCATCCCGGACCTCCCGACCTCCAAGTGCGAGGGTCCAGACATCAAAGGGCGCCAGACCTATAACTGGGGCAGCTCCAGAGCAGGAAGGCAGTTGTATCCTGGAGTCGAGAGACACCGCGAAGAACTCATCCTTGACGGACTACTGGCGCTGCCGTAGTCCTGCCTTGCGAACTATCGTCCTACCTGCTGGCGCTGCCGCAACCCTCTGCATCCTTCATCGTTGTCGGGACCTGCTGGCACGGCCGCGGACCGTTGTAACTACCACCTTCATCGGGACCTGCTGGCGCCGCCGCGGACCGTCGCTACCTACGAACATCCCGGGACCTACCGGCGCTGCCGCGGCCCGTCCATCTAGAACGCCGAGCTCGAGGATTGTGAGCTATTCATCATATCATCGCATCTACCAGATTGGTAATAAGACTGTCCCGCTACCCCCTTCCCATCCAAGAGACTAGAATCGAGGGGACCCCTGAGTCCAGACCTCCTTGTACCATCCTACTGTACTTAAAGTATGTGGAGACTAAAACATGCCAATATATATACATTAGCTACTAACATTATTATCTACACACACACTCTGTGTGTGAATTTACATCCCTATCTTTATACACGATTTTAATGAGGATGTGGCCAAAATTTTCTTGACACACTATCACTCTGGGGACTTAAAAATCACAATAACCACATATCTCTGTGAGAGCTTGAAAATCACTATAATCACACACTATACTTTTAGGGACTTGAACATCAATATAATCACACACTATCTCTGAGGGGACTTGGACATCACTATATTTAAAGACTATAATTGTAGGGATTAGAACATCACTATAATTGCTCTTTGCAGGGTGTGCTTCACTACTATAATCACACACTATCTATGTGGAGACTAGAACATGCCAATATAAATGCATTGGGCCTGATTAACAAAGGGCCTCCTAACTCAATTTGGAGGTCCCGCACTTGTGGGGAAGTCTCCACACACATCAGAGTTCTCATTGCGGAGATTCTGCTCCGAGTGCGGAGGTGCCCCCACGACTGTGGGGCCTCCGCCATGAGTGCAGAGGCACTTTGTGAATCAGGCCAACAATATCCCGATATCAGCATCATTATCTTCACACAACATGTTTATGTGGATTTGAGTCCTGCCTTTGCACACAATTTCAGAGAGGATTTAAAATTGTTTTCTTCACACACTATCGCTATGGGGATTTAGATATCACAATACCCACAAATCTCTATGGGTGCTTAAAAATCACTACAATCACACACTATCTTTGTGGTGAGTTGAACATTCATAAAATCACACACTATCTCTGGGGGGACTTGGACATCACTTTATTCACAGACTATAATTGTAGGGACTTGAACATCACTACAATCGCTCACTGTCTTTGTCAGAACTTTAAAGTGATTGCCTTTGCACATTATCTCTGTGGGGACTTGAACATTCCTATACTCACACACAATATTTGTTTGGACATGAACATCATAATTGTCATACACTATTTGTGGGTGGATTTAACATTGTCTTTACACTTTATTTCAGAGGGGACATGAACACAATTTTATTCACACACTATCACCATGGGGAGTTAAAAAGTACAATAACCACATGCTATCTTTCTGGGAAATTAAATCTTGCATATCACTATAATTGCACTCTATCTCTATGGGGATATAAACATCACTACATTCACACACTATCTTTGTGGAGACTTGAAAATCCCTATAATCACACACTCTCAGTGTTGGGACTTGAACATCACTATAATCACACACTATCTGTGTGGGGAATTTACCATCACTATAACCACACACTATCTCAGTGGGGACCAGACCATCACCATAATAACTCACTATCTACCTAGGGTCTGAAGCCCAATTATAATCACACACAATGTGTGTGGAGAATCGAACATTCCAATATAATTAAATTATCTCCGGACATGACCATCATTATTGTCACTCACTATTTGTGTGTAAAATTGAACCCTGTCTTTACACACTATTTCCCTGAGGATGTGAACACAATGTTCTTCCCATACCACGGCCAAAGGGACTTAACATTCACATTAACCACATGCTATCTTTGTGGATGCTTGAAAATACCTATAATCACACACTAACTTTAATGGGGCTTGAACATAATTACATGCACTAATTATCTTTGTAAGGACTCGAACATCACAATAATTGCACAATATCTTTGGAGATTTGAGCATCATGATAATCACACACTATCTTTAGTGGGAATTGAACATCACTATAATAAGTCACTGTCTTTTTGGGAACTTGATTATGATTGCCATTACACACTATCTCTGTAGGGACCTGAGTATTCCTATACTCACAAACAATCTATGTTTGGACATGAGCATCATAATCTTCATACACTTCATGTGTGGATTGAATATTGTCTTAACAAACTATTTCAGACAGAAGATGAACACAATTGTCTTCACACATTATCTCCGTTGGAAGTAAACAATTGCACTAACCACACATTATATTTATTAGGACATGAACATCACTTTAATTGCACACTACCACACATTATATTTATTAGGACATGAACATCACTTTAATTGCACACTATTTTAAAGGGAATATGAATATTGCTACAAACACACACTATCTTTGCGAAGACTTGAAACTCACTGTAATCACACACTATCTCTGTGGTGATTAGAACATCACTATCATCACACTATCTTTATGGGGATTTGAGCATCACTATAATCACACACCATCTTTGTGGGGACCTCAACTTTATCATAAAATCATTTAATTTATGTGTGGGCTTGAACATTCCTATCCTCATGTTCTACCTGTTTGGAGACTTTTTACACTATTTCAGTGGAGGCTTGAAGAAGAATATGTGTACACCAATCTCTGTGGGGATTCAAGCATCCCAATAGCCATTTACTTTCTATGGGCCTCCCCGCATTATTTTATATGTACATGTCTGCCCCGAGGAGGTGGAAATCCCCGGGGTAGTTCTAGGGCTCCCTATATAGGTTAATGTTTCTGTCCTGGGGAGGTGATGACCCCCAGGGCTATGGAGGAGGACTTAGGGCCTCCCCCACATTATTTTTTATGTACTTCTGTGCCCAAGGGAGATGGCGGTACCTGCTGAAGAGGGGAGCCGCTAGGCTCCCCGAATTTAATTACATCACTGCCCCAGGGAGGTGGTAGTCCACAGGACTTTGAATAGCCTGAGGAGGAGGGCCCCGTGTTCCCCCTACCTCATTTTCATAATGCCCCCTGGACCTGGCCCACCCAGGGGCCAACACTAAATCAGCATGTGAGCTGGCGCTTTGTTTTTTAAAAAGTTTGCTACAGATTTGCAGATCCACCCATGATTTAGTAGCAAAATAAAAATAATTAAGGACCCCCCCAGCATATCTGGGAGGCAGGGTATTGCTACCCTGTCCCTTTAAAAAACTTTTTTTATGAGACTCGGCTTCAAGCCGTGTCCAAAGATGGCTGCAAACACTTCTTGGTTGAAGTATTGACAGCCAATCAAATACTAGTAGGATTAGTGAGTCCACTGACAGATCACCCTGAAACTTTCAAGACAGCAGCTGAACCAAAAAGGAAAGTTTTGTAAAAATTCCATTTAGATTCATCAAGTAGCGCCAAAGTTATTGTCAAAGCAAAAAACACTTTTCCTATGGAAACGTTGATCATAATTATAACTACCTACTGGTGCCAGTAGGTAATATATGTATATATAAATACATATGCTTATGTAGGTATTCATAGTATTGACCTAGATTTTATTGGATTTTTTTTTGACTTGCCTATAACTTTGGCGACGTTTGACCAATCAGCATGACATTTTTCCCAAAAAAGTGTGAAGGTATGTTCTGGTTGTCGTGGAAAGTTTGGGGGTGATCGGTGCAGTGCGGACTGAAAATTTGAGACACAAAATAAGCGTGCATTTGTAATGTTAATACCTATAACACAGCTACAGCCCAAACTGCTGAATGGACTTACACCAAATTTGGCAGGGAGGTAGATGTTGGTTAAAGGAAGAGCCTTTTGCTTATTTGGTGTGAGTCCATTCAGTAGTTTTTGCGAAATTAAAGTTTAAAATTATAGTGATATCTCTGGTCGTGAAGTCTTCATGAACAAAGTTGAGCTAGTGCAGGGAAGGCACTGCTCTGATTAGCTGCCAACACTTCAACCAGGATGTGTTAGCAGCCATCTTGGGACACAGCTTCCCAAATCCCCCCAAGAAAGCAAAAATAAAGAAATGTGGACAGGGTAGGAATACCCTGAACCCTAAGCCATGGTCTTGAAGTCCCTGCCGTGACATTTAAGAATAAAAAAAAAGAAATTGCAGCAAATTCGTGATATTAGCAAATTTGCAGCAAAAATATCTCAAAAAAGAAAGCACAGCTTCCTGTGTTTGCTTTAAAATCACCCCAGGGTCAGCCAGGTCCAGGGGGCCTATGATCTATATAGGAGGGGGTACACAGGGCCCCCCTCCTAGGGCTTATTAAAGCACGGAAACCGTCACCTAAGTATGGGCAAAATTTGCAAATTTGTGGCACGCAAATTCGTGGGAAAGCGAATTCGCGGTCCGCAAAATTTGTGAATTTGTGGATTTTCATTTTTTGCGTGTTCGCGGGGCGCTTTACGTGTTTGCTGGTTTTTTTCAGCTTTCCGACCGTGAAGTCACCCATGTGGTCATATATGGGCACGGCCATCTTGTTCGCATTGCGTTTTTCCGTTTCCGGGCGCTAGTTGTATGCTCGCGTTGGGCATTTCCTACTTGCGGGCGCAATTACGTCATTGCGTCCATTTTTGCGTGCTCGTGGGGAAAATATCGCGCAAACTTACCCACGTGGTCGCAATCTGCGTGGCCATATTGTTTTTCATTCATTGCTATGGTTCTGGGCATGATTTTTCAATCCTTCCTTAATCTTTGCAATCCATTGTTTCTTTGAACTTTGTTTGAATTTTTTTTACTCATTATCAATCTCTTTTTTTTGTACATCTATATTTTGTGTTTTTTTTGCTTTTGGTTACTTAAAACTACTTTTTTAAACACTTTTCTTTTATTTACCTTTTCCCTATTCTTTCTTTCCTATTTTATTTTAGTTTACTGTCCAGGACCATGGCAAAGGGAGCCGGGAAGAACACCGAGGGGAAGGGTCCCGCACCCCGTACCCGGTTCCCTTGCGGGCGATTAAAGGGGGAGCAAGTAGTAGCCTGAGAGATCTTCAGCGCGGTGGAGGTGGCCACACTGATTTTCTACATACAGCGCCACCTCCCCAAGACCATCGCGGCAGGCCCGGTGCCGGGTACGGGCTCCGGGAGCGTCGCCAGCTATGGGGGAAGGTGTGCCGGGCCATGTATCGGGAGTCTGGGGTCCAGCGCACCTACAACCAGGCGACACACCGGTGGGCTGACATCCTGGACCGGGAGCAAGACCTGCTCGACCTGCTTGGAGTCGAGATCCCGGGCCCTGGTGAGTAGTAGTAGCTAGTATTTAATCACTACTTTGTTTTCTCCTGCTCTGTGTTATGATATTGCAATTTGTTTTTTCCGAAGAGCAAGAATGCTGCCGATTACATTGCTGGTAAATTATGTTTCAAAAGCTTCTGTGATTGCAGGTGTTCGCCTGCTCACTGGCGGTGCTACTACGCTTACTTGTTTTCAATTTTGTGCTGATTTAGCCTGAGTGATTATGTATGAGTGAGTATTTTACAGAACTGCGTAATACTAGAGAATCTAGAGACTCAAGTCTAGTCCTACCTTTGTACTCCTGCTGCCACTAAGAAGAGATAGTGGTGGATTGATAGGTCTCCTTTCATTTAACCAATAGTATAAAGTTACTTTCTGGTAAAACAAGCCATTCAACATTCCTTCAAGACTGCGCCTGAATGCTGCTCTACACAACTTCCACTTGGATAGCTTTTTAAGGTTATCTTTGACCTCTTAAATCACCATAAGGGTTGTTTGGACAGGTGCAAAGTGCCCACTTTAATCAGTGGACAGCATATACCAGGCCAACTTCTCACAGGGGTAAGAAAGGAACATTTACAAATATACCCTGTTGCATGTTGCATAACCAACACCATGGAGTCAATATGTGGATCATGTGTTCAATTCCATGTGCATACCACATCATGATTCAAACTCAGGGTCAGATTCACAGAACTAACTTAAGACAAAATCCTAAACTTACTACTATTTTCATATTCACAGAAGGCACTTACTCATTTTGGTATTCACAGAAGACACTTACTCAATTAGGTATTCACAGAAGTTAGGAGTCCTAACTTTACGACTCCTATATGCCTTCTGTGAATACCGAAAGTCTTAAAATTAGGATTTTTCTCAGTTTAGTAGTAGTAAAGAGTTTGGATGGTCTATACCATGACAGGCAACAGTGGTATGCTCTCACCCCACACATTGGGACAGCTGTGTGCAATGTAATTTCATGCCAGTAACTATGCACGTGGCTCTTTACATGTTCCTATGTAGTGATGCTTCACAGGGCGCACGCCTGACCCCCTTTTAGATGAGGACTTTATCCTCCGACAGCCCCATTCTATTCCATTGCTTTACAGTCCAGATTTGGCTGCATTGGCAAAAGTAAGACACACTAGCCTCATGGTGCAGGGGGGCCTGCATTGTCAGGTTGAACAGGGTTGAAGTATCCATGCATGATGTGTTTTTCCTGTCTATGTTTGTTGCTTTGTATTGTGGGACTTGTAGTTCTTGTGAGTCTTGTTATACATTCCACTACAGCTCCCAGTATACAAAGGTCACTCTGGACTGGTGCTGTACATCACACAAAGAATGGACGTTCTGGCCAGAGCATGACTGATCTGTACAACATGTAACTGGGATGTATGACTTACACTTATGGGATGCATGACTGTACATGAGAAAGATTACTACCCTTTTCCTTGCACACAGTGCAGCGCTGCACAGGGAAATTGGTTGCTGCGCTCTACAGCATGACATGTTTGCCCATATTGTCCCTTTTTCCAACTTACCATGTAGGTCTTGTTGGTCCTTATTGCCAGGACTTTCTTGTCTGGGAACTCCTGCCACCAACTCTGCTGGGATGTGTGTCAGCTTCTCTGTCTCCATAGGTCCTCCTCCTCCTTTTGTCCTCATGGCAGTCCTCAGGTTGGTGACCATTTTCTCCTTGGTCCTACGCTTATAATCATGCCAGCGCTGCTTGCACTCTCACACTGTGCTCTTAGCTTTGCCGACACCATAAATTGTGTCCACTATGGACTGCCAAATGGCCTTTTTCTTCAGTAATGACAAGTTTGAGATGACAAAGATTTGCTGTTCATGCTTATTCACCTGTTACTAATATTTCACTCTCCTTCTCACTGAAATGATTATTCCTCTTCGCCTTCCTCTGGGGGTGTCTGGACATCCTGGCTGGAGCTGGGGTTGTTGGAGTTGTTGCCCTAGCTGCTTGTGCCTGCTCCATCTTTCTGTTTTGAGATGTTGGGAAAACCTTTTTTTCTAAATATATAACTTTTTAAGTAACCCTGGGCGCAGTTTGCAAAGTAGCGCTTCGCGTAGCCATGCAAAGTGCACTTCGCACTACGCGAGCTACTTAGTGCACTGTTTGTGGTAATTGCACAGTGCCAGATGCTTGTCCGCACTGTGCAATCATTGAAAAGGGCTTCTTGCACAGTGCGAGCTGTCTTTTACTGCTGCTCAAGTAGATTTGTGCTTGAGCGGCAGCTTTCTCAACGCGGACTGGTAGTTTCTCATCACGAGCGGTCGTGAGCATAGGCGATCACCCGCAATGAGAGACCTGACTTCCCCATATTGAGAAGCTTGCCCGGAAGTTTATTTTCCACGCTCGCGATCGGCAACTTGATTTTGCTGATCGCGAACGAGGAAAAAATCTCACTGGGATGTCATTTTGCTTGCTCGCCGTCGCCAACTTGACGTTGAGGACCGTGAGCAAGCAAAAAATGACTGCTTCACTCGGCTATTCTACCTGTGTTTGCACTATGCTACATGCAATTCGCGTAGTGCGAAGTAGCGCAAACTTCACAAACTACCTGAACGTAGCGTAGTGCTTTGCCCAGGCTTATTTTTAAGGGATTTATAATGCTTGATGCTCTCCAATATGCCACTAGAGTGGTTTGGGGCATATAAACGGTAGATCACAATCCTCAAAGCAGCCACTCACCATTATTCCTGCATGTTGTGTCAGTTTTCTCTGTGGCAGCAGTCCCATGAAAGCCTCATTTTTTATTTCCAAGCGACCTTACGCCATGGTGTGCCAAACATAAATATGACGCATGCATGGCATTTCAAACTGGCATACCGCAGCGCAAGTTTTTCTGACCAATCAATTCCTTACATTAGTGATGAATCAGTTCTCATTAATGAGACCCTGAATGCGCTGGAGTTGTCGTAAGAACTGCCGTGATTAACAGATACTGCCATACCTCCTAAACTACTTTGACCTGAATGAAAAAACAAAATCGGAAATCTGCACCTGTAGTTTTCCAAACACAGATAAGGAAAGATTTCTAACTATTGCGAATGTGCAAATGTGTTCAAGATTAGATTTGAGGATATGGGATAAAAAAAGGTTTTCAGCCCTACTCATGAAAATGTATTGTGAAATATGCACGTGTATATGTTCGTATAAAAAAAAATAGCTAGGCCGATGCGGATGCACTTGCTTTTCTTCCCAGTTTTGTCACAAAACCCTATTCCAGGCCACCTACTCTCTGCTCAATTCTCACTAGATTTATAATCACGAAAATCATTGTGTTAGCAAATCTATTTCTGGGTGCAAAACCAACTTTTCTGAAGTAGAAAGTGTTTATGCGCTTGTAAATAAGATTCATTGTGAATGTAAGTATGACTTATGTACGGTAGCTCTGAGAATCAAGCTCAAACTTACCACAGTGCCAGAATTTTTTTCTGTTAAATTAGTATGTATTTATCTGCAGCAATAACATGCTAGATGTTTTGCCTTTCACTTTTAGAAATATTAGACTTTATGCTCATCCTGGCACTAATGTAATTATTCCGATCTCCTAGGCTCAGAAGTCTGGTCAGTCACATATTTTTTTATTCATTTGTGAAACATCTAAATACTTTATATTGAAAAACGTATTTTTCATTGTAAAATATATGTAAAATAAGTACGAGCGGCTTCCCGCGATTGGTGGTCACTTATTCGTATCAGCTTTGCACGCCTCATTGCTATTTTACAATATCTCTCTTTTATTCAATTTCCAACAGCATCAAACGGAGATTTAATTGCATTAGCTGTATTTCCCACTCTATGTTGATGGTTATAGACAGACACAACGATAAAAGATAATTTATATTTAGTATTTCACATATAAATACTTTGAGAAAAGTGCCTTTTTACAGCCCAACGAGAATATTAATTTTAATCTAATCAGCATTAGAGGAAAATCTCTGTCTTCCCATATTTTATGCATTTAAAAAAGAAAATATGTAGGAAAAGATTGACATTGAAAAGCATCCTGATGCTAAAAGCCACTGTATGATTTACATGCCAGCCAGGAGAGCTAATATCTTCCATTCAAAAATAGAAAACTGTTGCATATGTTGTAATTATTTGCTCCTGTCAAAGGAGTTGGTTGGAGAGCAAGGGCTTGATGTACAAAGAATGGGAATAGTGATTTCCTCAATGCGATTTTTTTTATCACAATTCGGAAATCACTATTCCTAATGTATGAAACTCTTGAGTTTCGTTAGCAATTCGTAGTGGGTAGCAAGCAGACCTACCTCATAAAAAATTGATGAGGTATGTCACAATTTGTGACCCATTGCTATTTGCTGCCATCACAGTGTTGTCTGTTATTGCTTTTAAATATAGGAATATATATATTTTTTTCAAACGCATCCGGGTTGCCTTAATAAAAAAATTGGTGTTTCACTTTTTATGAGTAGGCAGTGATCTGTGGGGTCATTATCGGCTCTTAACATTTTTTTTTTTACCAGGGAACCCTTCTCATTTGCGAATGGTTTACCACCAACTTTGAGTTGGTGGTAAATGAGACTGTTTTGGGACCGCATTCCGGTCTCAATACATTCATAAATACCAATGCGAACCAGTATTTGGAAGGTATGCTGTAAAGACGGTGCTTCCAAATACCGAATCGCAATACCCAAATTGCAATCCAGTAAATAGTCGCCCAATCACAATTTTGGCTTTGCGAATTGGGCCATTTACGACCGGAAAAATACTTTGTAAATGATGCCCCAAGAGAGTGCTCGATAAAAAAAGATTTTGCTTTGACTTACCCTTGATGTACCCTTTTCCTACCCTAGCCATGAGTCTGTAAAATCATCAAAGGGATGACAACTGCAAAAAGATGTGCATGTTTAAAAACACAAATTGGGCAGCTCACTTGTGAAAGAAATGGCATAGGGTTGCAATCATTATAAGGAAAGCATATGCACTTTTTACACAAAAATGAATGTAAGAAATAAGTGTATACATCAATTTAAGTCTAAACAAAAGGAAAGAGCGAGGATTTCTTCTGGAGTGCGTCCCTGTCCCCGAGATAATATTAATAAACAACTTGGACGAACCTACTAGTCAAGATGACTCAGTTTCACTTTTCGAGTGCCAAAAATCACTGGGTTTGTAACCCTCACCCACCAACCTAGTTAGTGGCATGCTTCATCATAGGGTTCCCAACCGGATAGCCGAATGCTACCCAGTTGTGTTTCAAAGCCTGATTACAGTGGAGCGGGATTGGTGTTGAGTGTGACGTAAGGGCTAATAAAGTGGTGCAAGTTAAAAATGTCTCCGGGAATCCTTACTGATTAATTGGTACACAGACAAAATATCGATTTTTAAATATCGATATACAATTATATCGAAGTTTAAATATCGATGGGACAAAATATCGAAGGTAAGTAATATCGACAGTCTTAATATCGATATTAGTATGATATCAGTAATATCGAAGTTTTAAATATCAATGTCAATAATATCGAAATAAATAACTTCGATGTTACTAATATCAATTTTTAAATAAATTTAGTGTATATTATATTGTATTTATTATGTTTTATTATTTATTTTTAATGTAATTTAATTAAATATTGTCTTTTACTACTGTAGCGGGTTGTGGGTTTATAGGGGAATAGGGTGGGAAGTAATTTAATTATGTTAAATTAATTATTAATTAGTAGGAATTATTAATTAATTAATTGAGAATTAATTTTTAATTAATTTTAATTAATTGATTAATTGATAAATATGTTCTGTAGCGGGTTATGGGTTTATAGGGGAATAGGGTGGGAAGTAATTTAAAAATAAATAATTATTTAATGTATGTTTGTAAATATTTTAATTAATAATTAATTGGTAATTAAGTTATATTAATTAGTTAATTAATTAATATAATTTTGTACATATTTTGAATTATTAATTAGTTGGTAATTAATTAATATTAATTAGTTAATTACATTAATTAGAGTAATTTTTTTTATATATAATTTTTTGTTATTCTTATTTAATTAATTGGGAAAAATAATATTAATTATTAAATTAAATTAACTACTGCTAATGTGCTAATATATTTACTTTATTGTTATTGTTAATTAATAATTAATTGGTAATTAAATAATATTATTTAATTTTGGGTAAAGGAGTATTTTTAGGGTTCAGGGTCAGTTTTCAGTTTTTGGGTAAAGGGGTATTTTTAGGGTTCAGGGTCAGTTTTCAGTTCTTGGGTAAAGGGGTATTTTTAGGGTTCAGGGTCAGTTTTCAGTTTTTGGGTAAAGGGGTATTTTTAGGGTTCAGGGTCAGTTTTCAGTTTTTGGGTAAATGGGTATTTTTAGGGTTCAGGGTCAGTTTTCAGTTTTTGGGTAAAGGGGTATTTTTTAGGGTTCAGGGTCAGTTTTCAGTTCTTGGGTAAAGGGGTATTTTAGGGTTCAGGGTCAGTTTTCAGTTTTTGGGTAAAGGGGTATTTTTAGGGTTTAGGGTCAGTTTTCAGTTTTTGGGTAAAGGGGTATTTTTAGGGTTCAGGGTCAGTTTTGGGTTTTTGGGGTACAGGGATATTTTTAGGGTTCAGGGTCAGTTTTGGGTTTTTGGGGTACAGGGATATTTTAAGGGTTCAGGGTCAGTTTTGAGTTTTTGGGGTACAGGCGTACAGGGTAAAAATAAAAATAATGTACATTAAATCAATTAAATGAAATTAAAAAAAAGAAAATTACATTAAATTATTAAGTGTTTTATTTATTTTAAATGTATATGTATTAGTTTTAATTTTGTTTTAATATTTTTATTTAATATTTGTAAAATTATATGTATTTTAAAATTATTTTTACATTATTATTAATACATTTAAAAAAACGATATTTTTAACTTCGATATTTTTGTACTACGATATTATTTTTTCGATATTTTTGTACTTACCTTTATGAAGATATGACTTCGATATTTTTGATGTCGATATTTTTGTGCCGATATTTTTGTATTTCGATATTCTGTCTGTCGATATGATGTCAGACATTCGATTAATTATTTACTCCCAGCGGCCCAGGACAAGGTTAAAATCCAAATGCTTACTTTTGGACAATATGAAAAACATCCCGTGGCTTGCATACATTAAAAAAATTCTAACTTCCCTGGGCCGCCCAGAGCTTTTCTACAAACCGGACTGCATTGTTAAAGATGACCTGGAATGGTTCAAAGCGACCTTTATCAAAATGAGAGAAATAGAACGGGAGAGATGTGAGCTTGTGAAACCCACTGTGAGGGAGCATTATACTTCTAAAACTACACTGACCATTGAACCCTATTTAACGGTAGTGTCAATCCCGCTACATCGCTGGTTATTAACCAAACTAAGACTTAACCAGATTCACTTCCTGTTAAATGACTCTAAGGTGTGGGCTAAGCCCGAGGATTTAGCGGTCTGCAAATGTGATAGTTTTTCTCTGCAGGACACCATTCATTTTATGTTCTTTTGCAGTATATATGCCCTGCCCAGGAAAAAGGACCTTGTTCCGTTGCTTAAAAACAAGGGGTTCGTCCAAGCCAAGCCTGCTCTATTTTATTTAAAAAAGTTAGATTCACCACTAACAATGTTCAGTGTCGCAAACTTCTTGGTAGCTGCTTTTCACCTCAAAAACCGTTCTGGAAATAGATAATATAACAGTATTGGCGACACCTTATGGAACTATTGAAAAATTGCTGTATTTTTTAAAATTTGTAAATATTTTAATTGTTCTATCTTAACAGTGACATCAATTTTATGTAACTGAACCCCTTAATTATGCATTTTGTGTCTATGTGCTTTTTATGATTCGTTATGAATCGAAATAAAGTTGTTTTGAACTTGAAAATCCAAATGAGGATAACATGTAAGATTAATTGGTCTTGGTTATTCAAATGGTCAACGTGTTTCAGACTCTTAAAAAATCATTTTTGAGGCTTTCCTCAGGACCAGGCTAAGTGACAAGCAAGTGATATATGGCAAAAAGATGCCACATGTGAATTTTTTCAGCACACACACTAAGGTGTGCTGTGCATGCAGTGGTGTATACGTACTTACGAACCCACTGGAAATTTTTTTTAAACCTGTAAGAAAGAAGGAGAAAAAGAGAAAACAAACAACATTGATGATGATCATTTTACTCCGCTTATTTTATGCCACCTTCTTAGACTTATCAGTGACCTTAGCGGGCTAGCATACTGTGAGTCTGTTTATCCATAGTGATAGCTGTGTGGCTAACATTAGTGCTACACACACCAGTGAACTATGTTCTTTGATCATGGTGTGCATGCACTGTTGAAATTGTTGGCAATGTATAAGGTTGCAGTTGTTGCGTGCTATGGCAGTTTTGCGTACTGCCAGGTGACGGAGAAAATGTGGAGGCACTATGAATTGTGCCCAACATGTGTCAGATGTAAAAAAAAGTCAGTTTGTGATGTCCTTTTTGCGAATATTTTCAATCACAAGTAGGAAATTGCAAACACCCATGTCTGAATGTATTTTTGACACATTTTCCATTTACCAGTGGGTCGCATAAAGACCTACCTCACTAATGTTTATGAGGAAGGTTCTGCTTTGCAACCCACTGGGAATGGCCTTCACTCACAGGGATTGTGGTCGGCTGGGATCAGCAGACCACTATGTCTGTGACTACTTTTTAAATAAAGGATATTTTTTGTAATGCAGCCCATTGCATTTCAACAATAAAAATTAAAAACTACTTTTTTTATTTTCTAAGAATAGGCAGCGGTCCGTGGGACAACTGCATGCTCCTAAAAATGTTTGCAGAACTGGTTACAACCAACTTGCAGCTTGTAGTAACTGCAAATGTTTTTCAACCACATTCCAGGTTGCAAAACAATCCTCCATACCAGTGCGACTTGCTACTAGGAAGGGACCCTCTTAACCCTTCCTAATAGTGATTCACAAATCCAATTTTGTGACTCAGTAATAGGTTCCCGACTTGCAAAATAGGGTTAGTACATGCCAAAAAGCATTTTACTGGTCAGGCCACTTGCAAGCGGTCAAATGCTTTGTACATTTGCCCCTTAGAGAGTCACAGGGTGGCAGCCAGAGGCCAAACAGCAGGGTTCAATCCAGGTCCAGTTGCCATTAGCCAGTGTATGGTTAAAGTCTATTGTAGCGTTAAAAGTAGATTAGCCTGTTGGTCCTTGAAGCTCACTTTTATGTTTTAGGTGCAAGAAAGAGCCAGTCCAGTCCTTTCAGAACTCTTCTCAGGTGACATACAGCAGGTTCAGTACTCCACTGATCTTTCTCAGATCGAGGAGTATTCAGAAATGTATGCCTGGAAGTGCCACATTTAGGCCTGGCATGATCTAGTGGGTGAGAATGAAAGCTGTGCCTCCAGTGTTATATGTAAAGCCAAACAACCTGCAAAGAAATATTTAAAAAAGAAGCATGATTTGACAGTGTAATGTAAAAATAGGTCCACTGTATTCGGAGCCTGCTTGGCTGAAGGGATAAAGAAACTTAGTCCTGCCCAAGTAGCAGCTATTATCTGGCTTTGACACGGAGACTTCTTCGAAGTTAATCGTATTCCTAGGTCCAACCCCGTCGGTCTTCCTGTCAAGGGTACAACAACAAGTGGAAGAACAAATGCAAATTTAGCTTCCAGTAACTTCTGGTATGGAAAAGGTAACTTTTGAAATGTTACTTTTCCTTAATAGTTATTAAACTTGTAGCTTCAATATTCAAATGGATTCTAATAACTATTAACTCCTTCACTGCTAGGCCTCCCCCGTGCCTTTGTTTGCCCATGGGGTAGTTCGCGCTTAGGCCCCTGTAATCTTTTGATCACATAAGGTATCCATGCCAAACTTGCATCCTTTTCTTCAAACATCCTTGGGATTCTAAAGGTACCCAGGGTTTGTGGATTACCCTGGATGGGACCCAGAAATTAGCCAAATTAAAGCTACATTTAATTTTTAGGGGAACAATGGGAAAAAGGTGCTTGAAATGAAAACATCTGCGTCGATCCACAAAATTCCACCTACCCCGCTTTCCCCAAAGTCTTCTGAGAAAAGTGGTAACTCACCTGTATGGGTAGGCTTAGTGCCCACAAAAGTAAATGGTACAAAACACAATGTGAACACACCACAAATTCACAGTAAAAAATGACTCTTTTTTGGCAAAGTGCGTAGCTGTAGATTTTTAACCCTAGCTCTGCCAGCACCTAGAGAAAACTATATAAACCTACACATTTTTTAGAACTAGACACCCAGGGCAATCCAGAATGGAGTGACTTGACTGCCTCTCACCTGATTCAGTTACCCAGAGTCCCTTGCAAACCTAAAAAATTGTGAAAAAACACATTTTCCTCAAATTTCTGTGATGGAAAGTTCTGGAATCTGTGTGGATTCACAAATTTCAACCCACCCGCGTTCCCCAAAGTCTTCCAAGAAAATTGGTACCTCACTTGTGTGGGTTGTCCTAGTGCCCGTGACAGGGAATGGCCAAAACGCAATGTGGACACACCACAATTTCACAGTTAAAAATGACCCTTTTTTGGCAAAGTACCTAGCTGTAGTTTTTAAACCCTAGCTCTGCCGGCACCTAGGGAAACCTAGCAAACATATACATTTCTGAAATTTAGACAACTGGGGGATTCCAGGGAGGTATAGCTTGCATGGATCCCCCAAGATTTCCTTACCCAGAATCTCCTGCTAACTTCAATTTTTACTGAAAAAGTCTATTTTTAAAAAACATTTTGTGTGGAAAAGTTGTGGCCTCACCGGGCTGACACAAATTTCTTATCACCCAGAATTTCCCCTGGTCTCCCGGTAAAAATGGTGCCTCACTTGTGGGGGTTGCCCAAGTACCCGTGACAGGCAAGGGCCTAAAACATGTTAAGGCAACATCAAAATTGACCAGCTAAAAATTACCTGGTTTTGCAAGGGGGGGTCACCTAGATTTTTGGCCCCGTGCTCGGGGGCCATCTAGAGAAACCTACCAAACCCATACATTTCTGAAAATTAGACACCCAGGGAATTCCAGAGAGGTATGGCTTGCGTGGATCCGCCAATGTTTCCTTATCCAGAATCCCCAGCAAACCTAAAATTTAGCTGGCAAAAGTCACGTTTTTCACACATTTTTGTGTGGGAAAGCTGTGGCATCACTGGGCTGACACAAATTTCCTACCACACAGCATTACCCCGGGTCTCCCGATAGAAATGGTGCCTCACTCATGTGGGAGGCCCAAGTATCTGCGACAGGGAAAACCCTTCCTTTCCTCTGATGCCTTTTAAAATGTAGCCCCCCACCTCGCGCGCTGATGTCATTTGATGACGTGGAGGTGGGGGGAGGCAGGGGAATGGCTTGCCCTGCCTTCCCTGGTGGGGGCATTTTAATGGGTGTTGCACGGGGGATCGCCAGTGCTTCCCCTGTGGATGGGTGCTAGGACGGCCGGGAGACGTCCTGAGCACACGCCCACCGTGGTTCCGGAAGGCTCTTGGCTGTCCTGAGCACAGAAGGGGTTTTTTTGTTCAGTTAGTCCAAGATACTTAATTAGGATTTCAAGGCAACATGTACTAAGGTAAATGTTTGCAATTACCAAATAACACATTTTTATGCTTTGTTATTTGGTAATTGCAAACAGCGATTTAGAAAGGTGTGTTTAAAACATTTTGTGATTTCCAGTGGGTTGCAAATAGACCCCTCACTAATATTTATCTGGTAGGTCTTGGTTTATGACCCACTGGAAATTGCAAAAATCAAAGGTATGTTGACGTCAGCAGACCACTATGTCTGTGACAGCTTTTCAATAAAGCTTTTTCTTTACTGCAGCTCATTATCCTTAAAGAAAAACTGATGCATTTTCACAAAGAAAACTGAAAGATTTTCTTTTCATTTTGTAAATCAAATGAAATCGGGTGTATGTTAAGTGTGACTACTCACCCGTAAGGATCTCAAGGCCCTGGGAGTGTGTGTGGGGGGGGGGGGTTCGCATGTTCAAGTCCATCAAGGAGGGGGTCTGTCAAAGAGCCATGTTTTTAGATTTCTTGTGAAGATGGGGAGTGATGTTATCTGTCTGAGTTGGAGCGGAAGGTCGTTCCAGGCACTGGCCACGCGGAAGGAGGAGGAGCGGCCTCCCAATCTGGTCTTTCTGGTGCGGGGGGCCATGGCGTAGGAGAGCTGGGCTGATTGTAGGGTCCTTTGGGGTGCGTGGAATTTGAGTCGACTGTTTAGGCATGCTGGTCCGGTGTTGTGGAGGGTCTTGTGAGTGTGGGTTAGCATCTTGTAGGTGACTCTAGCTCCGATGAGGAGCCAGTGGAGTGTGCGCAGGTGCTGGGAGAAGTGGCAGTGGCTTGGCAGGGTGAGGACCAGTCTTGCGGCGGCATTTTGGATGTTCCGTAGCTTGCGGGTGAGGTTTTTGTTTCTTCCGGCATGGAGTGCGTTGCCCTAGTCGAGCCTGCTGGTGACCAGGGCGTGAGTGACGGTCTTTCTGTGTTCAAGGGGGATCCATTTGAAGGTCTTATGTAGGAGGTAGATGGTGTGGAAGCAGGAGGATGTGACAGAGTTGATCTGGTGGTCCTTTTTGAACTCTGAGTCTAGGATGATTCCCAGGTTGTGTGCATGGTCCGGGGGGATGGGCGGGCTTCCGAGGGCGGGGGGGTAAGAGTAGGCTGAGGTCTGTTGGCCCACTTTCTAATGTTAAAAAATATTATTCCAAATATTCACAAAGGGGAGGGAGTTCCTTAGCAGACCCCATCCCATTTGCAAATTAGTTACCCCCTACTCGAAATAGGTGGTAAAATGTGAATGTTTTGCAACCACATTTCGGTCCACAAAACTTCCACACATTCCACTGTAATTTGGTAGTAGGAAGGGGCGCCCTAAACACGCTATTTTCTAATACTGAATATGAAACCCAATTTGTGATTCATTAATAATCGATGATTTGCGCCATTGATTTCACTAGAGTGCTGTGATTGACTCAGCGGAGTTGCTCCTCAGCCTAATGCTCTTCCAACACAGTACTCTGTTGGGCGCTTGGGATCGGCCCAATCAGTTCATAAGGGGTGCTAATTTATTTCCTGGAATATACTAGGTCCCTCAAGTAGTTTAATGATCCAGAATGGGTACCTTTTATAAAATTTTTTGATGTGATCTGCATTCAGGAGATGTGGGCTGTACAAAATGGTTACTGTTTGGAAGTATGTGCCAGCCACAGCTTTGACTGTGGGAAGAGCCAAGGGGGGCTTGGCTCTCTTCATCTCTTTAGCAGATCAAGGCAGTTTTGTCATGTTGTCACTAGATCTTACAACTCTACAGGCTCTGTTGCTCTCAAGCGGTGCAAAGAGGTTAATGCTTTAACATTTTTACAAAGCAGTAGCCAGCCTGCCTGAAGTATGTAAAATATCATGGATGGGTTATTTTTTAAGAAATATGTCTCCTAACAAACTGTACTGCCCCAATGTGCTCGTATCAGGAGATTTTAATGTCCATTTATTTTGGGACCCTAGGCTACCCCTACACCATCCTGGTTGACACATCGAACATACATACTAGGGCTGCCTGTGTAATGCAAATATGAATGAGTATGTGTTAACTTAGACTATGAACAAATTGCCCCCAGATAAGAAGGACGTTGTGCCCACCTTCATTGTGAAAGGGTGTGAGTCGTTCATTGATTTTATAATCATCTCTATACCTCTTCTTTCTTACATAAGGGACTTCACCATCCAGGAGAGCATATATAGTGGCCACAACCTGGTCTGTGTGTTGACTGGTTGTATCAGGGTAGTACAACCAACTAGGAATAGAGTTAAGGGGTCCCTGATAGCTGTGGAAGGTAGGGGGAGACTAAAGTGGGTTCAGATCATTCCTGACAAGTTTTATAAGTTCCTGCTTACTCAGTGCCTTAAGGAGTTCATAACTTGCTTGGACAGGGGGTGCAACCTTCAGATATCCTGGATGCTTCTGATAGTATAATAGGAGATATATCTAATCCATTATACGTCCCTGGTAAGCATTCACCTCAAATAGGTTTTAGATGGTTTGACTCTGTGCGTTCACATGCCTTTAGGAAATTGAAGGATGCTCTGAGTATCAGACCAAGAGATTCCACGCTGGTCAAGGAATATCATAAACAATACAAACCCACCCTGACAAAGTGCAAACCGTTTTGTAAGAGGAAGTCTGATGGAATTTGATAGAGTCCAGCACCCTGAAGAATAGCTCCACGTTTTATCAACGATCCGTTCCTGGCTGAAGACGGTGCCAACCTACTGGATGCCCACATCACAGAGGAAGAGTGGTTTAGCCATTTTGAGGGTTTGTTTCAGACTGACCTTAGCACTAGTGAAGACCCGGTGATTGTAGAGTGCAAATCCAAGATCTTGTTTACAGCAGAGGAAGTAAGAGCAGGCATAGCTCGGTTGACTGAAAATAAGACCTTTACATTTCGAAGTTTGACACCTGGGTTCCTACCCTCACCTCAATTCTCAACACCACGATCATGATAGGCTACCTGAATTCCTGGACATTATCTACAATTGTCCCTGTTTTTAAAAAGGGAGATCATGATAGCACTTATTGCTATAGGCCCATCCCCTTATTGGATTCTGTAGTTAAGGTGGTAGGATATATATTACTAGACAGGCTATAGAGCTGGGAAGATGACAACTATATTCGCTTTGATGTACAATATGGTTTTCGCCCTGGTTGTTCCACATTGGACCAGAGTTTACATTGTTACATGATTGCGAATAAGTATACTGCTGATAGTTCTGGTACCAGCTACCTAGCCTTCACGCACTTATCGTTCACAATTGACCATGTCAATAGATCTAAGCTATGGAAGATCATTCTATCTATTCATAATGATGAAGACATTGCCCTGTTTTTAAGGGATCTTCATAGAGACGTCAAAGCAGTAGTTCAATATTTCTAAGATCTTAAATTTACCTGTGACTTCTCTATTCAGAGAGGGGTGCGTCAAGGGTGCATTTTTGCCCCTTTTCTTTTTAACTTGTACATTAATAATCCGGAGCAGGCCCTTTTGAAATCAAAACCTGATTGTCCCCATGTGGAAAAGCGAAGTTTACCCATCCTATTGTATGTATCATTTTTGGAGTCTTTTGTTCATTTGATTTCAGGTTTGGACTTACTTGTCAATAATAATAAACCATTTATAATGCAGGTAGGCCCTCGCCCAACTAAGCCTTACACATTTTTGTAGGGCTCATGCCAAATGTTTTTTCGTATCTGGGGTAATGTTTGATGCACCTTTGAATTGGGGCTCACAGTTAAGTCGTAAGCAAGAGGGCTTTGTCAGGGCCATTGCCACTGTTTAGAACTTTCCCTTGAGACTGGATAATAGACCCAAAAAGGCCCTTTTGCAGATTTATAAGCCTAAATGTATCTCCAAGGATACTTATGGTAGTGAGATCCAGGTTTAGATTAAGAATGATATATTGCAATTTGTTGAAAATACATTTTTGAAATGCATACATGGCTTACCACAGGGTACATCACCCTTTGTAGTCCATTAAGATTAGGTATGGCCTTCCTGTCAGATTTGTTGGCTTTTCATCCTTTATCGCTGTGGTTGAAAATATCGCTCAAGAAGGGAACTGCCCTATGCAAGGACATCTCAAGGGACTTTCTTTCTCTTAATTATTGTAACCACATTTTCTGTCTCAAGTACATCAGAGAACGTTTTACCAGCATGGGAAGGTCAGAGAACCCGGAGGAAATCTGCAGTAGGGACCTGCATAGTGTGAAGGAGAACATTTTGAATAAGCACGCTTGGGACATTGAAGGAGTATAGCTGAGGAAACCAAGTGACTGTGTGTATTCCTTACTGAAACCAGGGCCCTTGGTTTAAGAGCACCCATGACCATTTTTTATTGTCCATATTTTGTTTGGAACTCTTTAACTACCTTGTGGCCCACCCTCGTTGGGTGCAGCAAGGGCACCCTGTAGGTGCGATGGGAAGTCTCCACAGGACATAATGCACTTCTTAATGCTTGATTGATTTTATGAGGTACCAAGATCTGTAGTTTTTATTAGGTACCAAGAAAGTCTTTTATTTTTCCTATTCTTCAAAAAAGCTAATTTTAGGCAGGTTAGACCAGCTTTCATCTTTTTACAATTACTCTAGAAGAATACTGTACTATATGTGGTTAGTTTTTAAGAGCCGCAATCAGACTTATGGTCAGTTGTGATTAATTCTTCATGGACAAATCTCCGGCACAGTGGTGACTTGAGATCTTTCTTAATTAGAGTGCCTGCAATTTACTTTACACTTTAGGAGGCCAGGATCCCTTATTTGTTTTGAACTCTATGGGGTCATTAGGGATGGTTTTATTAATGAGATTGTTTCAAATATATTGTCTACTATGTATCCTGTATTCTATGGGGCCCTGATGAATGATTTTACTGTGTTTGATATAACATTTTGTGTTGTCTGCTTTTTGTAGGGCTGCAATGATGTTGTTTTCTCTTATTTCCGGACTTTGCTTACCTCTTGGTACAAGTTTTGTTGAAATGATGGATCCAGTATATTGCCCCTTGTAGTCCTTGATGCACATTTTTTACTGTGTTTGCTTGATTTTTATGGCTTTCTTTGCAAAAACTGAATAACACTTTGTTCCATGATTGAATATGTTACCAAATCTCATATTGGGCCTTTGTACATTAAAAACAGAGTTTTTTCATTTGCAAATGGCCCTGATCTGTGAATCAGGCCTTTTGCAAATAAAAAAAGCTTTGTACATCTGGCCCTAATCTGTACTCTGGTTTTCTACTTACGACAGCTAGGCCTGTCACTGTGAAAAAAAATGTTTGGGTGCTAGTCACTGTAGGGATGTTGTGTGAAAATGGGATGTGGCTTGACTGGCGAGTGAGCCCTGGTCAAGAAACATCCATAATCCGTTGCAGGGTGTAGCACAAAGAGGCACTAAATTAACCTGCGCTTAGCCCTGGGTAGCTTGGCACAGAAAGCAGTCAGGAATAACTTAAAAACAAAATGTAATATATTTATACAGCGTAGAAACAGTGAAAAAAGTGAAAACACAAGAAAAAGCCCAAACCAATTCAAAAAATATAAAGTACATTTCAATAAATTATCTGACACTAAAATTGCAATAGTCCAATCATTAGAATTGGAGTATTTAATTTGTAAAGTCTAGGGTTCAAAATAGCACCTGCAAATCAAAAAACACCAACAGTGGACAATGTGTCACTCGAGACCGGGTCAATGTGGAAAGTTAGGGCTGACCATAATAGAGAGTTAAGGCTGAGCGTGAAGGAGTGCAATCAGGATACAAGAAGTAGATTTGACCCATTCAACACTAATCGTTGGTCTTAGAAACATTTCTACAGAAAAATGTCTAAGTAGGTAATGTTCTGTTGGACAAGGCTACAGGAGGTTTCTGAGGCGGGAGTGTCATCGACGGATGGCTGTTGGTCAAAGCTGCAGTGAAAGTCTCTATGTTCGGAGAGAAATGGAGGTAAAAAAACTCCAGCGGGATGAACGAAATGGCTGTAGCCAAAGACAGCTCCACGAGATCGGATACCCCTTTGGCAAAGGACCAACAAAATGGCTTTGATGCTACGGAAAAGAATATAGCAGAAGATAGCGCAAAGTCAGTCTGACAGGCGAAGCACCTCAGGTGGACAGGCGAGCAGGGTTGTCCCGAATCCTCCTGTTTCTCAAAACACTTTTGGGCCACATTTTGTCTAAGTCCTCAGTTTTAGAAATTGGTCATGTGGGCATCTTTAGTACTGCAACGAAGGGCCCAGAGGGCCCAGAGTGGTGGACACCAATAGGGGGCTCAAGACTCAATTGCTTGGACTAGCTGAATTGTCAAGATGGTGGGAGCAGTTATGTCCATTTGGCTCTGAACAGAAAGGCAGCACACTAGCCCTTGGAATTACTTCTGGTAGTCCTGGGTACAGATAAATATGCTGGGCTCAAAGGCAGGTCTTGCCACTGAGGGTTCAAGACAGGCTGCAGGTAGGAAAGCCCTCTTTCCAGCAGATCACAGCAGCAGACAGTCCTCTGACAGTCCTTCCACAGGCCCAATAGTGAACTGAAATGTGTGTCTGAAGGTCCTATCGTTATACTCTGATGTTCTTCCTCTGGAAGGTGGGAGAAGCTTTAGGAAAGTTCATTTGATGTGTTTCGAATTTTCTGGCTCTCCTGCCCTGCCTCCGAACTGGCTCCAGCAAAAATGCAGGGCTGTTAGGCCCTTTGCGCAATTGCATGGCATAGGCCATTTAAATGTGATTGGGGCTGCACTTATCTCCACCTCTGATCCACCAGCAGATGGCCCATTCAGGCACACCTAATCCCTCCATTGTTGAACTCTATGGGAGGAATTCTCAGGTAGTGTCAGCTATACTCAGTCATGTACCCCAGGTTGGAGACACAAAAGGGCTAAGGGCAGGAAAATGCCAACTTTCTAAAGGTAGCATTTTCAAAAGTGTAATGAAAATTTGACTTTACCAATAAAGAAGGTCTATAACTAAAATTTCATAGATATCCAACATGACATATCTACTTCCTCTCAATTAGGAAGTACAGCTTATTAAATGTAATGACAAATCCCTAATGCTATTTTGTGGAAGAGTAAGCCTCACAGTAGTTAAAAACGAATTTAGGAGTTTTGCATCAGTGAAATGTAAAACTTAAAAGTACATGTCCAACGTTTTAATTGCACAGCACCTTGCCCTACCTAGGGCCTGCTTTAGGGGTGACATATATGGAGTAAAAGTAGAGGTTTTTGACTTGGCACAGGGGTTTAAATGCCAAGTCAACGTGGCTGTTTGGCACTGCACTCGGGTTGCAACGATAGACCTGGGACAGGTTTTATAGTGCTTCTTAAGTGGGTAACACAATAGGTGCTGCAGCCTCATTTTGTAGCATTTCATTTACAGGCCCTGTTTATGTAGTATACCACTCTACAAGGGACTTCTAGACAAATTAAATATATCCATTAGGTATATGCCAATCCAACTATGTTTAGGGGAGTGAGCACAAGCACTTTGTCACTGGTTAGCATTGATAAAGTGTGCATAGTCCTGAGGCTAAAGAAGCAAAAATTCTGCAACAAGTTCAGGTAAATAGGCAAAAACCTTGGGAGAAGACCGCCCTAAGGCTGACAGGTCTAACAGATATGTCAACATTACATTTGTACATACCATACGTTTAAATACCATGAGCCCTGCCTTCTGTGCATCGAGGTATAAATAGTAGCAATATATGAGTATCTGAAAGGGAGGTTTAACTGGGTATAATTTAACAGGATAAACTGCAGTTTTTACACAGCAACAGTCAGGCTACACAGGAAGGCTTGAATCCGTTTGTTACATTGTCTCTGTAGTAGATGGCATCTGCAGTAAGTCTGGGCATTTTCTGCACTCTACGTTATGCAGAGCTCGCTGAGTTCCAAAAATCTCCACTTCGCAGGGCAGAGTGTTTCCTCGTTCGTGATCATCAAAATCAAGTTGGCGAGCACGAGTGTGGAATATCAACCTCCCTGCAAGTTTTTTCTCAACGCGGGTGGTCACATTTCCCAATGCGTATGCTCGCAACTGCTCATGTCGAGAAACCGTCCATTTTCTTTGAGAAAGCTGCTGCTCTAGTAAAAATATACTCAAGAGGTAGAAAGGAAGCAGGGCCCACTTGGTGCCATACACAATGATTGCACAGTGTGGATAAGAACCTGGCATGGAAAATCACTGTGAATTGCATTTATATTTCCCACTTCGCTGCTCGCGGAGCTTCACAAAGTGCGAAAGAGTTTCTTTTGCACTTCGTTGAGTTCAAAGTAGCAGAAGTCTGCAAACTCCACTCAGACTTAATCTGCTGTCAACAAGTGACATTTAACTTGCAGGCCCTGGGCACATTTGGTACCATATACTAGGGACTTTTAGGTATGTAAAATATACTAATTAGGAATATACCAATTCAACCCCGTTTAAAGAGGAAACAGAGGCACTTTTCCACTGGTTACCAGGGTTAAAGTGCATAGAGATCTAACATCAGCGAAAATACAGGATTCAGCAGAAAGCAAAAAACACAGGGTGACAACACAGAAAATACATATTTCTTAGAAATGCATAATAACAAATATTTGTGCAAACATACATTGTAATTAATAGGATGCATATTGTGAGGATGTGCGGTCTGACCCTTAAAGCACCCATTTGTATTTCAATTAGGACTATAGATCCTGGGACCTCAGGTGAGGTAATATAAATTTTATGATCAATTGTGTCCCCTATCTTAGACCCCACCGACTCCATGTACTAGCTTGAAGTGCATGTAACTTCCCTCCTGTGCTAGCTATGAAGACGCAAATACATTTGCGTCCAGCGTTAACATGTTCTCTTTCAGATCCGCCATGAACGGATTGAATATTCAGTTTCTAAATATGCTATGCCAACGTCTTTTTGTGGTATACTGCACATGTTTTTCAGCTCTGGCGAAGTAGGCCTGAATTCTGCCATCGAGCCTTTTTCCTGCCTTCTGACTCTGAAAGCCTCAGCCCAGGCTACCTCTGTGCCAGTGACCCCTGCCTTACTTCTGGCGCGGCTAACGGTGTTCGGCTCAGCCCGTTGCCTGCCAAGACTGTATTCAACCTTCGAATTATCTGCTCCACTCCTTGAAAATACATTCCTGTCTGGTAGATTCACGTCAACATCCTTCCAGCTGCAGAGCAAAGGGTTAGGCCTCACTGTCTCTATGCAAGTAATTCATGGCCCTGTTTCCATGGTAGGCTCATGCCCTCCCTCGCACCCCTCGCGTCTCATGCAGACACGTAGACGCTCATACACGCACTCATAGCCAGTATAGAGTAGCCTCTTGTCCGAGAGACCTTTTCCCTCCAGATAATACAGTTCCTTAAACATGAGATATTAGATACGATTTGGGATTAGGTTGATCTGACATCCAGACATCCGTCTACACTTGTAGGGCTAAATGTCAATTCCCCCTTCACCCCTCGAGTTACACGTACATTACACGTCATACTGCTGCGCGCGCATCTCTGCCATGTATTTCTGCTGACACTGCCGGATTCACTTATGGATCCGCCTATCTGTGACATCATATTCAATGACGTTCTTGTTCACGCCTTCATGCACGCCTATTGTAACGCCTTTTGTATTACGTACACGCATTCTTATCTCTCTTCTCAGCTGTTACGCCTCCTGCATATGCCTTTACTGTAATGCATTGACTATATATATGAATGTCTGTCAATAATGAATTGTCGCATACTTGCATATTCGCATATTACCATTGACTCTGTCTGTCAGTCCCTTCCCGAACCCATGTGGTGACGGAATGGTATGCCACCTTGGCTCGAGCCAATATGCTAATCACCCAATTCCTTTTATAGGAATAAAACCCTTTTGAGAAACCTCAAATATCACGGATTTTGCCTCTTATTTATTATGAGTTATTCTTATTGATTTTACCGCATAGAAATTAAGCACCGGTAATTAGAATTTACCACATTTTGGCGCCCGAATAGGGACCCCTCCCCCATCTCACGCGCCGGTGGTGCGTTGCAGGCCTGGCCCCCTGCCACAGCCGGACGGACAACTACGCGTACCCGCAGGATTTCCTGTATCTCCCTCAGGCCAACGGAGGTGACTGAGGCTGCGATCGACACCCAGACGAGGCGGTGAGAAGTGCGGAGGATCCCGACCAGAGCCTAGCTGAGAGAGCAAGATCCGAGGTATACGGAGGCCCACCAGGTTCCGAAGTTCCGAAGTATCTGCGTCACGAGTCGAGTCCGAATCCAGTCCGAATCCAGTCCAGGGTTTCCGAGGCCTTCCGTTTCCGTGCTTCCCGGTGAGTACCGTTGCTGGGGACGCATCTAGACGTGCGCATTAGTTTGTGCCGGTCAAGACAGGTGTGGGTACACAGACCTGGTCTGCACTGTTTTAGACAGTGTATCTGTACTGTTTAGCAGTATATCCAGTCTGCACTGTTGAGCAGTGTATCTAGTATTATGCAGTTAGCCAGTCACCTTCTAATTGTCATTATTCATGTCAAAATGTTTTAATGTGTCTCAATATGTCGTGGTATGAGTGATTGTTCGACCGTCGTTATTGTGATTATTGTGTTCTTTGTATTCATATCTGAGTAAGAACCAAGTAGCCAGATTTCAGGATGCCGTTATTCTCCAAATTAAGACAAATAAAAACTAGAAAAGGGGTATTAGAAGAAGCTGTTCCCATTCCACCTAGGGACACTCCAGGGTACTTTATGTACCACAAGCATGGCCTAGATGCCGTTTTATTCCTCGACTTATGGGTGGACTACACTAAAGAACTATCCGAGAATCAGAGATGGCCTGCTGCTGGGACATGGGATGCAGATTGCATCATGAGAGTAGAAGAAGCACTGTGGAAAAAGAAAGCCAGACAGTCACAGAAAGATGCCATTGAATTATGGCGTAAAGAATCACATAGGCGTACAGAAAAAGCACTTAGAAAAGAAGAGAAAAGGAAAGAGGATCCAGAGAAGGCCCAGGAAAATGTATTAGTTGAGGAAGGTACCCGAGTAAAATTAGAACAGGTAGACAGACAGCGAAACACACTCTTGAACGGCATGTACCCCCTCTTGACTGAGGGTTTGCCTAAAGCCACCCCGGAAGTACCGAAAGAACTACCACCCCCACTGCTCCCGACTAAAATGCACCAGAAAACAGCAAAGGACATTTTCCTTTCGTCCTATTTAGACGATGTGGCCCCCGCATATGTAAATACCGCACCGCCACGCACACCTCCTCTTGCCGACCAAGATGGTCAGCTCCTTCCTCCCCGACAAGCCACTCCTCCTCCTGTTCCTCCTGGTCTTCCAGCTGTCCTTCCACCTATTCCTGGTCCTGCCCCCCCCGTTTCACACCCAACGAACCCCTTCGGAGCGGGCGCCTCAGGAGGAGCGTCCGGAGGAGCGACAGGTTTCCAGACTCCGCCATCCGCCCATCGGCTGACCTATAGAGACCTAGCACAGCAACGTACACCTAGAACAGGCGATATTACATTATACGGAGATCATCTTGGAGACTGTAGATATGATCCAGTACCTGGTAAAAAGAATGACGAAAGAATGTTGCTCGCATCAATACGCTTGCGACGAGTCACGAACTTCTTATTAACACTACCTGGAATGGTAGATCATCTAGATCGAATATATCAGTTTGTACAGACAGGAGTAGGGCCTGAAAGTATTAAGGAGGTCATGGCCTATCAGAAAGTGGATACTAAAGCTAAGATATTACGGTTTCTTATAAACTGTTTTATAAGGGAAGTGGATAGGCCGGGTATGAACCCGGAAGACGTAAAAGCGCTCCATCGGTGGGGCCAGAATATAGCAGCTGGGAGTCACGATAAAGAGGCCTGTGTAGATAATATGTACCGAAGAATCAGAAATGCAATAAAGAAGATGCATGAGAAAAGACAGCCACCACCGGAAATAGATTCAGACAAACTTGAATCTTCAGAGGAGGAGGAGGACGGGCAAGAACAGACCCCAGAGCAGACACAATTACCAGTTAGAGAAACGATAGCATATGTAAGTAAGGGAAGACCTTTCAATAATTCAATGCGCCCAGTGCGTCCAGAAAGTAAAAGAATGTTCCAAGAAGCCATGTGTAATCCAAGAACTCCTGAACACTTATTCCAAGCTACTGATAACAGACTTCGAGAACGAATGGGGTACCATGTACTCGATTCTATGGACGAACAAGAATTAGCCAGGTCAGCCGTGCAATGGGCTGACAATTCTGAGAAATATGGTGATGATGCGTTAGCGCATACGTTTTTGAACCTGACACCGAGTGAACAGCGTTTAGCTGGTACATACATGATACAACACCTGCTCTTATTATATAGAAGCCAGCATTCTGATCCAGGCCCCTTGCCTGATATATTAATAGAATTGCTCATGAACAAATGGAAAGGTCTAGGTACCGATCTAATTAAAGTAATCCTAGAACACCGACACAGATATAGCGCCTTCCTATGTCCACAGACCGACTCAGCACATGTCATGGAAAGAAAAATGTATTACATGGACGGACAGAATCCGTTGCGAGAAGTGCACCCAGTACAGAACGCAGACAATACATTTTGACGTGTGTTTGTGTACACACCCATAACTAAAATAGAATTATTGGAAATGAAAAAATTGGTACCTAGTCATGACAAAGACCCCGCAGGTTTCCACCGTGAAATAAAAGACATGATACTCATGGGTGACTATACTTATCCCGACATTATGAAAATATTGAAAGTATTACTGCCCCCCGGTATATACGAGAAACTCAAAGAAAAAGAGTGGGAGGTGGGGGACACAAAGATTGATTGGGCTGCATTAGAAAACGAAGAAAATACTAGAATTCCGGGCCAAGGGCTTGGAGACAAAGTTAAAGCATTACCAGGATTGTTAGTACAAGTGTTGCCACGCTTACTAAGTACTAAAAAGGAAGATTGGGGTGCCATTTCAGCTTGTAAACAGAAACCCGATGAAGATACCAGTGATTTCTATACCAGATTTGAAAAATGTTTTGGCATTAATAGCGGTCTGAAAGCAAGTAGCGAGTCATATCCACATCTTTTTGTAACGAAATTAGTCGAGAATTCACTGCCCCAGGTTAAGAATAGAGTACTGAAAGTCGAGAGCACCTGGCAAGCTAACACCCCCTCGCAAATGTTACAAATGTTACAGTACCACCAGAATAGAATTAGAGAAGAGCAAGAACACGAACAAAGACGTATGAAAGACACGAAAATGAAAATGTTAGTTGCCCAGTCAGTTCCCGCTGATGGTCATAAGAAGGGAGCGACCCAGTCCAGTAATTCGACAGCTCCTGTTAAAGGGACATGTAACTATTGTAAACAGCCAGGTCATTATGTAAACGATTGTGCCGTTCTGAAACACAACATCTCCACGGGTAAGACCAAGGAGAGACCGCGCGTACCTAGACAGGATCAGGCCCAGCAACAAGTACCACAGAATATACAACATATTCCGCCTATGCCAGCTTCATCACAAACTGTAGCATTGCCACAGCAACAGCCTATAACTGCAACACAGAACACAACACAACAGATGTACCAGTATGCACAAAATGATTATCCCGATTATCAACGATACACATGAAACAGCCTAGAGAGGGAGTTTGGTTTGCCCCTTATTGAAGTTCCCGTAGATCAAGAGGGTCCTTATGTACACAGTCAGGTGTTAGGAAAAGACCGAAAGTTTTTAAGTGACACAGGGGCAAGCAGGACCACAATCAGTCACAATGAGGTTCCAGGGGCACCCCTCTCAGGCTCACAGAATGTTTCCCTTGGATTTTCAGGAAAACCTATTATTAATGAAGTATCACAGCCACTTCCCCTTGCAGTCGGTCCTCTGACACGGACTACAGATTTATTGCTCACAAAATCATGCCCAGAAAACTTATTAGGAATAAAGACACTGAAAGCTCTAGGAGCTATTATATGCTGTTCTCCGGAAGGAGTACGCTTATTTTTGCGAGATTTTAAAGGCCATTATGTATTAAGAGACATGGATCCCCGGTTACAGAATGTACCTGCACACTTGTGGGCACAAGGCCCCACTGATGTAGGTTGTATGCACATTACACCATATCGAGTCACACTTAAAGCAGGAGTGGTATTACCACGAATACGACAATACAAGTTACCTCCAGATGCTGTAGTGGCTTTACTGAGAATTATTGACGAGCTCATTGCACAAGGAGTGGTTGTGGAAACCGACTCCAATGTATGTAATTCTCCTATCATCCCAGTTCTTAAACGTACTGATCCAAATGCACCACCTGTTTATCGATTAGTTATTGATCTACGCGAATTGAATAAATGCATTGTACCACAGTATCCTGTGGTCCCAGATATCTCTTCATTACTGACAGCTATTGATTCAGAAGCGACGTTCTTTACTGTAATTGACCTCAAGAACGCCTTCTTCAGTGTCCCAATTGATCCAGAAAGCCAATACTTGTTCGGATTCAGTTTAAATGGACGATCTTTCAAATTTGCACGCGCACCTCAAGGATTCACAGAAAGCCCCAGCATCTATAGTCAAGCACTGAAAAGACAACTCGACAGTATTCACATGCCAGCTAACACTGCCCTACTCCAGTATGTCGATGATCTGCTGATCACCGCACGGAGCGAACCCGAATGTGAAAATGCATCACTGACAGTTCTGAATTTCCTGGCCGACAAGGGGCACAAGGTGTCCCCTTCGAAGCTGCAATTCTGTGTTCAGCAAGTTGTGTACCTGGGTCACTTGCTGTCCAAAGTGGGGAGACAGCTCACTCCTGACCGCATTCAGTTAATTGTAAACATGTCACCACCAAAGACACAAAAGGAGGTGCGGGCTTTCATAGGCCTCACCTCGTACTGCAGACAATGGATTCCCCAATATGCATTTCTAGCAAAGCCACTCATCCAGTTGACAACTCAGGAGGCAGCGACATCGACTGTCCTCCCTTGGACTCAGGAACATACACAAGCTTTTGAAAACTTAAAGAAAGCCTTATGCCAAGCACCAGTTTTAGCAACGCCATGTTACAGTAAACCTTTTACACTTTTTGTCACAGAACGTGAAGGTACTGCCTTGTCAGTCCTCACCCAGGAACAAGCAGGTTCACACAAACCGTGTGCTTACTTTTCTAGCACATTAGATCCAGTAGCTCAAGCTTTACCTGCATGTTTGAAATCAGTTGCAGCGACAGCTTTAGCAATCAGACAGAGCGATGCCATTGTATTAGGGCATCAATTGACAGTACAAGTTCCACATTCTGTGGAAGTTCTTTTAAATCGTACACAGACCCAACACTTGACCATAGCAAGACTGACAGGTTATGAATTGACATTGTTTCAACCACACATAGAAATTAGACGCTGCAGCACATTAAATCCCGCCACACTGTTGCCATTAAATGGAGTAGATCCATTGGCACATGATTGTATTGAAGTCATTACTATTACAACAAAACCCAGACAAGACTTGACAGATGTCCCATTATCAGATCCAGACCTGACACTTTATGTGGATGGTTCAGGTATGAGAACAGGTACAGGAGAATTAGTGGCAGCCTATGCAGTCACTACAGACACCGAAGTTATAGAAACAAATTGTATTGACACCCTGTCAGCTCAAGCAGCAGAGCTCATCGCTCTGACACAAGCATGTATTCAAGCCAAGAATAAAAGAGTCAACATATACACTGATTCACGTTATGCATTCGGAGTCGTTCACGACTTTGGAGTCCTCTGGCGAGAGAGAGGTTACTTAACTTCTCACGGTGCCAACATCCAACACGGTCCCCTTATTCAAGGTTTATTAGATGCAATACATCTACCTACTGCAATCTCTATCATGAAATGTAAGGCACATACAAAGGTTACCGACACGATCTCCCAAGGTAACGACCTGGCAGACCGAACAGCTAAGCAAACTGCTCAGAATTGAATGCATGCAACTGACTTGACAAAGACAATAGTTCCGACACCATCACACTGCATGACAGTCAGGGATCCCGCCCATGATGTAATTGACATACAGACACATGCCACACCAGACGAAATCAAGAAGTGGACTGAACTAGGAGGGATCCAAACAGATCAGGGATGGATGACGAAGGGAAAATCTATATGGTTTCTCCCCGACTCTATGGTTCAGGTTATCATTAACACAGTACATAGTCCAGCGCATCTAGGAGAAAAAGCAATGCTAGACAGCATCCAGCACATATGGTGCAATAAGAACTTACGAGCAGCAGCCAAACAAAAAGTGCGTACTTGCATGATTTGTTGTCAGTTTAATCCAGGTAAAAGCATCCCTGTAGAGCAAGGTGGATTTCAGCCTCCCGATCACCCTTTTGAAGTCCTCCAGATGGATTATATCCAGATGGACCGCTGCCGAGGTTTCAAGTATGTCCTCGTAGTCGTATGTGCACTTTCCCGATGGACAGAAGCATACCCAGTTCCAGATTATACTGCTCCGACAACAGCCAAGCAACTAGTTCGCGAGTTCTTCCCGCGGTACGGTTTGCCCCGTATCGTGTACTCAGATAACGGTCAGCCATTCTCATCCGAGCTTGTGAAACACATTACACTCCTGTTAGGCTATCAGTGGAAGTTCCACTGTGTCCGGCATCCCGAGGCAGCAGGTCTCGTGGAGCGTCATAATCAGACCCTAAAAATCCGACTTTCCAAAATCTGTAGAGAGAAGGGCGTTGACTGGATAGTTGCTTTACCGGTAGCCCTCTTCTATATGAGGATGGTTGCACATTCTCGAACCGGGCTATCCCCGTATGAGGTGGTCTTTGGCAGGCCTCCGAATATGTGGGGGACGCCTATTCCACGAAAAATTACAGATGTTGACTGTATTATGCTGACCGATTACCTTGCCTCCTTGATGTCTGCACTACAATCTTGTCGTTCACAGGTAGCTGCAGCCTTTCCCGACAACGCCGATGTGAAGCCCCACGAGGTGGTCCCGGGGGATTATGTCTTCGTGCGCAACTTCGATCGGAGAAGTCCGTTGGAGCCCCGCTGGCAAACGCCGAAATTGGTTCTTCTAACAACGAGGACAGCTGTCAAGGTTGAGGGCAGGAAAGGGTGGCTGCATTCCAGCCACGTCAAGAAGTTTCACGGACTCCCTTCGGACTTGGACTCTAAGCCCTGCCCTCCTACACAAACTGACTCAAAGCTCCCTTTGGTTGAGAAAACAGCCTCTGAAGAATATAGACTAAAATTACGATCTAGCAAGTCAGACAGTTTAATTGTTTAAGTCCTCCCCTAGGTGAATCGGTTAAATTAGTTTCTGACATGTATCCCCTAGATCGAGACAGAGAGAGAGATAGACAGAGAATACTAAAGAAACGTGCATATTGTAAATCACTCCGTAGTCACTGTATAGTGACATTAATAATTATGTTTTTTCTAAGTCTTCTGATTATTGCTGCTAGTATCTTGCTGCACATTTACTACCCTATTTTCAAGCATGTACATTCTGCTTATAATGTCACTGCCGAACATTCCTTTAGCGAGTTGCCTCCACACGAACTTTCTTACAGACTTGCGCTGCGCAACAACACATTCATTAGTATGTTACATCACTCCCATCAGACTAACAATGCTACAAACTGTTGGATATGTGGCCGACTCCCTCCCTACCAGAAATACAAGGGAGTTCTGCCCCTTTTTCCGTACCCATTTACTCACAATGGCTCCTGTGGGGCATGGTTTAGATTGATTAACTCCTTAGATTCTGACATTGCTGTTTACGATGGAAATTGGGTTTGGGGAAACCTGAACTCAGTTCTTCTTAAGGTCTGTTACCCTGACAAGAAAGGACTTCCCACTAGAACAGGAACTGATCTAGAAAATGAAGTATATGGATTGGGAAATTACACAATTAACCTCATGATTCTTACTGTGGAATCTGAAACTGCACCAGTATTGCCTGCTATGTCAGTGTTACCAGTCAAAGGTGAATTATGTATCAGGAAGAATGGTTCCATACATTTAGGTCATAGTAAATGTACTACTGTGATCGAATTCAGTGATCAAGGCAAATCCACGTTTAGAGCTACACGTCATTCCTACTTTGTTTGTGGTCATATTGCATACATACGTTTGCCTCCAGATTGGGATGGTACCTGTTACATCGCATTCCTTCTGCCACCTGTTTTCCTAGCTCCTCCTGATTATCACAGAAATTCCAATCTAGTAAACAATAGACTCCGAAGAGACCTCCCGATTGTCGACTACACTGAAACGGCATAGGAGCAATACACAGACTTCAATAAAGGTTTCTTCCCCTACTTAGGTGCTGTTTTTAATAGTAAGCTCATACGCAAATTAACTAGAACCCTTGAAGCAGTAGTGAACGAAACTACTTCCGCTTTAGGCAACTTAACAGAGGAGCAGTCCGCCATGCGGGTTGTTGTCCTTCAAAATCGTCTCATCATTGACGTCATCCTAGCTGATAGGGGTGGAGCTTGTAAGGTTATCGGGTCAAGTTGCTGTGTTTTCATTCCAGAAAACGCGCCAACGGTATATAAAGCTATAACACGTCTCCATAAAATTGCAAGTCTGATACATCAGAATCCAGGCACCTGGACTTGGTCCGGTTGGTTCTGGACAACGTTAACCGCTTGGGGATGGAAGATCCTATCCTTCCTAGGCATTGGCCTTCTCATAGTGTTCAGTTGCTGCCTGTGTTTACAATGTGGGCCAGCGATTTGCGGCTTGTGCGCCACATCATGTATTCCGCATCAAAATTCAAAACGTCAAAAGAAGAAAGAGGAGCAAATGATGTTACATGAACAAGTTGATCGATTCATGCAGATCGATATATCATGAAGGGTCCGTAGGGGACAAGGAGGGAATGAGGTAATATAAATTTTATGATCGATTGTGTCCCCTATCTTAGACCCCACCGACTCCATGTACTAGCTTGAAGTGCATGTAACTTCCCTCCTGTGCTAGCTATGAAGACGCAAATACATTTGCGTCCAGCGTTAACATGTTCTCTTTCAGATCCGCCATGAACGGATTGAATATTCAGTTTCTAAATATGCTATGCCAACGTCTTTTTGTGGTATACTGCACATGTTTTTCAGCTCTGGCGAAGTAGGCCTGAATTCTGCCATCGAGCCTTTTTCCTGCCTTCTGACTCTGAAAGCCTCAGCCCAGGCTACCTCTGTGCCAGTGACCCCTGCCTTACTTCTGGCGCGGCTAACGGTGTTCGGCTCAGCCCGTTGCCTGCCAAGACTGTATTCAACCTTCAAATTATCTGCTCCACTCCTTGAAAATACATTCCTGTCTGGTAGATTCACGTCAACATCCTTCCAGCTGCAGAGCAAAGGGTTAGGCCTCACTGTCTCTATGCAAGTAATTCATGGCCCTGTTTCCATGGTAGGCCCATGCCCTCCCTCGCACCCCTCGCGTCTCATGCAGACACGTAGACGCTCATACACGCACTCATAGCCAGTATAGAGTAGCCTCTTGTCCGAGAGACCTTTTCCCTCCAGATAATACAGTTCCTTAAACATGAGATATTAGATACGATTTGGGATTAGGTTGATCTGACATCCAGACATCCGTCTACACTTGTAGGGCTAAATGTCAATTCCCCCTTCACCCCTCGAGTTACACGTACATTACACGTCATACTGCTGCGCGCGCATCTCTGCCATGTATTTCTGCTGACACTGCCGGATTCACTCATGGATCCGCCTATCTGTGACATCATATTCAATGACGTTCTTGTTCACGCCTTCATGCACGCCTATTGTAACGCCTTTTGTATTACGTACACGCATTCTTATCTCTCTTCTCAGCTGTTACGCCTCCTGCATATGCCTTTACTGTAATGCATTGACTATATATATGAATGTCTGTCAATAATGAATTGTCGCATACTTGCATATTCGCATATTACCATTGACTCTGTCTGTCAGTCCCTTCCCGAACCCATGTGGTGACGGAATGGTATGCCACCTTGGCTCGAGCCAATATGCTAATCACCCAATTCCTTTTATAGGAATAAAACCCTTTTGAGAAACCTCAAATATCACGGATTTTGCCTCTTATTTAATATGAGTTATTCTTATTGATTTTACCGCATAGAAATTAAGCACTGGTAATTAGAATTTACCACACAGGTAAGAGTATTTATCCATAATACACTCTCAATATACACTTCCCCTAAAGATTTTTAGCTTTCAACACCTTTTTATGTCTTTTAAAATAAGTTTCTTTGTTTGGCAGCATCATAAGAGACTTTACTATAAACACGTCAGTGCACAGTTGTGCAAGCTGAGCGTGCAAGACTGTTGTCTGATCCAGCCCATAATCTACATACTATTAGCTCTATAGAAGATGGGGCCAAAAATACATTGATTATGGCATACTTACTTCTCTTGTCTCCAAATCTAAAACCAGAATTAGTTTTAAGTTGTATGTGTTCATTTTTGTAGTTCAAGAATGGGTATAGCTCCCGGACCAACGCTTCGTTGAATTCATGCGTTGAGCTACCCTGCCCTCCTGGTTAAGTTAATTATGCCTCTAGCCAGTTGCCATTTTAAAGTTCTCTCTTAACAAAGGACCCATCCTCAAGAAATAGACTTGTCCTTGAAGAAGAAAGGGGTGAGGGTGACATTTTCCTGAGCTAATTAGCCACCTCTCACTGACAAGCACTAGCAGAAAGGAGCAAAGGTGGAGGGCTGATGTGGCATCTCTGGATCAGGTAGGTATTCCCAGTGTCTATAGTCTTTTACTTCCATATTTATACCCTTGAAAAGCTTAACCCCTTCGAAGCTAATGACGAGCTGGGCTCGTCATGGCGCTTACCTGCCATGCGCGGATGACAAGGCCAGCTCGTCATGAATAATGGCATCATGCATATCTCAGCGCAGGACGGGAAAACGCCTAGCAGCCATGTGGTTAAAAGAAAGATAAAATGGATGGCCCCGCACCATGGATAAACCACTATCTGGAGTGCAAGGACTCTAAACTTGTAGTTCTTGGACACTAGCTTTCCACAACCTTCTTGGGGTTAGAACAGGGTGGACATACTTAGGAGCATGAAAAAAGGCATTTCCGTTGGATTTCTATTGACTGGCTCTCGCTTTGGGGTGCTATAGAGGCTGTTAGACTCTGCATCCTTGGCATGGTTTCCCATGACTTTTTGTCTCTACCTCCTGTATTTTTGAAGCTGTGCTGGATTTCGTTTTTTCTTACTTAGATGCTTTGGGCACTTTGCCACTGCTGATCATTGCAAGTGCCCTATATGAAAACTGTTATTATGATTGGTTCGCCCTGATTGGCATATTTGATTTACTGGTCAGCCCCTAGTAATGTGCATTACGTGTGCCAGGGCCTGCAAATCAAATGCTACTAGTTGGCCTACTGCACTAATTGCCCTACCCACATGAATAGCCCTGAAAAGGTATCTCAGGCCTGCCACTGCAGTGCCTGCACACAGTTTTCAACTGCCATGTCGACCTGGGAAGAGCACCAACATGCCAGGCCTTAGCCTTCCCTTTTCTGACATGTTTGTCACCCCTTAAGGTAGAGCCAAGGTACCCCTGTAGGCCAGTGTATGTGTACAGTAGGAAATGCCCAGTGTGTGTGGCATATCCTGATCGTGAAATACTGCAATTTCGATTTTTCACTATTGCAAAGCTATCTGTTCACATATGATAGAATGTAGAGTTTGTTATAACATCTTCTAAGCATAACTACCCCAGGGAACAAGGTAGGAAAATAAAGTTTAGTATGAATGCATGTTAATATGCATCTTTTAGTAATGGTGATTTTTACATGCTGTGTTTGAAAATGAAAGTAGGTGTTTTCTTGCTTAGGCATCCAGTGTGACTCTGCTAGGATTAGTATTGACTGCCTGGCTTTGGAATAACAGGTTCTGGGAATGTGCAGTGGCTTCAGAGAGTCTGGCTGAGTCAGGGCTGGGCTTTATCGACCAGGGCCACATTTAAAGTAGTGGGAGGAGATTTCCTTTCACCTGAATGAACCTGGTCTGCCTTCTACGATGCAGTAGCGGTGGGTTTAAAATACATGTTTTGTAAATAATGAAAAACTGTCTTATGTGCCCACTTTTTCTTACTTTGGAATTCTCTTTGACTAAAATAGTTCTTGGTCCCATTTAGTAGAGGCAATGACCAGGGATTCAATCAAATATGAAGGCTATCTTCAGATTTACTAAAAAATAAGTTTCTCGGCCCATAAAAGTCATCATAGATATCTACATTGCCCGCACGTGTGCTGTTACTTTGTATGGTGCTGGAGTCTGGGGCTCGTGAACATCATGGGCTTACAGAGAGCTGAGAACACGTTTATGAAAGGATTGCTAACAGTCCCGAAAAGCATTGCTGCTACCATAATAGTGAACTTTGTGTTATCCCGCTGTCTTTTTGTATACAATTGGCACCTTTATCACTATGGAACAACATTTGGATAAAAGGAGAAGCAGTTCTGAATGGTGCTGTAGTTTTAGATTGTTTGAAATTGGACTGTTGAATAAAAATCTCCTGGATTACCTATATAAATGATCAGCTGGAGAAACTGGGATTGTCGGATTGTCTCCACAGCCCTGGAAACATAGCTAACATATCAAGAGTAAAGTTGAAAACAGAATTTTTAACACATTCCTATTTGATTAGAGACAATCAAGAGTTGGTAAAAAAAAAGGGTTGTTGACCATTCCTTGATAGTTTGCTCTCTAGGCACTGAGTCTTATCTTGCTTCTTTTTACCCATGTCAAAGTGTTCTAACTTATAAGGTTCAGGATGGGCATCTCCCACCTACTGGTTTCATATACTCGAGATGTGCACTGTAATGCCAAATTGAATTTGTGCCCATGTTATTCAGAGGCAGTCCAGAGCACCTTGCATTTTATGTTTTTTTGTTATCTTTATATTAACCCAAGATGTGCTTTTTTAAATATTTGTATTATATATATATATATATATATATATATATATATATATATATATATATATATATATATATATATATATATATATATATATATATATATATATATATATATATTCACGCTCCTGTTCGCACCAAATCGACGGGGCTCTGGCGGTGGGTGCCACAAACACGGTTGGTGCACCGTGAATTATTCCTGCTCCAAGTATCCTCTCCCAGCCGGGAAAGAAGTAGCAGCACTTGCGGGGTAATGTACAGTATTTCCTTTATTGTTCCTTTACAGACGCGTTTTGGGTCAAGCCCTTTTTCAATGTGACAACCAGCGTGTTGCACAGGAACCATTTTTAAATGCAGTACGTGATTTCAAGAGGAAACTGAAGAAGGACTACCCGTTCACAATCTACGGGCGCCGTATTGGAATGTGCAAAAACAAGCAAAACATTTCAAACTTATTCAGCAAGCAAGATTACATTGCATTTGTAGTTTTAAACTTAATAAAGTTTGTACATTTAGCCGTGAATCGGCTGGCTAAGAGCATGGTATTGCTTAAAGAGCAAAGCGTATGTAACTTTAATGACATTCATATTATCCTGTCAAAATTCCAATTGCCGTCTATCACATACTGAGTATACATGCTTAAACTCCTTGCTGTACCATTACCGTAATAATGTAATGTTGCCTGAAACATGTAACATTCCTTTAGGATCTTGCCGTGGATCGGCTTGGGCGGCTCCTATCACTAGAAACCGCCAGGTTATAACAGATTCCTCAAGAGTTCATCAGGTTGGCCTTGGCATGTATGTAGTCAGTTTATTTGCCCAGGTGGATAGCCAATTCTTCACCACCGGGATCGGTACTCCAAGTTAAAAGAAGTTATGTTTCATAATGCAGCACGTTAAGAGGCGGCCGCTGGCATGTTTAACAAAAAAACGGGTGGACAGACACGCATCGCTGCAGCAAGCAGCGCTAAAAATGCGGACCCACTAAGCCAGAAATATACAAAGACTGTTCGAAAGAGAAACGCGAAAGTGGTGGGAAGCGACCTCTCTCGAAAACTACATCAAGGTAGAGAGGGTCCCACGTGGCTTGCGTGTGTACACTATCCCAGCATATGAGAATCCAGATCCCCAGCTTCTTGAAGAATGGCATGTACACACGGCACAATTCTGTAAAGGCAGTCTACAGCTGCTGGTGAAATTTGCTTGGAGTGATAGGGCGAAGGCCCTGGAGGAAATAAAATCACTCAAGGAAGAACTCGAGAATTCTCCGGATAATAAACAACACCAAGAAATGATGGCCAAAAGGAAGAAAAGACTGGCCAGATACGAAACCAAGATTAGACTGAGGAAAGAAGAAAAATTTGACAGGGATGAAAGGGACTACTCAATGGGGAGAGTCCTCACCTTTGCAAAGAAATTCGATGGCCCCAGGAAAGATCTAATCCGACAAAAACAAAACCCTAGCCATCCTCCTGAAAGATTTGAAACCTCTGAATCTGAAATTACTGGATCTGAGGAAGAGGAACTAGCAGGTCCTTCGAGATCATCTAAGAAAACTCCTTTTCACGAGGAATTCGACGTAATGGCTCAGGGGGGGAAAGTAAAGCCCCCGGAACAGGACATAGAAAAACCAGGAGAGGTGGCCGGAAGAGGATGAGGAAGAGGCAGAGGCAACAATCAAACACGCGGGAAAGCCAAGAGGGGGGGCACCCGTTGAACACAGCCGAAACCTTAACCATTGTGAATTTGAGCCCTAAACAGCTAACTAAAGATGAGGAAACTGTACTAAAACTAGGCCTCTCTTACTGTCCGCAAAGTAATCTGGAATACCCTCAAACCAGAATTGACCTCTTTAAATTCACCAGGAAACTAAAACTGCACAAGTACTACAAAACTAAGCCAATGATACATGAAACTAGACGTCTACATAATAAAATCTCAGAGACTGACATTATCCAGCTGGGTGATTTGGAAACACTTGAAATCTTGGAAGAGATCAGATCTGAAACCACAGGAAGTGATTCTGATGGAAACAGTCTGACACAGAGAAGTAGAAAGGTCGGCATAGATCAAGAAGCCCCCTACAGTCCTTTAAGCCTATTTCCCACTTTTTTCCACAAATGGCGCAAGATGCCATTGACACTTTCTCTGAGACCGTGCTCAAGGATTTGGTACAATTTCGTACATCAAAGAAAAACTACAAACGAACAGCAACAAATCCATTAACAAAAGGCCACAGAAAAGCCTTGAAAAATCTTCAAGACGACGCATCGGTAATCTATAAACCATCTGATAAAGGTGGAAATGTGGTGATAATGACAAAGGACATGTATGTTGGGGAAGCCAAAAGACAGCTTTTGAATCGTGAACATTATGAACTTACCACTATGAATAAATAAGACAGCGTACAAGAGTACGATAGATTGATTCAAAAATGGCACAAGAAAGATATACTGAATACTGAAGAGAATCTTTTTTTTACAATCAAACTATCCAGTGATCCCCACGTTCTACCATCTGCCTAAGATCCATAAAGATCTTAGGGCATCACCAGGCCACCCAATAATATCATCAATGGGCAGTCTAACGGAGAATCTGTCAGTCTTCATCGATCACTTCCTCTTCCAATCTGTGCTTAATTTGTCCTCATATATCAGGGACACTAAGGATTTTATTGTACAACTGCAAGACTTGTTTTGGGACTCTACTTATGTTTTGATTGTGATGGATATCACAAGTTTATATACGTGCATTGAGCATGTGCAAGGCTTGAAAGCAATTGAATATTTCATGTTGAAAAGACCTTTGAAATATGCAGGTCATAGCACAATGTTATTGGAACTAACGGAATTCTGTCTGCTGAATAACTTTTTTCTTTTCCAGGGAGACCTCTTTAGACAGATCTCGGGGACCGCGATGGGCACCTGCTTCGCTCCCAGCTATGCGAATTTATTTGTAGGCTGGTGGGAGGAGCAGGTGGCCTGGTCCGAGGGGAACAGGGCCTGGACTGACAATGTGGTCAAATGGCACAGATATATAGACGACCTCTTCCTGGTGTGGAGGGGGTCAGAACAGAGTGCCAAAGATTACATTTCACTCATACAAAACCATTGAAATTGCTCATATATAGTATTTCGCGCACCCGCAATCCACTGCCGATGATGTCACATATTACATCATTCATGACATGGTCAGTGACATCACTGATGACATCTCAAATGACATCACTGATGACATCACTGATGACATCATCCACGTGACATTCACATACACCTTTTCACACACTAGTAAAATCTTTCATCACTCTTTGTAAAATACAGAGTATCATATTTGAATCCATTGTTACAGCAAAACAAGTATCTAATAACCCAGTCAGTGATTCATAGATGTATACACACATCTAATCACTTACCTGTAGATTTACTCATACATGCTATTAATGAACAATAGAACACTATCAAAAATACTTATACACCTAAATCGACATTACACATCAGCACACATCCAATTCACATATGAAGTCATCCTACTCACTTATGCAAACAATGGATCATACTTACATATTTACTTAGCTACACACTTATAAAAACACAACTTCATCTTTTCATTTAGATAGTAAGTCATACTTAGTGAATTATAAAATCATTATTACAAGCATAAAGATATCCATACAGTCACTCACACAATCATTGAGTCTTATGTATACTTATTTATATACAACAACTGACACATACACTGCCTTTTATTTTTCTAGTTTGTTGGACATGTACCATTGAGAAATATATTTGCTCATCACCACACCCATAAAGATATTAACTCACCCAAACAACTGTAGTTTTAACTTTATATATCTAGTGAATCAACTATTCACACATCTTTGGGCAGTCACACCCCCCCACCGAACCACACACACATTCACTCTCCCATACAAATACTCAGTTAACTAATCAATAACTAATATAGACTTTCACATAGCTAGTAACCAACTGGAGAACCAGTTTACACAACAACTGACAAAGTGATACAGATATTCAAACAGTTTAGTCACTATCTACTATATTTAGTGAGACACTATAAATTGGTCAAGTAAACAGTCCATTACACTGCTACTAAATCCTCCATCCAAATATTCATTTTTATATATCCACTCATTCTTCAATGCAAATTGCTATATATATATAATGCATATTTGTAAATAAATGTTAGCACTCTAGTTGCTCATTAGATCACTGTAGTAAACTACTGCTCACCAGGGAAGTCTGCTGCTGGTGTTCAAAGTGCATGTTTCAGTCTGCATGTCATCAGTGATGTCACTGACCATGTTATGAATGATGTAATATGTGACATCATTAGCAGTGGATTGCAGGTGCGCGATATATAGTTAGTGCAACTAACTATATATGCGAATTTCAATGGTTTTGTGCGAGTAAAATAAGGTTTTGTAAATGCTAATCCCTAACTATATATGGTCTATAACCTATGGTTTTTTCAGTGAATTTTTAAGGTTTTGTAAATGCTAATTACTAACTATATATGGTCTATAACCTATGGTTTTTTCAGTGAATTTCAATGGTTTTTTAATAGAAAATATCAAAAGCTGTAAAATGTATTCTTATTCTAATTCAAAAATATATTTTATATTTTTGTAATATCATTTTTTTATTTATATATATATTTTTTTTTCGCTGCCGGTCTGCGAAGCGGGCAGCTTCCCGTTAGCTTAATTTTGTTCCGCGACACGGTCCGCGAACCGGTAAACGTTCCGTTAGCGCAACTACCGCGTTAGAAAGCAACATCGTGACGCGTCGCGTAAGCGCGACGTATCGCATTACCGCGTAATGCGTCTTATGACGCGCCGCGCTAGCGCACCCGGAAGCGCTCCAGAACGCGAACCGAGGCGCGAAGTGCAGCGCCCCGGAAGCGATCCGGGGCGCGGCGCCGAGCGCGTAACGTAAGCATAACAGGTCATGTGACTTGTTTATAAAACCTTTCATTGGTTCATTTTACTTTTGGTTTCCTAATGATGGAATTCTTGGTCATATGACCTAAAAATAACACTTTTCATTGGTTTAGAACATTTTTTTTCCCAAATGATGAAATCCCCACCTTTTTTCCTCACTCTGACTTTCATTTTAATGAGAGAAAGACCTTTTTTGAATACCATAGAAATGGCTTCATTGATTGCTGCAGCTGGTGGACCCCCACCACCACCACAACCTCCTAGGAAGAGAGGACCACCTCCTCAGGTCATCCTACAACAAAAGGAGGAAGAAGAGGAAGAAGAGGAAGAGGAGCAAGGGACAGGGAGGTTTTTACGTGAAACAGCCAAGGAGGTCCCATGTTAAAGAAAGTTATATTTGGCAATTTTTTTCAATACCCCGGAAAAAAAAGGTAAATGCCCGGTATGTTACCTGCCTGATATGTAAAAATGAACTGTCCAGAGGAACAGAAAAGAAATACAGTTATGGTAATTATATCATGCGTCGCCATATGGAAAGGTGGCACCCTATAAATTACAGTGCTGCACAAGTACGTGATCTGGTGGATAACCCCCGACCTGTGGCCAGTACATCCACCAATGAAGAGGCAGTGACGGGACCAGAGGCGAGGGAGATGGTCCCAAATATCTAAATGAAATTTGGCAATGTGAAGCACGTATGCATTTTTTGTGGCCAACTGATTTGCTTCAGAGAGAGCAGCATAAATTTAATTAATAAAGCAATTGACAATCACAAATGTGCAAAACGCCCCAGAAAATAAATTATCTTTTTTTTGTTGCTCCTGTTGAGCCCTTCATAATGAATCATTTTTGTTTCTCCCCCATCAAAAAAAAATAAATATATAAAACCGTACAAAAAAAGTTCAGAAAAAAAATAAAAAAAATATAAAACAACAAAAATAATTAAAAAAAAGTTCTTTTCAGAACTACCTCCCCTTTATAAGAATTTGCTAGAATGTTTAGCACTCTGAAAACCTCTATTTCTTTTGGTTCGCGCGCCGGTTCGCGCGCCGGTATGCGAACCGGAAGCAAACTCAATTTAAAAAAAAAAAAAAAAAGAAGAGTAAGTAAACTGAGAGTAATGTTAAAAGAAAGACAGTTAGAGGGAGTAACACAGAGATACTGTTTAAAGAGGGACTGAGAACAGGAGTGGAAAGAGTAGAGTAAAAAAAGTAATAGAAAAAGGAATGAGAGAAGTAGCAAAGGCAGGAAACTGAGGGTTAAAGAAATGAAGCAGTGGAACTAATAAAAGTTAAATGTAAAAGAGATGTAACAGAATGAGTACTAAACACTTACCTTATAATTATCGTTAACTTAGTCACGTGTTATTTTTATACTTTCAATCTGTGAATGAGAGAATAAAAATTTTAAATTGATAGAAAGTAGTAAAAGATGAGTGAGCATGAGACAAGATGAGTACATATTAAAAATCACAATTCAAAGTACAGAATTAATTATACATATTAAATGGTCTATTTTTGCTGTTCTCAGAATATATCAAAGTTCACTGAAAACAGTGAGTTGAAGGTATTCATCATATAACAGCGGGGAAAAAAGAAACACAATCAAAATGATTGTATTTAAAAAACCCATATAATATAATCAATCAGAAATCAGAACTCCTCAAAAGTAACTTACTTTCCATGACGTCAAAGGATGTCCTATGAACAGCTTATACTCTGTTGTGCTGTTATTATTTTCTGCCCGCTTCTTTCTGAAAGATAAGCTCTATCGTTTTAAGAAAAATGAGACATACAAAGCAATTTAAAACAGCACACTAAATTACAACAACACCTAGAATCATTATAATCCAGTTACCTACCCTAAATTCTCACTTCTGAAAACAAGTCAAAAGGCAACATTGCTTCATAGTCAAATTCTAATCATTGCCGAAAAACCAGCCTTTTTTAAATTTCGAATAAGCTGTGTAATATCTTGAAGTTGTTAAAGGACCATCATGTCATATAATAGCTGCAGTTACAAATGTTCTTCCTGAAATCGACGACTGTGCAGCCAAAACATTTTTAATTAGACTTGACAACTTATTTACATCAGGTTTATATAGTTGGAATTGTAAAATGACATTTCACCGATAAGTTTCTATAAATAATGTAGACAGCATTACAGACTTACATCACCTCTACTCCTTCTTTTGATCTGCTGCTTGAATTAGCTTATAAACACAAACTTCATCTTTTCATTTAGATAGTAAGTCATACTTAGTGAATTATAAAATCATTATTACAAGCATAAAGATATCCATACAGTCACTCACACAATCATTGAGTCTTATGTATACTTATTTATATACAACAACTGACACATACACTGCCTTTTATTTTTCTAGTTTGTTGGACATGTACCATTGAGAAATATATTTGCTCATCACCACACCCATAAAGATATTAACTCACCCAAACAACTGTAGTTTTAACTTTATATATCTAGTGAATCAACTATTCACACATCTTTGGGCAGTCACACCCCCCCACCGAACCACACATACATTCACTCTCCCATACAAATACTCAGTTAACTAATCAATAACTAATATAGACTTTCACATAGCTAGTAACCAACTGGAGAACCAGTTTACACAACAACTGACAAAGTGATACAGATATTCAAACAGTTTAGTCACTATCTACTATATTTAGTGAGACACTATAAATTGGTCAAGTAAACAGTCCATTACACTGCTACTAAATACTCCATCCAAATATTCATTTTTATATATCCACTCATTCTTCAATGCAAATTGCTATATATATAATGCATATTTGTAAATAAATGTTAGCACTCTAGTTGCTCATTAGATCACTGTAGTAAACTACTGCTCACCAGGGAAGTCTGCTGCTGGTGTTCAAAGTGCATGTTTCAGTCTGCATGTCATCAGTGATGTCACTGACCATGTTATGAATGATGTAATATGTGACATCATTAGCAGTGGATTGCAGGTGCGCGATATATAGTTAGTGCAACTAACTATATATGCGAATTTCAATGGTTTTGTGCGAGTAAAATAAGGTTTTGTAAATGCTAATCCCTAACTATATATGGTCTATAACCTATGGTTTTTTCAGTGAATTTTTAAGGTTTTGTAAATGCTAATTACTAACTATATATGGTCTATAACCTATGGTTTTTTTCAGTGAATTTCAATGGTTTTTTAATAGAAAATATCAAAAGCTGTAAAATGTATTCTTATTCTAATTCAAAAATATATTTTATATTTTTGTAATATCATTTTTTTATTTATATATATATATTTTTTTTTCGCTGCCGGTCTGCGAACCGGGCAGCTTCCTGTTAGCTTAATTTTGTTCCGCGACCCGGTCCGCGAACCGGTAAACGTTCCGTTAGCGCAACTACAGCGTTAGAAAGCAACATCGTGACGCGTCACGTAAGCGCCACGTATCGCATTACTGCGTAATGCGTCTTATGACGCGCCGCGTTATCGCACCCGGAAGCGCTCCAGAACGTGAACCGAGGCGCGAAGTGCAGCGCCCCGGAAGCGATCCGGGGCGCGGCGCCGAGCGCGTAACGTAAGCATAACAGGTCATGTGACTTGTTTATAAAACCTTTCATTGGTTCATTTTACTTTTGGTTTCCTAATGATGGAAGGCTTGGTCATATGACCTAAAAATAACACTTTTCATTGGTTTAGAACATTTTTTTTTCCCAAATGATGAAATCCCCACCTTTTTTCCTCACTCTGACTTTCATTTTTATGAGAGAAAGACCTTTTTTGAATACCATAGAAATGGCTTCATTGATTGCTGCAGCTGGTGGACCCCCACCACCACCACAACCTCCTAGGAAGAGAGGACCACCTCCTCAGGTCATCCTACAACAAAAGGAGGAAGAAGAGGAAGAAGAGGAAGAGGAGCAAGGGACAGGGAGGTTTTTACGTGAAACAGCCAAGGAGGTCCCATGTTAAAGAAAGTTATATTTGGCAATTTTTTTCAATACCCCGGAAAAAAAAGGTAAATGCCCGGTATGTTACCTGCCTGATATGTAAAAATGAACTGTCCAGAGGAACAGAAAAGAAATACAGTTATGGTAATTATATCATGCGTCGCCATATGGAAAGGTGGCACCCTATAAATTACAGTGCTGCACAAGTACGTGATCTGGTGGATAACCCCCGACCTGTGGCCAGTACATCCACCAATGAAGAGGCAGTGACGGGACCAGAGGCGAGGGAGATGGTCCCAAATATCCAAATGAAATTTGGCAATGTGAAGCACGTATGCATTTTTTGTGGCCAACTGATTTGCTTCAGAGAGAGCAGCATAAATTTAATTAATAAAGCAATTGACAATCACAAATGTGCAAAACGCCCCAGAAAATAAATTATCTTTTTTTTGTTGCTCCTGTTGAGCCCTTCATAATGAATCATTTTTGTTTCTCCCCCATCAAAAAAAATAAATATATAAAACCGTTCAAACAATACAAAAAAAAAGTTCAGAAAAATAATAAAATAAATATAAAACAACAAAAATAATTTTAAAAAAGTTCTTTTCAGAACTACCTCCCCTTTATAAGAATTTGCTAGAATGTTTAGCACTCTGAAAACCTCTATTTCTTTTGGTTCGCTTCCCGGTTCGCGCGCCGGTACGCGAACCGGAAGCAAACTCAATTTTTTTAAAAAAAAGAAGAGTAAGTAAACTGAGAGTAATGTTAAAAGAAAGACAGTTAGAGGGAGTAACACAGAGATACTGTTTAAAGAGGGACTGAGAACAGGAGTGGAAAGAGTAGAGTAAAAAAGTAATAGAAAAAGGAATGAGAGAAGTAGCAAAGGCAGGAAACTGAGGGTTAAAGAAATGAAGTAGTGGAACTAATAAAAGTTAAATGTAAAAGAGATGTAACAGAATGAGTACTAAACACTTACCTTATAATTATCATTAACTTAGTCACGTGTTATTTTTATACTTTCAATCTGTGAATGAGAGAATAAAAATTTAAAATTGATAGAAAGTAGTAAAAGATGAGTGAGCATGAGACAAGATGAGTACATATTAAAAATCACAATTCAAAGTACAGAATTAATTATACATATTAAATGGTTTATTTTTGCTGTTCTCAGAATATATCAAAGTTCACTGAAAACAGTGAGTTGAAGGTATTCATCATATAACAGCGGGGAAAAAAAAACACAATCAAAATGATTGTATTTAAAAAACCCATATAATATAATCAATCAGAAATCAGAACTCCTCAAAAGTAACTTACTTTCCATGACGTCAAAGCATGTCCTATGAACAGCTTATACTCTGTTGTGCTGTTATTATTTTCTGCCCGCTTCTTTCTGAAAGATAAGCTCTATCGTTTTAAGAAAAATGAGACATACAAAGCAATTTAAAACAGCACACTAAATTACAACAACACCTAGAATCATTATAATCCAGTTACCTACCCTAAATTCTCACTTCTGAAAACAAGTCAAAAGGCAACATTGCTTCATAGTCAAATTCTAAGCATTGCCGAAAGACCAGCCTTTTTTAAATTTCGAATAAGCTGTGTAATATTTTGAAGTTGTTAATGGACCATCATGTCATATAATAGCTGCAGTTACAAATGTTCTTCCTGAAATCGACGACTGTGCAGCCAAAACATTTTTAATTAGACTTGACAACTTATTTACATCAGGTTTATATTGTTGTAATTGTAAAATGACATTTCACCGATAAGTTTCTATAAATAATGTAGACAGCATTACAGACTTACATCACCTCTACTCCTTCTTTTGATCTGCTGCTTGAATTAGCTTATAAACACAAACTTCATCTTTTCATTTAGATAGTAAGTCATACTTAGTGAATTATAAAATCATTATTACAAGCATAAAGATATCCATACAGTCACTCACACAATCATTGAGTCTTATGTATACTTATTTATATACAACAACTGACACATACACTGCCTTTTATTTTTCTAGTTTGTTGGACATGTACCATTGAGAAATATATTTGCTCATCACCATACCCATAAAGATATTAACTCACCCAAACAACTGTAGTTTTAACTTTATATATCTAGTGAATCAACTATTCACACATCTTTGGGCAGTCACACCCCCCCCACCGAACCACACACACATTCACTCTCCCATACAAATACTCAGTTAACTAATCAATAACTAATATAGACTTTCACATAGCTAGTAACCAACTGGAGAACCAGTTTACACAACAACTGACAAAGTGATACAGATATTCAAACAGTTTAGTCACTATCTACTATATTTAGTGAGACACTATAAATTGGTCAAGTAAACAGTCCATTACACTGCTACTAAATCCTCCATCCAAATATTCATTTTTATATATCCACTCATTCTTCAATGCAAATTGCTATATATATAATGCATATTTGTAAATAAATGTTAGCACTCTAGTTGCTCATTAGATCACTGTAGTAAACTACTGCTCACCAGGGAAGTCTGCTGCTGGTGTTCAAAGTGCATGTTTCAGTCTGCATGTCATCAGTGATGTCACTGACCATGTTATGAATGATGTAATATGTGACATCATTAGCAGTGGATTGCAGGTGCGCGATATATAGTTAGTGCAACTAACTATATATGCGAATTTCAATGGTTTTGTGCGAGTAAAATAAGGTTTTGTAAATGCTAATCCCTAACTATATGTGGTCTATAACCTATGGTTTTTTCAGTGAATTTTTAAGGTTTTGTAAATGCTAATTACTAACTATATATGGTCTATAACCTATGGTTTTTTCAGTGAATTTCAATGGTTTTTAATAGAAAATATCAAAAGCTGTAAAATGTATTCTTATTCTAAATCAAAAATATATTTTATATTTTTGTAATATAATTTTTTTATTTATATATATATATTTTTTTTTCGCTGCCGGTCTGCGAACCGGGCAACTTCCCGTTAACTTAATTTTGTTCCGCGACCCGGTCCGCGAACCGGTAAACGTTCCGTTAGCGCAACTACCGCGTTAGAAAGCAACATCGTGACGCGTCGCGTAAGCGCGACGTATCGCATTACCGCGTAATGCGTCTTATGACGCGCCGCGTTAGCGCACCCGGAAGCGCTCCAGAACGCGAACCGAGGCGCGAAGTGCAGCGCCCCGGAAGCGATCCGGGGCGCGGCGCCGAGCATGTAACGTAAGCATAACAGGTCATGTGACTTGTTTATAAAACCTTTCATTGGTTCATTTTACTTTTGGTTTCCTAATGATGGAAGGCTTGGTCATATGACCTAAAAATAACACTTTTCATTGGTTTAGAACATTTTTTTTTCCCAAATGATGAAATCCCCACCTTTTTTCCTCACTCTGACTTTCATTTTTATGAGAGAAAGACCTTTTTTGAATACCATAGAAATGGCTTCATTGATTGCTGCAGCTGGTGGACCCCCACCACCACCACAACCTCCTAGGAAGAGAGGACCACCTCCTCAGGTCATCCTACAACAAAAGGAGGAAGAAGAGGAAGAAGAGGAGCAAGGGACAGGGAGGTTTTTACGTGAAACAGCCAAGGAGGTCCCATGTTAAAGAAAGTTATATTTGGCAATTTTTTTCAATACCCCGGAAAAAAAGGTAAATGCCCGGTATGTTACCTGCCTGATATGTAAAAATGAACTGTCCAGAGGAACAGAAAAGAAATACAGTTATGGTAATTATATCATGCATCGCCATATGGAAAGGTGGCACCCTATAAATTACAGTGCTGCACAAGTACGTGATCTGGTGGATAACCCCCGACCTGTGGCCAGTACATCCACCAATGAAGAGGCAGTGACGGGACCAGAGGCGAGGGAGATGGTCCCAAATATCCAAATGAAATTTGGCAATGTGAAGCACGTATGCATTTTTTGTGGCCAACTGATTTGCTTCAGAGAGAGCAGCATAAATTTAATTAATAAAGCAATTGACAATCACAAATGTGCAAAACGCCCCAGAAAATAAATTATCTTTTTTTTGTTGCTCCTGTTGAGCCCTTCATAATGAATAATTTTTGTTTCTCCCCCATCAAAAAAAAAAATATATATAAAACCGTTCAAAAAAAAAAAAAAAAAGTTCAGAAAAATAATTAAAAAAATGTAAAACAACAAAAATAATTAAAAAAAAGTTCTTTTCAGAACTACCTCCCCTTTATAAGAATTTGCTAGAATGTTTAGCACTCTGAAAACCTCTATTTCTTTTGGTTCGCTTCCCGGTTCGCGCGCCGGTACGCGAACCGGAAGCAAACTCAATTTAAAAAAAAAAAAAAAAAAAGAAGAGTAAGTAAACTGAGAGTAATGTTAAAAGAAAGACAGTTAGAGGGAGTAACACAGAGATACTGTTTAAAGAGGGACTGAGAACAGGAGTGGAAAGAGTAGAGTAAAAAAAGTAATAGAAAAAGGAATGAGAGAAGTAGCAAAGGCAGGAAACTGAGGGTTAAAGAAATGAAGCAGTGGAACTAATAAAAGTTAAATGTAAAAGAGATGTAACAGAATGAGTACTAAACACTTACCTTATAATTATCGTTAACTTAGTCACGTGTTATTTTTATACTTTCAATCTGTGAATGAGAGAATAAAAATTTTAAATTGATAGAAAGTAGTAAAAGATGAGTGAGCATGAGACAAGATGAGTACATATTAAAAATCACAATTCAAAGTACAGAATTAATTATACATATTAAATGGTTTATTTTTGCTGTTCTCAGAATATATCAAAGTTCACTGAAAACAGTGAGTTGAAGGTATTCATCATATAACAGCGGGGAAAAAAGAAACACAATCAAAATGATTGTATTTAAAAAACCCATATAATATAATCAATCAGAAATCAGAACTCCTCAAAAGTAACTTACTTTCCATGACGTCAAAGGATGTCCTATGAACAGCTTATACTCTGTTGTGCTGTTATTATTTTCTGCCCGCTTCTTTCTGAAAGATAAGCTCTATCGTTTTAAGAAAAATGAGACATACAAAGCAATTTAAAACAGCACACTAAATTACAACAACACCTAGAATCATTATAATCCAGTTACCTACCCTAAATTCTCACTTCTGAAAACAAGTCAAAAGACAACATTGCTTCATCGTCAAATTCTAATCATTGCCGAAAAACCAGCCTTTTTTAAATTTCGAATAAGCTGTGTAATATCTTGAAGTTGTTAAAGGACCATCATGTCATATAATAGCTGCAGTTACAAATGTTCTTCCTGAAATCGATGACTGTGCAGCCAAAACATTTGTAATTAGACTTGACAACTTATTTACATCAGGTTTATATAGTTGGAATTGTAAAATGACATTTCACCGATAAGTTTCTATAAATAATGTAGACAGCATTACAGACTTACATAACCTCTACTCCTTCTTTTGATCTGCTGCTTGAATTAGCTTATAAACACAAACTTCATCTTTTCATTTAGATAGTAAGTCATACTTAGTGAATTATAAAATCATTATTACAAGCATAAAGATATCCATACAGTCACTCACACAATCATTGAGTCTTATGTATACTTATTTATATACAACAACTGACACATACACTGCCTTTTATTTTTCTAGTTTGTTGGACATGTACCATTGAGAAATATATTTGCTCATCACCACACCCATAAAGATATTAACTCACCCAAACAACTGTAGTTTTAACTTTATATATCTAGTGAATCAACTATTCACACATCTTTGGGCAGTCACACCCCCCCACCGAACCACACACACATTCACTCTCCCATACAAATACTCAGTTAACTAATCAATAACTAATATAGACTTTCACATAGCTAGTAACCAACTGGAGAACCAGTTTACACAACAACTGACAAAGTGATACAGATATTCAAACAGTTTAGTCACTATCTACTATATTTAGTGAGACACTATAAATTGGTCAAGTAAACAGTCCATTACACTGCTACTAAATCCTCCATCCAAATATTCATTTTTATATATCCACTCATTCTTCAATGCAAATTGCTATATATATAATGCATATTTGTAAATAAATGTTAGCACTCTAGTTGCTCATTAGATCACTGTAGTAAACTACTGCTCACCAGGGAAGTCTGCTGCTGGTGTTCAAAGTGCATGTTTCAGTCTGCATGTCATCAGTGATGTCACTGACCATGTTATGAATGATGTAATATGTGACATCATTAGCAGTGGATTGCAGGTGCGCGATATATAGTTAGTGCAACTAACTATATATGCGAATTTCAATGGTTTTGTGCGAGTAAAATAAGGTTTTGTAAATGCTAATCCCTAACTATATATGGTCTATAACCTATGGTTTTTTCAGTGAATTTTTAAGGTTTTGTAAATGCTAATTACTAACTATATATGGTCTATAACCTATGGTTTTTTCAGTGAATTTCAATGGTTTTTTAATAGAAAATATCAAAAGCTGTAAAATGTATTCTTATTCTAATTCAAAAATATATTTTATATTTTTGTAATATCATTTTTTTATTTATATATATATATTTTTTTTCGCTGCCGGTCTGCGAACCGGGCAGCTTCCTGTTAGCTTAATTTTGTTCCGCGACCCGGTCCGCGAACCGGTAAACGTTCCGTTAGCGCAACTACCGCGTTAGAAAGCAACATCGTGACGCGTCACGTAAGCGCGACGTATCGCATTACCGCGTAATGCGTCTTATGACGCGCCGCGTTATCGCACCCGGAAGCGCTCCAGAACGCGAACCGAGGCGCGAAGTGCAGCGCCCCGGTAGCGATCCGGGGCGCGGCGCCGAGCGCGTAACGTAAGCATAACAGGTCATGTGACTTGTTTATAAAACCTTTCATTGGTTCATTTTACTTTTGGTTTCCTAATGATGGAAGGCTTGGTCATATGACCTAAAAATAACACTTTTCATTGGTTTAGAAATTTTTTTTTTCCCAAATGATGAAATCCCCACCTTTTTTCCTCACTCTGACTTTCATTTTTATGAGAGAAAGACCTTTTTTGAATACCATAGAAATGGCTTCATTGATTGCTGCAGCTGGTGGACCCCCACTACCACCACAACCTCCTAGGAAGAGAGGACCACCTCCTCAGGTCATCCTACAACAAAAGGAGGAAGAAGAGGAAGAAGAGGAAGAGGAGCAAGGGACAGGGAGGTTTTTACGTGAAACAGCCAAGGAGGTCCCATGTTAAAGAAAGTTATATTTGGCAATTTTTTTCAATACCCCAGAAAAAAAAGGTAAATGCCCGGTATGTTACCTGCCTGATATGTAAAAATGAACTGTCCAGAGGAACAGAAAAGAAATACAGTTATGGTAATTATATCATGCGTTGCCATATGGAAAGGTGGCACCCTTTAAATTACAGTGCTGCACAAGTACGTGATCTGGTGGATAACCCCCGACCTGTGGCCAGTACATCCACCAATGAAGAGGCAGTGACGGGACCAGAGGCGAGGGAGATGGTCCCAAATATCCAAATGAAATTTGGCAATGTGAAGCACGTATGCATTTTTTGTGGCCAACTGATTTGCTTCAGAGAGAGCAGCATAAATTTAATTAATAAAGCAATTGACAATCACAAATGTGCAAAACGCCCCAGAAAATAAATTATCTTTTTTTTGTTGCTCCTGTTGAGCCCTTCATAATGAATCATTTTTGTTTCTCCCCCATCAAAAAAAAAAATATATAAAACCGTTCAAAAAATACAAAAAAAAGTTCAGAAAAATAATAAAAAAAATATAAAACAACAAAAATAATTTTAAAAAAGTTCTTTTCAGAACTACCTCCCCTTTATAAGAATTTGCTAGAATGTTTAGCACTCTGAAAACCTCTATTTCTTTTGGTTCGCTTCCCGGTTCGCGCGCCGGTACGCGAACCGGAAGCAAACTCAATTTTTAAAAAAAAAAGAAGAGTAAGTAAACTGAGAGTAATGTTAAAAGAAAGACAGTTAGAGGGAGTAACACTAAGATACTGTTTAAAGAGGGACTGAGAACAGGAGTGGAAAGAGTAGAGTAAAAAAGTAATAGAAAAAGGAATGAGAGAAGTAGCAAAGGCAGGAAACTGAGGGTTAAAGAAATGAAGTAGTGGAACTAATAAAAGTTAAATGTAAAAGAGATGTAACAGAATGAGTACTAAACACTTACCTTATAATTATCGTTAACTTAGTCACGTGTTATTTTTATACTTTCAATCTGTGAATGAGAGAATAAAAATTTAAAATTGATAGAAAGTAGTAAAAGATGAGTGAGCATGAGACAAGATGAGTACATATTAAAAATCACAATTCAAAGTACAGAATTAATTATACATATTAAATGGTTTATTTTTGCTGTTCTCAGAATATATCAAAGTTCACTGAAAACAGTGAGTTGAAGGTATTCATCATATAACAGCGGGGAAAAAAAAACACAATCAAAATGATTGTATTTAATAAACCCATATAATATAATCAATCAGAAATCAGAACTCCTCAAAAGTAACTTACTTTCCATGACGTCAAAGGATGTCCTATGAACAGCTTATACTCTGTTGTGCTGTTATTATTTTCTGCCCGCTTCTTTCTGAAAGATAAGCTCTATCGTTTTAAGAAAAATGAGACATACAAAGCAATTTAAAACAGCACACTAAATTACAACAACACCTAGAATCATTATAATCCAGTTACCTACCCTAAATTCTCACTTCTGAAAACAAGTCAAAAGGCAACATTGCTTCATAGTCAAATTCTAATCATTGCCGAAAGACCAGCCTTTTTTAAATTTCGAATAAGCTGTGTAATATCTTGAAGTTGTTAATGGACCATCATGTCATATAATAGCTGCAGTTACAAATGTTCTTCCTGAAATCGACGACTGTGCAGCCAAAACCTTTTTAATTAGACTTGACAACTTATTTACATCCGGTTTATATAGTTGGAATTGTAAAATGACATTTCACCGATAAGTTTCTATAAAAAATGTAGACAGCATTACAGACTTACATCACCTCTACTCCTTCTTTTGATCTGCTGCTTGAATTAGCTTATAAACACAAAGAGTTTTCGCTCTGTACTACACTTATCCACAAGGCCATATAGAGTAGGAGCTATTAGAACCTCTTGAAATTCCTCTGAACAAATCCCGAGATTCCTTCCCTAAAACTTTGGTTGTAAGAAGACCAGGTAAGAATTTTGAAGGTGAAAAGGCAATCTTTTTTTGAAAGTTAAAACAGAATTGCAGAATGACCAGCCGTTTCCAGATTTTAAATAAGCTGTGTAATGTCCTGAAGTTGTTGAAGGACCGTCATGATATATAATTGCTGTAGTTACAAAAGTCCTTCCTGATATTGACAACTGCGAAGCCACAAAATTTTTAATTAAAGTTGTCAATTTAGTTCCATCAGACCTACATCATTGGAACATTAAAATGACATGCAGGCCATAACTTCGTATAATTAACGTGGACAGCATTGCAGACTTACATTGGCTACACTCCATGTTTTGATCGGCTGCTTTTACTAGCTTATTGAAGGATACTGATTTACTGTCAGGCAAAGTTAAATATAGAAATCTTTCTGAGTCTACACTAGTAGTACTTGATAGCCTACAGTTCTCGCAATCATTCTGCCATTGATGTGAAAGGCCAAACTGATAATCTACATCTACACTTTCATCTTGCAATACATCAAGCATATACATTAAAAACTCCTGACAATCCTGCTGAATATTTTGAGAGAATTGTGTTTGACCTGAACATTTGTCTAACAGATTACGAATTTCAGACACACTTTCTACTCTTGTTCTATCAGCGCTACATTTCTCTAACACAGAATTCAACAAACAGCATAAACTTTTTTCCGAATTGATCACAATCTGTTCTTTTAAAGTGTCTAGTGAAAAGACAACATTAACCACTACATTAGCATAGCAGTTGACACCAGAACTATTTTCAAATTGAAAACCAACAACATCTTCAACATCATTCATTTTCTTTCTGCTTACAATTTTTGGTTCATCGACTTTTGGTCTTTTTGCTACAACCTCCCTACTATTACTGATATTTCTTCGTTTCCAGCTTACCACACATTTCTCAAACAAAGGATATTGAGGCAAATGTGGCGCATACTCTCTTCTTAACCTATTGTATTCCTTAACACAATTTAGATCCGTACAAATGTTTGTGACATCACAGTCAATCAAGTACAATCCCGATAAAGTTCTGACTCGTGACAATGCTACATAAGCCATACCCTCTTTGAACACAGAACTGCCAATATTCACTAAAGCAGTGTCTACACTTAAACCTTGCGATTTATGGATTGTCACCACATATGTCAAGCAAACAGGAAACTGCTTACGGCGAGCATATAAGTCTTTTACAAGCAAAAACCTAGCTGTGCAATGACCAATTAGCTGTACTTCCTCAATGCCATAAAATTTAATTTAATTTTTAAAAATTCAATTCCATCTCTATTTCTGTATTTCTCAAAATCAACAACATTACCCATTGATCCATTTACCAGACCTCTTTCAACATGTAAATTCCTTCTCAAAATGATACAGCAATTTAAGCACACATTCAGAGTCTTTTCAAAACCAGCAGTTTTAGATATAGTCTTCTCTAATGAATCCAATTTAGATTTCAAATTCTCAGACAAAATAATTGTTGCTCCCATATGCTCTATTCTGTCAATAGCTTCCAGTTTCACAATCTCTTGGTTTTCTAAATTCATCATTTTGTTGTTGAAGATGGAACATTCTGCAAGAGTTGGCATCAAACATATTCCAGATTTCTTCTCAGTAATTTTCTGAAAAATATCCTCTGGCAGAACGTCTTCTTATGGATACAAATTTGACAGTAATCGTGCATTTAAAGCTTCTTTCCCACGCTCGGTCACTTTCCCAATTCTAACATCTTGTAGAATATTCTTGTAATCTTCATCCTTCGCCTGACGCATATTTTCACGCAGCTCAGCATAATTGAACTTTAACCATATGTTAACATTGCCAATGCTCCCTAGGCACTTCCTGGTATCTTCATGCGTAAGCAGTTTAAACACTGGTTGTCCTTTCACTGGTGTCAGCTGCAGAAGATCACCGAAAACAATGATGTGTTTGCCACCAAATAAGAACTTCCTGCATTCTCAAATGCACAAAGGCAAGCATGACATTGGAAACCATGCTTACTTCGTCAATGATAAGAAGTTTCATCTTCTTCAGGACTCTAGATACTTCACAACAAGCATCTCCAGATAACTTGTGGTATTGTAATTTGTTATCATGCTCCACTGGCAGCATCGGTAGCCGATGCAAAGTAATACCTTTAATATTATGTGCTGCCAGTCCAGTTGGAGCGGTGACAACACAAGACAGCGATGACTCAGTCCTTTTCTGCAGATAACATGAAATTGTTTTAATGAGGAAACTTTTTCCAGTTCCTGCTTCTCCACTCACGTACAGTCTGACAGGCTTCAATGACGTACATGAGCACTCTTTCTTCTCATGACTTAATCCATGCTCAATTTGTTTGGTAACTTCATCATATGTTTTCCTCTGCTCAACGTTGAGTTGTCTTTCCAAATCTTCTAAGTTAACCGCATCCTCCTGAGCATGTGCCATAGCTCTTTCCACTTCAATCATGGCAGTGGCAGCTTCATTTTCGATAACTGGTTCTCCTAGTGGATCCTGACTCAATGAAACAGAACTCTGACTGTCCTGAGAACTGTCTCTAGCAATCTCAGCTGCAATTGTTGCTTCCTGCTCGATTTCTGCATTCAACATTTCTAGATATCTTGGAAAAACAGGACATTCAATAGACTCCTTGGCTGCATTGAAAGAGTCTTTGTAACAGAGGAAATCTCCAAGCAGTTCCTCTTCTGCACGCCAAGGCTTGAAAAGTTGCAAAAGAGCTAAATAGAAAAAACTCTTTTCTTTCTGGAGATTCGCAATTCAATTTTCGATGATTTACCAATTGATATTTTCTTTGCTTGACCAGACATCCCTCACTTCCAATTACAGCATACACTCCTTTATCAATATCTTCTTTGATGTTCCTCTTGAAAATGTAATTTTGTGGAACCTCATGCAGACAAACATTCTCCAGGTGACTGCTTCTATTTGGATAATATGTATCCAACATGTTGGTCATCAAAATATCTGTACTGCTTGGCTCCTTCTCCGCCAAATACTCAATTTCCCGTACGGGTTTCAGAACTCGATTACGCGTTGCAGCAAGACCAAGACTCGCCCAAATGATACTCCTAGATTTGGCATAGAGACTTGCTGAAGATAACCAGTCAGAACATTCGTAAGCTCCGATTTCTCGATGCGACAACATCTTCAGACTGAAACTGTACAACTTCTTACTGAGGCTCTTTTCATGGGAAATATCCTCCCACATATCCTTCAGTTCTGTCTTTTCTTTTTTTGTGATGTAAGACATCACATACCGAGCCACAGCCATACAGTCTTCAGCCACAAACTGTATATCCATGTTAGCATTCCACATGGACAAAATCACTGAGTTGTAGTCGTTAATGTACTTAGACTCTTCGTTTCTTTTCAAATTGTATGTGTTTTGGGGTGATTTCCTCGTCACATTATGTCGCAGCGAAGACATCAAATTGTTAACTCTTCCTTTAGATATCACCAATCGTGGAAATGCAAAACGACATTTGGTGTAGTACTTGTCCTTGTTTCTGAATTTACGACGACAATACTTTCCACAACGATGGCTTTGAAACCGTAAAACTTGTTCTCTTAGACTTTTATCTTCCTTTGTCTTTCGAACAGCACATGTAGTATACTGTTCTATGAAACTCATCACTAAGTCATCCGGATCTGTTCCAAATTTGGGTGCATCTTTGATCCATAGCAGCATATGTATATGAGGAGCACCTCTTGCTTGATAATCCTTTCTCCAGAAGAAATCCAACACCTCTCCAAGAGGTGGATTTTTCTTGTTCGTGATGAAAGACATCATAGCTTCAAATCTATGATTGAAGTACCTGCATACATTCACTGAATCCAAAGAGCACAGTTCTCCGGGTGTCTTGAATTCAATATTTTCAATGTTTCCATTTGCCTCTCGTAGAAATTCAAGTAAGTCTTCCCAGCCATACTAAGCACAGCTGTGAGTAAGAAACCAAGTAGGAGTTCCTAAGTTCCTCAGCATACATTTTAAGTCACCATGACGACGATACCAATACTCATTAGTACCACGCTGACATGCCATGAGATTAATCAGGTGAGAATCCAAAATACTGTCTTGCACATTGACTTTATCCATAAAGTCCCTTGCCGAGATATTTCGCAGTTGTACACCACTTTTCAAGATGTGGTTCACTGCATAAGACAGTCCAGACAGATCACTTTCAAACAGTAGATGAAATAAATAGGGAATGCATTGACGAAACCTAGGATCTTCTGCATACAATCGTAAAGTCCGGTATTCTGAAGCAGGAATTTGATCAGGTCGCTCATCATATCGTCCTCCTCGACCTGTGGGAAATAACTGTGGAAAACACCGAGCTTCCAAACTTTCCTCCCAAACACTAATGGAACTCCCTTTGGCTTGTTTCATTTGAAACAACTCAATAGCACTCCCCATGACTTCCTTGGAATGCAAAGGATGAACACTATAATGTTCATATATTTCTTCATTTTTAGAGGCTTCTACTTTCTCAATTTGCCCAGCACACAATTCGCTGTCCTCTTCTTCACTTACTTCCTCTTCTGCAGCACATACATTCTTGTAGTACTCATTATTTTTTATCAAATACAATGTTGCCTTTTTTGACTTTCCTAACATCCACTAAATCTTGCCAGATTTTTTTACTCTTTGTCGGAACCCCATTAACTAGGCTAACTAGAGGTTCCTCTTCCACTTTCTCTACTCCAATTGTATTAATGTTTTTCTTTAAATCTAAAGGCAAATAAACAACGCTTCCCTTTAATCCTCTCTGTAAATCTGATGGAGGCAATTTCCCTGTCTTTGGCTCCATTCGTACAATAGCCTGAAAGGGATGGACACTTTGAATCAAAATAGATTCATAATTATTTAAATCCTTCAATTCAGAAGGAATGTCAACCAATTCCAGATTATTATGAATCGCTCTAGCAGGCATCCGGTTTTGGTTTAATTTCTTAAAACAATAAGTACACATACGTTGGTCCGATCCCAAATCAAAACGATTTTCTACCATCAAGTATGTGGCAAAATCCTTCCATTCACTATTGTTTTCCATTTCACTTTTTGCATATAAATCCACTAACTTAGTCAGATTCTTATAATAAGTCCGTCGACAACACACACAAGTAAAATTAGGCCTCTCACTTGATTTCACCTGAAAGTTGAAAATTTCCTTGTGAAACTTATCTATATTAGAAATCAGTACACTCTCTTCCACATTACCTTCTTCTACTGGGTAACTTTCAACATTGTTCTCTTCACCAGCAAAGTAACAGAACTCAATTTCTTCACAAATATTCTTCACATCTACTTCAGAACCATGCAAAAGAGCAGTGCTTAATTGTTTAAGCATAATTGCCAGACTCTTAGCATAATACAACATTCTAACTAATTTCCTCACTTTATTATGATGCACTGCTAGCATCCTGAAATGATGAAAAACACTCTGGCATACTCTCCTGGAAAGACAAGCCAGTAAATGACCACGCAAACCTGTCACTTGTCTCACTCTGCAAGGATCTAATTCTTGCAACAACTTTATTTTTTGTTTTAAACTTTTCTTATGAAATGTCCGTACAAAATCACAAAGCAAATTGATGGAATCCTGTCGCACACTGCAAATAGAACTACACTTCCAGGTGTACACTGGTCCCTTAGGACGTCTCCCTAAAACCTCATCACCTAACACCTCTTCTGCATCTGCAGACACAAGTTTTTCTTTTTCAACCGGACAACCATCTTTTACCTCATATGCTCGACCACTGGTGTCAACTGCATGCACCAAATCATTGTCCTGGAAGTAACTCTCCTCATTGAAAAATGCCTCACAACTTGAACTATGCATCCATTCTCCTGAGAAAACATCACAAAAATTACTACGATTAACTACTCTCTTCCATCTACTATTTGATTTGAAATCATAAATTACCTTGTTTAGTTTCCTAATTCTATTGATTACCAAAATAAATAACTTTCGCTTAATTTCGAAAGCCTGATCAATAATTTTCTCTACATTTTTCTTTCTCTTATAAAAAGCCACTTTCTGTTGACCTTTCTTAAAATTTTTTAACAAATTGCCAATTATCCTGTTGCGGAACATTCGTCTATGAATGTCTCTAAACAGATTTTTCCTTCTACTACCATGCACAGAGTTATCTCCTGCTCTAGCAGTTACATTTTTGAGGGACCTTTCCTTCCCGTTTAAATTGGCTCTCTTCTTCTGAACTAAAACATGTTCTCTAGTGATACTTTTTCGTCGGCAAATGTTTCTTAAAAAAGATTTTGTTGTCTTACCCGGAATTTTTTTGGTGACTTCACAGCTTTTAATTCTAGAGGACTGCTGCAAAGGTCCATTATCTCCATTTTTACCAAGGTGCGGTGTAAGTCGCTTTGCTTCTTTTTTTTTTCTTTGCCTTGAGGGCATGTTTGAATTTTTAAGAATATCTTGAGTTGAATCTGTGGAAAATTTATTTAAAAAATGTTATTAAATACTATTACCAAACAGTAAATCAATAACAGTAAGCAAACAATTGAATGGAAGGATTTTGCAACATACTTGATGGTAGAAAATAGCAATGGAATGGAATGCTTCTACATATGACCTGTGCTCTGTTATATGTTAATCTCAACTAATTTCGAGACTCTATTTCTATTTAGAGATTGTTCCAGAACAGACATTGTTGATGTTATTGTTATTGACTTAAAATTGCCAAGCACACATGAAGGCATATTTACTAGACCCTTGCACCAGGGGGGAGTGACTTAAAATTACCAAGCACACATGAGGGCGTATTTACAAGGCCCTTGCACCAGGGGGAAGTGACTTGAAATAGCCAAGCACACATGGGGGCGTATTTACAAGGCCCTTGCACCAGGGGGAAGTGCCTTAAAATTGCCAAGCACACATGAGGGCGTATTTACAAGGCCCTTGCACCAGGGGGAAGTGACTTGAAATGGCCAAGCACACATGGGGGCGTATTTACAAGGCCCTTGCACCAGGGGGAAGTCACTTAAAATGGCCAAGCACACATGGGGGCATATTTACAAGGCCCTTGCACCAGGGGGAAGTGACTTGAAATGGCCAAGCACACATGGGGGGGTATTTACAAGGAACTTGCACCAGGGGGAAATTACTTAAAATTGCAAGCACACATGGAGGCGTATTTAGAAGGCCCTTGCATCACTTATGCATCGCTTTTGACATTGACACTGTGGAGCACCATGGGGCATAAACAGCACAGATGCATCATGCATCTATTCCACAAAAGCAACGCATTGCAGGAGTCACATCGCAAGTAAATAAATTCTTATAAATTTAGAAAGCATTCCTTTTCCTTAAAAACGATTTTCTGATCATAATTTGAAAACACAGCAAAGCTCCTATGTACAACCACACCTTGTCAGTACTAATCACATTATCTACAATTGCAATTTGTAAAAGAATGCAAAATCTTCTTGGAAAACATAATGCAAACACTTGACACAAAACAACATTTTAAATGCTCAGCTCAGCATACTAGTCTCTTTCTAAAATAAAGGAACCATATCTCAACTTAGCAAATGCTTTTTGAATTTCAAAACAGTCTCAGAAACACACCAATTTTTCTTTAGCAGATCAAAAGGTATGCACTCCAGAGGCTGCAACCAAGAAAGGCACAGAAATGCTGATATTCATCACACATATCTCTCATGTCACCCAATCAAAACTCTTCCCTCACTTTTTTCAAATCAACACCCTTCCCCCCTCTGCCCTTTCTGCCCTTTTTCCATAGCAACTACCTCCTGACAGACCTCTCATGTTTACAAGTTCACACAACAATGTTTCAAATGAACTCTGAACTCTCAGTACACCTGCTAATCCACTGCAATCTTTCATAAAATAATTTTTTCTTAACCATTCAAATTACATCTTTCAAATAACACATCCATGCACCCTAACCTTCTGTTTTCAGCAATGGAAATCCACCAATCACTGCTAATGAACCATTAGCACTGAAACTCCACAGTTTTTTTTCTTTACAAACTCCTACTGTTTCAACTGCCATTTCATTCCCACACTTCATCTGACTGCAACAGAACCTCCTCTCACCATGTTTTCTGTCTGGATTCTTGGACAAAGCTACATCCACTGGGCTCACAGGTATGCTGATAACAGAAATTTACACAACCTCAATTTACAAAATGTGGATATCAAATGGATTGGAAAAAGAGGATTGAGATGTCACCAATTGATACCATTGGTGAAAACCTTTTTGCATTTGCCAAACCCTGACCTCATAATAGTGCACTGTGGAGGAAATGATGTGGGCACTTTGACTGGGGTAGATCTGGAAATGCTCTTAAAGGACACCTTTGAGCAATTAATGGCACTTTTTCCTCAAACTGCCTTGGTATATTCCAATATATGCCAAAGACAAAAATGGAGGTGGTCCAATCAATTTTGTCCACAAATTGAGAAAGCGAGGAAGCATGTAAATAAGTCTGTTTCAGCTTATATGAGAGACCATGGAATGGGCGCCATCTACAACAATAACTTGCGTTACTACATGCAAGATATCTACAGAGGAGATGGTGTGCACTTCTCAGATGAGGGAAACAGAGTTTTCATACAAAATTTAAGACTGTGTATTGGTACCTACTTATAAGTACCTAGAACTTACACAGAACACAAAAGCTCTTTTCAGAGCTACCTTAACTTTAATTAGTCTTTCCAAATTTCGAATGTACCTTTTTTCACTAATTTTCACTTATGTTTTTCACTTATGTTCGCTTCCCGGTTCGCTACCCGGTTCGCGTACCGGCAGCTAACGGCGCAAAAAATTAAATTTTTTTTTTATTCCAACATTCCGTTACGCATCAGGTACGCGAATCGGAGCGCTAACCGGAGCGCTGTCACCGATATATCTGTTTTTTAAAACGTTAATTTCTCAAAATCCACTGGAGCACATATATTGAGACATAGCAAAGGCACGTCGGGCAAACCATATCTACAATTTTGCCAAGTTTCATGTAAATCCATTCAGCCGTTCGAGCTAAAAGTGAGTCCAACCGCCCTATGGAAAACTCAATGTTAAAAATGCGTTTTGGGAACCCCCTTTTTTCTTGGCCCCCCCTTGACGAAACCCCCCCAAATTTTCAGGGGCTGCTCGGAAACAAAATGTGCCATTTTCCTGTGCCAAAGTTATTCGACATAGAATTTTCAGAAATCCCATAGGAAAAAAATCCTAACTATATATACCTACTGGCGACCGCCAGTAGGTAATATATCTATATATATACATATATATATATATATATATATATATATATATATATATATATATAGATATATTACCTACTGGCGGTCGCCAGTAGGTAGTTATAGTTAGGATTTTTTTTGATACAAAATCTCAAAATTCTATTGCCGATTGACGAATCTGCCTGAAAATTTCCTCAAATTTGCCTCGCGGAGCTCTGGTCCTTCCTTGAAAGTATGGGGGGGATTCATCAAGCCTGGGCCGAGATAAAAGGGGGGTCCCGAAACGTGTTTTCTCCATGTTAATTTCAATATGGCCGCAGGGCTCTGTGCTGAGCCCGACTCTATTTAACATCTTCATGACCCCTCTGGCGGCATTGGCTGAGTCTTATGGGGCCCGGATCATATCCTATGCCGACGATACCCAGCTCCTCTTTACCTGTGGGAAAGGAGAGGATTTTGATGGAGAGAGTATCCGTGAGTGCCTTGGGGATGTCTTTAAATGGCTCCAGCTGAACAGCCTCAGGTGCAACTCAGATAAATCTGAGGTACTCTTCTTCGGCTGCCAATCTGACCCAGATTGGCAGGACTGGTGGCCCGCTGATATGTCCCCTCCAGTGCGATCGTCACAGGTGGCTAAGAACCTGGGATTAAGATTGACAACGGTCTGACCTTAAGATCTCAGATCCTTGCCCTGACTGGCACCTGTTTTGGCCTCCTCAGGATGCTTCGGAAGTTTCTTCCTCTGCTATCTGAGGATCATAGGAGGACTACGGTACAAGCCTTAATTGGCTCAAGATTGGACTACTCAAACTTCCTATACCTTGGCCTGCCAGAGTATCTCTTACAACGGATGCAGGTGGTCCAGAACACGGCCGCACGAGCCATTTTCGGCCGTCACAGACGAGCCAGAGTCTCCGGCCTTTTGCAGGCTCTCCATTGGCTGCCTATCCGGACGCTGATAGTTTTTAAGGCCCTGACTCTGGCACACAAGGCTCTTTACGCCTCGGGGGCTAAATATCTTCTTAGGAGGCTTGCCTTTTACCAGCCGGCGCGATTTCTGAGATCAGAATCGATGTTCCAGGCCACGGTCCCTCGTGTGAAGAAGGCCCGCATCGGAGGCCGTTCTTTTAGGTTGCGGGCTCCACATCTTTGGAACACTCTGCCTCTGGCATTGCGCAGTACCTCGAACTTGCTGGCCTTCAGGAAGGGCCTTAAAACCTGGCTTTTTGCCCTTTAGATTCCCTCTTCTATTCTGCTGACTTTGTTTTCTTTATCTTTGTGTTGTGTGTTTGCTCAGGATGTCAATAGTACCGGGACACTCTTGCCGAGTAGCCGTGCGCTATATAAGACAAAATTAACATAACATAACATAACATAGGGCGGTCGAACTCACTTTTAGCCCGAACGGCTGAATGGATTTCCACCAAACTTGGCAAAATTGTAGGGACTGGTAGCCCGATGTGCCTTTGCTATGTCTCAAGATATGTGCTCCAGTGGATTTTGAGTAATTTAGGTTCAAAAAAATCTAAATATCTATGGCCGCGCCCCAGTACACGCACCGGGGAGCGCAGCGGGCGCGACACGCGAGGTGCGCACAGAAAGCTGATTGGCTCTCGGGTGTCTGTAAACATTCGAAACAGTCCGGACCAGCCGCCATCTTGTGTCTCGGTAGGATAGAGACACAAGAGGTGAGAAAAAAGGGGGAAATGACCATAAGGGGGCAGGGTAGACCCCCCCTGACCCCCTAGGTTTGATGTGGGGGCTATAAAAGGGCCCCGCGGTGCAAAATATATATTTTTTTATTTGAACGCCCAGTACGCGCACCAGGGAGCGGACCGGGGAGCGACCCATGGGGAAAGAAGAATGACAGTTTTTAAAAAATGTAGCCTTTTTTTATAAATTGGAGGTAGTTCTAAAAAGAACTGGTTTTTTTCTTCTTTTTGGTGTTTTATATTTTTTTAGTGTTTTTGGAACATTTTGGCTTTTATGAACTATTTCATATTTTTTTGATATTTTTATGGGAACGAAAAAACAGGGAATTGAAAATGGCTCAACTGGAGCAAAAAAAAAAATAAGAAAAAATTAGGGTTTTTTGGGGCATTTGTGGTTGTCCCCAGCAAGGACGATGAGCTTTATGCTCAGTTCACCATAGGAGATGGTCTTACCACCATGAATACATGTTATTCGGAAATCCGCAAACCGTGGCTGAATGCAAGGGATCGTCTCCCTTGCCTCTGGTCCTGATGGAGTGGGTTGCTTCCTTTTGGAGGTGGTGCTTGAAGATTGGGGATGGTTACTGGCCAGTTCCCTCATCTCTGCAGCAGAATAGTTGACCGGATGCCTGCGCTGCATGTGGCAAATCATGTTGTTGTTTCCAAAAGAGTATTTTTTATTAGGGTTCCCCCTTGAAAGTTCCATGCCACAGATTAGGCAAGTCACCTTGGCAGCATTGACTTTTTTCTTGCCCTCTGGGATCGAAAAAAACTCACATACAATGTGTGGTCTTGGCTGGTATGGGGTATTGTGTTCTTGCAGCCACCTTCTCTTCCCCTCCTCCTCCTCCTCCTCCTCCTCTTCCTCCTCCTCTTGTTGACCACCAATGTAATCTTGTGGTGGTCCTCTTGGTGGTTGTGGTGGTGGTGGTGGTGCAGATGGTCCAGCTGCTGCTGCTACTGAAGCCATTTCAAAGTACAAAATATACCTCAAAGATTGCAAAACAGGTCTCCCTAAGTCAAAGGACAAAGTCAGAATAAGGAAAAAAGGTGGGGTCTTTCATCATTTCGAAAAAAAAAGGCCTGAACCAATGAGAAGTGTTATTTTCAGGTCACAAGACCAGAGATTTCATCATTATGAAACCAAAACTGTTCTCCACCAACAAAAAGTGTCACATGACCGACGCGCTTATGCGGTGCCCCCCCGGGCGGGTCGCGTAAGCGCGTCGGATGTTTACCTTGCGCGATCGTATTCGCTCGAGTGCTTCCGGGTGCGCTTACACCGTGCGTATCACGTGGACGCGGCTACGCGATACGTCACAATTATGTTTTCGTTCGCGGCAATAGTGCTAACGGGACGCTCTCCGGAGCGCGCCCTGGGGCACTTCAAAAGACTACGCTTTCCGGGGTGCTCACCAGGGCGCGCCCCGGGAGCGCCCCAGGGTAAAAAAAAATGTAAAAAAAAATATACATAAAAAAATTGTTTTAAATAGAAATAAAAAATAGGATTCATTCATTTTCAAAAATATTACATTTCATAGCTATGGACATTTGCTATTAACAAAATTTTGAAATTCAAAGAAAAAAACATAGGTTTGGGGCCTTATATATAGTTAGGAATTAGCATTTAAAAAACCTTGCAAATTCACTGAAAAAACCATAGGTTTCAGGCCTTATAAAGTTAGGAATTAGCATTTAAAAAAACATGCAAATTCACTTAAAAAACCATAGGTTTCAGGCCTTACATAGTTAGGAATTAGCATTTAAAAAACCTTGCAAATTCACTGAAAAAATCATAGGTTTCAGGCCTTATATAGTTAGGAATTAGTAATTAAAAAAACCTTTGAAATTTACTCAAAAACTATAAGTTTTAGGGGTGTTATAGTTAGCTGGACATTTCACTCATACAAAACCATTGAAATTGCTCCTTTATAGTTAGTTGTACTAACTATATTTCGCGCACTGCAATCCACTGCTGATGATGTCACATATTAAATTATTCATGACATGGCCAGTGACATCACTGATGACATCTCAAATGACATCAATGATGACATCACTGATGACATCATCCATGTGACAATCACATACACCTTTTCATACACTAGTAAAATCTTTCAACACTCTTTGTAAAATACAGAGTATCATATTTGAATCTATTGACACAGCAATACAAGTATCTAAAAACCCACTCATTGATTCCTAGATGTATACACACATCTGATCACTTACCTGTAGATTCACTCATACATGCTGTCAATGAACTATATATATATATTGCATATTTAAATAATGAAGCAAACCACATTCACTGGATGACCGAAGATCCAGAGAAAATGTTGGAAATATTATATCAATTTTATACTGAATTATATACTTGTCAATCTAATCCCTCTCCTGAAGCATTTTTGCATGAGGCTATATTTAGTAAATTAAGAGATCTTGAGAAAGAAATATTAGATCAGCCCTTTTCAATGGAAGAACTGGAAAGAGTAGTAAAAAACATTCCGAATGGAAAAGCAGCCGGCCCTGACTTTTTGAGCCAGCATGGGTTTATCCCAAATAGAGGGATTATATCACATATTAATAAAGTGATCACCTTGATAGACATAGCAGAAATTGAGAGAAGAGACTTGGCGTTGATTTTACTCGACACTGAGAAAGCGTTTGATCACATAGAGTGGGCATATTTGTGGGCAGTAATGAATAGAATGGGATTTGGCAAACATTTTTTGAGCGCTATTAAAATACTGTATCGCTCACCTAATGCGAGAGTTGTAGCTATGGGCAGAAAATCGGAAAAGATAATTATTACAAGAGGTACACGTCAGGGGTGTCCCTGCTCTCCACTTCTCTCTGCGCTATTTATTAACCAATTTTTATTAAAATTATTAGAGTCACCACATATTAAACCATTCATTGTCTCATCTATACCCCATTCAGTATTCGCATATGCGGATGATATCGCTATCATCAACACGGACCCAAGACAGGCAATGATAGAGATTGAACGTTTGGCTATAGACTTTAGAAACAGCTCTGGCTATAAATTAAAAGCTGCGAAAATGCAGGTGCTTTGTTCAGATACTGTTCAGTTTAACAATTACAGGGTTACTCACAAAGTGATATATTTAGGAATTATAATTAAATCCCATACACAAGAGATAGTGGATGCTACTTGGGGTAAAATAATGCTACAAATTAAGCAATCCTTAAATAGATGGGGGAGACTTCAGCTGTCTATAATAGGGAGAGGCAATATGATCAAGATGAATGTATTAGCTAAGATCTTATATCAATATCGCAGTATTCCCTTAGAGATACCCTTAAACCATATTTATAAATTGCAAACTTTATGTACAAAATTTTTTGGGGCACCTGGAAAAACTAGACGAGCAATGAAATGGCTGACCCTGCCTATAGAGAGAGGAGGGCGTGGGATCCCGGATTTTGTGTTTTATTATTATGTTTGTTTTTTACAAAGAATGAGAATATTGTTGAGGGGAGAACAAATTGAGGATCCGGCAGAATCCCCGTAGATATTCTATCTATTATTAGGGGAACATGCGAAGGGATGTTTGTTAAAAGAGTTGGAGGGGAATTACTACAAACACACCCGGTTTAAGGTGGTCGAGTCTGCATATAAAGTCTGGAGAAGGGTTGCAAGGATAATGAAGCTAGAGAGAATTGTGTATTATACCCCCCTTTTGGCAGAAAAAAATACTTCCATCAATATTCTGGGATAATGTAGCGCAGGAATGGAGCAAGAAAGCGGTGGGCAGAATCGGAGATCTATATGATACAGATGGAATATTTAAATCTTTTTCTAATATGAGTAGCAAATTCCATTTACCTCAGTCTTCTTTTTTTAAATATCTCCAAATTAGAGACTTTTGTTCAAAGAAATTAAATAGACCCTGCCCCAATAAAATAATAGAGGCAGATCAAACAAAAAAAAGGATAGGTATGATATATCGATTGCTGATGGATTATAAACCAGATGATCTGAACAAATATAATGTATATTGGCAGAATCAATTGGAGGAAACTGATCTAAATATTGTGGATTATATTTTGATGGCTAAGGATATATGTTTATCGGACAATTTGAAAGCTCAGTTATATAAGACAATATTCAGATTATACTATACTCCCAAACGTATGGCAACATGGGGGCCTATTTACGATGGAAAATGTTTTTGGTGCAGAGGGGAAGATGCAGATATTGTCCATGTTTTTTACAACTGCTCGAAATTATCGTCTTTCATATCCAGTATAGAAAGGTTTATATCCTTAGTCATTCATCATCCGCTTAAAATATCCCCTGCACTTATGTTAGTAGGTGGAGGGCAAAGTGTTAATGAAAATGAGAATATATGTAAATGTAAGAATTTTTTATTTGTGGATATGACTATAGCTCGGCTATGTATTGCTACAGAATGTCTACAACCTGAAGCACCGATGATTGAATTTTGGAGAAGGAAATTGCTTAATATATACGAATTAGAATGGAATTTGTATGCTCTAAAGGGTGTTAGGAAAAAACGATTAGGTATACTGACTTGGGGAGTACCTAAAGAGTATTTAGAGGAATAATTTGTTATTTCTTTTTATTCTTATTCTTTTTATTATTGGGAACCTGCCCTACCCACCTACCGTTACCATCAAATATTATTGTAAAAGAAGATATTGAATGTCTATTTTTTTTATGTTGTGAATGTATTATTTGTATTATCAAATGACCCAATGATGGTAATAAAATAAATAAATTTTAAAAAAGGAGTAATAATGTTTTATTATTTTGTGATTGTTGGACATGTGCTAATTTTTACATTATTAATGAAAATGTTGAATGTTTTCTTTGAACACAATCTTATTGATTGTGGTTTTTTTTACCCCCTCTCATATGATGAGTAGTATTAAACTCACTGTTTTTAGTGAAATTCAATATATTCTGAGAACAGCAAAATAAAACTTATAACATATTGTGCAAATTATTTTGTATTTTGGATTATGAAATATATATTATAACTCAATTGTTTCTTCTCTTCCACAGATATTATATTCATAAGGTAAGTACGACAAACAAAAAATACTTTTTATCACTTTCTTAATTCTCTTTCATTCTATCCTTTCTTCACTCTCTCTCTTACTCCTTTACCTTTCCTCATGTTACTCCTCTTCCCTCATTCTACTTACCTTCTTTCCCCTCCCTGCCCCTCACTTCTCTTTCATATCTTACTCCATCACCACCCTTATCTTGCTGTATCGCGCAGTGTCTTCTCACTCTCCCCTTACTGTTTCTCTTTCACATCATCCCTCACTCTCTTTCACTCCCATTCCTTTAGTCCCACACTCACCTTCACTCCATTTCTCTTTCCCTCTCTCCCTCTGTCTCACTCATTCTAACCACCTCACTCCCTGTCAGTCACTTGCTCTCCATCTCTTCCTCTCTCACTCTTTCTCTCTGTCTCTGCCTTACCATTCCTGTCTTTCTGTTTCCTTCACTCCTACTTTATCCCTCAGTCCCCTTTCCTCTCTCCTAATCTCCTTCCTTCTCTCTCATTCCTCTTTTGTCACTCTTATACCCATTCTCTCACTGTTAGTGCCTTTCACTCACCCTCAGTACTTTTCCCTCACTCCCCTTACCTCACTCTCTTTCCTTCACTCCTGTTTCCTCACTCCCTCACTCAATCTCATTTACTCCCCTTCGTTTATTCCTTCCCTCACTTTTTTCTTCTATGTTTCTCTCCCTGTCTCCCTTTCTCTCACTCATTCTAACTGCCTCACTCCTTTTCAGTTGCTTGCTCTCCGTTTCTCTCATTGTGTCTAACTGTTACTGCCCTTCATTCACCGTCACTCCCCTTCTCCCACTCCACTTCATTGCGGGCGTGCGAGTTATAGGTAGCTGAACTAACTATAATGGGGGAATTTCAATGGTTTTGTATGAGTGAAATGTCCAGCTAAATATAACTAGTGTGAAACCTATGTTTTTTTTATTGAATATATATATATATGTATATATATCTTGCTTCGCCTCTCACACTCCTTTCATCCAAGAATAGACAATAGCGGACCCAAGTTGTGGTGCAATATTTTTTATTTATTTCATGCCCTGCACCACCGCCATAATGAGTTTCGGCCTTCAGGGATATATATATGGATTTTTTACATATATGTTTCTAGCTGTTCATGGAATGTTTTAGGGGCCAGGGCGGGGGGAAGGGGCTAAAAATTCTATGCATCAAATGTTATTTCCTCCAGAGATTTTAGGCCCTGACTGCTGAACAGCTTTACACCAAATTTTACAGAAAGCTAGATCTTGGTTTAAAACAGGTGTTTTTTCTCATTTGGGGGAAATCTATTCAGTAAGAATAAAGAAAAAACAAATGTGGTTCTCTAAGGATGCATAGACCATCGCTGATTCTTCTTTGTGCTCCAAAATCCTGGCAGGAAACAGAGAAAAAAAATATGGCCGCCATTTTAGATATTGGTGAATGGTCCTGGACTGTGAAAATGTAGATCTAATGTAATAGAAGGGGTCCAGGTAGAGGTATCCAGAACCCATGTGTGTAATATAGGGGTATGTGTGAAGATTCAGGCACCTCTCGTGATGCTCATTGCACCTCCGTGTAACGTCATGGTGGATCTACGAAATCAGCCATAAAATTAAAAGTATATATATGCACTCATTGTTAATAAACTACAAAAGAAGGCTCTCGCGTACAATATCTCACCTCAAGTCCTCCTCAGTCCAAGAAGATCACAGGAGGAGAGAACATCTCTAAAAGACACAGTCAATTAATCAGGCACCAATTATCACCTTTTTAAGCTCAAGAAAAGTAGAAATACCTAGTTTAATGAAAACATTGCAAAGATTCATTAAGGTAAAAAACACAGCAGTGTCTGACAAACATTGGATAGATGTTCATATTGCTGCCACTAAGAGGAACTCCAAGCAATTCTGGCACATGATTTCTAAAGGAATGGGTAATTTTCATTCTTTAAAGCAATGCCAATATCTGACACTGACTGGGAAAACTACCTTCTGGACCTTTATAAGTCAAACTCAGAGCATACAGGCGGCAGGTATGCATCACCCACCCGAGACCTTCGGGTGGGATTAAACAACTTTTATGCCCCCCTCAGAAAAACAAATCAAGTTCCATATTAGGAAGGCGAGAACCTCCGTAGCCATGGGTCCATATATGATACCAGTAAAAGTATTACAATGTGACCCTGCAAAGTGGAGTGTGTTCTTGGGGCTCCTTTTTCATAATTGCTGTGTTACTGCTCCAATTCCGTATTCATGGACTGCGAGTATCATTATTCCAATATTAAAAAAGGGCACTCGACTTAACCCTTTTAACTATAGACAAATTGCATCTTGGATACTTCAGGGAAAATATGTCCAGCAAGCATCCTCATGCATTTAAGGGAATGGGCTTTTTCTAAAGGTGTAATCCCAAAGTTTCAAGTGGGTTTTCGTCCCAATCACTTTGTGATTGACAACATAGGTATTTTAAACTCTATCATTGATTAGAATGTACTATGTAAATCATACATTTTATATAGCCTTTTTGTTGATTTCTTGACAGCTTTTGGTAGAGTGGATAGACCAACTCTTTGGGGGAAACTAAAGTAAATAGGGATCCGGATTCACTATTGAGGTTGATAGTAGCTCTTCACACCGCAACTTGGTGTAAAGTTCAGATGGGAGGAGAGAAAGGCCTGACCCACAAGATATCCATGCATAATGGCTTAAAGCAGGGCTGCCTTCTAGCCCCCTCCTGTTTTTGCTTTATACAAGAGATGTTCCAGAGATCTTTTTAAATGTAAGTAATTTATCTCCGTTAGATCTGGGGGTCTATAGTTGGCACGGGTTGGCACTTTTGACAAATAGGGACCCTTGCTTCTAGTCAGGGTAAGGGGGATACACTCCTTAGATAACCCCTGCTCACCCCCTTCGTTGCTTGGCACGAGCAGACAGGGTTATCAAAGGCAATGTGTAAAGTATTTGTACCAACACTCACAGTAACTCAGTGAAAACACCACAAATGGACTCCACCACAGTTTAGAAAAAGTAAACGATTTTAATCTAAACTAGACAAGACCAAAACAACAAAAATCTAACATACACAGTTCAAGAATATGGTTTCAAAAGTGTTCTTAAGGTTGCGGTAAAATAATCCACAGTTGCGTCACGTTTTAGCCAACAGTAACTTTAGATGCGACAAAAGTTCTGAGTGAAAGCTGCGATGGTGGAAAGCAAGCGAAGCGTCACTCCTGAGAACGTGTGGAGGTGATGGCAACAACCCCACTGGACGCAGAAGGCATGTTGTGATGACTCCGATCTGTATGGGGAGGGATGCGATACCTTGCGAGGATTCCGGTGTGCAGGTTTCGATGGAAGCGAGTGGCAAAAGGTACGATGCAATGATCTCTGGGGCTGCGACGATCTCCGGTGTGGCGATGATGTGCGGCTCAGCAGCGATTTTCTCCTCTTGCGGCCCCTTGATGCGATAGCTCTGCAACGACTCTCACAGTGAACGTGATGCGGTCCGCAAGCAGGCTGTGCGACAATTTCACCCAATGCTGACAGGCTCTGTGACGATACTCGCAGCAATGATACTCTTCCTGCACGGGACCAGTGCATCCAGCAAGGGAAGGATTAGATGACTCTGGCAGCGGCAACAGGCGCTGCTACGATCTCGGCCTTCGCGGCAGCGGGAATTTCCTTACACTGACCGGGATGCGTTCCGCAGCAAGCTATGCATGACACTTTGAAGGAAGTCTTTAATATCTTGGTTTCCAGCTTCCCAACACAGGTATAACTTCCAGAGGCACCACAGCTGGCACAAGCACTCTAGGAAGAACAGAACTCTCTCAATAGAGCTCAGGGAAGCTGGGGGTAATGTCCTTTTGTTCCTGCAACTTCTTAACAGGGAGCCAGCTCTTCTTCAGGCCCCTGGAGATCCCTTCAAGCAAGGGGACACAGCACAAAGCAAAGTCCTTCCCCTCTCCTTGGCAGCAAAGGAACAGCAGGTCAGTCACAGCCACCAACAGGACAGTCTTCCTTCTTCAGTCTTCCAGCTTTCTCCTTGGCAGAGGTTCCTTCTTGATTCCAGAATGATCTAATTTTCTGTTGTCAGGGGTCCTGTACTTACACCCCTAAAAGTCTTTGTTCTCTTTGTGCAAGTGGGCCCTGAGCCCGGTCTGAACCAGTTCTGGGTGTTCCTTTAGCAGTTTTTTCCTGGCTTCTCCTTGCCGAGTGAGGGGCACGGTCATCAGCTGCCCAGCAGGAGGTGGAGCTAGCAATGTGGAAGGAAGACACAGCCCTATTCAGGCCCAGGTGCTATCTCCTCCCACCACTCAAGTTGCAAATGCAGTCTTTCAGCCTAGGGCCGACTCAGCCAGCCTCCTGGGGAATCCCCAGCCTCTGTCACTCTCAAACCAGACAGTCACTTCACAAACAGGCCAAGGCACACACATAAAGGTTAGACAAGAGAACAGCAACTTTCTAAAAGTGCTGTTCTCAAACAAAGGATTTAAAAACAACCTTTCCTAAAAGATGTTTGATTACATTCTAAGTTCAGGGATACCAGACTTTTATGTCCTATCTTGTTCCTATGGGAAGATATGCTGGTATCCACTGTAGCCAGCATCCCCCATGATAGCCTATGGAGCAAGATAGCCTTGTAGCAAGTAAAAACAAAAATGGCTTTAATTCACTACCTGAGCATGTCACCTGCACAAGTACATGGTCTACCTTTCACATACACTGCACCCTGCCCAAAGGGGTACCTTGGGCCTTCCATAGAGGTGACTAATTTGCACAGAAAGGGAAGGGCTAGGCCTGGTCAGTGGGGACACTGACCAGGAGGACATGGCAGTTCACAGACTGCACACAGGCACTGTAGTGGCAGGTCTGAGACACCACTTTAGGGCTACTGATGTGGGTGGCACAATCAGTGCTGCAGGCCCAGTAGTAGCATTTGTCATCACCAGCCCTGGCACACCCAGTGCACTTCACTAGGGACTTCTTGGTGATGCAAATATGCCAATCATGAATATCTAAACATAATAATAATTTACACAGGGAGCATTTACACTCTGAACCAGCAAAAACAAAATCCTGCACAGCATCAAATATAAAGGAGGTAGAGGCAAAAAGATAGGGGGGAACCACACCATGGATGCCAGGTTTAACAATCTCCAAAAGTAACCTAAGAAAAAATATATGCATTAATGTAGGTTGATGATGTAGTCATTTTCGATCTTACCCCGCTGGGCTTAGAGAGAAATATAGACGGACTTACTAGATATACAGAAACACATTTCCTAAAGGTGAATATCTCTAAAACAAATGTAGTTCCCTTTAGGGGTTGAGAATGCCACCCCCACTATAATTGGCAACTAGATGGTAAAAAAATCAAGGTGGTAAAGTCCTACACCTATCTAAGGTGATTCTTTTCTCAAACCTTAGAAGTTCATTCTCATCTTCACCAGATGAACCAAAAAGCAGAAACACATTTACGCCATGAGGAAATTCTGCAACTATTCAGGCAAGAGGCATTTTCAAGCACCTTTTTCTAAACCTATAGGGCCAAATTGCACCAACAATAACCTACATCACAGAGTATATTCCTTTATCCAGATGGAACGTTTTGCTTATCAATGAAGGTACAATTTTATGCAAATTATTGTTATTAAGTCAAGCTGTCCCAGTATAGATCCTTAATTTGGAATTTGCCATCATAAGTACATTTTTCAATAGCCTTAGCAAATATAATTTGCATGCAGAAGAAGGCTCTATAAAGGGCCTTTTTCAGATACAAAAGCTTTAATTCTGGGAAAGAACAAGATACATTTCTAACAAATCTTAAGACTGCTCTATAATACTTCCAGTGCAAAGAAATCAATTCTTCAGTCCTGGTCTCCAGCATACCTGAAGGACTTTCTGAAAAATGGGACTCTAGATTTAAGTTTGAACAGGAAAATGCATATTCCCTGCAATTATCTTGTCACAACTCTATAACTTTGACAATTGAGTTTAAGTCCCCTCAACAATACACAAGTTTTACCTTGGATCATAATATTAGGAGCTGTATTACCATGTTGCATTTAGGACTACTTCCTTCAAAAAGGTTTTCCCAAGACACTGGAATAACCTTGATAACAATAGTGGGGTATGTGATCAATGCAATCACGGAAACCAGGACCTTGCACATATCTAATGGTTATGTTCAAAGAAGGAGGCAGTAGGGGGTCAAAACCTGTTTATAAAAACTATAGCTTTTGAACATAACCTTTCCTCCTCTACCGATTTAATCGCTTTTTTAAAAGTCCACCAAATGAATATCTTTACTATAAATTGTACACATTTATGAAATGTGTTTTATTTTTGTTTGAAATGTGTGTGATATTCATATTAAGCTTTAACATATTTTTGCAAGAATTTTATGTATACAAACAGAATTACGTACAATTGTTGATCTTGTAAGACATCTATATCAATAAAATTAAATTGAAAAATGTATTAATATATGCACTCAGACACTTATATACCCAATAACAAACCTGCTCAGACACTCTTGTATCTACTTACAGACCCACTCAGATATTCTCACACCCACTGAGACAATCATACATGCACTCACAGACCTGCTCAGATACTCTCATACCCACTCATAGACCCACTCAAATATATGTACTCATAGATGCACTCAGACACTCATACACCCACTCACAGACCTACTCAGACACTCTCACATGAACTCACAGACTCACTCAGACACTCATATAACCACTCAAAGACCCACTCAGAAAACTCTCCTACCCACTCACAGACCCACTCATTCGCCCATGTACCCACTAACAGTCCCACTCAGATACTCTCACACCAACTGACAGACCCACTCACACACTGACTTACAGACCCACTTGGACACACCAACAAACAGACTCATTCAGACACTCTCATACCTACTCTGCGACCCATTCAGATATGCATACACCTACTCACAGACCCACTGAGACACTCACACACCCACTCATAGACCCAATCAGGTGTGTGGCTTTCCTGAGCTAACTATAACATATGCCTCCACAATGCACTGCCTATAACCTCACATATTTTATCACTCATGACATGGTTAGTAACATAACTGATGAAAGCACTGATGACATCTCAAATGATATCACATAATCAAGTGAGTATAAGCATTTCATGAAGGTTTCAGAGAGTTAAAGATATATATTAAGCTATTGCATAAGTTAAACAAAACATTATAATATATTTGATGTAAGTACAATATATAAAATGAATATGATGAATCATTTTGTGGCATATATCCCATTGAAACTAATCTTCATATAAATAAAGTTATTATGTAATCGTTTACATATGTGAAATTAGTGAGATAAATAGAAATTGTTGCACAGCATATTGTCGTGTTCAGACCAGACCTATTAAACCTCAGTAGGTAACCATATCAATTCATGTGAAAATCTACATTGGACCAGAACCTTCCAACATTTTTTGTCTTGGTTCAATGAGATATCTAGTTATTTATCTACTGCCTCTTTAGTTATTTATTTTTTCTTTCATTGGCAAGATGTTTTCCATCACATCAACCATACATCACAAAGTTGCATTGTAGATTAAAAATCATATACAAAAACTACAACACAAAAGGGTTAAAAAAAATTAGAACATTTATAGCTGATACTCTTATTTCATCAACATTTAAACATGTTAATGTACTGTTAACTCCTCGCTGCTGTTTAGACAATCAAGTTTGCAAATTTCTAATGTTATAATATATCAAGATATTACTTTTCTAAGTATGTTTACATGGCCCTCCACACTCGAATTTTTGAGTCAAGACCAAAAACTGGTAATTTGATCCTGTCTCTGTCATGAACTAGTTTCAAATGTCTAGCTGCAGGGTAGTTCTTGTCTTTATTCTTATTGCTGGGGTATACCCAAGTAATCTTTTCTGTACTGTAAATGTTGTACTTTCAATATATGCTCAATTATGCTGTCAGGCAAACCATCACTGACAGGCTATCAGTGCCAGTGTGCTCAGCATCCAGTGTATTGGTCAACCACCAGATTACAAAACCAGCAGTCAGAGTGATTTGGGCAGGGGTAAAGATGCTGCCTCTTACCGGCTCAAATAGCCAGTCAGGGCAGCAGTCATAGCCTAATCCTTATAATAGAGAGACCCACCGTAGGTATTAGGATATCCCTTCCCCTCAGACTTTAAATTGCGGTCCCACTGCTATGTAAAGACAGATATAAATGGACTTTGAGGGCCCCTTAGCAGGCACTACTACTGAGCCAGAAGAGCACATGGAATGCCCCTCAAACAGCCATGCACCATGTGCCAGGTCGCACATGGTGCCTGGCAAATAGTGCATGGATCTTTAAGAACGTTCCATTTTTAATTGCAGCTTGTCCTGCAGCCGTTTTCCAGGTCGCAACACAATCGCGATTGAAAAAAAAGGGATGTTTCTGCCTGCCTACATGAAAGCTGCATCATAAACTGAAGGGTGGGACCGTGGACTACTTGTCAGGCAGTCCCAATCCCGATACAGTGGGGGTCGGACACTCATCCGACCAACATGATAGTGACCCTCATAGTCTTTTCTATAGGCATTCTATAGAGTGCACAGAATAGTTAGTGGTGCAATTAATGGATTTTGAGATTTACCTTGATTAAGTGATAAGTGTTGGTGTATTACAATCTGACCTGGCTGTATTTGAGGGTTTTCCAGTTTACACAAGTGTAGAAACCCGCCAGATGTCTAACCACAAAAAATCTTGCTGATTATCGAGAAAGTGGCTTTGTACTACCAAGTTTCTTATATTCCTTTTTCTTCTGAATATTATGATGGGTATCTACTAAGTATGACATCAGAGATGCAATCAATGACTTAATGGAACCAGTCAAGAGTGATGTAACTTGTGAGGTCATAAGGAGTGCATAGGGGCAAAACTTTAGTAAGCTAAATAAAATTACAACTTTTTTCAGTTAATTGATATTTTTTTTATAGAAAGTAAAATATTTGACCATACATGAATATAACGCCACTTTAAACTTTGTTTTTTTTAAATAAACTTCATTGATTTCTGTTTTTTTATGTACAGTAATAATTTGTTACCCTACCTATCTATAACATCACTGTAACCTTAACAAAGACATACAGAGTGCTATCTCACTAATATCACTATCTTGGCAGCAGGAGGACTGAGAAATCAGAAAAGGCTTCTTAAATAATCAAGCAAAAGCGAGTAACAACAAACATGTTTAGGTAGCGCTGAGCACCTGGCTTGCTCAAACTTGGTCACATAATATTCTTAACGTAACTTAACTTACCTCGGAGTGTGAGCAGCATGCTATTTGGGAAACATTTGTTAGCATAACACAAACACAACTAATAATTACTCACTGAGCCCTGAAATAGAAGGTTGAACACGTTCTGCTTGTGGTTTGATAACATCAGCCCAGATGACACTGAAACACCACTCTAATTGTCTGACCAAAAATGTGGTCTACTGTATACAGTGTCCTCGTGGCCTTAATTACCTAGGAAAAACAACACAAGAAATAAGGAAACGGATAACACAACACCAGTCCCGTATCAGATGCAAAATCCAAACTGCGCCACTGGTCGAGCACTACAGTAACATGTCTTATGCTCCCACCGATATGAAATGGTTTGTAATTGAGTCTGTAAAGGGTACAAGGAGAAGACCTGATGTGGAGAAACTACTTGACCAAAGAGAGAATAAACTGATTTGGTCGTGTGACACAGTAGGGAATGGGCTGAACACTCTGATTGAATGGCATTCATTGGCTACCCTGGTGTGAGTGTCTTCTGAGTCTGTACTGTCACATACGGCTGTATGTGATAATGATAAGTTTGAATTTTGGATGTAGTCAAATAAGTTGAAGGCTTCTGTGTTTTGTTTGTTTTGTTTTGTTTGAGTCTGTTTTTTAATGTTCTAATTTTTACACATTGGTCTGATATTGCTGTGGAATAGAAGGTAATCACGTTTCCGAAACCACTCTAAGATGGCCGCCGAGCTAGCATGCGTAATGACGTCATGGCGCCAAGCGATATTTACGGTGTATGCGGAAGTAGTTGGTTACCGCGATTACCCCTGGAGAAGATACACGGACTCGTTTGAGCCGGCGTTTAATGGCCATCTAAGTAAGTTGAAGGCGCGTTAATCTGGGCTGGTAGGAGTTCCAGCGCTTGGATAGACCTCTAATTATGATATTAAATCACTTTTTGTATGTGTGCCCATTATATACTGCCCCTAGAGCCAAATGGCTTAGGCCGGTATGTAGAAACCTAGGCAATAGATCGGCTGGTGAAGCAAGCAGAATTTTAAAAACCAACCTGGCCCCTGTAATTGTTGTGGGGGTTGCTAAATTTTTGTGGTGGGCCTGGCTGCTTAGAATTAGGTTTATTAAAAGCAATCAAACGGGGACTTAAGAGTAGTGATTGTTTATCAATTAGGCCCTGTTCTCTGATGAAACATGCATGGATTCGAGCGCTATTGTAAATTATGTAAATATGCAACAAGAAGCTGATTAGCCCGCTAATGATTTAATACTTGTTTTAGATGTTTTAAATGTATAAACTGTATTTTATGTCTTTTATGATGAACTAATCGAATAAAGACTTCTTGAATTGAATTGATTATTATGTCTTTTAGAGTTTTTGGCGGCTTGCCGGATTGTAAGTTAGTCTTACGTTTTTTCTCACGATTGGGTGTATAATGGAGGGAGTAATGATTGCGAGCTAACTTAGATTTATTGAATCTATTTAATTATAGAATGACCTGTGGGGCGTCTTGGTCCAATGTAAGTACATACTTGTACGCTACTATTGCATCTCGGGTGTAATGGGTGATTTGCACTCTCACAGATGCATGAGCTATGCCCCCACATTACAGAATATTGAACTTACCTCGAATTTTGGTAACTCAGTCGTGTTGGCACTTGCCACGTGGTCTTCTTGTTTCTGTTTGTGGCACAGATGTACAGTAGAGTCGTTTTCACGTACCTGGTGGTTTGGGTGTATGGTATGAGACACTTGGATTGGTTATGTTGGAGTATAATGTATTGTCACTTTATTCTCTATATTGAGCTGCGCACAATCTCCATGTACCCTAGGGTTTCACTTATGTTTTGTTATTATATTTGTATTAGATACCTCTGTGCAACTTTTTCTGTCCTGAAGATGGTCGTACGGATCTGTCTGACCACCATGGACCGAAACGTCGACGCCTAAACACCTTTTATACAAACACATTGTACAATTCACTTGAATTACTATTTGTGAATTAGGCTGCATATGTAACAATGTGCATGTGGTTCCTTTATTGTATCCACAGTATATGTTAAAGGTGTTTGTTTACCACCATATGATTTGTGATATATGGGTTGGTGGTTTTATGTTGCCAGATTTCTGATCTCTGGATAAACTAGATTAAAACAAATGACTCAAGTATTGAGAATCAAAAAATAAATATATATTTTTGATACTACTCATTACTGTTGTTTTTGAAACCCTTCGGTTGCTATTCCTAATTGAGTGATCATAGCTATGACACTGACAAATGTGAAAGAAATATTTTGAATGATTCCTACCTGGATATTTAGCTTATATGATCAGCCCAGAGGTGCATCAGGTGCTGTTGGGTGCGCTGGACATGAGTGATGTCGATCACACACCGACATGCCTTCTCCCAATGCAGCCTGCTGCCAGCATTGATAGGAGGTGGTGCTACACATAAAAAACGAGTGCTGCCACCTCTGCCTCACAAAAAATGGTGCAAAGCTGTACCCCTTGGTTGTGGGGATGACCGAAGGAGTTTGTCTAGCGCAGCCACTGGCGCACCATCTCCCTCTCTCACCCTGCTATGTCGTGGCACTGGGTAGGGAGAAAAACAGGAAGGAAAAAATAAAGAACTAAGGAAGTAATGTGAACATTAAATACAAAGTTCCTGAAAAACACAAAGAAATGACAAAAACATAAAATACCCAAACACAAAAAACTGGATACAATAAAAAAAAATGAGGGGTGTATACATTAGATTGGGGAGGATTGGCAAGTTAAGGGGATTAAAAAAATTGTCTGAGCACCATGCACAGCACTGAAAACAAAATGACCAATCCCATACCAACTGCAATGTGCCTTTATGGGGTCAGTTTCTGTTGTGGGAATGTGCTTTGCATTGTCCAGAATGCAAAAATGTCATAAAGATGGAAGTGCCTAGCAGCTCCACCCACTCGCAGAACTCTGGGAAGTAAAGTGGAGCTTTTGCGGCACTTTGCGGAGTTCTTCATGAGATCTGCCCAGGCCTAGTCTTAAACTGGTATCACAATATTTCTGTTGATGTGCTGCCAGCCATTCATAATCCTTGGTACCACAGGTCCAGGACAAGTACCACAGTAAGGATGGAGCAAATGGAGAAAAAAAACTCTCGGTCAATCTGAATGAATATTTAATTCTTTTCATTTGCCGTACCACAGAAGTACCAAGGTACTCCGGAGGGCCAAACACCCATCTATCACTATATTTTGAAGCTTAGTTTTTCTAAAACAGCTCAACAGATTTAAACTAAATATAAATTACACCATTTTTGAGTCTAGCTTTCTGCCAAATTTGGTGTAATTCTGCATTTCAAAATTGTGTTTTGAGACTCCACATTTTCTCAGCCCCTGCTTGAAGAATAACTGAAATTTTCCAGGAAGGTACTGAATTGCTTCAATTTATTTTTTAAGTTTAAGTTGGTTTGCTTCAACCTTGGGCACCGATTGACAAATCTTCATGAAACTTTCCAAAAAAAGCCACATCCACCTCAGGCCCTGCCTGAAAATTTCTGGGTGATCTGCCAAGCAGGAACCATAATAAGGTGCAGGAAGTATGCTATTTGTGATTTGGTGGAAATCTGTTTAGTAGGTTTTGAGAATTTTAGGCTCAAACAATTTGTATATTTCATACTGTGGAGGATCCCAAGAAGGGCTAGATCTAAGCAGTATCCTGGTGACCCCATTACTTAGGACACAGCTGTTTTGTGCATGAAAGAGTACAGGTATACACTGCCCACACTCTCCTGGGCAGAAAACACATATTTGTTCCCGCAAGGGCAGGATCAGTGAAATCATTTGCTCTCACCCGAACAGGAGCAAAGGGGAATTATGCTGGCTCTAGCCAGCAGCCCAATAGGTACTGGCAAGGGAGCCGGCTTCAACCATGGGGGCCTTGGGGATTCTCTTTTAGCCCCAATGATGCCTGTGTTGTGGGTGCCCTGGTTGGGCACCAGGTGGAACTCACAATAAAGTGAGTGGTCGGAGCAAACTAGTACACCTCTTTGGACAGGGTTTCCAAACGAGCAATTACGATGACCAATTCGGACAGTCGTTCCAATTCGGTCTACCCAACATGAAACTGCTATCAGAATTAGACTTTGTGAGCCTGTTGTAGGACCCCCTTCACCCTAAGGTCTACAGTTGAAATTGCTGGGTGTACCCAAGGGAACCCCCCAGAGAAACCATACACAATGTTACAGGCACCATGGGTACACATCTCAAGGTGCATGGTTTTCCCCAACCACCGCTTTTTTTGTTTGGAGCCTGTGCTCTTCTTTGGAACATAGGCTCCCATTGAAGTCAATGCAAGTCTGAATGAACGATGTTCAGAGGTATCATAATTGGTTGGTCAGACTCGCAGAACCCGAGTCGGTCAGATATGATTCCGAAACCGATTTGGTTGGAAGAGATTCCAAAAAACATCAGAATCAGCCCCTAAATGTGCTCTTGGGGTAGGATTTCTCCCAACTTACTCCTGGTATTAAACAGTGTTATGGAACATGTCCTGAGTGATGTAATATGTGGGGTAATTAGTGCTGCATGGTGAAGGGCAGAGTTATTGATACTCTGGAGCACAAGTTATATTTATTAGAGATAGTTATAAATGGCCTCGGCCGCGGAGCAGTGAAATCAGGGCTCCAGCCCAGGACTGGGCCACATTTGAATGATGCTCCCTCTTGCCAGCAGTACAATGGGTGTTGGCTGGTAAGCCAGCTAGTGCAGTGAGGGCTTGGGGTTTCTCCCATAGCCCCCAATGATGCTTGCATTGTGGGTACATCGGGAGGTCACAGGGTGGACCCCACCAATAAAGTGAGTGGCAGGCTCCTGGATTGGGATCCAGCCGTGGCTGCAGGTGCTGGGATGCTCCTCTTGCTACTCCAAACCTTGAAGGCATTTTGGTTGACCCAGATGGGCACGCTAAAATGTTTACAAACCAAGGGGCATATTATCAAGGGGGTTTATCTCCACTTTTTTGGCTTTAAAAGCCAAGAAAGCGGAGATAAAATTATCTCCCTATTACCAAGCTGTCGCTAACACCAGTTAGTGACAGCTAAAAGGAGATAGCGACCATCTTGGCCCCGCTTTGCATGTCAGTGATATTTATCACTAATGACATGCAAAGTGGGCGTGCCAAGATGTTAGCGACTGGAAACAGTCCCTAACATCGCTATCTCCTATTACAAAAGCTAACACCTGCCCTGAGCAGTTCTTAGCCATGTTATCCAATGGGAGGTGGATAACATGGCTAAGAGCATTTGCTCGATAATGCATGAATATCGCTGACTTTTCAGCGATATTCATGCATTGCGGCCGTTTTTTATCGCATTTGCGATAAACCTTGCTAATAGCAAGGTTTATCTGCGATAAAAATCGCCGATGTGCGGCGATAATTTTTGTCTCTAAACAAGTTAGAGACAAAAATTATCGCTAGTTGTTGGTAATATGCCCCCAAATTTTTAACAAAAAATGAATGATTAATGAGAAGCAGAAGCAGCTCATTTATTATTTAACTGCTGGGAGTGCCACATAATGTCCTAAAAGGGTTTTTTGATTAATATTTATTGGAGCTTGGTGGTGTTACTAGAATAGGCAGGGGAACCACCAAGCATTTTTAAATTTTGTGTGGGGCCTGCAATATTATAAAAAATATAGTAATTCAACTGGATCATTACATCGAAGACCCCAGAAAGACTACTATATTTTTTAAAGGTCCGTCATCAATGACGTCTTTGAGATGTCATCAGTGATGACATAAATGATATCATAGAACATGTGATGTATAATGTCATATGTGAGATCATAAGCAGTGGATGGCAGGGACCCAAATTATATTTACTTCTGCTAATATTACATAGTAAATAGCCTCGAGACAAGCTTTTGGAATTCTTGACTTCGTATCCCCTTAGGCTGGGAGTCGGATCGTGTTGTCGCCAAGCAACCTGCAGAAGAAGCTTTCCTGCACTACAAGACCCGGCTCCAAAAAAGGATTAAGGACGTTCATGAAGATAAGTCTGTTTATTGCTCGTGGCATTCTGGCTTTATTTGACTTTGCTGAACTTGCAGAGAAAGGCTCTTAGAACATATCTCTGTTAATTTTGGCATTCTTGAAAGTATTATTGCCGATTTACGTTGCGCTTTTCTGAAGACATTGAAAAGTGTTTGAATCTTTGTTGTGAACATTTATTGTGCAACACTCCTTTTAAAAGGTACATGTTTTATTCAAAGTGTATTTTGAAGGTTACAATTATAGTTTTGGATAAGGCATGTTTATAAGTATTGTGAAGAATTAAGCAGGCTTATCGTAGGAAACTGCTATGGACATTTAAATAGAAAGCAAATGCAATGAGAAAAGAAGTACTTAGAGGAATATAGAGAAGACAAGACACAAGTAAAACTAAGGTGAGGTACATTAGCCAATTTAGACGATTTGGTTTAACAAATCAAAAGGAAATAAGCAGATAGTAATCATATGTAACATTTGTTTCTTCTTACTAAGTTTGTTCCAAAGGAGCTGATTAAATATTACACCTATTTAAAACATCAGAACTCAAAGAAACTTAGTACCACACACGTGTGATTCTCGTGTCTTCAGAAACAGACACCTAACATTGTTAGAACAATAATTTAGTTGGTTTATTATTTTAGGTATAGTTTGAGCACATTGATGGTTGTTCTTCTTTTCTGACAGACAGAAGGTTACAATTCTCCATTTAAGACCCCGGCAGGTCTTGGTAGTAGAGTTGCGGCATCTCTTCTTTTTTCTATGTGTGTTTCTCTTCCCAAACCACTTCCCCATAACAATGAGTGTCTATATGGGATAATGATCGGAGTTGTCTGAGTACCTGTATGGGTGCCTGAGTGACTGTGTGGGTGGGTAGAGGAGTATGTTAGTCCCTGCATTGATGTGTGAGTGAGTGATACACTGGGTGTATGGTTTCCTGAGTGCATGTGCAAGGGGCTGTATGGGTGAGTGAGTGTGCATATGGCTGTGTTGATGAGTGAATAGTTGTATATGTGTGAATAACTACATATGTGAAAGGCAGGACATATGAGTGTTGGAGTATATAAGTGACTATATGAGATGAGTGTGTGATTGTGCCATTGATTTTAGAAGAGAGCAAGTATATGTTAGTATCTGTTTGAGGTGGTTTGTGTATAACTGTATAGGTGAGTAAATGGCAGTGTGATTGGTTCTTTGAGTGACTGGGTGCGTGAGTAACTCTAAGGGTGAGTGACAGTGTGTGAGTGTCTGTGTGAGTATTCAGTTCAATTCAAAGAATCTTTATTCGATGATTAAAAATCATCATAAAAGCACAAACATATTTACATAGATAAAAAGTCATTAAACATTTTCAAGATCCTGATGCTAAAATATTAATATTAACATGGGGCACATAACAAAGGAAAAAGTGCAATCACATTACCGGAAAGGAAATCAAGAACACATCATTCATCCCCCCTAGTTACCCTTAAACGGACCGCCACTTTGATAACGTTCATTATACAACACAGTGTAAAAGGGTCCGACGCTTTTTGTAGGAAAACTAGTGCCTCACTTGCATGTTCCAATTTGGCTTGTTTTAAAATATTTACTAGAAATCTGTGCCTGGGCATTATAAAAAAAGGGCAAAGTAAAACAAAATGAAGGGAATCCTGCGGAGACCTATTGTCGCAGCCGCAGGATCCCTTCTGTTCAATTGATGTTGAAAACCCTGCTGGTGATGCCAATATGAATGGAAGTAGGTTAAGTCTGAAACGGCACATCAAAAATCTGTCCTATGCGTTGTGCATAAGGTACAAATATGGCTCCATTCCATCAGTGCTCTTGACCAGGTTGTGGGCCCTCACTGTCTTTTTGAGCCCTTCAGCCTCAGCTCTTCGTTGACATTTCAATTCTATAAAAGCTTTTTTTACTTGCATCTTGTGCTGGGCTACAATTGTTGCAGGGTTAGTGAAGAGATTTCCATAGCCTAGTTCCTCTAGGGTATTCTTTACATAATTGAGCCATGGTATACGCATGCATTTGTCCCTCTCTAAACAATCCTTTAAGATTTCTCTGCTTAGGGACGCATCAGGATTAACCCAGATTTTTAACCAGGCCACAATTGGCCTGCGTTTTACCAAATAATCTAGGTGCGGCCTCCCTAGTTCCCTGTGTGCTATGAAGCCAGCAGTGCTTGGGGGTACCCTCAGGATGGTTTTTAGGTATTTGTTTTCCTCCCGTTGCATTCTTGTGGTATTTACAAAGCCCCAAACTTCTGCCCCATAAATTACTTTAGAGCAGGATATGGAGCTGTACAGGTTCATCACCTGTTCCGGACTCCATCTGCCTAACCTCCTGCCATAACTTGCTATGGCCCCATTAGAAGCGATCATTTTACAGCAACGCTCCTCAACCAGGGAATTAAACTGTAAGGCACCATCAAAAGTTACACCTAGGTAAGGAAGCGTTTTGACCTCTTCTACTATGTGACTTCCAATTGTATAAGTAAATTTAGTGGAGGGTTTTTTACCGGCCAGGAGCACATAGGATTTGCCCAGGTTGACAGAGAGATCTAGGGCACCCATGAACTTAACAAATCCGTCGATCAGAATTTGTAAGCTCCTCGGCGTGCGTGCAAGCAGGACCGCGTCGTCTGCGTAGAGCAGAATGGGAATGTGACCCGACCCCACCCTTGGGCAATCTGCCTTTAAATCTAACAGGGACTGCTCCAAATTATTTATATAAAGGGAGAACAAAAAAGGGGCAAGAATGCAGCCTTGCCGGACTCCGCTCCTACAGGGAAAGGAATTGGTCAGCCCCCCTCCCTGTTAAATCGAACCCTGGCCGAGGTATCACTATGAAGTTCTCTTAGTATATTAATTAAGCCACCCTCTATCCCCATACAAGACATCATGTCCCAAAGTGTCTCCCTGTTGACGTGATCAAATGCTGCTGCCAAATCCATAAATCCAATGTAGATGGATTCATCGCTGGCTATGGTGTATTTGGCAGTCAGCATGTAAAGGTTCAGGCAATGATCACTAGTGGACCTCCCCGTCCTAAATCCGTATTGAGTGTCCGAGAAGATGTTATTTTCTTCGGTCCACTCGGACAGTCTATTAAAGATCGCCCTACCCAGGAGTTTAGCCGATACATCAATCAGGGAGATAGGACGATAACACTCGGGGTCGTCCCTATTGCCCTTCTTAAAAATTGGCACAATTATGGCTTTAGACCAGGACGGTGGCAGGCCACAGGTGATGGCAGTGTTTAAGACCCTGGTCATTAAGGGGGCCCAGAGTTCTATGCAGCTCAGGAACAGATCAGGGGGGATTCCGTCAGGGCCAGGGGCTTTATTTTTAGTCAGGCCCTCTATCCCAGCAGTGATCTCATTAATAGTGAATACAACCGTGGAAACCTGAATTGGGGTTTCAGGTGGCTCTACGGAGGTACTGGACTCGTAATTATTAAGCATGGGCGGAAAATCCGTTTCGCTCGCGGATTTTGCGGATTTTTGGGAAATTCGCAATCCGCGAGATTTGCGAATTTCCCGCAAAATCCGCAAATTCGCACGCAGCGGATTTTTTTTGCGGCGCGTGGCGTTGGTGATACAATTTTTGCGGCGCGCTGCGTTTATCATCGTTTGCCGGGTTGTTTTTCTCGATAGTTTGCGAGTGCTGCGCCATTTTGGATCTTGATGTGTGATCCCGCGGGAATTGGCGAGCGCGCAACGTCATCGCGGATTGCCAGCGAGAGTTTGTCAACGCGAGTACGGCGAGATCACGTCTCGCGGTACTTCGCAATTGCGAGATTTGAGATGCGGCGAGCGAAAATATAAAATTTGCAATTCTGCACAAGAAATCCACCAGCAAGCAGCATAAACCTTCTAGAAATGATGATTTTTATCTGAATAACTCCTTAGGTTGACATTTGCCTGCACTTTTTTAGCGAGGAGTCCATTTTGGGGAGGGGGGGAGGGGGGTGGGAGGAAGGAAGTGCCCCACAGTCTTCAACTTCCTGTTCCTGTTCAGCAGGCTCCTCCCAGTGCTTTGTCCATCTCCTGGTCACTTTTCATTTGGATCTGGAGCTGGAAGGATTACTTTTTGTGGATGCTGCTGGATATTTGGATTTGAGGCCTTTTTGACTTTCTTTGGATCACTGTTGGATTAGAAATTTTACAAGTAAGTTTGTTTGGGGCATTACAGTTGCTGCAACTAAAATTTTTGAATTTTCGATTTTGGGCTGTTTTGGGGCCTTTTGCCCAGGGGTACTCAGTGGTGGGTGGACTGAGTCTTTCTGTGGGTTGTCTTGAACTTAAACATCATGGAGGCCATGGATGGATTGGGATTGTGCTGATTTTTCAGTGATTTTCGTTTTTTGGGGCTGTACTTGTGGCCTTTTCACCAGGGGTATTTGAGTCTAGCATGGGCCTAGTCTTTCTGTGGGTTGTCTTGAATTTAAACATCATGGAGGCCATGGATGGAATGGGATTGTGCTGATTTTTCAGTGATTTTCGTTTTTTGGGCCTGTACTTGTGGCCTTTTCACCAGGGGTATTGAGTCTTGCATGGGCCTAGTCTTTCTGTGGGGTGTCTTGAACTTAAACATCATGGAGGGCATGGATGGAATGGGATTGTGCTGATTTTGCCGTGTTTTTCGATTTTTGGGGGTGTTCATGGGGAGGGACAGGCCATGTGGCTGGTGGCCATTTTGAGTGCAGCTACAGGCACTGGCCATGTGCTGGCAGGCAAGTGGCCATTTTGAATGCAGGCTTTGTTGTTAGGCCTGCAACCATTTTGCCTACTTTTCAACCTTTATTTATGCCCAGGGGTAGTGAGTCTTGCATGGGCCTAGTCTTTCTGTGGGTTGTCTTGAATTTAAACATCATGGAGGCCATGGATGGAATGGGATTGTGCTGATTTTTCAGTGATTTTCGTTTTTTGGGCCTGTACTTGTGGCCTTTTCACCAGGGGTATTTGAGTCTAGCATGGGCCTAGTCTTTCTGTGGGCTGTCTTGAACTTAAACATCATGGAGGCCATGGATGGAATGGGATTGTGCTGATTTTGCAGTGTTTTTCGATTTTTGGGGGTGTTCATAGGGAGGGACAGGCCATGTGGCAGGTGGCCATTTTGAGTGCAGCTACAGGCACTGGCCATGTGCTGGCAGGCAAGTGGCCATTTTGAATGCAGGCTTTGTTGTTAGGCCTGCAACCATTTTGCCTACTTTTCAACCTTTATTTATGCCCAGGGGTAGTGAGTCTTGCATGGGCCTAGTCTTTCTGTGGGTTGTCTTGAATTTAAACATCATGGAGGCCATGGATGGAATGGGATTGTGCTGATTTTTCAGTGATTTTCGTTTTTTGGGCCTGTACTTGTGGCCTTTTCACCAGGGGTATTTGAGTCTAGCATGGGCCTAGTCTTTCTGTGGGCTGTCTTGAACTTAAACATCATGGAGGCCATGGATGGAATGGGATTCTGCTGATTTTGCAGTGTTTTTCGATTTTTGGGGGTGTTCATGGGGAGGGACAGGCCATGTGGCTGGTGGCCATTTTGAGTGCAGCTACAGGCACTGGCCATGTGCTGGCAGGCAAGTGGCCATTTTGAATGCAGGCTTTGTTGTTAGGCCTGCAACCATTTTGCCTACTTTTCAACCTTTATTTATGCCCAGGGGTAGTGAGTCTTGCATGGGCCTAGTCTTTCTGTGGGTTGTCTTGAATTTAAACATCATGGAGGCCATGGATGGAATGGGATTGTGCTGATTTTTCAGTGATTTTCGTTTTTTGGGCCTGTACTTGTGGCCTTTTCACCAGGGGTATTTGAGTCTAGCATGGGCCTAGTCTTTCTGTGGGCTGTCTTGAACTTAAACATCATGGAGGCCATGGATGGAATGGGATTGTGCTGATTTTGCAGTGTTTTTCGATTTTTGGGGGTGTTCATGGGGAGGGACAGGCCATGTGGCTGGTGGCCATTTTGAGTGCAGCTACAGGCACTGGCCATGTGCTGGCAGGCAAGTGGCCATTTTGAATGCAGGCTTTGTTGTTAGGCCTGCAACCATTTTGCCTACTTTTCAACCTTTATTTATGCCCAGGGGTAGTGAGTCTTGCATGGGCCTAGTCTTTCTGTGGGTTGTCTTGAATTTAAACATCATGGAGGCCATGGATGGAATGGGATTGTGCTGATTTTTCAGTGATTTTCGTTTTTTGGGCCTGTACTTGTGGCCTTTTCACCAGGGGTATTTGAGTCTAGCATGGGCCTAGTCTTTCTGTGGGCTGTCTTGAACTTAAACATCATGGAGGCCATGGATGGAATGGGATTGTGCTGATTTTGCAGTGTTTTTCGATTTTTGGGGGTGTTCATGGGGAGGGACAGGCCATGTGGCTGGTGGCCATTTTGAGTGCAGCTACAGGCACTGGCCATGTGCTGGCAGGCAAGTGGCCATTTTGAATGCAGGCTTTGTTGTTAGGCCTGCAACCATTTTGCCTACTTTTCAACCTTTATTTATGCCCAGGGGTAGTGAGTCTTGCATGGGCCTAGTCTTTCTGTGGGTTGTCTTGAATTTAAACATCATGGAGGCCATGGATGGAATGGGATTGTGCTGATTTTTCAGTGATTTTCGTTTTTTGGGCCTGTACTTGTGGCCTTTTCACCAGGGGTATTTGAGTCTAGCATGAGCCTAGTCTTTCTGTGGGCTGTCTTGAACTTAAACATCATGGAGGCCATGGATGGAATTGGATTGTGCTGATTTTGCAGTGTTTTTCGATTTTTGGGGGTGTTCATGGGGAGGGACAGGCCATGTGGCTGGTGGCCATTTTGAGTGCAGCTACAGGCACTGGCCATGTGCTGGCAGGCAAGTGGCCATTTTGAATGCAGGCTTTGTTGTTAGGCCTGCAACCATTTTGCCTACTTTTCAACCTTTATTTATGCCCAGGGGTAGTGAGTCTTGCATGGGCCTAGTCTTTCTGTGGGTTGTCTTGAATTTAAACATCATGGAGGGCATGGATGGATTGGGATTGTGCTGATTTTGCAGTGTTTTTCGATTTTTGGGGGTGTTCATGGGGAGGGACAGGCCATGTGGCTGGTGGCCATTTTGAGTGCAGCTACAGGCACTGGCCATGTGCTGGCAGGCAAGTGGCCATTTTGAATGCAGGCTTTGTTGTTAGGCCTGCAAGGCTGCAACCATTTTGCCTACTTTTCAACCTTTATTAATGCCCAGGCGTAGTGAGTCTTGCATGGGCCTAGTCTTTCTGTGGGTTGTCTTGAATTTAAACATCATGGAGGGCATGGATGGAATGGGATTGTGCTGATTTTGCAGTGTTTTTCGATTTTTTTTGTGGTGTATAACTGAACTGATGTTCCTCTCTCTTCCATTGTTTTTAGGTGCACAAGACTCAAGAGAACCACCAGTGCCAGGAAGAAGTCCTGCAGCGGTGTGTGTGTGCAGCATAACGTCACGTGACGTCACGTCTGGCCTCAGACAACTCTACAATTCGTGCAACTGCGGCCTGCTGTCTGACCTGCTCTGAAGAAGATGGCCCCCAAAAAATTTCTCCGTAGCTCCTCTAGCAAGAAAGTTGCTAGTAAGGAGCAGAAGAAGCAAGTTACCAAGGAGGCTGGTGTGCCACCCGCCACGTTTTTTGGGAGCAAAAAAAAAAGTACGCCTGCAGCAGCAGGATCTGCTGGGGACCAAGCTGGGAGCAGCACCCCTGCTCCATTGGGTTCAGTGCCTCCACCACCACGCCAACTTAAGTCAAAGCCCTTGAGTGCTTCAGAGGCAGTCAGTGTACTTCTCCAATCACCATCGACCAGTGATGTTGGCTCATCGCAAGAAAGTAGCAGCAATGTCCCTGAATCAACACAGGTTGTTGTAACTCATCTGACAAGTGTTGAACAACCACAGCCGCAACAACAACACCATGTGCAAGTACACGCCCAAGTACATGTGGAAGGAGAGGCAGCAAAAGGAGATGCGCAAGCAGAGGTGCGTGGAGGGTCACAAGTGCCCACAATAGTTGTTCCTCCCGAAGTAGGGGCACATCAGGAAATCGACAATGAAGCCGAGGTATCATTGGAAGCCACTCCTCCTGATGATCATTCATTGTCTTCCACATCCCTAGCAAGGAAAAGATCAAGGGGGGTGTCTACATCTTCTTCAAGCCCACCTCCTTCTGATGATACGGATCCAGCTTGGAAACCACCACTGCGGTCTGAGAGTGAGGCACACCATGATCTGACAAAGGTACCTAAGCGTAAAAGGAAGGTCGTCCAAAAACTCATACCTATGGAGCGTGATAAGGCTCAACAAGAAGTGACAGATACTGCTGGTGATGAAGCCTCTCACGATGACGACGAGCCAGTCATCACAAAGGTCACTGCAGCCCCACTGGGCATGCAGCAAAGAGACATTTTGACCCTATCCCGAGAAGCTGCTGAGCGTGATGATGATGTCGACGAGGAGGCAATGGAAATGGAAACACAACAATCATTAGATTTAGAGTTAAGTAGTACTCCAACACCTACCGCTCCCATATTTCTAACTCGCAAGAAGGGACCTACATCCACCTCGACCTCAATTCGTGGTGGTGAAAGTGCAAAACGTACTGAAGTTCGGCAATCCACATCCTCCACTTCATCTGGCATTAGCAGCAGGACCACCACCACCAGTATCGCCGCCTCCTCCGGCCCCCAAAGACATTTCAAGTCTGCAGTTTGGGACTTCTTTAGTGTTTGCCCAAAAAATGAAACCGTAGCCATTTGTAGCATGTGTAAGCTTCGAGTTAGTTGTGGTAAGTTGGGTTCCAACTATGGTACCGGAGGCCAGAGAGGTCATCTTGAAAGAAAGCACGCTGTCAAATGGTTTGCGCACCTACAGGCGATCGAGGAAGCCGGAATTGCACGTAATGCTGTTTCATCTGATGATGACGAGGAGGAAGAAGACGATTCAAACACTTCACTTACACCCAGTACCCCTGTCAGCAGCACACCCCATGTGAGCCACACTAAGAGTGTGGGAGAGAGTGAGACATCAATGCGGAAAAGTTCATCAGCGAGCGTAACTGGGTCGAAGATATCATCATCATCCCGTAAATCCTTGGTCCAGGGCAACATTAAAAAGATGTTGTTTACAGAAGCGCAATATGAACGCAACCACCCAATGACGCGTCTGTATAACACTAAGCTGGCTAAAATGCTAGCTCTGGACCTTCTCCCTTTTTCTTTTGTAGAAGGGGTTGGTTTTCTAGAATTAGTGGCAGCGCTCTGCCCTAAATGGAAGGTTCCTAGCCGGTTCTATTTTGCCTGAGTTGCGGTTCCAGCACTACATGAAGATGTTCTGAAGGTGATTGGGGCAGCTTTGCAGAAGAGTGCTGTTCACACTATACATCTGACAACAGACATGTGGACCAGTGGCGCAGGCGCTGATTACATGTGCATCACTGCACACTGGGTCTCTTTTTCAGGGGCTAAAGCAAAGCTAAACACAGGTGTTGACACGAACATTGTTTTTAAAGCTGCTCTGAAACATGCAACACTAGCCATGTTTGGTTTGGAGAAACGTCACACAGCAGAAAACATTTTGGATGTCTTTAACACAAAGGTCCTTAACTGGCTGTCCCCACTAAAACGCCGGGTTGGTTATGTTTCCACGGACAATGGCGCCAATATAGTTAAGGCCATGAGGGACGGTTACTATTTCAGAGTGCCGTGTTTGGCGCACTGTATAAACCTGGTTGTCCAAAAATTCTTGGCTAATAAAGCCAGTGCAGCGTACAGTGTATTGGACACCTGCCGAAAAATGTGCAAGCATTTCAGCCATTCTTTTAAGGCCCGGAAGCAGCTGAGGAGCCTGCTACATCAACGTAAAATGCCAGTGAAAGCACTCATCCAGGAGGTGGTAACACGTTGGAACTCAACCTTCTACATGCTTGAGCGTCTGTATGAGCAGTATACGGAACTCGATCAATATTTCCTTACAGAGGGTACAGAGGAGCTGAGGATGGGTGGGCCGCAATGGAACATAGTTCAAAGCCTGACACGCATGCTTCGTCCTTTTGAGTTCTTCACGCGTGCAGTCACCAAGGAGGACTCTAATTTGGGAAAAGCTATCCCATTGTTGTACATGCTGGAGGACCAACTGAAGGAGGTGTGTTCTGTGTTTGAAAAAGATGACAAAAACCAAGACTCTTTGCTTCTGGCTGAGCAATTATTAGAGCTCCTACAAGGTGATGAACGTCTTAAAAAGATCCACTCAGAACAGCATTACATTTGTGCTACTATTCTGGATCCACGCTACAAATAGGCGCTGGCAGGCCAAGCATTCTTTCCTTTTAATGATGAACATGTTCCAAAGTACAAACGTTGGCTAGCCTTGTCAGCCAAGAGGTTTGAAACAGAACGGCTGGAAATTGAAGGAAATGGCAGTACATCAGCAGGCCATCCCCAGTCAAAACAATCCACTTCTGCACCTGTGGCTGTGGCACAAGTGACCTCTCAGCCGTTAAAGACACCGGCAACCGGATCATCTGCACGAAACACAACAGAAACATTGGAGGCTGAAGAGGATTGGCTAGCTCTGCGTGGGTTTGGTTCTCAAAAGGTCAGAGGAACAGCAAGAGCTAAGCAAAGTGGAGGAACCTTGGAAGAGGACCTTGAGTCGATGGTGAAGGACTATCTGAATGACTCAACAGAGGTCTATGTTAATTCTAACCCATTGGCGTATTGGCATGGGAAAAAAAATTGTGGCCACAGCTCACCAACCTGGCTTTAAACTACTTGTCTTGCCCACTCGCAAGTGTGTCTTCTGAACGGGTTTTCAGTGCTGCTGGTGGCATTGTAACTCCCAAACGGAGCCGCCTCTCGCCCAAAAATGTGGAGAGGTTAACAATGATCAAGATGAATCAGCACCTCATACCACCAGATTTCAGAGTACGAGAAAGCATGCCGGATGAAGAGGAGGTGGCCAGCAACATAGATGAGGGAATTTCTACTCTGTCAGGTGACACTGAGCTCACCCTGCCTGAATTCGCAGAGTATGATGACGAAGCCTTATTCTTATTCCTGGACCGTGATACCGAGCCCTGAAAATGAGACAACGAATCAATAACTTTCTTTTTCGTCCCTATTCACTTTTATTCCTGTCTGTCTGTCTTTCTTTGTTGTGCACAGTTAATATATTTCAAACTTAATCAGATAATCACAAAATCAAGCCCATCAGCAGAACTGTCTTCACTGGTTTGCTAATTGATTTGAAGTTGCCGCAGTCTGCATTCCTCAGGTTCACAATTTCAGAAGAACATGCTCCTCTATCCTCCTCCTCCAGACTCCTATTTCCATCAAACCAGAGGGCTGGTTTACGCCCAATGAAGAAAGACTCAGCACTTGTGGGGGTGTTGTTGTACCTCTTTGCAGGTGAGTTGACGGCTCTGGGGCCATTGCTGGGAAGCTCTAATACCGGATAAAAGTGTTTTGGACCAAATCCCAGGCGGAAAATTATTTGTGTTTTTGATGACTTGCTTGCCTTTGAGGTGCTCTTAGGGGGGCTTCCTGGTGTTTGCGGGTGAGTTTCGTGGTCTGGGAGCACTGCTGGGACACTCTAATCTTGATTGCATTTGCTTTTCAGGAAATCCGTCGTGGCAACCCCGACTTATGGCCTAGCTACGCAGCGCGTTTGGACCGAAGGCCGAGAAATATTGCAAGTATGAGATTTTGCTTTTGGCCTGTTTGGGGGTGTTATGCTTCTTGGCGGGTGGGTTGGCGGGTCTTGGGGCATTCCTGGGAAGGTCTAATACCGGGTAGAAGTGGTTGGGACAAAATCCAGGCCGATTTTTTTTTTGGCTATTTCTGACATTTTGCTCAATGTAGCGTTTTCGTTGGCCTGTTCTGGGGCTTCCTGGTGTTTGTGGGTGGGTTTCGGGGTCTGGGCGCAATGCTGGCTATATATACTTTACTTTGCAAGAGGTTTGAAGCAAATCCATGGTGGCAGAGGGGAGTTAGGGCCTAGCTGCAGAGCGCGCGCGGAGTGATTTGGGAAATTTGTGAAAAATTGACTAAGTCCCCATTTTTGTACTTTTGCTCTTTGGCTGTTTGGGGGTCTTCTACTCGTTTTCTCCTGGGTTGACGGCTCTGGGGCCATTGCTGGGAAGCTCTAATACCGGATAAAAGTGGTTTGGACCAAATCTCAGGCGGAATTTTTTGTGTGTTTTTGATGACTTGCTTGCCTTTGAGGTGCTCTTAGGGGGGTTCCGTCTGTTTGTGGGTGAGTTTCGTGGTCTGGGAGCACTGCTGGGACACTCTAATCTTGATTGCATTTGCTTTTCAGGAAATCCGTCGTGGCAACTCCGACTTATGGCCTAGCTACGCAGCGCGTTTGGACCGAAGGCCGAGAAATATTGCAAGTATGAGATTTTGCTTTAGGCCTGTTTGGGGGTGTTATGCTTCTTGGCGGGTGGGTTGGCGTGTCTTGGGGCATTCCTGGGAAGGTTTAATACCGGGTAGAAGTGGTTGGGACAAAATCCAGGCCGATTTTTTTTTGGCTATTTCTGACATTTTGCTCAATGTAGCGTTTTCGGGGGCCTGTTTGGGGGGCTTCCCGGTGTTTGTGGGTGAGTTTCGTGGTCTGGGAGCACTGCTGGGACACTCTAATCTTGATTGCATTTGCTTTTCAGGAAATCCGTCGTGGCAACCCCGACTTATGGCCTAGCTACGCAGCGCGTTTGGACCGAAGGCCGAGAAATATTGCAAGTATGAGATTTTGCTTTTGGCCTGTTTGTGGGTGTTATGCTTCTTGGCGGCTGGGTTGGGTTGGCGTGTCTTGGGGCATTCCTGGGAAGGTCTAATACCGGGTAGAAGTGGTTGGGACAAAATCCAGGCCGATTTTTTTTGGGCTATTTCTGACATTTTGCTCAATGTAGCGTTTTCGGGGGCCTGTTTGGGGGGCTTCCCGGTGTTTGTGGGTGAGTTTCGTGGTCTGGGAGCACTGCTGGGACACTCTAATCTTGATTGCATTTGCTTTTCAGGAAATCCGTTGTGGCAACCCCGACTTATGGCCTAGCTACGCAGCGCGTTTGGACCGAAGGCCGAGAAATATTGCAAGTATGCGATTTTGCTTTTTGCCTGTTTGGGGGTGTTATGCTTCTTGGCGGGTGGGTTGGGTTGGCGGGTCCTGGGGCATTCCTGGGAAGGTCTAATACCGGGTAGAAGTGGTTGGGACAAAATCCTCGCGGAAAAGCCTTTTGGCACTTTTTGTAACTTAGGGTTCGTAAGGGTTAGCCCTAGCAGCAGGATTGCATGTGTTTCGGGGTGTTCTCTCTTAGAGCACTCGTGAGAATGTGTAATTTTGGTTGCAAGTCATTTGAAGAAAATCCATGGTGAGAAAGGGGGGATTTGGCATAGTTAAAGAAAGCCTTTGCCACTATTCTTAACTTAGGGTTCATTAGGGTTAGCAGTATTTCTATTGCATGTGTTTGAGTGGGGGGATTTCGAGTCTTGGAGCGATGCTGGCTATGGCTAATTTTGCTTGGTTGCTTGCAAGTGGTTTGACTGCAATCCACGGTGGGTAAGGGGTAATTAGGAAGGGGGTACTTCGGCCTACTTTTACTTTCAAAGTAAGTTTTGTCACCAGTTTTCTGCTAGGCCTCGTTTTTTGAGATTTGATTGGGGGTCTTCTACATTTTTCCGACTGGCTTTAGTAAGGGTCTGGGTGGGAGCACTGCTAGGAAGATCTAATTTTGTTCTAAAACACAGTTTACAGTACACCTAGCTTGAGGGGAAAGATCCGCTACATTAATTTGCCCATACTTATTTATCCTTCAAAAGGTGACTCAGACAGAGTACGCACTTTCAAAAATATTGTACTGTCTACTAGGAAAATCAAATTGTGACTTTTTGCACTCCACAGCCTACATACCTAATATTTATTTATCAGTGGTGTTGTAATATTATATCACTTCCTGTTGTTCGTTGAATAATTACAGGCCGGGTTTCAGTCTCTGCAATGGGGAAAAAAGGATGGAGTCAGGCTTCACAGTAGCGAGCCACAATTCAGCATCAGGCAGGCAGTGGACAGGGTGTCTTCTGGTGACCAACATCGATGGACGAAGCGTCGGCTGCAATGGAGGAGTGCCGCTAATAAGAGGATTTTTTTTCTGCAGGCAACTTACTTACCACTTCCAACAGGACCACTACAACCACATAGATACAGTATCCCTTGCCTTTTTCTCTGACTGTGACTGCATTTCTTGGATCTCTCTCTGCTTCTAAATTGATCCCTTAACACATCACTTACTCCACTCCACTATCACATCTGCACCACACATAGTCATTTGTAAGTGCTCCTACGTAATTCGCAAGTCGCAGCACGCCCCAGGCCGTAGAGGACTGGGATGGCCCCAATGATGAAGCATGTCACCAAGGGGCAACCCTGGTGAGTGAGGGGACACCTAGAAAAAAAGCAATTTCTCCTTTTCTATCTACTAAACCTTCCAGACCTACCCCACTGAGTGTTGTTGTGAATGGATTTATAGTGACCAGCAAGGCTCTCGGGTATCTGGCTACAGAGACCTTATGTTGAATATCGTTATCAATAATTCCACACAGGCCCTGTACTGTCGCATTCTTTCTTCCACAGTTGTCGAAAGTACTACTTACTTTTCACTGACATGCATGCAGTAGTGCATGCACTTTCAAAGATTGATGGATAGGTTTGTACCCAAAGATTTGTTTATGTTCACAATTGTTTGTCTATGCTGTGCTATTTTTTCTTGTCTCCCAAAACCTTTCCCAAAAACCCCAGTACCCATCCATTTTTCAAACCCTAACCCTCTTCCCCCGGGCTGTGTGGTTTTGATTGATGTGTGACTAAATTACAGCAATAAATCCACACACTTGCTGGGGAGGATAAGGTGATAGCAACAGGCTGGTGAAGAAATCCGAGGATATATTCTTACTCTGCTTGACAAAGAACCATTGCTAATGTGAAAGAACTTCAACCGAATTAGTAGTTATACTTTACCATTTGTTAGGCTACAATGTGGCACTGTTCTACTGTACTTCTGTTACCTGCTATATTCTCAGTTGTACCGTTGAATTGGTCAGGAGGACAAACCAGATTTCATTTTCTTTTTTTTCATAGGCATGCAACTGCCACTGTGTCACACCACTAGTACCACCGCTATGAGGAAATTTTATCGGACCAAGATTGCCAACCTTATTCGCTGTTTCCCGTGGAGCCAGCCCTGGGTCTAGCCCTACTTTCAAACACAAATTACAGGTAAGATAAGCGTTTGGTGGTTTGGGGGTATAATGGAGTATTAGTAGGAGAGACGAGAGACTGAAGGTAGTACTACTAAAGTCCTAGGACTCTTGGATTCACTTCACTTAGTCTGTGAGAGGCACTTAGTGTTGAAAACATTTGGGCATTTACACTTAAAGGAAGAAAATGGAACTAAACTTTCAGGAAAACAAAGTCACTGTTAAACCCCCACCCACCAGGCAAGCAGTAAGAAACGGGTATGCTCAGATAAAGTTTGAAAAAGTATATTTATATCCCTAACAAAATAATCTCCCGCAAGACCCTCCCTAACCCCAACGATTGTCCTTCAAAAGTCCCCAAAAACCCAACTCCCAATTCCCACCCCCCAAAAGTCTCTAAAAAAGGGGCAAGGGACACTATGGGTGGATTCTGTCAACTTTTTGGGCCAGGGCATCATGCTCCTGGCGGAGCAAGGCGTGCTCTACGCGGAGCCCCTCCAACTGGTTGGAAAAGTGGTGGAGCTCCTGCTGGAGGCGGGACACCATCAGGGTACTGCGGCGCAGGCGTGCCTTCAAAACCTTGTAGGTGCAACGGCTGTGAGAGGAAGTTGTAGCTGTTGTCCTTGCTACTCGGCAGTGGCGTTTGGCTTTGGCAGCCCGGCTCAGCCTGGGTGGACCACTGTGCTGGGTGGCACTGGCAGCCCGTGGGGGAACGGAGGCCGATGCAGACGACGTAGTTGTTGTGGTCGACTGCACACTTTCTTCGTCCTCCAGGGCCACCAGCCGCCGATATTCGGCCACAGTGGCATCAATCCTCCGTTGCTGGGCCGCTCTAGCCAGCTCCTTCCTCCTTGTTCGTTTGGAAGGAGAACCTATATGAAGAAAGAAAGACATAGTCTGTAACCAATGCTCTTTAAGATTAACTCAATCATTCAGCAGAAATTTGTGTTGCACTACAACTAGCAACTTGCAAACGCATTACATAACTATTGAGGCCAGTATCTATCTAACCTCACACTTCTTCATCCTTGCTCTAACATTAGTGGGAGTTTAAGGAACAAATTCTACGAGCACTATGGACTTCCATTGGAGTCGACTATGAAAGTACACCAGTCTTATTCTTCTTCTTGTCTCTTGTTTTGGAAAATTGGTACGTTATCTTCTGCAAGCCGGCATAATGCCAGCGCAGTAAACTTGCACCCGAGAAAAAGAGACGCACGCCATGAGGAGTGACCTAGACTTGCGTTGCGTTACTGTACCCGTCCAGTAAATGCAGGTGGTGAAGCTCTTACTTTTCTATTACGGGTGGCACTGAGAATACTCTGTTACAACTCAAGGGCTACTGCTTAATTAATTTAACTTTCACCCTACAGTGGAAATGAGTACTAGAAATGGAAAATTGAAGAAGATAAATACTCTGATTATCTATCACTTCACATGGGATGTTTTTGCTTATATATGGGATGACTTTAGGTGCTTTGCTTTTTATTGAGTGACCAGTGATACATCCACACATGAATGACTGAGTATTACTAAACTTATTAAGAGAGGTAGGGAGTGGCCACCGTAATAACCGGATCTATGCAGTGCTTGCAATACAAACTACTGCTACTATTGATGGTAGTATTTGGACAAAATTAAAAGTTCTTTTCCTTGCCTTTCCTACACTGGAACGGACGTGCGGGTGCAGTGTTACATGCTCTTCAAAGTTACACTTAGTTCATCCACTGACCGTCTACTCTCTCTAGATCATGGGTACTCACAAACTTTCTCTCAGGGGCTACATTTACAGTGTAGTTTGGGGCCGAGGGCCGCACTGGTGGGGGTGGAGTCAGAGGGGGCGGGGCTAAAGCAAAACGATAACTTGTGACCATGAGGTTGCACACAGGTCCCTGCAGCAGATGCCCTCATCCACTGAGCCACCAGACCCAGCATTTACATACATCTCTCTCCCTCCTGCTCTCCCTCTTGCCCTCCCTCTCCATCTCTCTCTCCCTCCTGCCCTCTCTCTCCCTCCCCCTCTGTCATCTCACTGTGTGTGTGTCTATCTGTGTCAGCCTTCAGCCCGGGTTGAGACCGCTTCCTCAACGCGCACACACAGACAACAACACCAAAGTAATTAACAGGTCTTTAAAAGACCATTAACATATTATTGAGGCTTTGTTTGTTGTAGCGCCCCTGCTTCTCCACCCTGACAATCACTGCTTGCCCGGCCCCACAGAGCAGAGGCTTTGTTCTATTTCACCTCTTTGTGGCCTTGCATCTCCACTCTGCTCTGTGGGGGCCGGGGGAGCAGTGATTGTCAGAGTGGAGATGCAGGGGCGCTAACAGGTGAAATACAAAAAAGCCTCTGCTCTGTGGGGGCCGGGGGAGCAGTGATTGTCTGCAAGGTCTGCGCACCGCCAAGGAAGGCTTGCCGGGCCACCACCGGCCCGCGGGCCGTACTATGAGTACCCCTGCTCTAGATACACATATGCTATCTAAGAGTCAGATAGTAGCATGATCCAGGTATATGGACACATACAGTTTCTGTGTCACCCACCCAGGCTGTTGTCCTTCCACCCATCATTGCTTCATCATTCACCCAGCCATGCATCTCATATTCTTGCCTTCCCAGCTAGTCTTCAATCTCAATAAGTAAGGAATATATAAGAGCTTACCTCTGTCCGCCACCATCACCGTCTCAACTCGCACAGCCGCCGCCTCCTCCCCTGAAGAATCGCCCTCCGCCTCCGTGTCGAGCACCACCACCTCCACACTGGCCCCGCCACCAGATGTTCCACCTACATTTAAGAATGTTAGAATAAAGCACTTACTAGTCTTTGGTCTAGGAATGAAGACATGTGAAAACAATGTAATTTGTGACTGTCTACGTTAAAGTTAAAAAAAATGTCCCTTTTTCCAGGGAAGGTTGTCTTGCTGCACTTTTTGGCACAACTGATGAAGGCTGTTTTTTTAACACGCACCATTTTTCTCCACACAGACAGAAGATGGACTTCTAACAACAAGATCAAGTTGAAACCAGGTGAGAGCTCAGCTCGACCACAAGAAATGTCTTCAATTAATCGTCAGCACTAACCACTTTTCCATTATCAGTTAAACGTTTAGTTTTATTATGACTTCATTTTAATAAATGTGTTTACTTTTAATAAAGCTTTTAAACTTAAATACAATCTGTGTTTTTTGGTCCAGACTAGAGTGACTGAGCGAAAGGTTTTGCAATTTTTGCAAGCATGAGTCCAGATAGAACACTTCAAAAGACATTATGGACAATCCCAGAGGACTGCACTAAGTTGATAGAGCTATTGTTGACTAGAATCATGGGAGTTTCGCCAACCGTGCAATCTTAGTTAGCTACACAGACAGACTAATAAGAATAATCTAGTAATACCACAGGGAGTCATAGTAGAGGCAGGATAAGAATTTAGATACAGTCTACAAGAAGAGCAAAGACAATTTTGAAAAAAGTCAAATGAGGAACGCTAGGAAAAATAGGTACTAGTCTAAAATGAAAACTTACTGGGGCCAGCAGAGGAGCCCTCGCCTGCCCGATCATGGCCCTGTTGAACAGCATCCGCCGCCTGCTGCTCCTGTGTCCTCCTCTCGCCCCTGGGGGGAGCTGACGTACAACATGAAAGAAAGAACGGAAAACATGGATGATTGTTGCTTGTCAATGTCAACCAAATCAAACATTTCAAAAGAACAATAACAAAATATTTCCGCGAAATTATATTGATTAGGGTTAGTTTTCATTTATTTGCGGACCTGTGACTTCGAAAGTCACGTAACTCACTAAACAAAGTACTGAAACGTTCACCTAGGACTGGCAGGCAGCAGTCCGCAGGCAAGACGCAAAGTGACAGACAAACTCCATTGTGATTTCAGTCAGATCAGTGACAACACTAACAGTTGCCTGCTACATTACCAGTCATTTAAATAGTCAAACTATCAATCCACCGCCACTATTTTTCTTATTGTCAGGGGTACAAAGGAAGGGGCAGATTTAAGCCCCTTGCGGCTCTTTTGCGCCGTTCTTGCGTGACTTTTGTGACACAGCGGCTAAACAAAAAAGGGCGCCATGGTGCGGCGTATAATATTATAACAACGTGACGCATTTGGGAGATGCGTCCCGTTATAAAGCCCTGCGCCATCAGGGGGCGTTCCGGCGCAAGGGAGGGCATTCCTGCGCTGGAACACATCCTAAAAGTGGCTGAGGGAAATCTACAAAATTTCAATCAGTCACCTTTAGGACAATGATGCGTCACACAAACCCTGCACCTGCTTGAAGCAGACGTACGGCTTGACCCAGCATTGGGGAGATAGGGTACCCCAGAGCATTGCTGGAGCTGCGCCATCGTTGCGACGCAACTCCAGCAGTAAAGCTTCGGTGACGTTTTGGGCCCATGGTGCGCCGCATTGCAAATACGGCGCACCATGTTTGGTGGTGGTAGCGGGCCGCACAATTAATGGCGCATCCCTGCTACTTTGCAGGGATGCGACGGTAATTGCAATTCTGCCCCTTAGGGGCATACTTACTTACGCGTTCTGGCGCCTCTCCAGAGATGCGCCAGATCAAATGCGTCACGCAAAACTACCCTTGCGACACGGCAGATGCGCCTCATTTACAATGCGGCGCGCCCTGGCGCAAGGGTAGGCACTTGCGTGACGCATCTCGTCACGTAAGAGCGGCGCATCGCTGGAGTCACGTCGCCAACGCAATGCAACTCCAGTAATGCTCATGGCCACCCAATACTTAACATGCTGTGTCAGTCCTTTCGCCTGCTTCGAGCAGACATAAGGAATTGAATTGACGTAGCAGCGTCGCAGAAGTGCCTGCGTTAAATCTTGTAGATTTCACGCAGGCAATTTTGCGAGGCGCACAGCTGCCGGACCGCCCACCCTGCGTACTAGGAACGCACCCATTGTGGTGCAGGCCCATGGCTTTATAATATAACGTGACGCATCTCCCTAGATGCGTCATGCTGTAAATGACTCGCAGGGATGCGGCACGTTTACGCCGCTGTTGCGTCACGCAAGGCAACGTAAACGTGGCGCAAGGGGCTTGTAAATGTAATCTGCCCCCTAGTGTCTAGCATTACGCAGTTCTGTAAAGTACACTCATACATAATAGTTACTCAGGCCAATGAGACCACGAAATAGAAAACAAATAAGCATAGTAGCAACGCCACTGAGAAGGAGAGCAGTGCACCTGAAATGCACAGAAGATATTGAGATATAAGTTAACTACAATGTAATAGTCATCAGCGGCATTATTGGCTTGCTCCATGTAAAAAACAAATATTTGCAATACAACAACACAGAGCAGGAGAAAACATCATAGTAGTGAGTGATTAAATGGCTACTACTACTCACCAAGCCCGGGGATCTCCAAGCCGAGCTGGTCCAGCAGGTCGCGCTCGCGGTCCAGGAGGTCCGTCCAGCGATGGGTGACCTGGCTGTAGGTGCGCTGGACCCCGTAGAGGTGGGATATGGCCCATCACACCTTCTCCCACCGCTTCCGGTGCTCCCGCATGTTGTAGCCGCCGGCCGCGATCCTGCCGCCTCCCGCGATGGTCCTGGGCAGGCGGCGCTGGACGAAGTAGACCAGCGCGCCCACTTCCTCCGGGATGAATATCTCCCGTTGCGTCACCTGCTTCCCACTCAATCTCCCGCATGCTGTCCTGGCACTGGGTCCAGCACTACTCCCCGCCGCCGCTGTGGCCCTCAAGTGCCTGGGCAGCTTCACAGCGCCTGGCTTGACCATGATCTGGGCAGGTAAGGTAGGAAGAAGTAGGAAGAAGTAGAAAATTAAGAAAGAATAGTATAGGGAAGAAGAAAAGAAAAGAGTTTAAAAAAGTAGTTTAAAAGTAAAGAAAAATAGCAGAAAAGACAAAAATATACAGCTAGGAAAAGAGAGGGATAGCAAAATCGAAAAAAAAAAAACTGAAAACAAGCAAAGGATGGCAAAGATACCAAGAGGATTAAACACCATGCCCAGACACAGGAAATGAATGAAAAACAAGATGGCCGGCGCCCGTTCACGAGCGCGAAAGTAAGTTCGCGCGAGATTTTCCTCGCGATCTCGTGCGAACCTCTAGATTTCCCGCGCGATCTCGTGCGAACCTCTACTCGCAATGCGCTTACTGCGCGAGATTATACATAGCGGGCGGAAACGGAAATACGTCACGCAAACAAAATGGCCGCGCCCGTACTCGACCTTGGGGTAAATTCGCGTGTTGCACTGCAAGCGGCTCGCAAATACTGCAAAAAAACTCGCGAAACAACAAGCCGCAAAAAAATAAAATGCTCATTCGCACGAATTGGCGGCTTCCGCGGTCGGTTTCGCACGACGCCGCGCCCCGCGAATAGCGCGAAAAAACCGAAAAACGATTTCAGCAAAAGCAAAAGCAATGAGCAGGTGCAAAAGGTCAACCTCATGATTTGTAACGATTCCTTGTAGTGCTTCCTGAGGGGGCCCTCCAGAATTCGGTTGCCTGCTTGCAACTATTGTGTGACCCTGCTCTGACCTTAACTGTATGCCACAAAGGTCCTGATTTACAGCTAAAGGAGCAGACAAGCAGGTGCCAGGCTGGAACTTGAAATTCTTTCAGTGACACATTAATTAGCCCCTAATTCATTATTGTCAGTTGGGGCAGGGCAGGTGTTGTTAATAAACTAACCCCAAATTAATTCATGTCAGTTCAAGCAGGGCAGGTGGGCTTGCTTTCCCCCCCCCCATCTTCTACAGTGATGATGAACCAGAGGGTGGCATTGATGTAACAGAGGGTGGCATGGGTCAAAGAGAGGGTGCCAGTGGTGAAACAGAGGGTGCTGGGAGGCTGTGATGATGAACCAGACGTAGAAACAACATAGTCGCGACCGTTGCGAGCCGACAAGTAAGTTCGCAATTGCGAACTAGTACCAAATCCTCGCGAACTGGTAGAAACACTTGCGAACACAAAAAAAAAAAAATCCGCAAATTCGCGAGAATTTGCCGATTTTGCGGATTGCGAATTCGCAAATCCGCAAAATTCACGAACGCGAGATTCGCAAAATTCGCCCATGTCTGGTAATTATACAAGCCCCTATAGTGAGTGACCCACTGTTCTGGGAGGATGTTAGACCCTATCTCCGGGGTGTCGTTTTCCTGGAAAGTAGGTTTGTTAATTATTCTCCAGAATCCGGCTATATCCCTTTTTCCCCCTGCTTCTCTTAAGTCTGCCCACGCTTCTCCCTGCAGGGCAAGTTTCCTCCTCTTGGTCTCTTTCTTATATTTCTCTCTACACACCCTAATTTTTTGGGGATCCCTGGGTTTGGATTTAAGGCTGCTTTTGAGCTCCCTCAATGCTTTTGAGCAATCTCTGTCGAACCATCGAGGATTACCATGGTTCCTTGTGGGCGCACTAGTTTTTAATAAGCCATCAATCAGATTAGCAATCTGATCGAATGCTTCAAGTAGCCTTGAGCCTTGAACTTCTGTGTCTAAACAGTCATTAATAGCGGATTTACCAGCGTCCGCAAGGGCCTTATAGAACCTTGCCCCGTCTATTTTGGACCACCTTAACCTCCTGCCCTGATCTGTTACCTTCTCCGTGGTTGTACGAAGGTCTCTGCTTTTTAAGCCCACCCGGTACATCAGCTCCAATACAAGTGGGTTATGGTCGCTGAAACTGCTCCAATCAGTCCCTACACGGACAATTCTATTTAGCAGGGATCTTGAGACCAGAATGTAATCTATTACAGATGAGCATCCTCTGCCCTTGAAGGTGGGTGGGAGTGTGCCATCCTTCTGTGTGCCCATCATGTTGATAGTATGCTCGAGGCCATACTTAAGCCGGAGCATGCTAAAAGCTAACCCTGTCGGCGTGTGGGAGAAAAGCGGCCCCTTCTCCACGGGACATTGAGACCAGTCTGTGTTTGTTTTGACCAATGCCGGACAAAGGTGGCAATTGAAGTCACCCATGACCAGCAGCGCATATGACTGCCCCTTTTTCTGGACTGTTATTTCCCTGGCCCAGCCTATATTCCAGTTCTGCTACAAGTGATGTATGGTCTCCCTTAACCTCGTTGTTATAAATATTCAGAACAGTGAATCTTAACCCCTTCCCGGTGAACCGTACTGCTTGAATCACTTGGGAATTCCAATCTGGGGTAGATCAACTACCCGGGAGGTCTAAATCTACATAAATGGATAGTCCTCCCATGGCTCTCCCTGATCTAGATTTTTGCGCAGGTACAAAAAAGCACTTATACCCCTGCAAGTGGAAATTGTTCTCCGGGGCTCATGTCTCCTGCAGGCAGATTACATGGAAGTTTCTAATGTAATCAAGCCACTCTTTGTTATTAAATTTAGCTGCCAAGCCTGCTATATTCCAGGAAATAATTTTCAATGCCTCATAGCTCTGCTCTGTTCCCCCTTGGGACCCCATTTGTGTCTCTGTCACTAATCCTTGTGTATCCAGCCCATGTCTTCCTCCTATTCTTTCAATTTCTATGACCGTGGACACATCTGACTCAAACCTCCCAACCCAGCTAGGTGAAGTTTGCTGTGCAAGGGGGCTTAGCTGCACCATCTCCCCTGCTAAGGCCCTTTTTTCCCCGTCTCCTAGGGGGACAGTATCCGCAGGGTTGGAAAGCCTGCCCGTTTGTCAATCAACCCCCTCGAGGCCATTCAGGCAACTGAACCAGTTGAAAGTATGAAAGGGTAGCTCAGGGCGGCTGGGTAGTGACCAGGGGTTAAATTCATGATGTCTTCCCCTCCTACCAACCCTCATCCAGTTGTCATGGGTTTGAGTCGGGTGCACAGGGGTAGGAATAGGTGGAAAAAAGAAAGACACATAGAGGGTTTAAATGGTTGATTCCCGTGATCTATTCTTTCCTTGACATATATGGGAAACGGTTCCAGCATCCCTGAAACTCACCAATATGCAATCCCCTATTATGGATTTGTATGATTTGCCCACCCAAGGCACCCTTCTGACCATTATGATTTCATTGTTTAGATGTACCGGGAGGGGTCTATTCACGTTCAGCCACTTGATTACCCTACTTTTTAGTGAGCAAAAGTCCTCAGCTTCACCCGCTTCAAGTGGGGGGACGCCCGCCATGACTACCGTGTAATCATTTGCCTCTGGAGGTAGATTAGGCCTACGGGGCCTGGGGGGAAGCTTCATTAAAGGTGTTGGGGCAATGCTATCTGCGGGTTGTAATAAAGGGCCTAAGGCTTCAGTGGGAGATGACCTAGTGGAATTGAGTGACTTGGCTGGTACAGGGTTAGTCCTGGGAGGTTGTGGGGGGCCTCGGCATTTACAGCCTGTGGGGGGGCAGAGGTCACTGCTCTATTTGGGGGTTGCTGGGAAGCCGTAGAAGTGGGAATGAGCTCAGGAGATCTTCCCTGGAGACCAGCCGAAGTTTTCAAGCTGTTTAATGTAGCCTCCAGGAGAGTAAGTCTGATCTCGACCTTTTTGATGCTCTCGCTGATTGGTAATAATAGTGACCTGAGCAAAAATTCCAAATTACCTAACGGGACGACAGAAAGGGGGACACTAGCTATATTATTTCCTGTATCGTTTAACAAAGCGGGAGCAATGGCAACCTGTGCAGTGGGTTTAGGGTGTAATTTGTCCGTTAATCTCTCAGTAGGTAGGGAGAGTTTTGATGTCTTCCCAAACTCGGAGTGAGGGATTTTTGATTTGTTTTTACCCTGAGCACCCCTCGACTTCCTCCTACGTTTGTTTGGAGGGGGCCCAAGTGCTCCTTGCACCGAGGCTAGCTTGGGTTTGGCTTTCCTAGCTTTAGGGGCTGGGAGGGCTTGGGAAATTAAGTCAATGGTCACCCTACTTGGGGTTGGGCTCTTGGCGGGGGTTGAACCCGTGCTTGGGACTGGTGTGATATTAGTACAATCCCTCAGCAGGAGGGGGATATCATCTATAGAAGTTGGCTCCTCGCTAAGTGAGGTAGAGTTTCCACCAAGGGGTCTGTGTTTCAGGTTATCTATAGAGCGTCTCCGCTCCGCCCTGAGCCTGATCAGGGTGCTCTCCTTATCTCCATCTCCCGCAGCCCGGGGGAAATAGTTGTCTAGGGTCCTATTTTTTGCCCCTCGCTGCTTCATGGGGGTGCCCTCCCTTGCCAGTGAAGGCATTTGTGCTTAAGATGACTAATGGGCTATGGAGAGCTATATCACATATTGAGACCAAAAACTCAGGTATCTAACGCAAGAGGGTAGGCCCAGCCTAGCCTATTCCGGCCTATGACGGCCTTAGACGGCTCCGCCCTTGTCCCGGGCTTCTCCTGGCGCGCTCCCGCGCTGCGGGTACACAGCAAACTTATATGACAAGGGGCGTGGCTGGCAGGAAGAGCAGCCCAGCTGATGGCGATTGGGCGCGCAGGGACTCCTGGTCCACGGAGTCCCTGCCTGTGCTCGCAGCCCTGCCGGTCGTAAGACACCAGCCCCTTGCAGAAAGGACAACAGCCCCCTCCTAAGCAGCTGCGCTGCGGGACCCGCGAAGCGGGTCTGGCGAGTTGCAGGCGCTGTCTCCGGTTTCCGCTGAGAAGGGCTCCGGCTGCTAGAGTCCGTCAGTTGCAGGCGTTTGGTGAAAGGTCCCACCGGGTAGGAGGCAGAAAACACCTTTATCCGTGGGCGGGTGGGCGTGGCCGGCAGGGAGAGCAGCCCAGCTGATGGCGATTGGGCGCGCAGGGACTCCTGGTCCACGGAGTCCCTGCCTGTGCTCGCAGCCCTGCCGGTCGTAAGACACCAGCCCCTTGCAGAAAGAACTACAGCCCCCTCCTAGGCAGCCGCGCTGCGGGACCCGCGAAGCGGGTCCGGCGAGTTGCAGGCGCTGTCTCCGGTTTCCGCTGAGAAGGGCTCCCGCTGCTAGAATCCGTCAGTTGCAGGCGTTTGGTGAAAGGTCCCACCAGGTAGGAGGCAGAAAACACCTTTATCCGTGGGCGGGTGGGCGTGGCCGGCAGGGAGAGCAGCCCAGCTGATGGCGATTGGGCGCGCAGGGACTCCTGGTCCACGGAGTCCCTGCCTGTGCTCGCAGCCCTGCCGGTCGTAAGACACCAGCCCCTTGCAGAAAGAACAACAGCCCCCTCCTAGGCAGCCGCGCTGCGGGACCCGCGAAGCGGGTCCGGCGAGTTGCAGGCGCTGTCTCCGGTTTCCGCTGAGTAGGGCTCCCGCTGCTAGAGTCCGTCAGTTGCAGGCGTTTGGTGAAAGGTCTGTGTGAGTATATAAGTGCATATATCAGTGACTATATTTATGAGTGACTGCATGAATGACTGACTGTAGGGGCGAGTGAGTGGATGAGTGTGTAAACTTATAAATCAGTGAGTGTATGTGTACGAACTGGTATTGGTTTGTATATGATTCTGAAAATGGTAATCTGTAGTTTAAAGTTGGTGCATGAAAGGTTACATTAGAGTGTGAGGAGGTGCATCAGCTATTAAGTGGATGATGTCATCAGTGATATCATCAGTGATGTCATTTGAGATGTCATCAGTGATGTCACTGACCATGTCATGAGTGATATACTATGTGACGTCATCAGCAGTGCATTGTGGGGCGCATGTTATAGTTAGCTCAACTAACTATAATGGCGAATTTCTCTGGTTTTGTATGAGTGAAATGTCAGCCTAACTATAAAATCCCTCAAACCTATGTTTTGTTCAGTGAATTTCTATGGTTTTTTAAATGTTAATTACTAAATATAATTTACATGAAAGCTGTGTTTTTTCAGTGAATTTCAAAGGTTTTTAAGGGCTAATTTCTAAGTTTAAAATCCCTAAAACCTGTGTTTTTTTCAGTAAAAATTTAAGGTTTTGTAACTTATTTTAAAATTTTAACAGCGGAACAATAATGGCACTATATGTCCAACATGTTCTGTAGAATTGCAGTGCATGCAAGTTACAATATGTATTAAAAACGCTTGCTCTTTTTTTTTGCATTCATAAAGGTAATATAATGTTTTATCCTTTTAAAAAACGTATTTGTACAATTTATTTTTAAAGTGTGAAATCTGCGTACATATCGTGTGGCAGTCACGTTGGCTGCACGAATCCAAGCATCCTGCTGCCATATTTATCAAGTCTTGTAGGATGCGCATACGGTTTGTGATTTCCCCATTTTTCATTTGTTTTAAATTCAAATACATGTTATAAACTATATTTTTAAAGCAATCATACATGCTTTATTAAAAGACTTATAAAATTATATTAACATAAATAATTTGAATATTTGAATTCTTATAATGAAGTTATGAAAGCTGTGACGGTCCTGCGGAACCTCAATCACGTATTTCCGGGTAGGCATCAGGTTATGCGAATCCAGCGCAAGTTATTTCGTTTTAAAAGTATATATATATATATATATTCAATGAAAAAACCATTGGTTTTAGGCCATATATAGTTAGGGATTTGCATTTACAAAACCTTATTTTACTCGCATAAAACCATTAAAATTCCATATATAGTTATAAGCGCTAACTATATATCGCGCACCCGCAATCCACTGCTGATGATGTCACATATTACATCATTCATGACATGGTTAGTGACATCACTGATGACATCACTGATGACATCTCAAATGACATCACTGATGACATCACTGATGACAACATCCAGTGACTGTATGTTTCTGTAAAGTTAAAATATGTTTTACATATTGAAGAATGAGTGGATATATAAGTGTCTGGTTGAAGGATTTACTAGGTGCATGACTGACTGATTGAGTGAGTGATTAAATGTGTCTCACTGAGTGCATGGGTTAGTGACTAAACTGTTTTAATTTGTGCATCATTATATCTGTTGTTCTACAAACTGCTGCATATGTTGATCAGTAGCTATATGAGTAACTGTATGGGTTATTGATTGGTTGTCCAAGTATTTGTATGGGAAACTGAGTGTGTGTGTATGGGTGGCTGGGAGGTGTGTGACTCTGTACATAGATGTGTGAGTAGTTGATTCACTATATGTATAGATTCAAAAGTGCATGTGCAAACAGCTGTATGGGCGGTTGACTGTGCATGAGTGTATTAGTGAGTGAATGGATATCTCAGTGCTACATGTCAAATTAAGTACATATGTAAAACACAGTACATGTGAGAGTTGACATCTATAAATAACTGTGCATAAGAGCCAGTAAATGTGTGAGTGGCTGTATGGATCATTGTGAACATGTATCAGAGATTGTATAAGAGAGTAAAGTAAATATGTGTTAGTATATGTTTGAATAAGTAAGGTGTGTATAACTGTATAGTTGAGAAAATGGAGGTGTGATTGATTTTTGGCATAACTGACTAGGTGTGTGAGTAACTCCATGGATGAGTGACAGTCTGTGACTGTCTGTTTACACTGATTGTATCTAAGGTTATATTAGAGTCTGAAGAGGTTCATGGTATTATCACATGAATGATATCATCAGTGATGTTATCAGTCATGTCAAATGAGATGTTTTCAGTGATGTCATCAGTGATGTCATTTGAGATGTCATCAGTGATGTCATCAGTGATGTCACTAACCATGTCATGAATGATGTAATATGTGACATCATCAGCAGTGGATTGCGGGTGCGCGATATATAGTTAGCGCTTATAACTATATATGGAATTTCAATGGTTTTATGCGAGTAAAATAAGGTTTTGTAAATGCAAATCCCTAACTATATATGGCCTAAAACCAATGGTTTTTTCATTGAATTTTCAAGGTTTTGTAAATGCAAATTCCTAACTATATATCCACTATAACCTATGGTTTTTTCTGTGAATTTCATTGGTTTTTTAATAGCAAATATGAAAAGCTTTAAAATGTCAAGTACGTGATAGATAAAAACATTTTCGTATTTATGCACGCTGATGTGCTTTGAACGCTGCCCCCCCCTCCCCTCTTTTCTCTTAGTAGTACTCTCTCTTTGCAGATAGTGAACGGTAGTTAACGCAGGCCTTTGCCCCCGTTGTAATCCGTCGTGCCTGCTTGTCTCTCCATTTGATTGATTATTATCCAAGCATTTACTGTTTTACAATTGATTCTCTTTGGTTCATTCTCTATTTACAAACAAGCACAAAGTCGCAATACTCTGTTTAGTCTTTGCAGATCGGGAAAAATCATGTAAAAAAATAAAAGTAATCGAGCAAAATCAGTACGCCACTAATTGGATCTTTTTTTGACCTCGCTGAAATAGAAATATTATAAACAACCCTTCATGAGAAATACGAAAATAGTGAGATGAACTGAGCTCCACACCATGAGGGCTGCAAGACAGCTCGGCTCCATCACCCATCCCGCACAAAATAACGACAAACCCTATGCAAATATTAAAAATATAGACAACACACCAGCAAAGAAACAGGGTAAAACATTTTATTAAAAAACTATTTACATAACGTTGGTTTATAAGATGATGTCAGTAGTGGACCGATGTGTGAATAGGTCGAAAGCAGCACAAGGCTCCAAGATCCGGATGGCAAGCTCCTGGATGTTGGGTGCCATAGTTCAGAGTTCTGAGTTTGAGCCTTTTTCAATGCCTGTGCTTTGTTGTTTCCCCTCCATCAAAAACAAAAAAAATATATAAAACTGTGCAAAAATACAAAAAAAACAAAAAATGTTTACAAAAGCAGTGCTTGTAAGACTGTCTGAAGCTTATTTCCACCTACTGCAGCTTCACTATTCTCAAAGTAAGTGAGGGTCGTTTGTGGACCTGACTGCATTTGAAAACAATGTTATATGGTACCTCCCTAAACCGCTTGACGGAGGCCCCCGAGGGACGGTGTGATGGCACGGACTCGGAGAAGACGCTTGGCTCCGACACCCTCCCCAAGTCTTATAGCACTGGTATAGCCTGAGATCGCCCCCGACATAGGCGGCCGGCTCCCGGGGTCCGGCGGAACTTTTTGCCTTTTGATGACTCTTCAATTCTGGACCTTGTCCCACAATCCGTTTGACCTGAAGACAAGCTGTAGTGGGGCGCCCCTTTACCGATTCAGTTCCCATTCCGCCCGCTTTTGCCACAATGTGCCTCTTCCGCCATTCAGCTGTTTACCGCCCGCTCTTGCGACTACAGCGTCTCGCTCATCATGTAGTTGAGTTGCTCCCACTCTTGCGGTGCAGCGATAGGCGGCTGCCACAGGACTCTCAAAATGGCGGCCGGCTCTTCGGTTTTGGGCCTGGTCCACTGAAATGGCCCTGGGACACCTTTGAACTCGGACGCTTGTCTGCTAGGGCTTGGGTCCCATTCTCGAAAGCGTCCCCTCAGCCGTGAAGATTCTACAAAAGTCTTGGGGGCCTCCGACTCCCGCAGGCTTCTGGTGGGGAGCGGCTGCCATGTCTGCTCGTGGAATGGCCACGACGGAGCTACGAGATGGAAGTGCTCTCATGCTGACGCCAGCTTTAGTCTGAAACTTCCAGAAACACCCCCTCCTAGGCAGCCGCGCTGCGGGACCCGCGAAGCGGGTCCGGCGAGTTGCAGGCGCTGTCTCCGGTTTCCGCTGAGAAGGGCTCCCGCTGCTAGAATCCGTCAGTTGCAGGCGTTTGGTGAAAGGTCCCACCAGGTAGGAGGCAGAAAACACCTTTATCCGTGGGCGGGTGGGCGTGGCCGGCAGGGAGAGCAGCCCAGCTGATGGCGATTGGGCGCGCAGGGACTCCTGGTCCACGGAGTCCCTGCCTGTGCTCGCAGCCCTGCCGGTCGTAAGACACCAGCCCCTTGCAGAAAGAACAACAGCCCCCTCCTAGGCAGCCACGCTGCGGGACCCGCGAAGCGGGTCCGGCGAGTTGCAGGCGCTGTCTCCGGTTTCCGCTGAGTAGGGCTCCCGCTGCTAGAGTCCGTCAGTTGCAAGCGTTTGGTGAAAGGTCTGTGTGAGTATATAAGTGCATATATCAGTGACTATATTTATGAGTGACTGCATGAATGACTGACTGTAGGGGCGAGTGAGTGGATGAGTGTGTAAACTTATAAATCAGTGAGTGTATGTGTACGAACTGGTATTGGTTTGTATATGATTTTGAAAATGGTAATCTGTAGTTTAAAGTTGGTGCATGAAAGGTTACATTAGAGTGTGAGGAGGTGCATCAGATATTAAGTGGATGATGTCATCAGTGATATCATCAGTGATGTCATTTGAGATGTCATCAGTGATGTCACTGACCATGTCATGAGTGATATACTATGTGACGTCATCAGCAGTGCATTGTGGGGCGCCTGTTATAGTTAGCTCAACTAACTATAATGGCGAATTTCTCTGGTTTTGTATGAGTGAAATGTCAGCCTAACTATAAAATCCCTCAAACTTATGTTTTGTTCAGTGAATTTCTATGGTTTTTTAAATGTTAATTACTAAATATAATTTACATGAAAGCTGTGTTTTTTCAGTGAATTTCAAAGGTTTTTAAGGGCTAATTTCTAAGTTTAAAATCCCTAAAACCTGTGTTTTTTTCAGTAAAAATTTAAGGTTTTGTAACTTATTTTAAAATTTTAACAGCGGAACAATAATGGCACTATATGTCCAACATGTTCTGTAGAATTGCAGTGCATGCAAGTTACAATATGTATTAAAAACGCTTGCTCTTTTTTTTTGCATTCATAAAGGTAATATAATGTTTTATCCTTTTAAAAAACGTATTTGTACAATTTATTTTTAAAGTGTGAAATCTGCGTACATATCGTGTGGCAGTCACGTTGGCTGCACGAATCCAAGCATCCTGCTGCCATATTTATCAAGTCTTGTAGGATGCGCATACGGTTTGTGATTTCCCCATTTTTCATTTGTTTTAAATTCAAATACATGTTATAAACTATATTTTTAAAGCAATCATACATGCTTTATTAAAAGACTTATAAAATTATATTAACATAAATAATTTGAATATTTGAATTCTTATAATGAAGTTATGAAAGCTGAGACGGTCCTGCGGAACCTCAATCACGTATTTCCGGGTAGGCATCAGGTTATGCGAATCCAGCGCAAGTTATTTCGTTTTAAAAGTATATATATATATATATTCAATGAAAAAACCATTGGTTTTAGGCCATATATAGTTAGGGATTTGCATTTACAAAACCTTATTTTACTCGCATAAAACCATTAAAATTCCATATATAGTTATAAGCGCTAACTATATATCGCGCACCCGCAATCCACTGCTGATGATGTCACATATTACATCATTCATGACATGGTTAGTGACATCACTGATGACATCACTGATGACATCTCAAATGACATCACTGATGACATCACTGATGACAACATCCAGTGACTGTATGTTTCTGTAAAGTTAAAATATGTTTTACATATTGAAGAATGAGTGGATATATAAGTGTCTGGATGAAGGATTTACTAGGTGCATGACTGACTGATTGAGTGAGTGATTAAATGTGTCTCACTGAGTGCATGGGTTAGTGACTAAACTGTTTTAATTTGTGCATCATTATATCTGTTGTTCTACAAACTGCTGCATATGTTGATCAGTAGCTATATGAGTAACTGTATGGGTTATTGATTGGTTGTCCAAGTATTTGTATGGGAAACTGAGTGTGTGTGTATGGGTGGCTGGGAGGTGTGTGACTCTGTACATAGATGTGTGAGTAGTTGATTCACTATATGTATAGATTCAAAAGTGCATGTGCAAACAGCTGTATGGGCGGTTGACTGTGCATGAGTGTATTAGTGAGTGAATGGATATCTCAGTGCTACATGTCAAATTAAGTACATATGTAAAACACAGTACATGTGAGAGTTGACATCTATAAATAACTGTGCATAAGAGCCAGTAAATGTGTGAGTGGCTGTATGGATCATTGTGAACATGTATCAGAGATTGTATAAGAGAGTAAAGTAAATATGTGTTAGTATATGTTTGAATAAGTAAGGTGTGTATAACTGTATAGTTGAGAAAATGGAGGTGTGATTGATTTTTGGCATAACTGACTAGGTGTGTGAGTAACTCCATGGATGAGTGACAGTCTGTGACTGTCTGTTTACACTGATTGTATCTAAGGTTATATTAGAGTCTGAAGAGGTTCATGGTATTATCACATGAATGATATCATCAGTGATGTTATCAGTCATGTCAAATGAGATGTTTTCAGTGATGTCATCAGTGATGTCATTTGAGATGTCATCAGTGATGTCATCAGTGATGTCACTAACCATGTCATGAATGATGTAATATGTGACATCATCAGCAGTGGATTGCGGGTGCGCGATATATAGTTAGCGCTTATAACTATATATGGAATTTCAATGGTTTTATGCGAGTAAAATAAGGTTTTGTAAATGCAAATCCCTAACTATATATGGCCTAAAACCAATGGTTTTTTCATTGAATTTTCAAGGTTTTGTAAATGCAAATTCCTAACTATATATCCACTATAACCTATGGTTTTTTCTGTGAATTTCATTGGTTTTTTAATAGCAAATATGAAAAGCTTTAAAATGTCAAGTACGTGATAGATAAAAACATTTTCGTATTTATGCACGCTGATGTGCTTTGAACGCTGCCCCCCCCTCCCCTCTTTTCTCTTAGTAGTACTCTCTCTTTGCAGATAGTGAACGGTAGTTAACGCAGGCCTTTGCCCCCGTTGTAATCCGTCGTGCCTGCTTGTCTCTCCATTTGATTGATTATTATCCAAGCATTTACTGTTTTACAATTGTTTCTCTTTGGTTCATTCTCTATTTACAAACAAGCACAAAGTCGCAATACTCTGTTTAGTCTTTGCAGATCGGGAAAAATCGTGTAAAAAAATAAAAGTAATCGAGCAAAATCAGTACGCCACTAATTGGATCTTTTTTTGACCTCGCTGAAATAGAAATATTATAAACAACCCTTCATGAGAAATACGAAAATAGTGAGATGAACTGAGCTCCACACCATGAGGGCTGCAAGACAGCTCGGCTCCATCACCCATCCCGCACAAAATAACGACAAACCCTATGCAAATATTAAAAATATAGACAACACACCAGCAAAGAAACAGGGTAAAACATTGTATTAAAAAACTATTTACATAACGTTGGTTTATAAGATGATGTCAGTAGTGGACCGATGTGTGAATAGGTCGAAAGCAGCACAAGGCTCCAAGATCCGGATGGCAAGCTCCTGGATGTTGGGTGCCATAGTTCAGAGTTCTGAGTTTGAGCCTTTTTCAATGCCTGTGCTTTGTTGTTTCCCCTCCATCAAAAACAAAAAAAATATATAAAACTGTGCAAAAATACAAAAAAACCAAAAAATGTTTACAAAAGCAGTGCTTGTAAGACTGTCTGAAGCTTATTTCCACCTACTGCAGCTTCACTATTCTCAAAGTAAGTGAGGGTCGTTTGTGGACCTGACTGCATTTGAAAACAATGTTATATGGTACCTCCCTAAACCGCTTGACGGAGGCCCCCGAGGGACGGTGTGATGGCACGGACTCGGAGAAGACGCTTGGCTCCGACACCCTCCCCAAGTCTTATAGCACTGCTATAGCCTGAGATCGCCCCCGACATAGGCGGCCGGCTCCCGGGGTCCGGCGGAACTTTTTGCCTTTTGATGACTCTTCAATTCTGGACCTTGTCTCACAATCCGTTTGACCTGAAGACAAGCTGTAGTGGGGCGCCCCTTTACCGTTTCAGTTGCCATTCCGCCCGCTTTTGCTACACTGTGCCTCTTCCGCCATTCAGCTGTTTACCGCCCGCTCTTGCGACTACAGCGTCTCGCTCATCATGTAGTTGAGTTGCTCCCACTCTTGCGGTGCAGCGATAGGCGGCTGCCACAGGACTCTCAAAATGGCGGCCGGCTCTTCGGTTTTGGGCCTGGTCCACTGAAATGGCCCTGGGACACCTTTGAACTCGGACGCTTGTCTGCTAGGGCTTGGGTCCCATTCTCGAAAGCGTCCCCTCAGCCGTGAAGATTCTACAAAAGTCTTGGGGGCCTCCGACTCCCGCAGGCTTCTGGTGGGGAGCGGCTGCCATGTCTGCTCGTGGAATGGCCACGACGGAGCTACGAGATGGAAGTGCTCTCATGCTGACGCCAGCTTTAGTCTGAAACATCCAGAAACACTGTAGACTACCAATTCGATCAGTTCCGGTAGCGCCCCAACATGACCCGGAAGAGAAGAACTTGCCCTCCCCTCTTTGAATGATGGTTCTTGTTGCCTGTCCCCTCTGTTGTCATTTAACAGAACTTTTTGGACTACTGAAAGGGGTTGTGTTCCGAACGCTGGTTGGTGGAGACATTTTGACTATATTCTTGACCTACGTTGTCGCGTAATGCGTTATATGACACGCCGCGTTAGCGCACCCGGAAGTGATCCGAGGCGCGGCGCGCAGCGCGTAACGTAAGCATAACAGGTCATGTGACTTGTTAATAAAACTTTTCATTGGTTCATTTTACTTTTGTTATTTTAATGATGAAAAGCTTGGTCATATGACCTAAAAATTACGCTTTTTATTGTTTTCGAACATTATTTTTTTTAAAACATATGTTATAATATTCCAGGCTAATGTACTTTCCCGGAAAATGTACAACTGTCCTGCAAGTAAAATATATTCCTTTTTCGAGAAAAAGGGCGTTTCTTCGTTCCATGACGGAGCCGTTGAGTAAAAGATACTCGGCCTGCTGTCTTAGTCGCCGATACGCCTGATTATCAGATTCTTATCGATCACTTTATGTTGCAGGAGTGGAAAACACAACTGCCCTTGACCATTTATCTTTACTGCGTTCCTACATATTATACCTTTTATCCGTCATGTAATTGGACTGCTTTATTTCACTTGCCTTTTACTGATTCGAAAACAGTGACTAAAAGTAAAAACTTTACCAATGTAAATACTACTACCGTGTTTTGTTTTAAAAACCTTTTTTGTGAAAATGTCAGTATACAAATACGGGCCTATAACCACGTGGGCCGGCCACGGAGCAAACTGAAATCGTATATGATGAGGAGACATTTACACTGTAGAGGAACGTAACGAGCGGGCCATTAGGTTGCAAGAACTAAGGTGTCTAACAGTTGCGGAATCGGTGGACGTACATTTTGTAATTAAAATAAGACAGGGCCACTTACAATAACATTTTCTAGATATACATTTGCGGGCAAGGAGTTACGAGTCCCATTTATACCGGCGCCAATTTGGGCGAGTCCGGGCAGGTCCAAGATATAGTCAAAATGTCTCCACCAACCATCGGCCAGCCCAGAACCCCTTTCGGCCCTTTATGCTACAAGATGGTGTCTTCCATTCAGAAAATATTGTTGGCAGCATTTTGAAAGGAAACAGAAACAGCCGTTCTCCTAGTGAGTTTCACATTGTTACATTTAGGAAGAATGTTGAAGAGTAGTATGTGGAAAATCTGAAGCCATTTTTCTACAAACTCTCAATCAGACTTGGATGGAAAAAAAATCCTGAAGAATGTACAAACTGAAAACCAATTTTTGTCTGTATAGCATCAACAGCAACGCTTGAGTCAGCTTTGTGTCAAGCCGCCATTTTCATTCAATCAATAGCGTCCCCCTGCACACATTCAGGGACCTGGTCATGTCTTCAGATGAAACGGATTGTAGGAAAAGAAGCAGAAAGGAAAAGGCAAAAAGTTCCGCCGGACCTCGGGAGCCGGCCGCCTATGTCATGTGCGACCTTTGGCCACACCAGGGCAATAGTGAAGCTACAGCAGGTGCAAATAAGCTTCAGACAGTCTTACAAGCACTGCTCAGAACTCTCAACTATGGCACTCAACATCCAGGACTTGCCATTCGGATCTTGGCGCCTTGTGCTGGTTCCGACCTATTCACACATCGGTCCACTACTGACATCACCTCATAAGCCAACGGGGCACCCCACGCCGACTTTCGGCGCAGCATTGTAGGATGGCCACACCAGTGCGGCAACTTGCTGGACACCACCTCGGTGCCATCCGGATCTCGGCGCGTTCGAGTCACTGTACCGCAAGAGTGACCGCAACTCAGCTGGACACGCCGTCTTTCGGCGCAGCATTGTAGGATGGCCACACCAGTGCGGCAATTTGCTGGACACCACCTCGGTGCCATCCGGATCTCGGCGCGTTCGAGTCACTGTACCGCAAGAGTGACCGCAACTCAGCTGGACACGCCGTCTTTCGGCGCAGCATTGTAGGATGGCCACACCAGTGCGGCAATTTGCTGGACACCACCTCGGTGCCATCCGGATCTCGACGCGTCGTGCTGCCTTCGGCCTATTCGCACATCGGTCCGCTACTGACGCCGCCTCACGTGCCAACGGATTTTCTACGCTTTTTGTAGCCCTATGCCGCAGAACAGGTCATGTGACTTGTTTGTAAAACTTTTCATTGGTTCATTTTACTTTTGGTTTCCTAAAGATGGAAGGCTTGGTCATATGACCTAAAAAATAACACTTTTCATTGGTTTAGAATTTTTTTTTTTTCCAAACGATGAAAGCCCCACCTTGTTTCTGGATCATTCAGACTGAAGCTGGCGTCAGCATGAGAGCACCACCATCTCGTGGCTCCGTCGTGGTCATTCCACGAGCAATCATGGCAGCCGGTCCACACCGGAAGCCTGCGGGAGTCGGGGGCCCCCAAGACTTTTGTAGAATCTTCACGGCTGAGGGGACGCTTTTCGAGAATGGAGCCCAAGCCCTAGCAGGCAAGCGTCCGAGTTCCAAGGTGTCCCAGGGCCATTTCAGTGGACCAGGCCCAAAACCGAAGAGCCGTCCGCCATTTTAAGAGTCATGTGGCAGCCGCCTATCGCTGCACTGCAAGAGTGGGAGCAACTCAACAACATGGTGAGCGAGACGCTGTAGCCGCAAGAGCGGGCGCAACTCAGCTGGATGGCCGCCACCTGGGGAGGCCCGTTCACGCCGCCTCCCCCACACCCCCCCTCCGGGCCGCCGCACGCCAATTTTCGGAGCAGCATTGTAGGATACCAAAACCAGTGCGGCAGTTTACTGGACATCACCTGGGTGCCATCAACATCTCAGCGCGTTCTGCTGCCTTGGGACTATTCGCACAACAGACCGCTACTGACGAGGCCTCCCCCCGCACCACCCGGGACGCCCCACGCCAATTTTCGGAGCAGCATTGTAGGATTCCAAAACCAGTGCGGCACCCAGGCGACATCACCTGGGTGCCGTCCAGAACTCTGCACGTTGTGCTGCCTTGGGACTATTCGCACAAAAGACAGCTTCTGACCATTGTTGCTTTTTTGGGTGAAAAATGTTTAAATGTTTTTACAGTTTTTGTTCCGTTCATTATAGTTAAATGTTAATAAAGTTTTAAAATCTAACTTTGTTGGAGTGCTATATATGTTTAAAAAATCGGGTGAATGGGGCCTTGAATCGGGTTATTGTCATGTGTGGGCTTTGCAAGTGTACTGCTACAAGATCGGACATTTCAAACTCAAATGCACGTTCTTTTTCTTACCTTTCCGAAGCATGGAGCGCAATAGCAGGCAGAGAAAGGGTGATGCACGTGTTGAACACTGCCTGGCCTGGCAAGTTGCTGGCAGTGCCCCCACCGCCCGCTCCTGAAAGAGGGCACACACACACCGCCGCCCGAGTACTTCACAAATCTTTAAAAGACCATGCGCTTGTTCATGAGGCTTAAATGGTTTATCACCCCTTCTAGAACCCCTGCATCGACCCTCTGACGTTTCCTGGAAAAATTAGCACGTAACACAATACCAAGCCCTGTCAGCTGAAACCCCCGAGAAATCATGGGGCATATTATCAAGGGGGTTTATTTCCGCTTTTTGGGCTTTAAAAGCCCAAAAAAAAAGAGATAAAATTAATAACACCAGTTAGTGACAGCTAAAAGGAGATAGCGACCATCTTGGGCCCCGCTTTGCATATCAGTGATATTTATCACTAATGACATGCAAAGTGGGCGTGCCAAGATTTTAGCGACTGGAAACAGTCCCTAACCATCGCTATCTCCTATTACCAACTTTTGGAGATATTCGTGCTAAGCGCGAATATCTCCAAAACCTAACACCTGCCCTAAGCAGTTTTAGCCATGTTATCCAATGGGAAGTGGATAACATGGCTAAGAGCATTTGCTGGATAATGCATGAATATCGCTGACTTTTCAACGATATTCATGCATTGCGGCCGTTTTTTATCGCATTTGCGATAAACCTTGCTAATAGCAAGGTTTATGTGCGATAAAATTCGCCGATGTGCGGCGATAATTTTTGTCTCTAAACAAGTTAGAGACAAAAATTATCGCTAGTTGTTGGTAATATGCCCCCGGGTTTTTGCTTGCAGGAATCGGGAGGCGGGAGACTAGCACTGAAATCAGTAGTCTCACGCCTGAATCGGGAGGGTTGTCATGTCTGGATACTCTACAGCTGGGGCCATAAACTACATCCGCAGGGCTAGGTGATAGCCTAGGTCCGGCCTGGACAATCGGACACAGAGGAAGAGGAGTGTCAAAGGGTGCGGTAGTGAATAGGGTGAAAGGGAGGTGTCGGGCGGGCACAGGGTGTGATTCTCAGAGAAGAGCAGCGCAGATGGGGGGAAGTATATGGCCCATGCATGAGAGAAAGAGCGGGGGTGACCAGTGCGTGGGGGAGATGCTTGCGAGGGTGGGGAGCCATGCTGAGGATCTGCGGCGTGCAGAGAGTGGCCCTGGTCAAGGCATCTAAAATGGCTGCCGTGCACGACAAAATTGTGGCATTGGACAAAAACGCAAGATGGCGCAGACAATGTTTATCAATAAGGATTTATTTATAACAAAATATTTACTCGCAGTGACAAAATGGTGGTCAACACTTCCTGATTTCCATCGAATCGAACGTTAACACACGTCACGCAGCAAAAAAAAAAAAAAAAAAGCTCACGCACAGAGCAGTTTTTAGCCATGTTATCCAATGGAAGGTGGATAACATGGCTAAGAGCATTTGCTGGATAATGCATGAATATCGCTGACTTTTCAGCGATATTCATGCATTGTGGCCGATGTGCGGCGATAATTTTTGTCTCTAAACAATTAAAACGAAGCACAAAATGGCGAATTCTCGTTTCGCTACCAGTTTGCGACCCAGTTTGCGGCCCGTGAAGCGCTTCTACCGTGAAAAATCATTTTTTTTTTATTTTCCCCACGGGACCCTTTAATAACCCCAACAACATTCCTAGGGGGTCAAGAGGGGTATACCTTGCCCCCTTTCAATAAATTCCCCCTTCGTTTTTCACCTCTTCTTCTCTCTCGATCCTACCGAGAGATAAGATGGCGGCCGCTCCGGACTGTTTAGAATGTTGACAGACACCGGAGAGCCAATCAGCTTTCTGCGCGCAAAGTTCCGTTTCGCGAAAAGTAAGCGGACCGGATCGCTGTTACAGATATATATCTTGTTTTGAACGTTAATTTCTCAAAAACTACTGGAGCACATATATTGAGACCTAGCAAAGGCACATCGGGCTAACAGTCCCTACAATTTTGCCAAGTTTCGTGCAAATCCATTCAGCCGTTCGAGCTAAAAGTGAGTCCAACCGCCCTATGGAAAAATGAATGAGAAAAACGCGTTTTGGGACCCCCCTTTTTTCTCGGCCCCCCCTTGACGAAACCCCACCATATTTTCAGGAGCTGCTCAGAAACGAAATGTGCCATTTTTCTGAAAATTTCAGCCGATTCCGTCCACAAACGCCAAAGTTATTAGACATAGAATTTTCAAAAATCCCATAGGGAAAAAATCCTAACTATATATACCTACTGGCGAACGCCAGTAGGTAATACATATATATATATCAATGCTCAAAGGTGTCCACCTTTGAGTAGAACGCGAACAGCAGCTTGGTTTATGTATAGGTGAGGGCGGGGATCCACTCGTAGACGCCGCTCCGTAAGGGATCTGCCCGACGCGTTTCGAAGCTCCATTTGCTTCTCTTCAGGGGCTTTAACGAAAGCGGTGTGTGCAACCGCCGACCCACTTCCCCATTTTATATATAACACACCCACCAATGGGAGGCTCAAATGAGACTGTGCATACTGGGAAGTGTGGTCCGGGAAGCACACAATCAAGTCCTGTATGGACTCCACAAGTGGGCCCGTCCTCGATTCCAAGTACGACTGCTGCTTCACTGTAGTGACCCCCAGGGTACCGGGGTGGTGCATACTCCGCGGCTGGACGGCCACGTATAAATCAATGCTCGAAGGTGTCCACCTTTGAGTAGCACGCGAACAGCAGCTTGGTTTATGTATAGGTGAGGGCGGGGATTCACTCGTAGACGCCGCTCCGTACGGGATCTTCCTGACGCGTTTCGAAGCTCCATTTGCTTCTCTTCAGGGGCTTTAACGGAAGCGGTGTGCGCAACCGCCGACCCACTTCCCCATTTTATATATAACACACCCACCGATGGGAGGCTCAAATGAGACTGTGCATACTGGGAAGTGTGGTCCGGGAAGCACACAATCAAGTCCTGTATGGACTCCACAAGTGGACCTGTCCTCGATTCCAAGTACGACTGCTGCTTCACTGTAGTGACCCCCAGGGTACCGGGGTGGGCATACTCCGCAGCTGGACGGCCGCGTATAAATCAATGCTCGAAGGTGTCCACCTTTGAGTAGCACGCGAACAGCAGCTCGGTTTATGTATAGGTGAGGGAGGGGATCCACTCATAGACGCCGCTCAGTACAGGATCTGCCCGATGCGTTTCGAAGCTCCATTTGCTTCTCTTCAGGGGCTTTAACGGAAGCGGTGTGCGCAACCGCCGACCCACTTCCCCATTTTATATATAACACACCCACCGATGGGAGGCTCCTATGAGACTGTGCATTATGGGAAGTGTGGTGCGGAAAGCACACAATCAAGTCCTGTATGGACTCCACAAGTGGATCCATCCTCGATTCCTAGTACGACTGCTGCTTCACTGCCGTGACCCCCAGGGTAACGGGGTGGTGCATACTCCGCGGGTGGACTGCGGTGTGTAAATTATCGCTCCAGGTTGTCCACCTCTTGAGTAGCACATGAGCAGCAGCTTAATTTATGTGTAGGTGAGGACGGGGATCCGCTTGTAGATGCCGCTCCGTAATGGATCTGCCCGGCGCATTTTGAAGCTCCATCTGCTTCTCTTCAGGGGCTTTAACGGAAGCGGTGTGCGCACCCGCTGTCACACTTCTCCAATTTCCATATGACACACCCACCGATGGGAGGCTCCGATGAGACTGTGCATTATGGGAAGTGTGGTGCGGAATGGATTTATTATTGTTGAAGAAGCACCCAGATATAAATTTGCTGCATTTGAAAAATAAATTCAATTGGAATGCGCAAAGAGTAATTGGAGTGATCGTTTTCTATCGACGAGAGTGCATTTGCATAGCGGTGACTACACACTGTGGACAATAATATATATATATATATATATATATATATATATATATATATATATATATATATATTGTGCTAGAGCTCGACATATTAACTGTGAGTGTGACAGATCCTGCACTACAGGTCCCAAGATGCAATGTGCCACGCCCACTTCGGGGCAGGACCTTTAAAGTGAATGGGTGGGAACACAAACTCTAGTCAGCACAAACGCCATTGAGAAAGAGAACGAGGAGTTCTTGAAACGCGTCTGGACATTGTGCCTTAGAACCTTTTATGAAGTGCTTACATGGCAGACCAAAGCCCAAATGAGTGGATTTGACATTTGCATACAGTGCTGCCACTTTGCCTGAATAAACCAGTACCTTGAATCCTGATGCCTGGTCGGCGTGCTTCTTTCCATCTGGTAAAGAAGGAGTGTGTGTATGTTCCTTGGAGGTGTTCGTCCCCAGCGCCTTGACCGCCCTCACCTGTGTCCTGCTCTGCGAACAAACGTGTGGCAAAATTTCTTTGAGAACAGGACCCGCCTGCACTTGCCTGGTAAGCGGTACGGAGTTTACCAGCAAGCACGGAGTTTTCCAGCAATCACTGCGCCCCAGTGCAAGTTGTGGGCGTGGGAAGGTGGAGCACAAGCGTGCGACACGTTCAGCATCAATTCAAAGGCACAGGTTCACACTTGGCTGAAGGCAGACGAGCGTTTTTCCAAAAAGGATGCAAGCGTGAAATGGATGCAAATTTCAGAACATTGGTCGACATGCTGCAAGACAAGCTTTAACTTGGAACCACTGGGTGTTAAAATGAGACATTGTGCTAGAGTTTGACATATTAACTGTGAGTGTGACCGATCCTGCACTACAGGTCCCAAGATGCAATGTGCCACCCCCACTTCGGGGCAGGACCTTTAAAGTGAATGGGTGGGAACATGAACTCTAGTCAGCACAAACGCCATTGAGAAAGAGAACGAGGAGTTCTTGAAACACGCGTGGACATTGTGCCTTAGAACCATTTATGAAGTGCTTACATGGCAGACCAAAGCCCAAATGAGTGGATTTGACATTTGCATACAGTGCTGCCACTTTGCCTGAATAAACCAGTACCTTGAATCCTGATGCCTGGTCGGCGTGCTTCTTTCCATCTGGTAAAGAAGGAGTGTGTGTATGTTCCTTGGAGGTGTTTGCCCCCTGCGCCTTGACCGCCCTCACCTGTGTCCTGCTCTGCGAACAAACGTGTGGCAAAATTTCTTTGAGAACAGGACCCGCCTGCACTTGCCTGGTAAGCGGCACGGAGTTTACCAGCAAGCACGGAGTTTTCCAGCAATCACTGTGCCCCAGTGCAAGTTGTGGGCGTGGGAAGGTGGAGCACAAGCGTGCGACACGTTCAGCATCAATTCAAAGGCACAGGTTCACACTTGGCTGAAGGCAGACGAGCGTTTTTCCAAAAAGGATGCAAGCGTGAAATGGATGCAAATTTCAGAACATTGGTCGACATGCTGCAAGACAAGCTTTAACTTGGAACCACTGGGTGTTGAAATGAGACATTGTGCTAGAGTTCGACATATTAACTGTGAGTGTGACAGATCCTGCACTACAGGTCCCAAGATGCAATGTGCCACGCCCACTTCAGGGCAGGACCTTTAAAGTGAATGGGTGGGAACACGAACTCTAGTCAGCACAAACGCCATTGAGAAAGAGAACGAGGAGTTCTTGAAACGCATCTGGACATTGTGCCTTAGAACCTTTTATGAAGTGCTTACATGGCAGACCAAAGCCCAAATGAGTGGATTTGACATTTGCATACAGTGCTGCCACTTTGCCTGAATAAACCAGTACCTTGAATCCTGATGCCTGGTCGGCGTGCTTCTTTCCATCTGGTAAAGAAGGAGTGTGTGTATATATATATATATATATATATATATATATATATATATATATATATATATATATATATATATATATATATATATATATATATATATATATATATATATATATATATATATAATTCCACAAACGATGCGGCACTCCAGATTAGGTTACTCAATGGTATTATTTATTCATACCACACACCAACTCGACCAACGCGTTTCAGCCTGAATGGCCTTTGTCACGGACAGTGAGTCCCTATTTTCTTTCATTATATATACCCCTCTCTGCCACAATGAGGCATTCTGGTATTTTTTATTTTTTATTTGTATTTATTTATGCAGAAACACATGAGTCGGTTGATACAGAAACACAAAAAAATAAACAGCGAAAGAGGAAGACAATGTTTTCGATCAAGTTCATCTCCAACTCATGACATTTTGAAGCAAAAAAATGTAAATGAACAGAATTATATAGGAGAACAGAAATAGGAAAAAAAAACTATTGCTAAATATAGTTTTCAAGGAGGCAAACTTAATTAAATCCAACAGGAAATTATACAAAATCTAGATAAGTACCCCCGTTTACATCTCGAGATAGTTTGTAACTAACCCCCAAATCTGTTCCCCGATCTTCTTTCTGTGGGAGCTCTTTAAGGCATAGAGACTATGCTCCATATTGTGTATCGAAAAAAAGCGAGCCCGCCAGGCTTCAAAAGCGGGCGGTTCTTGTTGCAACCATGCAGATGCAATACATAGCCTGTACACTGCAGTTACTAAAAAAATAAGTTTAACATGTTTCTTCGGGATGCTAGTATTCACTGTGCCCATTTCAACACCAAATAATATCTGCGTTGCTGATAATTGTATCTGACTACCCACAATTGCAGAGACACATTTTTCTATCTGAGACAACAAGGGAGCTAACACAGTACATGTACAGAAGATGTGAACATCATCCGCTGAGGTGAACCCACACCGAAAGCATTTACCTATTGCATCTCCCGACCATTTAGACACCTTATCTGGGGTATAGTATAGATTATAGATTGATTTGAAATGTTGAGCCACCAACTTTGCCGACAAGAATAAATCTTTAGCCATAACTAATGAAATTTCTATTTGAATGTCCTGTCTGCCTAGTTTAGCACACCATTTACTGTTCTGTTGCTCTAGATAATTTTCTTTAGTGTCTAGCAAATGTTTATATAATGCTTGTTAGAACTGGGGGTCTCTAGTTGGCAGAGGTAGGTACCACTGTCCAAATAGGGACCCTTGCTTCTAGTCAGGGCAAGGAGATAGCCCTCTCAGATAACCCCTGCTCACCCTCTAGGTAGCTTGGCCTGACTAGTCTAGGCTAACCAGAGGCAATGCATTAAGTATTTGTACCAACACTCACAGTAACACAGTGAAAACACCACAAACTGATTCCACAACAGTTTAGGAAAATAAAGATATTTATTCTAAACTACACAAGACCAAAACGACAAAAATCCAACATACACAGTTCAAGGATATGGGTTCAAAAGAGTCCTTAAGGTTGTAATCAAAGTTCTTTAAGTTGCGATAAAATAATCCACAGATGCGTGAAAAGTTCACAGTTGCGTCACGTTTACCCACAGTACCTTTTAGTTGCAACAAAGTTCCAAAAGCAGAAGCTGGTGCGGTGGAAAACAAGCGATGCGTTGCTCCTGAGACCCTGGGGAGGCGATGCGACAGCCCCGCTGCAGCAGCGGGCGTGTTGCGACGAATCCGGTCTGTATGGGGAGGAAGGCCACAAGTATGGATTCCGGTGCGTAGGTTCCGTAGGAAGTTTGTTCTCGCAAAGGCACGATGCGACGATCTCGTAGGTGCTGCGACGATCTCCAGGGCGACGATGCGCGTTCCAGCGGTGATCCTCTCTTTCGCAGCTCCTCGATGCGATGGTTCTGCAACGATGCTCGCAGCGACGTGATGCGGTCCGCAAGCAAGCGGTGTGACGATCTCACCCAGCGACGACAGCGATGTTCGATTCTCCCGCACCGGTCTGGTGCGTCCCGCAAATGAAGGATGCGATGGTTCTGGCAGCGGCGTCAGGCGCTGCGACAATCTCTACCTTCGTAGCGGCGGGAAACTTCTCGCACTGCCGGGTATGCGCTCCGCAAGCGAGCGATGCAACACTTTTCAATTGCAAAAGTCTCTCAAGCTTAGTTTTGTCATATGGTTACTACGTTTTTATATATTGTGTTAAGTTAGCATGTGCTTATTAAATGTTTAAACGCCATATTTTCTTTCTGCTTCGGTTTGCACACGACACCTAATTGTTATTGTAGCTTTTAACCTAGATGAAAGATGTGATTTATTTGAGAATAATATGTTATTGCACTGGTATCAGTCGTGCTTGGTACACTTGGTACAACTGTCTGCACACTGAGAACTGCACACTCTCAGAATAACCTAACACAAGGTTGCTGCAGGCCTGATCCTCGCACCACGTTAGTCATAACACAAATAATGTTTGTGCCAACATTTGGCTCTACGTGGGTTTAAGATACAGTTACAGGGAATGAATCAACACACTTGATGCTGAGCATGCTGAGAGCTGGTAGCTGTTGATGTGATCTCCTCCTACTGAGAATTAGAGGTATGGGTCCGCCCTGCTAAGAACCCAGATGAGACCTTCTTAGATATAATATAATATGCTAATTAGGGTGCGCGAAATATAGGTCATACAGAATTCTATAGATTTTGCATCATAAAATGCTATCACCTTTTGCTTACTATGGATTAGTGATTATGCTGCTGACTCTGATTTTCATAATATGTGTATTGATATTATACAAGATACTGCGTTTGAGAATGCTGCATTGAAAAATAAACATTTCAAACTTGCACGTGTTTTCTTTGCCTCCCAGTTACGGTTTGGAATGATAATATAACGAAAGAGTGTTCATGTGTTCCACGATACCTGAAGTACTCTAAGTTCATGTTCTGGATTGTCTAAGTCATTGGTAAGTTATTACTGCCGATGAGACACTGTAGCTAGCTTGGTAAGGGGGTTTTCTGAAACAAAGGTGAGTTGTGGGTCACCCTAACTCACCCAGGTTCTAGATCTCTGTGCACAGTTCTGTGAGAGAACGGAAACCCTGCGACATGGCGCCCAACGTTGATTGGCCTTATTTCATGACACTCGAGTAGTATATCATTCAAACCTTAACGCCTACATTCCCGTTTCCGGAAAACGGCAGTGTCGGAAAAACCGACCTATTTTTGAAATAGGTCTTTTTCAAGCTTGAATCTATCTAAAACGGTTTCTTTGAATTACTACCCAGTTGTGCTACAAAGTATTCTTTGTATTTTCACTTTCCTGTGCTGTCATGGCTCAAGCCGTGGACATCCCGCAGCATAGTCGCATTGCGGTGCGTGACCATTTGCGGATGTATGATGTTCCTTTGGAAGGCTTGGCTGTGGTTCTGGTGGTGAGTGCGGAACATGCTTACCCGTACGAACTGTTTTATTCGTGGGTGACATTTCCGGCAGTGGACGCTAATTCTGGTGTGTTCCAATCATACACTGCTTCGGATGTACCAGTTGCGTACGCTCCGTACAGGGCTCTGGAAGTTCCTATTGATGCTTGGCAGCATGGAGTTTGGTTTGGTGGTGCCCTACCGCACGCTTTAACCGCTCCAAAGTTAGGTCCATTGTCCATTCCGGGCACTCCTTGGCCCGCTTTGGCTGGATTTACTCCTCACCCCCGACGTGCCACTTGTAACGTGGCTGATCTGAGGCGGCTTCATGAAGTCGCGGTGGAAGTGATTAGAGCGCTTGTTCATTACACTAGCCGTAATGTTCAGGACGCAGCCCCTAGGGGCGCACAGCTTCGTGCAGAACATGCTGATCTGAAAATCTATCCGGTCATGGTTAATTCCGTGATGGGTAAAAAGCCCCAGGACAAGGATGATTTTCCGTTCTGGCTTGCTGAGAAATTCGGCCAGCTGGAAGCTGTGTTTCCCAACACGAGTCCGGGTGATAAGCACCGGATTCTTACACTAAGTTTGCCGAAAGATTTGGCTCCTGAACTTGTTGACTGTGAGACCTGGGGCAAGACTTTTGCAGGGGTCTATGCGAGGTGCTATGGCTCCCCGTCTGTGACCAATCTAGGTGGGGTCATTAAACGTGTTCAAGACGAACACGGACCGGAGTCGGCTGTTGAATTGGGTATGCGCCTGTGTGGCTCCTTTGATGTGGTTTGCGATCTGATCCTTGCGAATGTCAAGGGGGATGCAGTGAACTTTCAAGTTGCTAACGCATTAGCGTTGGTTCCCGAGGCCGAACGACCCCGACGGTTAGCAAGGATAATTGTAGCTGCGTACAAAATGGTTGGCCGCAATGCAATGGGGGTTAAAGCTTTTCCTGATAAGGAGAAGAAACAGCCCCAGGGTCAGACATCGGACACTAGTGGTCAACAAAAGTCCAAGAATCAAAATTGGCCTAAAAAGCAGAATCAGGGTAAGCAACAACAACAACAAACACAGGTTTCTGCTCCTGCTTCTCCATTGCCTGCGCAGTCAGACCGAGTTTATGATTTGCGCGACCGCGCGATGATTAAATCGCCTGAGAGATTTCAGGCTTCTGACCAACGCTCTCCTCGTTCCTTTCAGGACTCATCGGCTCCGTCAACCGGTGGTGGAGGGAGCGGCAGGGGCCGGGGTGGCCAGCAAGGACGTGGTCAGCCCCGCCCGCGTGCCGGTGGAGATCAGCAGGAAGGCTCTACGCCCAAGAGACCACAGTTTGCTACGAAGAAAGTCGCTGCCCTGACCGCGCATCGTTATGCCCCAGATAGTGAGAACGCGGCTTCGGAATCTGACGTGGGCTCTGACCTTGCTGGACAGCGCAGCAGAGATTACCATAGTGATAGAGGCCCTCCGTCCACTGTTGAAGGTGACAGCGACTGATTCTTATGTTATGATTGAAACTGCTGATACGCATGTTGCTCCCCCTGAACGTCTTTTTGAAATTGTCCTGTTAATTGAAGGTGACATGCAGCGAACTGTAAAAGGGGTATTTTGGGAAAATCTCTCGTCTACGTATGAAATTTTGCTTTCGGAGGCTGACTGGCCCCCACCTTTTGTTCTCGCAGCTCCACGAGGGGAGGAGGTAATCCTACCCAGCTTCGCGCACACTGTGCCGAGAGTGGAAGACCTGCATTTTGCAGAAGAGTGGGCTCTGGCGCTTGCGCCGGCTGTGTACCGCAATCAATGTGGCTGGGATAAATTGTCACCAAGCCACGAGATTCCTTTACGGTCTCAGCCACAGCCTCAACCTCAATATCCCATACGGCGTGAAGCAAAAGCTTCAGTCGCGGCTATCCTTGAACAATTGGAATATCAAGGTGTAATTGAAACGTGTGTGTCACCGATGAATAACCCCCTTTTTACTGTGAACAAGCCGGACGGCTCATATCGTTTGGTTTTGGATTATAGGCATTTGAACTCGCATTGCCGTAACTGCGCAGTACAGAATACTCATGGCTCTGCGTTAGTGAATAGTCTTGAGCGTAAACGGTTCAAAACCACGCTTGACATTTCCAATGGTTTTTATGCCCATAGATTAGACGGTCTAAGTTCCCAATGGACCAGTTTTACATGCGGCGGTGTGCAAAAAATGTTTAGGCGACTCCCAATGGGCTACAAGAACAGTCCTGGAGTATTTTCCGCACGCATTGTCTCTCTGCTGGAGAGCTTCGACCCAGTTGCTTGTTCGTATGTGGATGACATTGGGAGCATCTGTGTCGGGTAAATAGCATAATTTGTAACTTTGCTGACATAGGTTACAAGTTTAACTTTGCAAAATCGCACATTGCAGAGTACACAGTGTTGTTTCTAGGTTACGAGCTTACCAACGAAGGGAAGGGTTTGGCACCCCACTTCCTGGAGAAATGCGCACAGTTGCGCTCTCCGACAACACTGAAAAAATTACAATCTCTACTGGGCTTTCTGAATTTCGGGAGGACATACATTCCGGAATATGCCCAGCGTATCAAGCCTTTGTATGCTCTGATACAACCATCTTTTCCAAATCATGCTGGCTGCCTGAGCATTCGGCCATTCTGCAGTCTTTGCAGGCTGATTTGCTCGCTTCTGAATACTTACAGACTCGTGATAACCAAACCAACCTGGTGATAAGAATTATCCCTGGGGCGGTGGGTTTCACGTACCTGACTTTTAATGAAGGAGACACAGTACCTATTGCTTACGAGTCACACTTGTACACTTTGGCTGAATTGCGGTTTTCCACTGTAGAGAAAGTTTTAACGGCTGTGCAGGTGGCAATTCTTAAGGAACGTGCCCTGTCACAAGGAAAGCGCATGTTGGTTGTTACCCCGTGTCCTGCCTTAGAGGCGGTTACGAAAGCCAGTATACCTAATTCCAAAGCTTTGCACCCTCGGTGGATTCAATGGGCTGCATCCTTGACGTCCCAGGATGTCACGTTTATTTTTGACGCCACTTTACGGTCGCAGGAGTATTTACAGTATGAATTTGTTCATCCTGCTCCATTAGCAATGCGGCCGTTGGAGGATTTCCATTGCATCATTTACACTGATGGTTCGGCGCAGGTTGCGCATGGCTCTAAACATGCCTACGTTTCCGCTTGCGCCATTGTGGTCGGGGCCATGGTGAACGATGAGTTCAAGTCCAGTGTCGTGCACACGCAGACGCTTGGGGACTGCACCGCACAATTGGCAGAGCTTCGTGCACTGATGCTTGCATTGGAGTGCGCTGATCATAGTGTGACGACTTTGATCGTAAGTGATTCTTACTACTGTGTCCAGTCTTACAATGAGAACTTGTTCTTTTGGATTCAAAATGAATTTCGCGATTCCAAAGGTAGCACAATAAAACATAAAATGATCTGGGTCCGAGTGGCAGAACTGAAAGAGAAGCTGCCACTCGTGTTTGTGATTCATACTCTCGGTCATCAGCGCGTGGGGGTCCACGCTGTTGGCAACTCGCTTGCTGATAAAGCAGCGAAGTCCGCGGTATCAAAATACTTAGTTGCAGCGGTCACGAGGTCCAAAAGCAAAATAGATGATGACATCTTGGCAGCAGTTGCTGCAACGGAGAAGGGAAGTAAATATCCTGCGGGGTTCCCTTCTAAATACACATACCACGTAAGTCCCGATAAGGTTCCTTATGTGAAAATCCCTGAAGTTGGCGAACGTCTAGTTCCCAACTCGGATCGCAGAGCTGCTTTGATTACAGCGGCGCATGAAGGTGTGGCGTCTGCGCATGCGGGCGTCTCAGCCACTGTAACTCAGCTACAACAGAGGTTCTGGTGGCGGGGACTGTATAAACAGACAGGCTATTATGTCCTTCAATGTGACATTTGCCAGCAGATTAAGCCTTCAACTGCTGCGCATCCGCCTCAGACACAGTTGTACATCTCGAATAAACCACTTGGATGCGTTTATTTGGATCACTGCGGTCCATTTTCTTCTGATACTGTGTATAAGTACATCTTAGTAGCAGTTGATTCATGCACACGCTTTGTGTGGGTATGGCCACATCGAAGCGCTGATTCACGTACTGTCATTAAGGATTTGCGAGTCTTTGTGGGAATTTTTGCCTGTGGTACCTTCCATTCGGATCAGGGTCCGGCTTTTGCCTCTAAGGCGTATAAGGATGCTATGGTTTCGATGGGGGTCCAAGTCAAATTTTCGAGTCCCTACAGACCTGAGGGTAATAGTGTAGTTGAACGAATGAACCGCGACTTAAAGCAATCTTTGACAGCTCGAGTTATAAGCACTGGCAGAAACTGGTTAGCCCACCTCATAGGCGTGCAGCGTGCGCTTAATATTCTCCCTAGAAGGTCTCTGGGTGGGCGGACCCCATACGAAATGCTCTTTGGTATCAAGATGTATGTACCTGACCTCGATGGGCTAGACAGCAAGGCCCAAGCCACGTCCTTTGACGTAGATGAACATTGCAATGTTTTACAGAATCTACAAAAGACCAGAGACAGTCTTGCAAAGGAACATTTGCCCTCCACATCGGATGATGCGCTGCAGATCCCGGTAGTTGGCTGGCTACCCCAAGTTGGAGAACTGGTTCGAGAGAAGATCGATAACAAGAAAGAGTTTGGTCCCTCATATCGAGCACAGGTTCGAGTTCTTGGAGTGAAGGGCACAAGAACAGTCATTTTACCACCACTTCCAGGTCGTAAGGAAAACAGATTTATTTCTATTGACAATGTCAAGACACACAGGGTGGCTGATTCTTCATAGCATGACACCGGCTGTATCCTGTCCTTCCATGGTGAGGCACTCTGTGCTGGCTATTACATCTGGTGCAGAACAGGAGGTGTCCCTCGAGATGCCTGCCATATCCAGTCCTTTATTAAATACTATTCCTGATACTAACATTGATGAGCTAAACTACACTTATCCTGCTGATTTATCGATGCCCGATTTGCAGACCCGTTTGGCAGGCCAGTCCAGATTCTCTTTTGACTCTGTTTCGGAAACTTCAAAGAAACCCACAAACATTGCAAGATATGCCACGTTGTTTAAAAAACATTTTTTAATTCCGCCTTGGACATACATTTGGTTGATCCTATTTTCATTCTATCTTTTTATGTCAATTGGTTTTGTGTTTTATTTTTTCCGCCTGATTGATGGTCACTACGTTAAAGAAAGAACAGGAATTCGGTACCTTAATGGAACATTGGCCCCTCTTTCCTCTTCACATTCGGCGCACAGACTGAAACGAAACTTAAATACAGTTAACATTACTGCTTGGCCTGTCCTTGATGGGATTGTGTGGGATGCGGTTAGGTTTCAGATACATGGGCCTACTGAAGTGATTAATGTTCCAAATGTGCTTAGAGTAAACATGGGAGATGTAATTAAACTAAATATACATTCTGATGATTGGGATATTCAGGCCGTAGAAGCATTATTCTCTGATTTAAAGTATTATGCTGCCTTCGATGCTGAGGATCTGTACACAGATTCTATTAATTATGGTGATTTGTTTTGTTTTCAACACTATGGTAATCATTTTTTACATAAGACAAATTCCAGGAGGGTTGCTGTAAATTATACACAATGGGAACATTGCCCTACTCCATTTGGGGGCAGTTCCAATACGTTTCTGAAAAAATACACCTATTTTACAGACTTTAATCAATCTAATCCCGAGTCATTTTATTTTAAAATGACACAAAAGTCCATGTCCAAAGTTAGACTTACCGATACGAAATTGCTGTATTCGAAGTCCTTTCTAGACAGGTTGGCTGTAGATAGCTACGAGTTTTGGAAAGGAACAATTGACCTTAAATCGGTTTGGGGTACCAAAGATTGGCAGGTACAAGGCACCGAGGCTTTGCACCGTGCATGTCTCATCCCGAATCACATGTTGTTTTTAAATTCATCCATTTTCCAAACAACATGCTTTGGATTGGCTACTTCTAAAAAATTGAATACACCGACCATCCCAGATTTAGAGGAATATACAGGTTGGGGTAATTTTACTGATTTGTCCATTCAGGAGTTGCAAACTCTTTTACACAATTCGTCCTTTAACATTTCCAGTTTGGATTCCAAGGGTTGGCTGGTATGGCATAGGAGTGCTGGTTCTTGCCAACACCGTTTTCTGGGTTTGGCTAAGGGGTTCACAAAAGTCAGACTAGATCCCCGTTTTGAAGAAGACTATACTGTCACGACTTATTCTGTGGGGAAGCTGTGTCAGAATTGGTTACAACATTCCACATTAGCTGCAGTTAAACTACATCTATCTCTGTTAAATGATGATGTGGATTTGAACGATTTTATAAAAGGCCCAGCTAAAGGTAGATCTAAACGATGGCTATATGCGATTTACAATGAGATTTGGAAAGTTACCCAGGTTGAGGCTGCTAAACGCCTGAGAGCTGTTGATCAAGCAAATTTAGAGAAGGTCCTTGCAGTTGTTGATAACAGCATTAACACGCTTTCTTCCCGAATTTACACGTTAAACAATATTGTGTCTTCTGTTGTTGACAAATGTTTAAACGCCATATTTTTTTTCTGCTTCGGTTTGCACACGACACCTAATTGTTATTGTAGCTTTTAACCTAGACGAAAGATGTGATTTATTTGAGAATAATATGTTATTGCACTGGTATCAGTCGTGCTTGGTACACTTGGTACAACTGTCTGCACACTGAGAACTGCACACTCTCAGAATAACCTAACACAAGGTTGCTGCAGGCCTGATCCTCGCACCACGTTAGTCATAACACAAATAATGTTTGTGCCAACATTTGGCTCTACGTGGGTTTAAGATACAGTTACAGGGAATGAATCAACACACTTGATGCTGAGCATGCTGAGAGCTGGTAGCTGTTGATGTGATCTCCTCCTACTGAGAATTAGAGGTATGGGTCCGCCCTGCTAAGAACCCAGATGAGACCTTCTTAGATATAATATAATATGCTAATTAGGGTGCGCGAAATATAGGTGATACAGAATTCTATAGATTTTGCATCATAAAATGCTATCACCTTTTGCTTACTATGGATTAGTGACTATGCTGCTGACTCTGATTTTCATAATATGTGTATTGATATTATACAAGATACTGCGTTTGAGAATGCTGCATTGAAAAATAAACATTTCAAACTTGCACGTGTTTTCTTTGCCTCCCAGTTTCGGTTTGGAATGATAATATAACGAAAGAGTGTTCATGTGTTCCACGATACCTGAGGTACTCTAAGTTCATGTTCTGGATTGTCTAAGTCATTGGTAAGTTATTACTGCCGATGAGACACTGTAGCTAGCTTGGTAAGGGGATTTCTGAAACAAAGGTGAGTTGTGGGTCACCCTAACTCACGCAGGTTCTAGATCTCTGTGCACAGTTCAGTGAGAGAACGGAAACCCTGCGACAGTTTCAAGCTTCCCAGCTCAGGTACAACTTCCAGAAGCCCCACAACTGGATCAAGCACTCTAGGAAGGACAGAACCCTCTCAGCAGAGTTCAGGGAAACTGGGGGTAAAGTCCTTTTGTTCCTGGGACTTCAGAACAGGGAGCCAGCTCTTCTCAGGCCCTTGGAGATTCCTTCAAGACAGAGGACACAGCTCACAGTAAAGTCCTTCCCCTCTCCTTGGCAGCAAAGCAACAGCAGGTCAGTCCAGCAGAGCAACAGCAGGACAGTCTTCCTTCTTCAGTTTCAGCTTTCTCCTTGGCAGAAGTTCCTTCTTGATTCCAGGATGATCTAATTTTCTGTTGTCAGGGGTCCTGTACTTATACCCCTAAAGTCTTTGTTCTCTCTGTGCATGTGGGCCCTGAGCCCGGTCTGAACCAGTTCTGGGTGGATCCTGAGCACTTTGTTGTGCTGGCTGCATCTTTCCTTTCAGAGTGAGGGGCAGGGTCCTCAGCCGCCCAGCAGGAGGTGGAGCCAAAATTGTGGCAGGCAGGCACAGCCCTTTCAGGCCCAGGTACTAACTCCTCCCACCACTCAGGTTGCAATTGCATTCATTCAGCCTAGTGCTGACTCATCTAGCCTCTGGGGGAATTCCCCAGCCCCTGTCACTCACAAACCAGACAGTCAATACACAAACAGGCCCAGGCACACAGAAGGGTCATACAAGAGAACAGCAACTTTCTAAAAGTGCTGTTCTCAAACACAGGATTTAAAAACCACCTTTCCTAAAAGATGTGTTATTAAATTCTGAGTTCAAAGATACTAGATACTTATTTCCTATCTTGTTCCTATGGGAAGAAATGCTGTTAACCACTGTAGCCAGCATCCCCCATGTTAACCTATGAAGCAAGATAGCCTTACAATAGTGAAAAACGAAAATGGCTGTAATTCACTACCAGAGCATGGCACCTGCACTAGTACATGCTCTACCTTTCACATACACTGCACCCTGCCCAGGGGGGTACCTTGGTCCTCCCATAGGGGTGACTGATGTGCACAAAAAGGCAAGGGTTAGGCCTGGTCAGTGGGGGCACTGGCCAGGCGGACAAGGCAGTTTCTAAACTGCCCATAGGCACTGCAGTGGCAGGCCTGAGACACCATTTTAGAGCTACTCCTGTGGGTGGCACAATCAGTGCTGCATGCCCACTAGTAGCATTTGCCATCACCAGCCCTGGCACACCCAGTGCACTTTACTAGGGACTTCATGGTGATGCAAATATGCCAAACATGTATATCCAATCAGAATTACACTTTACCTAGGGAGCACTTACACTCTGGCACTGATCAGCAGTGGCAGAGTGTCCAAAGCATCTAAACCAGCAAAAACAAATCCAGCACAGCATCAAAAATACAGGAGGCAGAGGCAAAAAGATAGGGGTAATCACGCCAAAGATGCGAGGTCTAACAATGCTCCAATTCTTACCCCTTTCATAATGTCTTCAATCAGAGAATTCGGTTTAAAGTTGCCTCCCAAACCCAGTAGGTATTTTGCGAAATGGCCTCTAGGGAGAAAATATTGTTCTCGTAATTGTTCAAAAGATTTACAATAACTAGCGTCATACAAATCCCCCACCACTCTAATTCCTTTCTCCCTCCAATTAAGTACAATTCTATCCCAGACATCTAAAGGTAGGAAAAACGACGATGAGAATGGAGTATACCACGTTATTTTCCCAAGGCCCAGTAGCCTCCTAACTGTATGCCAGACTATATATGCAGCTGTCATTGTCTTAAAAAGTGTACCTTTGTAGTAGCTTTGTTCAAGATACTTAAATAAACAGTTTTTAACTTTTACCCCCAGCAACATTTGATATATCGATGGAGAATCTGCAGGTCTTGCTAGATCTTCGCCGGTTAATAGAATTCCCATTCCTTGCAACATACACGCATAATAATAAAGTGTGAAATCCGGAACCGACCAACCTCCCACATTTCTTGGCAGAATCATGAAACGCCTATCCCTTCTAGCCTTCCCTCCAGACTACATAAAACGCATACATACTGTCTGCAGTTGTTCCAAACTGGTCTTCGGGACTTCTAGGGGTATATATCGAAAAAATTTAAAATTTGAGGCAGAATCAGCATTTTTAATAGGTTACAATGACCTACTAATGAAAGATGTAAACATTCTGCCTGATCTACTTTTTTCCGAACACTGACTAAGAGCTGATCCCAATTACCTTTAACTAAAGCAGTTGTACTAGCTTGCAACGTGACTCCCAGATATACCACCTCCTGACATAGTCTAACATCGGTGTAGCTTGGTATATTTATACTAAGTAGCTGGGTTTTTGCTGAATTTAATTTGTATCCCGATGATTTCCCAAATTCTAGGGCCAGATGCTCTATAGCCTGCATTGCCATGATGGGTTTAGACGTGACCACTGCCACGTCGTCAGCATATGCTAGCACCTTAACATGATATATATGTACCTTTAGTGGAGTAATATTAGCATTGGAGTCCAGCATTCTTAAATAAGGGTCAATGTATAGAGCAAATAGTAAGGGGGAACAGGGACACCCCTGTCTGGTCCCCTACCTATTTGTACTACCGCCGATTCCAGGCCCATGGTGCTGATCCGGGCTACCGGTTGCTGATACAAAACCTGTACTGATTTGATAAATTCTGAACCGAAACAGTGACTTTTCAAGTTATCCCACAGAAAAGACCAAGCCACACCATGTTGTATCAGTTGTTTCACTTGTTGATATATTTCTTTTTTTAGATGTTTAGTTGTTCGTCTAACTTTTGTAACTGGATAATATCATGTTGTACTTGATGAGTTGCAGTTTCAACTTAATTCATAGAAATTGCTGCTTAATTTTTGATAATTGGTTGTTTTAGTGGATCTTGGCTCAGTGCAGCCAAACTTTGACTATCTTGAGAACTGTCTCTGGCTATTTCACCTGCAATAGTAGTTTCTTGTTCAGTCTCATCAGTTAACATTTGTAGATAAATTGGGAAATTAAAATTGTGCATTGAATTCTATCTTTATAGCCACTGAAATAATCTTCATAGCAGTCAAAATCTCCAAGTAATTTTGTTTCACTACGCCAATGCTTGAACAGTTGCAGAAATGCTAAACAGAAAAATTCCCTCTTATCTGAAATTTCACAACTGAGTTTTCTGAGGCTAAAGCTGTACAATTTCTCACTAAGACTCTTTTCCCATGAAATATCGTCCCAAATTTCTTTCATCTCTGTCTTTTCAGATTTGGTTATATATGAAATAACATAGCGACAAACAGCAAATGAATTATCTGCAACACTTTAAATATCCATGTTTGCATTCCACATTGTCAAAATCACTGGATTGTAGTCATTAATATACTTTGAATCTCCGTTTATTTTTAAGTTGTATTTATTCTTCGGAGATTTCTGAGTTATTGTATGCCTTACTGCTGACAAAAACTATTTACTCTTCCTATTGAAATTATTGGACGTGGGAATTAAAAATGACATTTTGCATAAAATATCAGTTTAGACTTGTATTTTCGTGAACAGTATTTTCTACATCAATCACTTTAAAACTGTATAGCTTGTTGTCTCAAGCTGTTTTGTCCTAATTTTTTGGATTGGCATAGGTAACATACTTTTCAATGAAAAACAAAACACTTTCATCACTGTCAGTTCCAAATTGTGGAGCATTCTTGATCAATAATAGCATGTGTATATGTGTATATGAGGAGCACCTCTGGCTTGATACTCTTTTGGCCAAAAGAAATCAGTAACTTCTCCAAGAGAAGGAATACTTTTATTGATTATAAATGACATCTTACTTTGAAATCTGTGGTTAAAATATCTGCACACATTTACAGGATCCCAGGAACAGAGTTCTCCAGGTGTTTTCAATTCATTATATTTAACATTTAAATTTGATTCTTGTAGAAATTCAAGTAAATTGTCCCATGCATATTTAGCACAGCTAAATGTTACACACCACGTAGGGGCACCTAGGTTTCTTAACATACATTTTAGTTCTCTGTGACGACAATACCAATACTCATTAGTACCACGTTGACACACCATCAAATTAATTAACTGAGATTCTAAATGATCATCTCTTTGTTGAACTTTATGCATGAATAACTTTGCAGAAACATGTGTAAGATGAACTCTGTTTTTAATGTGTGGTTCACTGCATATGAAAGTGCAGAAAAATAACTTTAAACAAATGTTGAAATATGTAAAGAAAGCACTGTCGAAATCTTGGTTCTTCTGAGGACAAACTTGTCGAACGGTATTCTAAAGCTGGAACCTGTACTGCTTGTTTATCATATCATCCACCTTCTCCAGTGGGAAACAGCTGTGGAAAACAATGAGCTTGTAAACTTTTTTCCCATGCACTCATGGGAGTTCCCTTTGATTTCATCATTTGAAATACTTCATTACTGTTTCCTATCACCACTAACTCTTGCCATATTTTACGACTCTTTTTTGGTACACCATTAACTAGAATAACTACAGGCTCACTTTCCTTTCTGTCTATACCAACAGTTTCAATATTTTTCTTAAAATCTATCGGGAAAGTACACAACTCTTTCTTTCAGAACTATGGCCTGAAACGGATGCACAGATTTAATAAGAATGGACTCAGATGCATTCAAATCTGCCAGTTCTGGAGGTATAGCTACAGCCTCTAAGCTGTTAGTCTAGCTGGCACTTTGTTCTCTTCTTATTTCTTGTAACAATATTTACAAATACAATGTTCATTACCCAACTCAAAAAAACCTTCCTCCAACAAGTAAGCACTAAATTGTTGCCACTTATCATTGTTTCTCTTTTCACTTTTTAAGTCTACATCAACATTCCTAGTGTGACTTCAATACTGAGTACGTCGACAACAAAATACAAACAAAGGGGCCGAATACAATGGCGGGCGGAGCAAAAGGGATCTTCCGCCATAGGTGCAGGATGCGCCCGCCACTGTGGCGGGCGCATCCTGCATGTTTAGCATTGTGTCGGGCAGTGCTCTCAGCACCGCCCACCACAATGCTAAAAATGCACAAATGCATTTGCATTAACAAAGTGGCAGGCACCGCGCGGGGCCTACCGCTTTGTTAATGCAATTGCAGGGGGGTACCACAGGTACCCCCTGTGTGCACCCCTCACCTCACCTTCACTCCAGGGGCCCGCAGGGGCCATAAAAGTGAAGACTGCATGCCTTTCCGTGGTGGCGAAGGCATCATATTATGGCTGGCAGTATCTAAAAGACACCAACATCATATTAATCCTTTTCCATCCAGGCCGCAAGGCGACCGGGGCAGAAAAGCGGCAGACGGTCTTTCCGTCCACCGCGGACCCTCCAGCAATCCTAATGTGGCGGGTGGTCATTTCAGTGCAGATGGCGGGCAGATTGCCCCCGCCAGGCCGGCGGTGGCTACCGCCAGCCTGGCGGGGACAATCCACCTGCCATCCTAATGGGCCCCATAGTTTGCTTTTTTAGATGCAGCTATCTTAAACTTCATAATTTCTCCTGCAAACTTTTCAGTACTAACATCTCCACTTGTTCTTTAATACCTACACTTCTCAAGCTGTCACTTTCTCTGCACTCCTCCTGTGAACCAAAGAGACAAAACTCCATATCATCACAAACTTGTTTTGCAGCCGATACTGAACCATGCAAAAGAGCTGCGTTTATTTCACTTGAAGATAATAAAGGGCTTTTTATGTAGTACAATCTCCTTACTAACTTCCACATTTCTGAGTGGTGTATAGCTAACATTCTTAAAGGATGAAGTGTACTTTTACACACTTTTCTAGAAAGACAAGCCAGAAAATGACCCTGCAACCTAGTAGATTTTCTTTCTTTACATGGATTTAATCCTTGTAAGATCTTAATCTTCCGTTTAAGACTTTTTTGCATATTCTTGTAAGAAAACTCATGGTATGTCAATAGATTCCTGTAGAATACTCCAAATACTACTACAATATCACTTATATACTGGAGTTTGTGTATGCTTCCCTTGAACTTCTTCAGCTATTACTTCTTCCACATTCCTAGGCACCGTCTTTTCTCTTGGAATGGGACAACCATCTTTCATCTCATAGCATCGACCACTAGTATCAATTGCATGAAGTAATGTATTCTGTTGAAAATAGCTTTCTTCATTAAAGAAAGGCTCAGCACTAGAATAATGCTTCCATTCACCATTAAAAGTTTTGTAAAAGTTACTTCTATAAACCAGTCTTTATCTTTTGCTTTTTTCCTTTATAAAGTGCATTGTTTTATTCAATCTTTTCATTCTCTTCAATACCAATATTCATAATTTTTGTTTCAATTCAAATGCAGTATCTACTACATTTCAATGTGTTGCTTCTTCTTATATGCTGCTGATTATTTTTGTAATACTTTCAATTACTCTATTCTGAAACATAAGTACACATATGTCTTTAAGTTATTTCTGTCTGTTTGTGACATGTGTTTTCCCCCCCAAAATTAAATGTTTTATTTCATTGCATCTCTTTATTTGCTTGTGCTATGTTGTAAAAAAAAAATTCCTTTGATTAGTATTTTCAATGTTTAATCTATCTACAAATGTTTTAATAAATTGTTTAGTTCTCCTACCAGAAGAGACTTTACTCTCAGCAACCTTTTGGTGTTATTCTAGTCCACTCTTTTTAGTTTTCATTAAGTACTTCAGTTTTCTTTGTTTCCTACTCTTTTCATGTTTTCGTGCCATCTTCTACTTATAATCCAATCAGAATATCTTTCTAAAAACAAAGAATAGTTTGGTTAGTTTGTTACATCAATTAAACATTTAAAATTAATAACATCTCAATATTGAAAAAACACATACATAAAATTCCTATGCATTTATAAAAAAATAAAAAGAGAAAAGTGTAAAAACAAGCAAAACAACTGCAAAAATAGAAGAAAAGGTGCTCAGAGAGAAAGAAAGAGACAGAAGAAAAGAAAGGTTTAGAAACATTAAAATGAAATACTCAAAGAACACAGCTACAGAAAAATGTAAGAAAGGCAGAAAGAAGCAACAGATGTGCAGAAAGAGTGTCGGAAAAACAAAGAAAATGGGTGCTGAAAAAATGCGAGAGGTGCAGAAAGAGGCTAGAGAAGTGCAGATAGATGAAGGAAGGTGTAGAAAGAGGCAAGTGAGGTAGAGAAATGGGTTAAAGGGGTATAAAAAAGGCAAGAGGAGTGGAAAAAAAGCAATAGTTGTACAGAAAGAAGGAAGATAAGTGCAGAAAGAAACAACAGAAATGTAGAAAGAGGCAACAGCAGTACAGAAAGGAGTAACAGAGGTGAAGAAAGACGCAAGAGAAGTGCAGAAAGATGCAATACTGTTTTCAATGATTGCATGAGTACAAGGCAAATGTCTGGGTGTTTGAAAGAGTACATAAGTAGTGTCTGAGTGAAGGGTTGAGTTTAAGAATACTGCCAAGGTGATTACATGAACACATGGGTAGTGCCTGAGTGAATGCATAACTGGAGAAGTACTGTTTAGGTGATTAAATCCATGTATAAGTACTGTGTGAGTGAGTTTGTGACTTAAAGAATAATGTCTGGGTGATTAGATCAGTGCATGGGTAGTGCCTGAGTAAAACTATCACTGTAGGAATAATGCCTGGGTAATCGGATGACTGCATGGGTTTTGCCTAAGAGAATGGATTAGCGTATTAGTAGTGCTTGAGTTATTGTATAACATTGATTTCATAAGTACAGGAGTAGTACCTAGGTGATTCCGTGAGTGCAAGGGCACTGACTGGATGAGAGGGTAAGTGAATTTGTAGTGCGTATGTGAATTAATGAGTGCAAGACTAATATCTGCCTCCTTAAATAATTCCATAGCTAGTAATTGAGTACAAGGTTGACTGAAAACATAATATGTAGTTCATTATATGTGAGCAATAGTAGTTCCCGAGGGAATTGATGAGTGCATAGATATTGTCTGAGCAAATCCTTGAGTGCAAAAGTATTGCCTGGGGGATTGCAGAATTATAAAGGTAATACCTGATTGACTGCCTGAGTGCTTGAGAGAATGGATGACTGTAGTGCCCAAATCATTGCATAACTGCATGAATACTGCTTGGGAAAACTGAAAAGTGAATGGATAGTGCCTGAGTGAATTGATTAGTCTAACTCTACTACCTTGGTCATTGGATGAGTGCATGGCTACTGTCTGAGTGAATGGATGAGTACATGAGTAGCACCAGAATAAATGAATCCATAAAAGCTTTGTTTTATGTGTCATTACATGAGAGAATCTGTAGTGCCTGAGTGCTTACATGACTGCAGGAGTAGTAACTGGATGATTGTATGAGTGAATGGGAAATACCTGAGAAAATTATGAGTATTAGGGTAATGTTTGGGCCATTGCATGAGTGCATCAGTAATGCCTGTGTGAATACATGAGTGCATAGGTACTGCCTGAGTGAATGTTAGAGTGGAATAGTAGTGTCTGGGTGATTCTATGAATGTATGGTTAATGTCTGAGTGATCAGAAGTGTGTATAGGTATTGCCTCCTTGATTGTTTGCCTCATTGTTTTTGGAGATCTACTGCAGCTAACTCCAGTGAAAGGAAACACCAGTGTTTAAAATGCTTACGCATGAAGATACCAGGAAGTGCCTAGGAAGCATTGGAAATGTTAATATATGGTTAAATTCCACATATGCAGAACTGCTTCAAAATATGCGACAGGCAAAGGATGAAGATTATAAAAATATTCTACAAGATGTAAGAATTGGAAAAGTAAGTGAGCATGGCAAAGAAACTTTACAGGCACGATTAATTTCAAATGGAAAATATTGTCCCAGAGAACATTTTTAAGAAAATTGCTGAAAACAAATCTGTGATCTGCTTGATGCCAACTCTGCAAGAATGTTCAACAACAAAATGTTAAAGTTTGAAAATCAAGAGATTGTGAAACTGGAAGCTATTGATAAAATAGAGCATGAAGGAGCAACTATTATTTTGTCAGAAAAGTTGAAATCAAAATTGGATTCTTTAGAAAAGACAATATCTAAAACTGCTGGTTTGGAAAAGACTCTGTATGCATGTTTAACTTGTCGTATAACTTTACGACAGACTTTACATGTGGAAAGAGGTTTGTAATGGAGCAATGGGTCATGTTGATTTTGTGAATTATCGAAATTAAATTTGATGGAATTGAAGAAATACAAGAATTCAGTCGTTGTTCTGCTCGATTTTTGCTTGTGAAAGATTTATATGTCGCCGAAAAAAGTTTCCTGTTTCTTTGGCATATGCGGTGACTATTCATAAATCTCAAGGTTTAAGGGTAGATAGTGCTTTGGTGAATATTGGAAGTTCGGTGTTCAAGGAGATATGGCATATGTTGCTTTATCTCAAGTCAGAACTTGTACTTGATTGATTTTGATGAGACGAAGATTAGTGCAGATCTAAATTGTGTAAAAGAATATAATAGGTTAAGAAGAGAGTATGCTCCAAATTAACCTCAATATCCTCTATTTGAAAAGCGTGTGGTAGGCTGAAAAAGAAGAAATGAGAAAAATTGTAGTGAAGTTGTAGCAAAAAGAAAAAAAGTAGATGAACCAGTAATTGTAAGCAGAAAGGAAAAGGATTCAGTTAAAGATGTTTTTGGATTTCAGTTTGAAAACAGTTCTGGTGTCAACTGCTATGCTAATGTAGTGGTTAATGTTGTTTTTTCTCCAAACTTTACAAGAACAGATTGTTGAAAATCAGGATCAGATGTTGTTGTTTGTTGAATTCTGTGTTTGAGAAATGTAGCAGTGATAGAACACAAATAGAAAGTGTTTCTGAAATTTGAAATGTTTTAGACATATGTTCTGGTCTAAATCAATTTTCACAGAATATTAAGCAAGATTGTCAGGAATTTCTAATGTATATGCTTGTTGTATTGCAAGATGAAGGTATAGATGTAGAAAATATTTTTGGCCTTTCTTATAAATGGCAGCATAACTGTGACAATTGTTCCTTTTCAAGTACTACTACAATAGACACTGAAAGATTTATATTGTTTGACTTTACCAGACTGCATATCAGTGTCTTTTAATAATCTAGTTAGAGAAGCAAATAAAAACATGGTCTGTACTCAATGTAAATCTGCAATGCTATCAACATTATTTATAGTATGTTTTGGAACTCGTGAGAGGTCCACATAAAATGTACATCTACCACAACAATCCAATATTACTCAAAAAAACAGCAAACATATTAATACAGATTCAAAAAGCATTTAAAAAAGTTAAGAACAAAACATTTCATTAGGGGGCTTAACGATAGCTTCATAAAAGGCACTGGCAGATAAAATACCAAGTTTTAGACAAATTGGTCTCACCCACTTACGACGAGAATTTGTCAAGGCCGGACATATGAATAAGACATGAGTGAGATCTTGAATCGAGTTGTTACACAAGGTGCACTTGTTAGAGGAACCATTCCACTTAGATAAAAGGTTATTCAATGGTAACATATCTTGCCTTAATAAAAACCAAAAACGACGAATGCCGTGAGGAAGATTCCAAGTAGCGTAGAGTTGCATGGTTTTGAGATCATAAGAATTGATCACCGGCAGATCACCTTTCTTTGTCCTTATCTGGTCCCTATCCAACGAGAAGCTTAACTCCCACGTTGCTAATTTTAAGGAAGCTTTTAACTGATATAGGGACAAAGAAAAAAGGGTAGATTCCTCCAGTTGCAATAGCGTGACCGCCTTTCTGAAGTTTTTTACAATTGGGGAAAACTCCTTTAAAGGGCCCAATAATTCCTTTTGGATAAGGTGTCTTAATGTGGCTGGTTCACATTTAGCTCGGTAGAAAATCCATCTAACTATCCCGGCCAAGCCCTGAACCCAACTACTTCTCATGCCATACTCAAGCCTAAGAGAGGCCGCTGAGCAGGCAGAATTAACAGAGGTTAGTTGTCGCAGGAGTCTGCCTTCAATAGTGTGGAGAAATCCCCAGCTACTCACATCGATAAGTTCAGTGCCATAGAGCAAGGAAGCCGGGATTTTTGCGCGGAAAGCTTCAAGCAAATAGGGAAAATGTAGTTTTCCTGTGGCTTTGTAAAGTGCATTTAGGCCCTTACCCTGCATCAGGGCCTTGCGCATGTTATTCTCAATATGGGCCTTATTGCTCATGTTACCACAAATTATTTTCCCTAAAAATGTATAGGATTTCACAATTTCTAACTTTTGGCCGCCTATTGACCATGCGAAATTCTCAAGAGAGTATCTTTTCTTTCCGGTCAAAAACATAACCTTGCTTTTAGAGATGTTTATCTTTAATGCAACTCTGCGGAGACATGTAATGCATGAAGACGATTGTTCAGGCCTTTCGTTGTCAGATCTAACAACAGTATGTCATCAGCATACATTAAACATGCAATAGCTTTATCTCCCAATACAGGGGCAATACCACTACTCAGAGACAAAACTTGAGGGAGATCATAAACATAAGGGGAGAATAATAAGGGAGCCAACAAACATCCTTTTTTAAGACCATTTGCAGAGGGGATGGTATGTGACAGGCCTCTTTCCCCTCCCATAATTATTCGGCACCAGGTATCCGTATGGAGGTCCTTTATTAAATCTAACAGTAAAGGTGACATGCCTAAGGACGATAGTTTTCCCCACAGCAGGGGTCGGTCAACTTTATCGGAAGCTGTGGAGAAATCTATGAAGGCTGCATATACTTTTCCACCTCAGACCATGATATATTTATCCATTATCACTTGTAAAGCTGTTAGATTATCCATGGTGCCATGGCCTTTGCGGAAACCAGTTTGCTCAAATGGAAGAATGTTACTCTGATCCACCCATTCAGTTAACAATTTCAACAGGCATTTAGCAAAAACTTTTCAGATGGCATCCAGGAGGGCAATCTGGCGGTAGTTTTGAGGATAAAGACGATCGCCCTTCTTGAAAAGGGGGACCAAAATACTCCCCTTCCAAGAAGGAAGGACCGACCTGCTTAGAAAGCAGTGGGCAAATACAGGAAAGATTATTTTACTCCATTTTAAACTACTCTGCTTTAAGGCAGAAATAGGCAGCTCGTCTGGACTCTGGACCCATAGCCCCAGACGAACGCATTTCCATTATTGCCTGTTCAATAGACTTTTCAGACGGAGATTCCTCTTGGGCCGAATGAACCACCCTAAAACTTCCAGCGGGAAAAGATTCGCCATTACTTGCATAAAGGTTTTTTATATGATCAACCCAGATTCGTTCCTCAATAGGGATGGGGGAGGGACTCGTCCTTGCACCACAACCCCTACCTATTCAAGACCAAAACGTTCTTGCTTGACCATGAAAGGTTGCCTCCCTCAATTGTATCCAGAGTTGGTCCTCCCTATCTTTACGTTATCTGAGCTTCAACCTTTTCCTTTTTAAAAGGGCTATACAATGAGATCTTTCGGGGAGAATATTCAAATATTGGTCCCATTTCTTTATTCAACAAGCGAAGGGAGCTGGGAGAAGGGTTCGGGAGCCTATCTCTTTTAGTTTGTCTGGCTAGAGAAGTCACTTCCACCAATAGGTCGGAGAAACGTTCAATTTCAACACCTGCCCAATTGACCAAATCAGAGATTGCAACATCAAGAATGCTCTCCAGCCCACTAAGGGCCTTTATATCCCAATAACATCTCCCTGATAAACCACCGAAGCTGACCAAGTCCCTATTTAGCGACCAACGGTCAGACTTAGGAGGTAAAATGTTTAAAGTGATGGCCAAAGTAGAATGGTCGCTAAAACACGTTTTAGAAATCACAAGATCATTCAATAAATCAAAAGCAGAATTATCCACTATTACATAGTCCAATATTGATTCTCCCTGGTATGATTCATGTGTGAAGTTTGCCGGAGAATCAGAAGGGAGTCTTCAATTGACCACAATACCATCCAACTCAAATACCTCTTCCAAAAGCATTTTCCCTCTTTTATTTGTTTTAATGTTCCCAGGCAGAACAGCTTGGGGAATGTGCAGAGATTCTTCCCTATATTTATTTCTAAATAAAGACAGGCTTGAGTTAGAAGTTTTACATTAAAATCGCCAACCAAGATTATGTGGGAGGATGGAGTTTTCTCTCGCACTTTCTTGGCATAGGAAAACACTTTCTTCAAAATTGGATTAAAATATTCACCGGGAGGAATATACACATTAATCAAAACGAGCGGAGAAGGAATTTCCACATTATCAAGACAGAATAATGTTACTGCCTGGAACAAGTTGCAGGGATCCAGAAAATGTGAAAAGTTCCATTTTATCCGGTTTGATAAACAACAGGCAATGCCCCCTCTTGCGTGGCCTCTAGGTGAAGAGGAGGCTTTACCCTCCAAAACAATGTAATCAATACCCAGAATAAGAACAACATTATTTATACAAAGATATGGACAGTATGTAATTTTAATGTTCCAACGATAAAGACCTGATGGAACTAAATTGACAACTTTAATAAAAAAAATTGTGGCTTCTCAATTATCAATTTCAGGAAGAACCTTTGTAACTGCAGCAATTATTTTCCATGATGGTCCTTCAACAACATCAGGACATTACACAGCTTATTTAAAATGTCAAAAAGGCTGGACTAATTGTAATGATACTCAATTAACTTTCAAACAACTTTTGCCATTTGACTTACGAATTCTTACCTAGTGTTTTTACAAACGAAATTTTAGGAAGGTAATTGGCCGATGAAGATTGGAGCAGTTAATAAAACTTAGCCTGCTGTTCAAAATTACTTTGTGAGTGAGAGTGATCAAGATAATAAAAAACTTGTAGTTGTCATAGAGGTAGTGTAAGTGTATCACATAGTGAGTGATATCAGTATTATAGGAAATGTTGATCATGAATGAGCCATAACTATTGTTACATGATCAAAAAGATGTTGGAGCTTTTCATTCAGAAAGTCGGGTAAATGGAAGATTAAGAGTACTATTGAGTAATTTCCAAAGAAAAGGACTTTCCCGCTGTCATATGATGAGTAGTATTGAACTCACTGTTTTTAGTGAAATTCAATATATTCTGAGAACAGCGAAAAATAAACCATATAACATGTTGTACAAGTTATTTTGTATTTCTTATTGTGAAATATATATTATACTCCCCTTGTCTCACGCTCACTCACCTTTTTCCACCCTCTATCACCCTCTTTACTCACCCTCACTGCCCTTCTCTCACACTCCTTCACCCCCGTTCCCTTACTCCACTTCCCTCACTACCCCTCATTCCCCATTCCTTCACTCCCCTTCCCCTCTCTCCCCTCATCCGCTTTCCAGCTCTCAGTCCCTCTGCTTCACTCCTCTTCCCCTTCTTTCCTTCCTTTGCTCCCTCAATAATTCCCCTTCCCTCACTCACTTTACTCCACTTCACTCACTCCTTCTCTCACTCCCTCTGTCCTCTCACATCCTCAATCCCCTTCCCTCACTCCCTCTCTCTTACCCTCACTCCCTCCATCCCCTCACTTTGTCACTCCGCCTTCCCTCACACTCACTCCCATTAACTCACCAACACTCCCGCATTTACCTTGCTATGCTCCCTCACTTAGTCCCCTTCTCTCACTCCTTCCTTCACTACCTTTATGTCCTCACTCCCTCACTCCCCTTGTCTTATGCTCACTCGCCTTTATCCACCCTCTATCACCCCTCTTTCCTCAACCTCACTGCCCTTCTCTCACCCTCCCTCACCCCGTTCCCTTACTCCACTTCCTTCACTTATCCTCATTCCCCATCCTTAACTCCCCTTCCCCTCACTCTCCCCCACACTCACCTTTTCCCAGTCCCTTTGCTTCACCCCTTCCCCTTCTTTCTTTCCTTTGCTCCATCAGTAATTCCCCTTCCCTCACTCACCTTACTCCACTTTACTCACTCCTTCTCTCACTCCCTCTGTCTTCTCACTTCCTCACTCCTCTTCCCTCACTCCCTCTCTGTTACCCTCACTCCCTCTGTCCCCTCACGCTCTCACGTCCCTTCACTCACCCTCACTCACCTTCCATCCCTCATTGTTGTGAATGCACCCTCACTCACTCCCCCTTCCCTCTCACTCACTCCCCTTTCCTTACTCCCCTTTCCTCATTTAGTTTTGCTAACTCACATTCCTTTAGTTTCTTACTCACCTTCAGTTCATTTCTATCTCCCTCTCTTCCTCTCTGTTACTGAATCTATCCGCCTCATTATCCTCTTAGTAATTTGCTCTCCCTCTACTTCTTTTTTCCTCTCTCTGTCCTTCACCGGTACTTTATTTCCCTTTCTGTGTCCTTCACTCCTACTTTATCTCTTAGTACCCTTTTATAACTTTTAATCTCCTGCCTTGTCTCTTGTATTTTGAAATATATATTATAAAAATTATAACTTATTTTTTTTCCTCTTCCACAGATATTACATTTAGTAAAAATATGTAATTAAGTTTACATTACTTATAAGGTAAGTTAGACGAACAACATTTTGTTTCTCATCACTCTTTTCCTTAACCTCACTACTGTTCTCTCACCTTCCCTCTCCCCCGTTCCCTTACTCCGCTTCCCTCACTTATTGTTATTCCCCATGTTTACTCCTCTTTCCCTCACTCCCCTCTCACACTCAACTTCTTTCAGTCCCCCTGCTTTGCTTCCCTTTTCTCTCCTCCCTTCCTTCGCTCCATCACTCATTCCCCTTCCCTCACTCACCTTACTCCACTTCACTCACTCCTTCTCTCACTCCCTCTGTCCTCTCACTTCCTCACTCCCCTTCCCTCACTCCCTCTCTCTTAGCCTCCCTCTCTCCGTCCCATCACTCTCTCCGTCCCCTCACTCTCTCACTCCTCTTCCGTCACATTCACTCCCTATAACTCACCCACACTCCCTCACTTACCTTTCCTTGGTCCCTGACTAAGTCCCCTTCTGTCACTCCTTCTTTTACTCCCTCTGTCCCCTCACTCGCTGACTCCCCCTGTCTTACCCTTACTTGCTTTTATCTACCCTCTTTCACTTCTCTTTATTTACGCTCACTGCCCTTCTGTCACCGTCCCTCACCCCTGTTCCCTTACTCCACTTCCCTCACTTATCCTCATTCCCCAGGTTCACTACCCTTCCTCTCACTCCACTCCCACACTAACCTTCTTTCAGTCCCCCTGCTTTACTTCCCTTCCCCTCTCTTTCCTTCATTCACTCCCTCTGTAATTTCCCTTCTCTCACTCACCTTACTCCATTTCACTCACTCCTTCTCTCATTCCCTCTGTCCTCTCACTTCCTCATTCCTCTTCCCTCATTCCTTCTGTCTCACCCTCACTCCCTCCATCCTCTCACTCTGTCACTCCCCCTTCACTCACCCTCACTCACCTTGCATTCCTCACTGTCATCAACTCACCTTTACTCACTCCCCTTCTGTCATTTGTTCCATCAGTCACTTTCTCCTCTTCATTCAGTCATTTCATCCAAACAGTTATGCAGTACACATTCATTGAAAAAAAGAACGACACAATATGTAAGGAATATAGCTCTTTTTGGAGAATTGAAGGTAGTTCTAAAAAGAACTCATTTTTTTCTTCATTTTTAGTTTTTAATTTTTTTTTACTTTTTCCGAATGTTTTTTTAAAAAAATTGTATTTTTTTAAGAACAAAAACAAAACTAGGGAATGCAAAACTGCTCAACAGGAGCAAGAAAAAGGGGAAAAATTAGGGCTGAGGGGCGCAGCGGAGTTCCTCCCTCTTTCTAACAATTAGTTCAATGCTCTGCTCCCCATAACAGAGCAGTTAGTCACACTGCTTATAATGAATTGTAATATCTCCAAAAACAGGCTGAATATTTGGGATCATCACTGCTGGTCTTCCTCTCACCGATGATGTTGAAGCTCCGGTGGAAGTGGGGGAGCCATCTTGCGGTGGATTGCGAGCCAGGGCCCTGGTGCTCTCCCGTGCATAATTATTCCGGTGCCTCCTCTCAACATGCCTGATTAAAGTAGCATTTCCGAAACTAAACTTTTGGGTGGGATCCCCACATGATAGGACAGTGTCACAAATCTTACAGGTGACTTTGGCAGCATCGCATTTTTCTCCTCCTCTGGAAAAGAGAAAAACTTCCATATGAAGTGGTCCTTCACTTTTCTCTGTGGGGGGGGCCTCAAGCAGGAATCCATCCGAAGAGTCTGAGGACTGGTCCTGGGAAGGGTTCTGGGAACCAGACATAGTTGAATACGATTTTTTTTGCTGGAACAGACAAGAGGTGTTGTCTCAGCAAAAGCAAAGAGGTTGTGAGGGAAATGGGTGCGGTGTTTCCCTACTTGTGAAAAAAACTGTTATTAATCAATCAAAAGTGTTGTTTTAAGGTCACATGGCTTGACGCATGCTTACGCTCCGCGCTCCGGGTCGCTCACTTGGCACGTACGTAGGTGCTTCCGGGAACGCTTCCAGGGGCGCTTATGAGGCGTGTCAGAATGACAATTTGCTAGATTTTCCTAAATGCGTTTAAAGGTGAAATACGGTTATTAAAATGAAAATTAGTACTTTTATGAGTATGCCACTGAATGTCTTGCATTATTATTTATTTTAAATACATAATTATATTATTTTTCGCACGCAGGAATAGCGCTCTCTTAAAAAAATAATATTACAAAAATTTAGAATATTTGATTAATTAAAAAAATATATTAAATAAAATCCTTTAAAAAATAACTATTACAAAAACTTAATAGTTCACTAAAAAAATGTAGGTTTCAAACTCGTTATAGTTAGGAATTAGCATTTAAAAAACCCTTAAAATTCACTGAAAAAATCATAGGTTTAAGATTCGTTATTGTTAGGAATTAGCATTTAAAAAACCTTTGAAATTCACTGAAAAAAACATAGGGTTAACACTCGTTATAGTTAGGAATTAGCTTTAAAAAAAGCTTTGAAATTCACTGAAAAAAACATAGGTTTAACACTCATTATAGTTATGAATTAGCATTTAAAAATCATTTGAAATTCACTGAAAAAACCATAGATTTCATATCTGTTATACTTAGCTGAACATTTTACTCATACAAAACTATTGAAATTCCCCGGTTATAGTTAGTTGGACTCACTATAACTCGCGCGCCCGCAATCCACTGCTGATGATGTCACATATTACATCATTAATGACATGGTCAGTGACATCACTGATGACATCTCATATGACATCACTGATGACATCACTGATGACATCATACAGTGACTGTGTGTTTCTGTAAATTTAAATATGTTTTACATATTGAAGAATGAGTGGATATATAAGTGTCTGTATGAAGGATTTAGTAGGTGCGTGACTGACTGTATGAGTGACTGATGTTTCTTACTGAATGCATGGGTTAGTGACTAAACTGTCTGAATGTGTGCATCAATATGTCTATTGTTGTGTAAGCTGCTGCATTTGTTGATCAGTAGCTAAATGAGTGGCTATATGGGTTATTGATCGGTTGCCCAAGTATTTGTATATGAGGCTGAGTATTTGTATGTGGGTGGCTGGGAGGTGTGTGACTCTGTGCATAGATGTGTGAGCAGTTGATTCACTAGATGTATGGGTTCAAGAGTGCATATGAAAACAGCTGTATGGGCGGTTGACTGTGTGCATGGGTGTATTGGTGAGTGAATGGATATCTCAGTGCTACATGTCCAAGTATGTACATATGTAAAACACAGATAAATTACTATACATGAGAGCCAGTGATTGTGCGAGTGGCTGTATGGATCAATTTGTACTTGTATCAGTGATTGTATAAGAGAGTAAGTATGTGTTAGTATATGTTTGAATAAGTAAGGTGTTGTGTGTATAACTATATAGATGAGGAAATGGGAGTGTGATTGATTCTTTGCATGACTGACTAGTTGTGTGAGTAACTCATGGATGAGTGGCAGTGTGTGAGTGTCTGTATAGGTGTATGAGTGCATATGATAGTGTTGTATTGATGAGTGACTGCATGTATGAGTGATTGTATGGGTGAATGAGTGGATGTGTGTGTAGACCTAGGAATCAGTGACTGTGTATGTGGTAACTGGTATTGGTGTGTCAATGGTCTCAAGAATGGTAGTCTGTATTTAACACTGGGTGTATCAAAGGTTATATTAGAGTTTGAAGAGGTGCATTGTATTATCACATCAATGAGGTCATCAGTGTTGTGATCAGTGCTGTCAGTTGATGATGTCATCAGTGATGTCATTTGAGATATCATCAGTGTTGTCACTGACCATGTCATGAATGATGTAATATGTGACATCATCAGCAGTGGATTGCGGGCGCGCGAGTTATAGTGAGTCCAACTAACTATTACTGGGGTATTTCAATGGTTTTTTATGAGTAAAATGTTCAGCTAACTATAACTGGTGTGAAACCTATGTTTTTTTCAGTGAATTTCAATGGTTTTTTAAATGCTAATTCCTAACTATAACGATTGTGAAACCTCTGGTTTTTTCACTGAATTTGAAAGGTTTTTTAAAAGCTAATTCCTTTCTATATCAAGTTTGTAACCTGTGATTTTTTATTTTTTTATTTGCTGTTTTGTATTTTTTTATTTTTGTTATAATAATATTTTTTAAATGTTTTTTTTTAATCATTTTTTCCTGGGGCTCTCTGGGTGTGCGCACCGGTAAGCTCTCCGGAGAGCGCACCCAGAGTGCCACTTTTGCGTTCGTGTAAAAAAATATGAATGAAAAGTAAATAATAACGCAAGACATTTAGTACCATACATATAAAAGCAGTACTATTGATTTACGAAATGAAAATGATTTTGCATTTCCATGAAACTATCGAAACGTCACTTAGGCATGCCGTGTAAGCACCCACGGAAGCGCCTACGTTCGTGCCGCGTAAACGCCCCCGGAAGCGCTTCGGTGCGTGCAGCATAAGCGCGTCAAGTCATGTGACCTTAAAATAACACTTTTCATTGGTTGCTAACAGTTTTTTTTACAAAGAATGAAATCCCCACCCATTTCCTTCACTTCTTCTTTCACTTTTGTGACTGCAAGACCTGCCTTTTTGCACTCGGTTCTTTGTTGGATATCTTGGATTATCATAGCTGCCAGACCATCCAGCAGTGAAGATGACAACAATGATTTCATCGATGAAGAGCCTCCTCAGCCGAAGGTGAAAGAACATTTCATCTGGAAGTTTTTTCAATTCCAGATGACCAGAAGAAGGTAAATGCTCCAAAAGTGGAGTGCAGGATCTGTCACACAGTCCTGTCACGGGGTGACCCCACTAAAAAATATTCTATTGGGAACTCCACAATGATTCGCCATGTGGAGAGGAGGCACCCCCAGAATTTTGCCCGGGAAATTGTCAGGGCTCTGGCACAAGAGGTTCCCAGTGATGGGAACTCTATATCAACTGGAGGACCAACAACATCGATGAGGGGGAGATCGCAAGAGCTGGCTCCGAACATTCAGCCTGCATTTAACAAAGGCGTCCTGAAATGTAATTGAGAAAGTGCTGACGTTTACAATTGGAGGCATACAAAAGCAATAGACATAAAAAAGACGGTTCCTGTGTTTGCAAAGTAGCAAGTTTTTCTTTCCACTTTTGTTTTTTACATCATTACATGTGCAAAAATGCAAATATGTAGTCCATATAAGACATGATTTGATATTTAAAGAATATAAATTGCATCACAACTTTTTTTTAAAACATTAGAAGTCCTCAATTATGAAATTTATCAAAGAATGTCTCCCATGTTAAAACCAATGTGCAAATAACGTGATTGAAGTGCAAAACTAATGCAAAAAAGTGCAATAAAATAATTTAGGACATATTTATAGCAATGTTCACGGGCAGCTAGTGTCCCAACATGAAAAAATATATTCAGTGTCAACATGACCAGTTATCTCTGTATAAATACATTTTAGTTATTGTTTTTTCAAAGGGGACATTGAATAAAAACACCATACTGGAGCCCCAGTACCAGTTATAACGTGCAAGTGCAGGACAGAATTTTGTAAGTGATGGAGCTTGGTTGAAGTAACAGTATAAAAACCTTTGAATTGAATAAGAGGTAAAAACTATAATTCAAACATTGTCGTTTGTTAAGGATGGTTAGGCGAAACAGATTATCCTTATGTTAGCCTTTAGAAAATCCAAGGAAACCTTCCCATATACACAACTATACAACCTAATTGATGCATAATAAATATTTCATGAGCATAAAAATTACAATCCAAAATGGATAAGAATAAGCTTAAAATATTATTTGCATAAATAATTGTGTAAAATGTGTATATATAAACAAGGGGTTTCTTAAATACTCATACAAATTCAATAAATATAGCGTAAAACCTCAGAATATTTAAATTACATTGTGGGTACAACCAATATATTGTAAAATCAAATAATGGAAGCTGTCAACAGATCATACTTGTATAGATTAAAAGCATGTAAACAAGTCTTCAGTGATAATGAGACCCGACGGCTGCTTAGTGTTTAATCCCAGAATATATCTGGTCTCAAGTTGTCGTAGTTTTTCTTCTCTGTTCCTGCCACTTCTACTAGCCGGGACAGAGTCAATATATAAATATTAAGAGTGTTAAATATTTATACCAATGTGTATAGGTAAATCAGAGGGTGTACCAGTCTCTGTGTAGATGATTTAGTGGGTGTGTGCATGGAGAACATGCCCAGGCCCCCATTGTAGCATTGTGATTGATCAGGGGAGACTGGATGTGCTTCCTGGTTGCTGTTCGGCCCGAGTTCCACAGAGCAGAGGGGAACTTGTTTTTTTAACATTACCCTTCCTCCTCCTCTCTGCCTCTCACCCCTGATCCATGCCAGCCATGCCGGCCCCTACTGAATTTAGTAAAGCAGCACTGCTGGGCCTGAATTCTGTATGTGTCCTAGCAGACACAGTCTAGTTGTTGTAAGTGCAATCCTACACTTAACACCCACCCACCACTGATGTCACGAAACCACATGACACAGGTAATAAAGAGAGCCGAGCACACATGCTCGAGGCTCACTAACCCAGTAACCATCCAGTGTCTGTGTCGCAATTATTACTGGCATGTGGGCCTAGGGCCCAGAACACAACATTGGCGACGAAGAGTGGCAGATCCCCGGCGTGCATCTGCTAAAAGAAAAGGGGGAGTGAATGTAGCCCGCCTATGGGCACCCCTACGAGGAAGCAGCACCGGCCGCCGAGAGGCCCACGGGGCGAGTGCCGTGCCCTGGGCCTAGTACTTGCTGAGGAGGTGACCGGGAGCCCACCCCACACCTCTCTAGCTCTGCCGAGGGCTGCTGTGCCGCAGGAGTGCCCACGGAGAATAAACGGACTGACCGGAGCCCACCCGTATCGGCCACGACTGTGCCCCGCAAGGAAGTTGAGGCCCGTAGGCCGGAGGTGAGCCCGGGTGCTGTGAATGGCCCCGGGGGGTCGCGCATGCCAGAAGCGACCCCCCTTATGTCAGCACACTAAGCAGAGCCCACCCGCATGACTTCGGCGCTGACCGGGCACGATGTGGCCGGAAATGGACTATACAACAAAGCGGAGCCCACCCGCATGACCAGCACGCCTAGCCAGGCGTGATTGCAACTACCATAAACTTTAGATTAAGCAGCGCCTGCGGAGCCCACCCGCGGCCTGCCTGCAGCGTTCCCCGCCACGCAGTGTGTGAGAAGTGCGGCGGCGGGGTGACTGAACTAAGGGGCGAAATGCCCGCAGCGTGTGGGGAGCTGCCGGGCGAGAGAGCATGGCCAGCGGAGCCCACCCGCTGTACGGAGTGACCGCGAGCTGCATGCGGCCAGTGGGCATCCACCCCGCAACTGAAGAACCGGCCTGTCACGGGGCCGAGGCATGAGGTGAGCTTGTGTGAGGGCAGCGGCCCCAGGCAAAGCAAAGCCGACAGCGGAGCCCACCTGCGGCAGCCAGAGCCGAAGTAATGAGTGAGGGGAGCTAACCACCTTCCGACCCCCTCTTACAAAAGTGCCCCCAAAGGAAAGTGAAAGCAAGTGGGGCCGGACTGCAACGACGCCGGCCGCCGCTGCCTAGCCCAGGGAGAAAGTGCGTGGAGCCAAGCCCGACTCTCGAAGGACAAAAGGAGCAAGCGGAGCCCACCCGCATTGCTCGAGACACAGCCAGACATGAAAGAGACTGATGCGGGGCCGGACTGCAACAAGGCCGGCCACCGCTGCAAAGTGCCGTAAGGTGAAGGAGGCAATAAAAGATCCCATAGCGTATGACCATGAAGCTGCTGCGGCGGTGGGTGGACTGAGCACAATGCCCTGCAGCAGCCAGTAAAGCGGTGGGGACAATGCGGAGAGACTGCCTTCTCCCCGTCCACAACAAAGCCCCAATGTGAACAAAAAGAAAGGAAATGGGACTTACCTGCAGTCAGCAGTGACTCCTGCCCCCTCCTCTCCTGCACACTCCAGGTAAGACTTTTTCAACAGAACAAGGGAACCCTTAAGGTATAGCATAGGGACCTTGGGCATTATCATATACTATAAGACAGTGGTCCCGATATGTAAATGGTATACACAAGAACATTAATCATACACTTGATAAGTGGTATGTCTTCTGTCCGTCCGGACAGGAATTTTATTTTCCAATAAATACAATTTTAAAGTTTTTTTTAAAACAATTAGATGTCAAGCGGGCACAGCTGTGACCCTCAATATACAAGACACAACAACGAAGTAGGTGGCCAAAAAGGGCAAAGCAAGAAGTATGTCTGTGTACTTGTACTCAGTATAACAGACTTAAAATATTCAAAAACCACACCATTGCATTTTTCTCATCATTACATAAATGTTTTGCATATGGGGTTTGTTATAGTCAACGACGTTTCGATGCCTTTTTATAATTGGGGCATCATCATCAGGACAAGGAATATCAACATTGTTGTCTTGAACGAGAATAATAGGCACTAAGCCTTTTTGTTACATTTACTTTACATATATATTTACATAGGAAGAAAAAAAGGGGGGAAAGAAACAAAAGATATGACATAAGTATCAGGCATGTAATAAAGAACCTCATGGTTATACTTAAAGTGATTTCAAGTGACGCATTCTGTGTCTTATCTGGAGCTGCGTGATAAGTGATTGACCTTTCGGTTTTCGGCGAGTGCATAACAACAAGCAATCAGTGAAAGGAGTGAAACTTGCAACAATTGTAGGGGTGTGCGTTTATTTTGGGGGGAAAAATGTCTATGACACTGGATGAGGACGGTATTGGAGCAATGGCTCTGCCCTGGTGAGAAGACACGAGAATAAAAAACGGCGACTTTATGCTGCGACTTCATGCTCAGTGGATCTTATCGTGATGTGCACATGGATGGTCATAGGTGCAGTATACCGATAAACACTGCTGGCGTGACGGCTCTAAAATGGAAGTGAAGACACACTGGTGTGTGAATGATCCGAGAAGAAAAATAAATAAGGGCACGTACGTTGTTACTGTATGGCCAAGGATAGGTTGTTCCATACGCGTAGTGGAAAAAATGTGTTGCCGATTAAAATACTGAAATTACGTCGGCGGCAGCACTTGCTAGGGGTGAGCGTAATAACGTTTACCTGCCGTGCAGGGTTTGAACCTGGATCGATGGACCTTGGGTTCCTTTAGCCCGGAAATAATTATAAGAGACTCGGTCGTTCAGGATGTGCCGCGAGAAGCACAATGGCAATCTGAAAAAGGGGAAAATAGCCGGGTTATGCTAATCTTAAACAGCCTGCTAACATTAGCATGATCTTGGCGCTATGTGGGGGTAACTTACTTGATGGGTGAAGCAGCACTACCGCGGGTGTGACGATCCGGTAGGGAGTGAACCTGGCTTCCGGAGGTTATCTCAGAGTGGTAGACAGTGTGGACGGACTTAATTACGTGTCTATGGTGGAGGGAGTGCACGCGGCGGCCATTTTTTGAAGTGTTGACTTATATTATAGTGAGCGTACAAGTTTTATGTGACATTAAAAGAATACATTATCTGCATATTCAGAAAAACAGTTACATGTAAGGATTTACTGAAACGTTACAGCAAGGAGGTCCAGTCCTCAAGTCCGTTTAACCCATTCCGAATACTTTTGGTTCTCAGGATCCAGTGGAGTTCTTCTTTGTTAAGCAATTGTGAAATGTCTGCTCCCCTGGGGGGCGGTTTGATAATGGTAACCACTGTCCAGAGAAGATATTTCTCGCTGTGTCCTTTGGCTGAGAAATGTTCCACAAGTGGCGCGTTTGCCGTTTTACATTTGATCCGACTCCGGTGCTGCCCAATTCGGAGTTTTACTTTTTGACTGGTTTGCCCTATATAGATAAGCATACATGGACAGAAAATGGCATACACTAGATACGCAGAATTGCAATTGGAGAAATATTTTCGTTCAAATTTAATGTTACCATATTCAAACATTTTACCTTCAATTGTGGTGTCACAACATATACAATTTCCACATTTAGTATGGCCTGTGAGTGGTGGGAGACCCCATGCATCATTTATAGTGGTTTTCAATGTTTTTGGCGGGAGGGCTGCCCTAACTAGGTGGTCTTTAATATTCTTTGCTCTCTTAAAAGCAAACATAGGCTTGTCTAGTGTTAATTGGCCAGCGTTAAGGACTGGCCAATGCTTCAGTACACTTTTTCTGATGGCATTGGATACAGGTGAGAATGTGGTGACACAGATGAGTCCGTCCAGTTCACTCATTTGTTTCGGCTCAAGAAGGGTTTCTCTTGGGCAGTACCATGCTCTTTTGAGAGATCGGCGTACCAATTTACGTGGGTAACCTCTGCTTCTAAGTTTTTTGCTAAGGGTTTTCGCCTCAGTAAAGTAATCATCCCTAAAATAGCAGTTACGCCGTAGGAATTGAGAAAAAGGTAATGAATCACGTAGGGCCCGGGGGTTGTGGCTGGTGTATTCTAACAGAGTATTACGCTCTGTAGGCTTACGGTGCAGTGTGGTGGTTAAACGGCCTTCAGTATGCTTTATTTCCAAGTCAAGGAAAGGAATAGAATCCTTACTGGTGGACAAAGTGTAGCTGAGGCCACCACTGTTATTGTTCAGCCAGTGTTGAAAATATGTAAGGTTATCAAGAGAGTCATTCCAATGTAAAAAGATATCAGCAATGTCTCTTTTCCACAAGGCGATACCATTGTGGAAAGGATTAGACGTGTCTAGGATGCTGCTAGTCTCCAAGTGGTCCATGTACAGGATAGCTAGGTTGGGAGCAAAAATTGCTCCCATGGAAGTTCCCCTGACTTGGCCATAAAACTGTCTCTCAAATAGAAAAAAGTTTTTGGTCAAGCAAATTTCAAGTAGCTGGAGGATGAATATAGAGGGCATGTTATGTGGATGCACTCTTGTTTCAAGGACCTTCTCAATCACATGAGAGATTCATAGTGCGGGATATTTTTGTACAGTGATTCCACATCCAGCGTACACATGGTGCTGGATGTGGGATGTAAGGGGTAGTCTTCAATTAAGTTTATCATAGCCATACTGTCCCTGATATAACAGATGGTATCCGGGACGAACGGCTTGATAAAGAAATCTGTATAGTGACCTAGCGGTTCAAGGATAGACCCACACCCTGAAACTATGGGGCGGCCGGGTGGTGATTGTGGGTTTTTGTGGATCTTGGGTAGGCAGTAGATCACGGGGGTCCGTGGAGATTTGGTATTGAGAAAATCAAACTCCTTTTTGGACAGGAAACCTGTGTCAAGTGCCTCTGTAGTGACCTTTCTAATCAGATCTTGGATTTCACTAGTGGGATTACGTGGGAGTTTGCAATAGTGCTCGCTGTTGTTAAGTTGGCGAAGCACTTCATTTTTGTAGAGTTCAATATCTTGGATTACTATACCTCCCCCTTTGTCTGCAGGTTTTATAGTCAAGGACTGATTATTTTTAAGGGAGGAGATAGCATTTTTCTCGCCAAGAGTAATGTTATACGGAATGAAAGACCTTTTGTTTTCAAGACTTGATAGGTCTTTGAGAACCAGTTTCTCAAATGTGGGGATTTTGGGTGGGATCATACCAGCTGTGGGAGAGAATTTAGAGGGAAGTCTGAACGGGGTATTCCAGGGAAGACAGCAGATTCTACAAGCCCGGGACTTCAGGAGGAAAACAGAACACATGGGAAGAAAGCACCAAGAAGAAATAGGCTACTGCTGCAGGGAATCTAAATCCTACAGTGCCATCTAGTGGACATTGGGGGATACTGCACCCAAAAAAAAGCACAAAGAAGGAAACAAGCACAAGACAGCACAAGGGAAAGCCTACAGAACGAGAACAAGCCTGCAGCGACGCAGACGTAGACTGAGACCCATCACACTGCAGTAGTGACGCCTGTGGCCACAGGTGCTCACAGCAAAAACAGGAGAGAAAACAACCTCACGCTGGACGGCGAGGGAGAGTCAAGACGTCCACCGCAAACAGCAAGATTCAAGGATGACCTACTGGAAGTGTGCAAGTGTACCCCAGACGCGGATGGTACAGGACAGCGCCTAACAGAGAGGAAGCCACACCCAGAGTACCAGAAGACGTGCGAGGCAAGTACCCAAGCGTGAAGAAGAACAGTGCGATACGCACGTGGAAGAGCGACGACGCCAAAGAATCTAAAGAAGAGCA